>NC_057861.1:266497341-267115675 GCF_019393635.1 Dromiciops gliroides | reverse complement strand
ACAACAACCCTGGGGGGCAGGTGCTAATATATCCATTTTACAGATGAGAAAACTGAGACACATTAAACAACTTGTCCAAGGTTATACGGCTACACAGTCCAGATCCAGCCTTCTATCCACTGTGCCACCTAGCTATTTTCAAAAGAAAGCGAACTACAAAACACAAAGCTTATTTCCTCAAAGCACCACTTGCTTTGAAGCAGTGTGTTGTATTGGCAAAAAGACTGGACTTGCAGTCAGGAATGTGAGGGTTTGAATTCTGCCTCTGACTCTTACTATGTGACTGACCCTGAGCAAGTCATTCAACCTCTCAGCCTCAGTTTCCTTATTGGTAAAATTGTAGAAATATTATAAAAAATAAACTGTAGTATGTACCTCAGTTTTTAAAAAAGATTGAATAAGATGTTTGTAAAGTACTTTGGAGGGGTCAGCTATTATTATTAATGTTCTTACTTGAGTACATAACATTACAGATCTGTTCTTCTCTGAAAAAGTAAAAAAAGTTGGATAAAACAATCTGGGCTAACAGAAAAAAATTTCTTTAGAAGACTCACAATAGAAAAAGAGATAACTTAGAGAAAAATTAAAATGTTACATAGAGATCCAAACACTATTTACATTTCCCTCTCCCAATTTTTAGAAGGGTAGAGAGTGAAAAGAACTCCAGGGAAGCTAGGTAGCTCAGTGGATAAAGCATCAGCTCTCGATTCAGGACGACCTTAGTTCAAATCCTGTCTCAGGCACTTGACTTAACCCTCATTGCAAAAAAAAAACCCCAAAACTCCAGGTTTATGAGCAATGACACTTGGGAGTCCTACATTTTCTCTGTTGGTTTCTGAAAAAGTCTGTGTGAAAGACAAAACCTTATAGGCCTAATTACAAGTGGGCTTACACCATATTTACTTTTCCAATTATGTTTGTCAAATTGTTACAGTAGAAAGATTTTTAGTAAGAGGACCAGGATTCAAATCCTACCTTGGACACTTTGGGTAAGTCACAACCTCTCTGGGGTTCAATTTTCTTAGGACAAGAAAACCTTTAAAGTCCCTTCCAGCTATAAATCTCAGATCATTAGTTTCCATTTTTTTTTTTGGGGGGGGGAGGGAATGAGTCATAGGACATAGAGATGGGGAGGATTCTATTTGTAAACAAATCTAAATGCTTTAAAAATTCTTTTCTAATAAATACCTATGCGACAAATTAATGCCCAAGTCTACTGTCCTATTTCCCTCCAGCCCAGGAATGGCTGGGTCCAATGACGGTGGAAAGAATAACACCTAAGAGAACTGAAATCTCTCCTAAAATGGAAATGTGAAAACTGCAGATAATTTCAGTGTTAATGGTGCTATATTTCTTCAAATAAAAAAAGACTAGCTATTTTGAAATAATGCTTTCCCTGTAAGAACATATAAATATTTACTACTGAGGAGTCATGTGAAAGACTTGCAAGAGATGTCAGAAATAGAGGCTCAAGACAAGAAAAAACACAATCCTGTCAGGTAAGTGTGAAATAAGCAAAGAAGCAGGAAGCTATTTTGGGAGTCTGGATAAAATTCTTCTAGACCGGAAGGAAGATGTTGCTATAGCTACAATTAAAAAGCACTGATGCTCAGAATAATGGGAATTTCAGAGCAATTCACTTCAGCAGAGTTTAATCCGGACTTCTTCCAATAACTACAGCTCCTACAGATGTTGTGGGGGTGGGAGGTGAAAGGATAAAGAGAAAAGACCACCAAGAATGGCTGCACCAGGAGCAATTTATTAGCATAACACTTTTTTTTAAGATTTCATAACAACTGAAGTATGTACAAAGTCTTACAGCATTTACACCATAAAAAAGTTTCTTATTAGCTGATGAAGTATATAAGGTAGGATGCGATGTACTTCAAAGCATGAATATGATAATAATGAAGCAGGCCACTGTACTTTCAACTTTTTTTTTGCTACCACACCACAACTGTCTGCTGAATGACAGTTCATTAAATCATTGGGAAGACACAGATTGTCTTGAGAGGGGATTGGGGGTGGGGAAGTAACAGGTCAATGTGTTGCACTAACAACCATAAAGAGAAGGGAAAAGAAAAAAAAAAATCTACATACTGTTGTGTTTCTACAGTTTCCTAGAGCTGTAACGGATGTTCACAGCCTGAGATAACATATGCAAGACAACATAATCACGCCTTTTCAGATATAGTTCAGCTACTAAATGTTTTTACGTTTGAATAGGAGGCTTTATGCTAATATGGCTGTATGTTTCCATTTTTTGTTCATGAACTCTTCAAATCGGTATAACCCCACAAGCCCACCCTTCCCCTAAAAAAAGGAAAAGAAAAAGAAAGGAAAAGATGCAAGGATGTATTTGATAATTTTTTAAAGGGAAAAAAAGAAGGCATTTAGTATCAGCTTTAGGGTCCAGCCATTCCTGTCAAAAGTTTAAGATTGGGAATCTTTGAATAATCAACAAAACATTGCTCCACCCTTCCATTCCCCCACACCAAATAACCTCCTAACCACCACCTCCCAACTTTGTTCACCTGCCAATGTATAGGCTCATCTTTCCTTGGGATCAGGCTATGTAGACCCAGAGGTATTTCTATAGTGACTCAAATTCAAGGCTTGGTTAAATTATTTCTCTTAAAAGAAATGCTTGCACTGCAAAATGCTGAATGGTTTGTGCCTCCAGACTATAGCTTCAGGATGCGGTATGAAAATTTCAGATGGAAATTGTTAAATATCTTATTTTCCATTCTGTTCCTCCAGAAACTTCGATCCCTTCAGCCTTGCTTAGGCCAGTGTGTCATTTTTGAGATGAAATCCACTCCCCCCCCCATTCTTACTCTTTCACTTTTAGGCTAAGTGGGCATTACTTTAAAAAAAAAAAAAAAGATTCCATTCCCAACTCAAAAGCCAATAATGTAGGTTGACAAATTTTAATTGAGACACATAAAGGTGGGCTAGAAAAACACAACAACTACATAAATATTGAAGAAGTCATTATGCCATTTTCATGTAAACAGTTCTGATTAGAATGAAGCCCTAACTAGATTCTGGTCTTAAACTTTTGGCAGATAATGCGTATGCTCAGCCAGGCTCTGTGGTTATTGTTCAAGTGGAAGCCAGGTCAGTTCACATGTTGACAGGCATGCAACTTGAAAATATTGCACAACAGGCAACACAAAGAGATTGGAGAAGTTTACGAAACTTCAAGTAGACTTCACAATCCTTCACAACTGACTATTCACAGACAAAGATATGCTCCTTCCTCATCTTACTGTGGGCAGTTGGCACCCCCTCCCCGCTTCTCTCACACATGAGACACTTTCTGTGACTCTCTTGCTTGCTTGATGCTATACAACCACTTGATGATTCGGGCATTTCTCTCGATTGCAGAAATGCCATATGGCACACGGTCGTTGGCACTGTCGTCATTTCTAAGGTCGCTGTTGCTGTCCTGAGACTGTTCACAGTCTGAGCTGATCATGCTTGCACTGCGAAAATTGAGGGATATTATATCGGAGTTAGCCCTTGCAAAGTTTTCCATCCCGAGGTTTTCAAGCTCTTCAGGATCCAAGCCACAGTAATTAAAGAATCTCTCCACGTCTGCATCCACACGAAAGTATCTGTCACTCAAGTCTGATTTGGACCGTTGAAGCGAGGGTCTCCGGCTGACACCACAACTGGATTCTACTGTGTCGATTTCAGGAGATTTCATTGTGGCAATGGCAGCAACCTTGGGTTTGGGGGGCAGCGGTGGTGCTGAACTACTGCAAGGTATTGCTTTTAAAGGTTTCACGCTAGTCACTTTCCGAATGTCTGATGAGCTATGGGAAACATGCAGGAAGGACTCTGCTGAGTGGTCTAGCAGCCTTCTGCTAACATTGGAGTTGCTCTCTTGGGGGCTGCTGCGGCCTTGGGTGGGGTAAACCTTTAGGGATTCTGCAAATGAGTGTCGGTTTAGTTCTGCTGAATCCGACCTGTGGGGTGGCCAGTTTCTAGCGCTGTGTTTGTGACCTGAACCTGAGCTGGAGCCTTCAGAACTATTAATAATGTTTTTCAGGATCTCAAGTTTTAAGTTTTCCCTTTGCACACCACTCTCAGTCTTTGCATTGTTGTTGAACACTTTCAGGGTCGGGCTGCCCAAGGCTCGCTTTGCAGCAGGGCAGACAGGTGGCTTGGCCAGCACAGCTGGCTTCACGGGCTCCTGTTTGGCATTGATGACCTCTTGGCTCTTGACGTATTTTGCCTTATCAGCTTCTAGTCTCTCCACTGCACTAAGTCTTTTGGGATTAGGCTCTGCTTGCCTTCGAAAATAGTCGGGTCCTTTGTTCAAGATGCGGAGTGGGACCGCCGATGTGAACGTAACGGCTGGACTGACAGGTTTCACCATGCTACCTGTCTGTAGTGTCTCTGTAGGCATGTTGGGTGGTCTTTCCCCCGCAGCCGTTTTGGATTCTCTTCTGGGCTCTTCTGAACGGACTTTGTAGAAACATATACATTAAGCACAAGAAATAATGGCGGAATCTTTGGAATCTGAGTGTTAGCAGTGCGTCATGTCACAGAGTTTATTAAATGCTACTGTGTTTTTCTCTCTCTTAAAGGCAGACTTATGTATAAAGGGCTACCAGACACGAGTCCCTTTAAATCTGCTCTGCTGGTTCCTTTCTCCTCACTGAAAGATGTGGGAGTCTTTCTTCTGTGGTCTTTGTGCTCAACGACAGGCAGGGATCTGAAAAACAAAATAACCAACCATGGTTTAGGATCAGCCTGTGACATCATAGCTATAGCAACAGAGAAACTCTGTAGACCCCTTTCTTTAGTCACTGGCTGACTTACAGCCCCAGGCAGTGCAGTCAAAGCAGGCTGTCTTATTGGAAGCATTCATACATTCATATCACCACACCTTTAGACAGTGTGCATCAATTACAAATGCTGAAAAACCGGGGAGTAATGGGTGAATGCACATATGCATCTGAGCTGGCATTTGATTTAATCAATTCTACACAGACAGGCTGAAGGAAACAGCAGCTCAATCAAAACTAAGCAACTATTGCAGCTGTTTCTCCAGAAGTGAAGAGTCTCCTCTGGGCTCTGAGGAACAAAGGCACTGTGTAGAAACACAGGCATTGGGGTCCAAGTGTTAGGAGTGGCATCTTATCTCCTAACTTTTTAAATGCCACTCTGTTTCTAAGAGAAATCTTAATTTGGTCTGGATTGCACTTCTGATTGTCTGTAATTCATTCTTTTTTCAGTATGATCTCTCTCACTGTTCGCTACTGATTTCTGGATCACACTGGAAGTAATCACTTCCTCTTCAAGTCTCCCAAAAGCAGAAAGAATGGGTCAGGGGTTGAGACGGGAGGGAAAGATAGAGAGTATTAAAGCATCTCCTTGTTATCCACACACATCCATTGTAAGGCCTTCTATCTCAGCTCTGGGCATTTTCTCTGGCTGTCTCCCATCCTCGGAAGGCTCTGCCTCCTGGCTTCTTTCAAGACCCGGCTAAAATCTCAGCTCCCAGAGGAAACCTTTCCTAACTGCTCTTATTTCTAGGGCTTTCCTCCTTTTATTTTTTTTCCCCCTATTTATCCTGAATAGAGCTTGTTTGTACATATTAATTTGTTTGTTGTCCCACAATTAATTAGGTTGTGTGCTCCTTAAAAGCAGAGACTATCTTTTGCCTTTTAAAAAATATATATATATATATATATATATATATATATATATATATATTCTCAGCACTTGGTGCAGTGCCTGTCACATAGTAGGCCCTCTCAAATACATGTGAGAGGCAGCATGGCATTCATTTAGGATAGGGAGGTGACCCTGGAGTCTGAAAGATCTGGATTCAAATTCAGTCTCTGGTATACACTAGCAACTCACTGTGGCCAAAACAAATATCGAATTATAGGAGTTGGTAATCTATGGTGGGGGAGGGTGGATTTTACACAGGAAGTTCCCTAAACTGAAGAAATCAATCAATCAAGGAATGTTTATTAAGTTTCTACCCGTTCCTAGGCACTGAGCTAAGTTTTGGAGGTACAAAGACAAGATCAAGATAGTTCCTGACTTCAATGAGTTTACAAGTAAGAAAATAATTTCAATATACTGTCTCTGAAGGGGGGGGGGGTGGTGGTTAGATTTTCAATGAAATCACCTGTCCAAACCCCTTCACCTTCCTAATATAAAGTCAATCTTTCCTCTTATAAAGCAAGACTATACTGTATACTTTTAAGAGTTGAATCCATCAAGTAATACAAACTGTTTCCTTCAAATATTTGGACAAGAAATCTAGACTGATTTAAACATCAGATATAAGGACAAACATCTTCCTACTTGCAACAGTTGCAAATATCTGGACCAAATCTTTCCTTATTAATAGAGTATGTGTTCGGGCAGCTAGGTGGCGCAGTGGATAAAGCACCGGCCCTGGAGTCAGGAGTACCTGAGTTCAAATCCAGCCTCAGACACTTAACACTTACTAGCTGTGTGACCCTGGGCAAGTCACTTAACCCCAATTGCCTCACTAAAAAAAAAAAAAAATAGACTATGTGTTCTTAGTCCTTCACTCAGCACCTGGGGCCTTCTCAACCTGGAACATCCCTCTTCTATTATTTGTGAGTTCCTTTGGGGATCTCTATTTTGGGGACTGGCCTAAGGTGGCCATGCCTCACTCTTCTCCCAGCTGAGTTTCTGACTCTATGAACTTTGCCTGGATGCCCCTGTGTGGGTTTTTTCATACTCTCCTTCTCCCCCTTTAGCTCCAGTATTATTTTCTCCCATTAGAACATAAGCCCTTTGAAGGCAGAGATTGTCTTTCTTTTTGCTTGTATTTGTGTCCTCCATGCTTAACACAGTACTTGGCACATAGTAAATCCTTAAATGTTTATTGCTTGCCAGCTAACACCTAGCTAAAAGCAGCAGTTTCTTTATATACTTAAATTCCTCAATTCCCTACATTACTGGTATCAAAATTTTAAAGATGTCAATCAAGTGTGCTTTATATTGTTTAAAACTTGGATAATGTTGAACAATATCTACTTATGGGAAAAACATGTAGCTTCCTGAATAATTTCATATTAAAAAATAACAACCACCCCACAACTACATGCCAATATATAATAATCAACAACATTCCAACATAAGACTATGTTAACAAGGTATGTCAACATTCAACTTAATACAGAATGCCCTGAAATCTATCTTTCCCAGCTGGATGACTTCATTACTTATTGCTAGGGCTGGAGAATACATGAAAAAAAAAATCTGCATTCCAAAGCAATTGGTTAATGGCCTTCCTAATTTTTATTGCTGTTTTCCAGTTATCTGTGATGCCCCTTTCTTCACTTTTCATTTTGATTTTCAGTGGAAAAAAAAAAACCAGTTGCCTTGGCCAAAAGCCAGCCGACCGACCGACCGACCGACTGACCAACCGACCAAAAAACAGAAAAAGAAAAGGGGAAAAAACTCCAACCAAACCTATGCTCTCCCTTTCCCCCAATAATTCCCTAGAGTTCTCTAGATCTGGGTTACTTTGATCTTACATTTTCCCAAGACACAAAATCAGTGCATCTTATCTCCTGAAGAAAGTTGATTGCTATCACCTTGATGCAGGGTTATAATTAGGGAAACTAAAATTTAGAAGATTGAGGCATTGAAACAAAATGTCAAGTAACTATTTACTTACTCAAGTAAATACAGTGATATTCACATAAAAATGCTCCATTCCCATAGTAAGGAAAGAAATAAAGTGCATATTACTAATAACAAAATTAGAAACAACTGATTTTTCTCCTTGAAGTCTGCTGAAATACATTCTCTAAATACAAACCATCAATTTTGCTTTGATGATAAACTAGACACGATTTCAGTAATCTGCTCAGGGGCCTGCCACACTAAAAACATTTTCCTATTCAGGGTCTAAGGAGCCCCAAGGCAACTTCTGCATAAATGATTTCCCCAGAATTTGCAATTCCACATTGACATTTCAATTCTGTTTAAAAAGAAACCCCTTCTCATTAAGCTCAGAATGTTGTTTGTTGGAACAGATCTGCAATGAAACTTAGAATGCAAAAAGAAATTCTTCTCCAGAGAGTCAACCATCCAGTCATTGTATAGTACTTTGGTTTCAGCTGGAAAAGTTGTCCCCCATCATAAAATATCATGACCATGAAGACATTCCAACTTAAAAAAAAAATATGGCAACAGTGGGCTACTGTGAGAGTGGAAGACCATCCTTCTTCTTTTTTCTTTTCTTTTCTTTTTTTTTTATGAGGCAATTGGGGTTAAGTGACTTGCCCAGAGTCACACAGCTAGTAAGTATTAAGTATCTGAGGCCGGCTTTGAACTCAGGTCCTCCTGACTCCAGGGCCGGTGCTCTATCCACTGTGCCACCTAGCTGACCTCCCCAACTCCCCTCCCCCATGCTATAATGAGGTACTGAAGGAGGACTGTTGTGGACTATATTTAGAAACTAAAAATCTCAAAGAAAAGGCCTGTCACTAATGATTTTACTTTCTTCTCTAGTTCTGGTTATTTCATTGTCCTAATCACAACTCCCTGGGTATGACCTAATGTTAGGATTACAAAATAAAGAATAGTATAGCCTTCAACTTTAGAACAATAATGTCTTGTCTGAGTACTCATTTTTCAAATGCCTCTCCTTTCAAGGATAACATTTACCACTTATGCAGCTCACAGAAATGTTATAAGGATTAATAATGACATACCCAGAAAGACTGGAATTCTGCTGTTGCAGAGAAAAGTAGTTTTTACTCCCCTGTGTTGTTATTAATGGTTCATCTCTTTCTCTTGATTAGACTGAATTTGGTAAGGGGATGTAAAGGGTACCGATGAGAAGAGTGAGACAGAAGAAAAGCATGCCAAAGGATTATCGAATGGCCTAGGGAAGAATCCCCAGTGCCTGGCCTGTTTCTAGTATTTGGTGCTGGGAGTAATTAAACAAAAGAGATACAACATATACACGGAAGAACTAGGAGCCATGGGTGGACATTGCAGAGAGGTAGATTAAGGCCTGATGTAAGAAAAATCCTTCTTAACCATTCAAACTATTCAAAACTGGATCAGGAGATAGTGGTTACCTCACTAGAAGTATTTAAGCAAAGGCTGACCACTTGGTGTTTTTCATTACAGGTTGGATTAGATACCCCCTGAGCTGTGGCATTTTAATCTCTCAATCTCTACAACCCAGCACAATGTCTTGTACACAGACAGGCTAGATAAATGTTTATTGAATTGCAAGGAAGTCTACATGGCTCCAAAGGGAAGAACTGGTGGCAGAAAGGCAGATAACAATAAAATAAAACAAAACAAACTTCTAAACAATTGAAAAGTACAATGTTCTACTTCTGGAAGTAGGTAGAACTACTAACTCCCCATTACTGGACGTCTTCAAGCAAAGATTGAATACTTGTAAATATTTCTATTCAGGTATGAGTTAGTTAGATGATCTCTACTTCCCAGACTCCTCCAGCCATGTCTTCTGCACTCAACTCCACTCAGGCTATCATCTCCATTTACCATCTGAGAGTGGATGCCACCCCCTGAACTTTGAGAGAACAGTTGTTTTGTTTTGTTTGTTTGTTTTTGATGAGGCAATTGGGGTTAAGCGACTTGCCCAGGGTCACACAGCTAGTAAGTATTACGTGTCTGAGGTCGCATTTGAACTCAGGTCCTCCTGACTCCAGGGCCCGTGCTCTATCCACTGCGCCACCTAGCTGCCCCTGAGAGAACAGTTTTGATCTCATCTGGTTCAGTTTCAGGCTTCTACTGCACTTCTGGGACATCCCCAGAAAGTTACCATGTCCGTATACCATCTTCTCCCCCTTCCAGCTCCCCAGTCTCCATCCATGAGAATGTAAGGTCCTTTGGGGCTAGGATTCTGTTTCATTTTATCTGTATCCCCAGCACTTGGCACAGTGCTGGCACACTGTAAATGCCTACTAACTTCATTATCTAGTTATAGCTACCTCTTAGGTCCTGTCCAATGCTGAGACTCTGTTGCAGAGGCTATGGAACCGACCAAGGCACCCCCAACTGCCTAGTGACACTCATAGGACACAGTCTCAGATCAAAGTGAAAAAGATGTTGAAGGATTACACCCAACTAATTCAACATCTTAAGGAACAACCTGAATTGTTAGTCTACTAAAATTCTGGACTGACTGGCACCCCAAATCTCTAGTATGACTGATGGCAAAATGTCAGGCATAATTCATATTTATGTAACTGGGGTAGCTATTTCATTTTAAAGTAACTTCATAGAATTTGGGGGCTTGAAGGGAACTTAAAGAGTATTTACTATAACTTTTTCATTTTCTAGATGAGTAAAAGCCATGTAGAAATCTTAATGAAATTATCCAAAGTCAAATAGCATCAAATTGTTATTTGCTTATTAATTTGGGGCATAATAGTCTAACCTGGCTGGAAGCCAATCCTTTCTGTCTATATTCTTGATTGTTCCAATTTAGGCAGGCAGATTCAATGTCTTCATAATTTAAGCAAAGATAGTCTTCAAAGTTATTAGTTGAATATTTAAAAGAAACATCTGAATTATCCCCAAATTTTAAAAAAGGTACAAGAATGTTTCATTATACAACTTACAGGTACATCCTATCAAAAAAGCAGCCAATGTTTATTGAATACCTACTAGACTGAAGCCATTGTGCTAGATGCAGTAAGGAATACAAAGAGGCACAGGCTACCCTCTCAGGAGGCCCAAAAGAATTAATAACCTATACAGGGAAACAGAACACACAG
Source organism: Dromiciops gliroides (assembly GCF_019393635.1). Classification (NCBI taxonomy): domain Eukaryota; kingdom Metazoa; phylum Chordata; class Mammalia; order Microbiotheria; family Microbiotheriidae; genus Dromiciops; species Dromiciops gliroides. The sequence goes on along the minus strand of NC_057861.1, from coordinate 267,104,900 downwards.
ACATAAAAAGCTAACTAACGAGACAAAGCTATATACTGGTGCCAAATGAATAAACCAGCTAGTAACCGTCTCTGGAGTTTGGAGATGGCTGAGAATGTCATGTTCTGAGATGGTCAGGGAAAGTTTCATTACCCTTAAGATGGCCCCTAACGGATGGATAAAATTGTAGACAGAAAGAAAAGAGAGCTCCCCACATGCTGGGATGGATGCTGGTTTGAGCAAATCAATTAAGCAACTAATCAATCAAGAAACATTTATTAAACAGTTAATAGTGTCCCCAAAGTCTTATTGCATTTTAAAAGCATTAAAACTTTGGAAATAAGAATCCTATGAAGTTACAAAAGAACATAATTTGAAACCTGGATTATTAGAAATGTAAAAGCATGAATTTTTCTTATTAAAAATTAACATAGGAGGGGCAGCTAGGTGGCATAGTAGATAGAGCACCGGCCCTGGAGTCAGGAGTACCTGAGTTCAAATTTGACCTCAGACACTTAACACTTACTAGCTGTGTGACCCTGGGCAAGTCACTTAACCCCAACTGCCTCACCAAAACCAAAACAAAACAAAACATAGGGGCAGCTAGGTGGTGCAGTGGATAAAACACCAGCCCTGGATTCAGGAGTACCTGAGTTCAAATCCAGCCTCAGACACTTGACACTTACTAGCTGTGTAACCCATGGCAAGTCACTTAATCCCTATTGCCCCGCCAAAAAAAAAAAAAAAAAAAAAAGGAAGAAAAGAAAAAAGAAAAAAAATTAACATAACTACCATATTGTGCTATACGTCACTAGGAGTTGAGTTTTGAACTTTGTAAAAAATGTCATCAGCTGCTGTTCAGTGATGGAAAGTATTGTATTTGTAATCTTAGCCTTATTATCATCCAAAGATTTGATGCAAACCTGACAGTTTGGACATGACCCCACAAGAAAAACTCTAACAGAGATAGATCATGTGACTGAGATAGTTAGGCAAGAGGATATTCTGTACTGATTCACCAGTCTGAGACAGTGTCATCTAGAAAGTGGTGCCCAAGCAAAATGCCCTATCTTGTTAAATTTTTTTTAATTGTTATTCAAATTCACAAAATTAGAGAAGTACAAAATACATTTGAATAAACTTTCAAATGCTTTTCATTTGTTTTTGTGGGGTTTTTTTGTGGTGCAATGAGTGTTAAGTGTCTTGCCCAGCTAGTAAGTGTCAAGTGTCTGAAGCTGAGTTTGAACTCAGGTCCTCCTGAATCCAGGACCTGGTGTGTTATCTACTGCACCACCTAGCTGCCCCTTCAAATGCTTAAAAAAAAAAAGTTTGTAACATACTTCTGAAGTTACCAAAGCTTAAAACCCACTAAATTTAAGGGACACACTGTATATTCCTGGCACTGGGCTAGGTGAAAGCATGGCAATGAAAACCAGAGGGATGCTATGAACCGTATACACACTGAGGTTGTGTTCAAAATCCAACTTCTCTGGGATATGACTGACTGTTAATAATGACCCTGATCTAGAATCTTCAGGAATCTATAGAACTGTTCAACTTTACATGTGTGGCATAATCATTTATTAATTTAAAAATTAGCAAATTAATACAAAAATAAGTTTTTACCATCTGAAATACACTAATACAAGAAGGTTCCGTGAAGGACTTGAGAATGGAACATATTGGGGTATGAGCAAATCAACCCATCCATGATTTAGCAGATGAATCCCTACAAATAAAAAGGCTTAAAGACTGAACCCAGTTCTTTCTAATGCCAAGCCCAGTACTCTATGTACACCATGATGCCTCTATTCTATCCCTACCTTTGTAAATGGCATTTGATTCTCTCAGAACCATGGATTCATCCTTGATACTTACTCCTTCCCATTTTATCAATAATGCATGTTCACCATTAGCTATGCCAGTAACAAAATCACAGACCTCTGAAAACTGGAAATATTTTATTCTGTGGCTCTTGCAACCTCAATGGAATCCCCACTTTCATTTAATTCCATAGCTATTCTCCATACCTACTCTTGTATCATAAATGATTCCTATTTTGGAATAAACACCCCTTATATTAATGATTCTGGGTCTTGAATTATATTTTCTTAACATCAAGGAGACAACCTGAAATTCTTCTGAAGAAAGTTCAGATCTAATTAGTTTGATCAAAGTATGACCATTCATTTTGCTGAGGAGAGCATTAAGTATCATATCCAACAGCATTAATGGAAATCAATAGCATTTTCTCTGTTATCTTCACATAACTTATAACTCACTATGGAACTATTTTTCATGTCATTTTTGTATATGTATGATTAGATACAGCTTATAATTTCCTTAGTAATGAAATCTGATGCTTAAGACTATTTTTAAAAATATGGCATTGCATAAAATTTCCAGGGAAGGAACTTCTGACAAATTGTTAATGAAATTCTGGTTATCACAAGAAGAATAAATTCACATTTCGAAGTAAAACATACTTAAAATTTACAGGCCAAAGAAAGTAAATGTCATCCCTTTTGGGAGATTTTCACTTATCTATTCTAATTAATAGAAGGTTTCTTCTATCCTCTATCTTTCCCTTGCATTTTAAAAACATGACCCTCTTACTAATGGAACACAATCAACAAGGGTAACTTGTAAATTCCATTTGCAGTTGAAGAATAACTTGCAGAAGGGGGAGAGAACAAAAGCCAAGAGAAAAAAAAATGGTAAAGGGACAATGAACCATAAGCTAAAATGGGAATGGATTTAAATTCACACCCTGTAAATTGAACAGAAGCTAAAAAAGCCACAAGGCCAATCAACTGGAAACAGTCAGTCAAAGCCACCATCCTTTTCATGACCTTAACTTTTTTTTTTCAATTACTAAATGATAAGTATCTTCTTTTTTCTCATCTCCATGGCAAAATCTCTCATCCATACTGCAATCCTCTACTATTCTGACAACTGAAACTTCTCCTTACTGACCTCCCTAACCTTCCCCTTGGCAATTTAATTTGAAGTCACAAGTAAAATAATGTCCCTCCCCTCCCACTACTATCACTGTGTTCTCTTTGCATCTAGTAGATTGGCATTATTTTTCTAAGAGCATTTAAACCTCCTCTGTGCCTTTAAATTTGGTATGACCAGATGCTCAGCTTGGGAACTGCCATCCTGGAGCCAAGCTGTCTTGACTGGAGAGCCAGTCAGTGTATCCAGTCTACTGTATCCGGTTTGCTCCAGACTCCAGATCGAACCTCATATCCCATCTCATCACCTATCACAGACATAGTATCATCATCTCCTTGTCATCTCTGCAGCCAGGTGGTGAAGCATATAGAACTCTGGACTTGGAGTCAGAAAGACCTGAGTTCAAATCCCAGTTCACACATTTATTAGCTCTGTGACCGTGGACAAGTCACTTAACCACCCTTTGCCTCAGTTTCCTCAGGTGTAAAATAGTAGCACCTACCTCACTGTGTTGTGAGGCCCATTGGAGATAACACAAGGGCTTTGACATCCTAAAACTGTGATACAAATGCTATTATTATCAACATTGCTGTTGCTCCCTCTAGTGCACAGGACCACAAGGGACCATGAATAAGGTGCTGTCCTAACTGGTGAGTGTATAGGTGCAAATGAACATGGTTACCCACAGTGCTTCATACTGTCATCTTCCTCACTGCCAAGTCTATCCCTCCCCTCCTTTTTAGGTACTACTCTAAGAACAGGAATCTGTAATGGCTGTTAGATGGCACAGTAGATAGAATGCTGGACCTGGAATCAAAAAGACCTGAGTTCAAATTCAACCTCAGACACGAGCTTTGTGGCCCCTGGGTGAGTTACTTAGCTGCTGTGAGCCTCAGTTTATTCATAGGGTTGTAAGGACCAAATGAGATAATTGTAAAAACTTTTAGCAGTGTCTGACACATAGTAGGTGTTTAATAAACACTTATTTTCCCCTCCCTGAATCATATCAATGTTACTTTTGGAAAGGATGTCTTAGTTTATTGTACTATGCCTCTTCCCATGCACTTCCCCATTTGAAGTTAAAAGCTGGGACTGGTCTCTGTCTCCATAAAACCCAATAAGAAAGGCATGACACTCCCTTAGGTACTAAGTCTGTGAGCATAGAAGAAGGCATCTTCTAATTCTCTTTCAAGTCACTCCAATTCCATTAGCATTTATTAAGTGCCTACTGTATACTAAGCCCTAGAGTTATGACAAAAACAAGACCACTATCTGCTCCTGAGGAGTTCTATTCTTGGGGGTGGGTAAGGGGAATAACAGGTATACAGAGAAGTGAATTAAAACACATAGAATACCTGAGGGGACATCAACAACTTGTGTGGGGGTGGAAGGGGTGTATGTGTATGGAATCAAGAAACACACTGTCGGACATATGGCCCTTGACCTAAGCCTTGAAGAGGACTAGGGAATTAGAGAGGTAAAGAGGAAGAGTCTTCTAGACAGGGAGGATATATTAAGTTCTTGAAGGCTGAAAACTGATTCTGGAGAAAAGGGTTATATGTTGCAAACAGCAAGTAGATCAATTTGGCCGGGACATAGTGAGTGGGAAGAAGAGGGCTGCACCTATAAGAGCTAGAACTGAGTTTTATCTAAATCTGGCATTTCCCTTCACTCATTAGCTTCTGTATATGAGTTGAAAGTGTTCAAAATTAAGAAGCAATCCAACCTTCACATGCTTGGGAGTTTTACTGGCCATATAATAGCCATTCATCCTGTCACCTGTCTCTTGATTAACTGACTTTATTTCTTCCCCTTTCACAAATTCTCTGACACCTGACCACTTGCTTTAGGCCCCAAACCACCCCTTGTGACTTCTTGCTATTGTTGTTGTTGGTTCTTTGTTCTTGAAGAGGACTATGACATCAGGAGATGATGTCATAACTTGCAGGGGATTGGATTTAAGTGAAGGAGAGCTCTGCAAAGTCACCAACCTCACTCCCTCCTCCAGAGCCATCTGGGTCCAATGGCAAGATATACATCAGGATGACCAGAGATGGCTCCAGATGTTAAGACATTTGGTGTTTTAAGTGACTTGCCCAGGGTCATACAGCTAATAAGTATCAAATGTCTGAGGTTGGATTTGAATTTGGGTCCTCCTGACTCCAGGGCTAGTGCTCTATCCACTGCCATACCTGGCTGCCTAACTCTCAGGTGAAGCACCTTTCAGGTTTCCTGCTAACTGACTGTCTATTCTGTTGCTATACTCTTGGTTTCCAAAGGACAAACTAGCTACTTGTCTATACCAGGACTAATTCCTGGCCTACTCTGTCTCTTACCTGGGTGCTCATTCTGCTCATCTGTCATGCTGATGACCTCTGGCATATCCCATTCTCCCAATCTCAGACATCTGATGTGGATCTATTAACCTGATGTCCTGGTGCCAATCATCACCTGCATTAGCATTTGGTTTCATATTTTCCATAATGTGCGACCAGAGAATCACCACTTTAGAACTGGAAGGCACATTAGAAATAATTAAGCCCAACCCTCTCATTTCAGAGATGAGGAAATTGAGGCCCAGACGTGAAGTGGCTTGTTCCAGGTCACAAAGGAAATTGGTGGCAAAGCGGGACCAGAATTCAAACCTTATAACTCAAGTGCTCTCTCTTGTAAACCACGCTGATCCTTTATATTTTAATTATTCCATTACTTTCAAATGACAGTGCATAGACTAGTTCATATAAAAGGGAGAGGCACTGCTGGGTCGTTTTGGCTGAAAAGTCACCTTCACACGACCCCACTTTGTGTTGTTCCTGCATTTCAATTGCATAGGAAATACATGGCTTCAGAGATTAAAGCCACTAAAGTGGGTGTGTGGTGCTGAAGTAGGAGATATTGTCCTATATGAAAAAGCAAAATCAAATCTGAAAACAGGTGACTGAAAATAACAGGCCATGTTCTACCTAACAGGCAGTTAATAATGAATGTTTATTAAATTGAATCTTTATAATTTCTCTACCATTCTCATCTTATATAACTCTAGGAAATCCTTTCTTTTTATTTTTTTGAGCAAGCACTTTGTCCAAAGTTGTGGGTTTGGGGATAATTTAAATGAAGATGTTTCTCCTTTAGAAATTTAGAAAAATTACACTCTCTTTTGAATAATTCAACTTTCTTCCTCAGGCATAAGGTGGAAATGCATTGCCATTTCCAAATGACAGTGTCATAAAACCGACAGAAATGACCAAATAGCTTCCTTTTAACCTATAATTACAGAAATAAAAACTGCAATGTAGCTACAGCCAAATGCCATTTGGAAATATTAGAGGAACACAATGAACTCCTTAATGAAAACTACTACATATAATTAAGAAGCAGGAATGCTAGAATTCTTAATGAAAATCCAATAAATGGCCATAGCTGGACAAACATAAAAAAAGGCCATCGCTGCCAGGCATATTGCTATTCTAAGCCCAGCTCTGAGATATTTTGTTTGTCAAAGCTTTTCTGTCAATCAGATCTTATTATAATGTGAATACATAATAAAAGGCAAATATTACTTGAAGAAGGTACCCTTCATTCTCATGGGGGAGTTATGCCTACCTCATTAACTAATTTGTCATTAATCTTACTACAGGGGCCGCTAGGTGGCGCAGTGCATAGAGCACCAGCCCTGGATTCAGGAGGACCTGAGTTCAAATCCGGCCACGGGCACTTGATACTTACTAGCTGTGTGACCCTGGGCAAGTCACTTAACTCCAATTGCCTCGCCAAACAAAACAAAACAAAAAAATAAACAAAAAATCTTACTAGAATGTTCTTTGCTTTATATATATATAAAAAATATTATATATCTTTTCTTTCTTTTTTTGCAGGGCAATAAGGATTAAGTGACTTGCCCAGGGTCACACAGCTAGTAAGTGTCAAGTGTCTGAGGCTGGATTTGAACTCTGGTCCTCCTGAATCCAGGGCCAGTGCTTTTTCCACTGCACCACCTAGCTGTCTTGCTTAATGTATTATTTAAGCACATTTTATCAGTGGAATCTAATAATTATTTATTTGAAAACCTGTCCTTAAAATTCATTTTGTATTTTGAAAAATCTTTTTTCAATATTGTTGAATCATTTCAGTTGTATCTGACTTTCTGTGACCTCATTTGGGGTTTTCTTGGCAAAGATACTGGTGTGGTTTGCCATTTCCTTCTTCAGCTCATTTTACAGATGAGGAACTGGGGCAAACAGGGTTAAGAGAGGTACCCAGGGTCAAATAGCTAGTAAGTATCTCAAGCTAGATTCGAACTCATTAAGATGAGTCTTCCTGATTCCAAGCCCAGTGCTCTATCCAATGCACCACTTAGCTGACCCTTTCAATGTTATAACAATAATAATAAAATTTATATAGCACTTTAAGGTTTGCAAAGAGCTTATAAATATTATCTCATTTTATTTTCATAACAACCCTGGGAAGTAAATGCTGCTACTATTCCCATTTTGTACATGAGGAAACTGGGGAAGATAAAGGTTAAGTGATTTGCCCAGTCACACAGCTAAGTATCTGAGACTGAATTTGAACTGAGGACTTCCTGAGTCCAGGTCTAATGCTCTATCCCCTGTATCACCTAGCCAATTCAGTGGTCACCAGTTTTACCAATGAATTTTACCAAAAGAAATTTCAAACTGATCACATTCTCCAATAATTTTCCTTCCTTCCTTCCTTCCTTCCTTCCTTCCTTCCTTCCTTCCTTCCTTCCTTCCTTCCTTCCTTCCTTATGCAATTGGGGTTAAGTGACTTGCTCAGGGTCACACAGCTACTAAGTGTATGAGGCTAGGTTCGAACTCAGGTCCCCCTGACTTCAGAGGTCGTGCTCTATTCACTGTGTCACCTAGATATCCCTACAATAACTTTTCTCTACATAGCAAAACCCTTGATTTATACCACCATAATATATAGATTCCTACAACATACATCATCTTATTTCTCACATCCTTTATCTCTCGTCATTTGCATAGGGTGCCAACACTTTTTATTAACTGCATTTCCTGGTAATTTCAAATTCTCTAACATGCTAACTAAACACCATCATTATATGCTATGAAAGCCAGAATTGGAGCTTATATAATCTCCTCACTTTAAAAGATTTAGACTGTCCACTCTACTCAAGTCCCTCTCTCTTCCTGCCCTATCAGGATGAGGTGGGAATCCTAAGTCTTCCAAGGCTATTCTAATAGACTGCAAGCTCTGGTGGGTCCTACCACAGTAAGAACCCTTTGTATATGGACATCTCTTCTCTTAAGACACTGTCTAGCTAAATTTGGAGAGGCTTTTCACTAAGCTGGCCACACAGGGGAATGTGTTTTTTGGGGCACAGAAATGGAAGAAAAATATCTGCTAAATTATAGAGGAGACTATAATACATTTTGTAGTGGGACTAACCTGATCAGTGATCTTGCTGACCATTGAAATACTCAAATAAATTTTCTGTCAGGATGAATCTCAGTAACCCTATTCTATCATGCTCAAGAGATACAATTAAGCATTTCATGTTCTACTTTATATTTCTAAACGTTCCCTCCTCCTCAAATGGGAAATATTTGTTTTAGGTATTTCCAAGTCAAACAGTAGCACTCATCTCTCACCCTCCCTTAGCCTCAACCCTCCTCCTCCCTGGGAAACCTCTTAAAAAGAAAAGTAGTTTTGATTCCAAAAAATTAGCTTCCACCTCACTTTAAGAAGAACTTTACACTCCCCTGGACTATTTAGGTTATTAGTGCTATTGTAGGGCGCCACCATTCCCAATCTGGTGACTAGGCCTCATGTTTATATAGCTACTTTATTACCTGAAATCCTTAGCTACATGGGCAATTGAAGGACATGCTAGAATGATTACAATATAATCTTAACTAAATAATACACAAATTCTTTAAAAGACTTTAAAGTTTCTAATAACAGGCTTTAGAGCCAAAGAACGTAATGTGCTTTATATGGGTGCATGTGTTACAAGAAAAGTGTGGTATGTTTACATCTGGGGGGAGAAAAAGCAAAGTAGCTTTCTGTGGGTGGGGGGAAGTTCACAGTGGGCAGTTTAGACAAATGAATCAAAAAAGGAATTCTATTACAAAATATGCCACTAGTTAATAAATATATGTAATACTTCATTTGTCCTCAAATGCTTCAAATTTGACTTATTCAGGTCGCACAATTTATAAACAACCCTTATTCCTTTGTTGTCTTTTTTATGTCTATCTTTTGGATATTTCTTTGCTCATTAGCCCCTCTACCAGACCAGGACAACAGGAAGTGAGAGGAAGTTCAAGTCAAATCGGGAAACCCACATCACTTGATGAAAACTAAAAACATGGTGGCAAAAGCAGTAAAAAGTTAAAAATTACTCTATTATAATCTTCAGGTTTCCTTTCTCTGAATTATCCCTGTCACTTCTTATGATGGATATCTTTTTTTTTTGTCTTCAAATATCTTTATTGGAAGGCCACATATTGCCTTCATTTAATGTATTTCAAATCACTGTACTTACCACGGATATCTTAAGTCAGCTGTACCCTCATAACAAGGGTAGACCCTAATGCAAAAAACCCCAAACCATATGTCTTTATTGGCATGCAATGTAAAGTTCAACACAAGGTTTTATTACACTGATCCTCCTTAGGGTGCTGACTTTCACTGAAGGGAACAGATATGGAACTTGTAAAGTTTGGAACATGCTGTTTATCCATTTGAAACGTTCAGTACTATATATAATTTCTCCTCCTTGGAGAATAGTATATGAATATCCAGGAACTTCTTATTTGCAATTTTGCTAATGCATCAAAACCACATCGTGCTTAAAGATGAACAAACAGAGAGCAGAAAGGACAAATCAATAAAAGGTTGAATTTTAGAGCTAAACCAATAGGATTACTATGGAGTGTAACTGATACTTATTTGGTTCCTTTGCCTGTAGACACTAAGGATTCTTTTTGCATCTCTTGGATTGCTGTAAGCAAGCACACAAGTGGCTATTAGAACAACCAGTACTTTCTTGGAATGTGTTCTGAAAAGGCAAACAGAGGATGTCCTTTCCACAGAAAACATTTGGACTTGGTTTTAGGATAAGTACTGAATAAAAAAGGGGAAAAAAACCACCTTGGTTTACAAAATCTGCAGATGTTTCAGAAGATGGAATCAACAATCTTATTTTTATGGGAAGGCTTAGCTATGAGGCAGTCAGGTGATGCATTGGGGAGCATGCTGGACCTGGAGTCAGGAATACTTGAGATCAAATCTGGCATCAGGCACTTACTTCATGCGTGACCCTTAATGCTTCTGAGCTACATTTTCCTTTTTTGGAAAATGGAGGTATTGGATTCAATGACCACCACAGTCCCTTTTAGCTCAAACACTGTGGTTTGGGATGTGTAACTCCAGGTCCGGCCTTCTTATCCCCAATAACACATTGCTTTGAAGGTATCTGAAAAGGTAGTTTTTATATTTACTATCCCCCTTGCTTTCAAGTTTTAGGTTTAGGGCTCAAACAGTTTTGCTGAAAAGAAAAGCAAATCAGAATCATCAGTGTACTTGTAGTGGGGTAATGGGGAGGCAGAGATGGAGAAAAAAAGGTGGAAGGCAGCTGTGATGGGATGGAGCATTAGATGGTGACTAATTCTCCACTGTCTGGCCACCCCATGGCAACCATCTCTTCTAGCAAAGATCATTCTGCTTAAAGAGACCTCAACCGGGCAGCTAGGTGGTGCAGTGGATAGAGCACCAGCCCTGGAGTCAGGAGTACCTGAGTTCAAATCCGGCCTCAGACACTTGACACTTACTAGCTGTGTGACCCTGGGCAAGTCACTTAACCCCAACTGCCTCACTTAAAAAAAAAGAGAGAGAGAGAGAGACCTCAACCAATAGTAGTTATTGCTGTTTCAAAAAGGGAAAAATAGAAGGATGTTGAGAGAGAGTGGAGGGAAAAGTTTTTTGTCAAAATGAAGGGGTGGAGGAGGAAGATCAATATGAAATGGGAAAAATGCAGTAAATTCAGTATATGGCCATTTTTTTTTGACAGTTCTTCTAATCATAAGTTGTTTGTCTTGTGAGATCTCCTAAGGGTTCCAGGAGATTTACTAAATCTTCCTTAATGGAAAATAATTCTTCTTCTATCCTGGGAAGGAAATTAAATGCCTTCTGAGTAATAGAAATAATAATAATTTAGTCATCACCCAATCAGGTAAAATATGACATAGTGCTTACAGGGCCTGAAGGTACCAGAGAATAAAAATGGCATGCTAATTGAGATTAGGGTGAATTAACTCTTTCCTACCATTAGGGAAACAGTTAATATAAAAGGAAATAATATTCAGTAATAAAGTCACATTTTTATAAAGCTTTGAAAGGACTAAAAAAAAAATTATATATATATATATATATATATATATATATATATATATAGAGAGAGAGAGAGAGAGAGAGAGAGAGAGAGAGAGAGAGAGAGAGAGAGAGAGAGAGAGAGAGAACATTATCTAAGTAATTCTATATGAGGAACAAAACAAAAAGTTCACAGTAATTTTCAGGAGAGGGCAATAGGAATGAGGCTAAGAAACAATATTTATGTCCACAGATGTATATATACAGTACTACTGATAGCATAAGGGCAATAAAGTTAGCTAGAAATTTTATACAAGGAAGTAAAAAATGGCCTCTCAGATAAGAGTTAAAACTTAAGTGGGGGAGACTAATGACTAGAAAAGAACAATGGTAGTATGTATGTATGTATGTATGTATGTATGTATGTATGTATGTATGTATGTATGTATACATGTATATCCATATGTATACATAGGTGTGTTGTTCAAGAGAAATAGATCTAGAAGAAACGAGTGGAAAGTAACAGTATATTAGCAGAGCAAACTCCTGTATGTAAATCTATGAACTCTGGGGAGTACAGTGGGAATAGGCATTTGGGTAAAGATAAAAGGAGAAAGAAAAAGATATATTTTTATGGGAGTATACTATAAACCTCTTCAGATGGAAGATAAAGATAGTGTTTCTATATACATATTACAGATTTGGCAGAGAGCCAAGATATAGTTACTACCTGGGGTTTAACATCTGTTGCAAACTTATTCTGTTGAAAGTAGGCGATCTGATAAATTCGAGGCTTGACTTGTTAATAATTTCATTTGTTAGAAGGTTGAAGAAGAGACAAAAGGAATCTGAGGCACTAGTCTCAATTGAGACCAACAAGAAAGACTTGGCTGCTTAGGATGGCACAGGAATCTTAGGAGAAAGTGGCCTTGTAATCTTAGATTTTTTTTTTTTTTTTAGTGAGGCAATTGGGGTTAAGTGACTTGCCCAGGGTCACACAGCTAGTAAATGTTAAGTGTCTGAGGCCGGATTTGAACCCAGGTACTCCTGACTTCAGGGCCAGTGCTCTATCTCCTGTGCCACCTAGCTGCCCTGAGACCAAGCCTATATTAATGACACCAGAACAATTCTGGTTTTAAAAAGATGGGCCTGGGGCAGCTAGGTGGTGCAGTGGATAAAGCACTGACCCTGGATTCACGAGGACCTGAATTCGAATCCAGCCTCAGATACTTGACACTTACTAGCTGTGTGACCCTGAGCAAGTCACTTAACCCCCATTGCCCTGCAAAAAAAAGAAAAAAAGATGGGCCTTTCTTTACATGGGGAGCTTGGGGCTGGGGGAGGGAAGTCATTAAAAGAATTCTGAAATTTCCCAAAGGCAATCCGGCCCATTCTCTTCCTCTTGTCTGTTCATCTAAGTTATACATATTAACAGAAAGAAAGGCTCTCTAGGTTTTCCATTCAGATTCATGCCAGTTCAGGCATTGTTCAAGATCTCTTCCAGGAGGGTCTGCAATGGGTTGATGCAACCAGCACAATGTCACTTGTAGGTAGGAACATCTGGAGGACAGCATCATTCACAAAGAATTTATTTTTTAAAAAGAGGAGGATCTATCCAATGCTGTAGTGTGATAAAACCTACCGTGAAGAAGTGTTTTGTCTTTCTCTTCAAAAATGAGGAGCTGAGCAATGTGAATTTCCTTGTGAACAAGGTGATGAGCTTGCAGCCTTGCCATTCACATTGCCACTGTGCCCCCCAAACATCTGGGCATAGTTATCTATTTGTAGCTATACCCTAAGGAATTCTGGGACATTCTACTTTCCTGCAGCTGAATCCTTCTAAATGTGTTCTCTTCCTACTCTACTGTGAGCTCCTGGAAAACAAGGACTGTCTTTCTTTTCTATTTGTATCCAGAATGCTTAGCATGGTGTTTGGGACATTAGTAAGCGCTTAAATGTTATTTTCATTTTTATGCTGAAAAAACTAGAAAGCCAATTGGCAGAAATTAGGCCAGCACCCTGTACTATATTCCATAATAAATTCAAAATGAATAAAGGACGGAAGTATTAAAGGTCATACCATAAAAATATCAAAAGAGAAGTAGATCATATTCCTTTCATTGCTAATTATTGAGAGATGTATTCTTAACCAAACAAGGAATAGAGGGGATTGCAAAAGGTAGAATACATAATTCTGAGTATTTGACATCGAAAAGCTTTGGCATAAACAAAATTAACGTACCAAGGATTTAAAAAAAAAAAGGAAGGAGACAAATGCAAAAACAAAATCAGCATCAAATTTATTGGATAAGGGTTTGGTATTCAAGATATATAGACAACTAACAGAAATATATAAGATGAAAAGCTTGTCCCTTCTTATACTCTCAGTAAGGATGCCCTCAATTTGTATAGTGATGACTTTAACAAACATTATGTATAGATCAAAGAATAGGTTCAGTGGATAGAGCACTGGACCTGAAGAAAGTAAAACCCGAGTTCAAATACAGCCTGAGATACTAGTTATATGATCCTGGGCAAGCAACTTAACTTCTCTTTGCCTCAGTTTCCCCATCTGTAAAATGAAGATCATAATAGCACCTACTTTGCAGGGTTGTTGTAAGAATCAAATGAGATGATTGTAAAACTTAGTATAGTGCCCGCATGTTGGTTATTATTATTATTATTATTATTATTCTACTATTGGCTATTAATCAGAAAGCAGCATATTGGATAGTATCAAATACGCATATACATATAAGCAGTGTAACCATGGACAAGTTATTTAAGCTTTATGGAATTATGGCTTATCTTTAAAACAGGAATAATTTAGTAATTTTTGAATTTATTCCATAGGTCATTGTAGGTGGGGCTTAAATGAAATAATGTATGTAAAATCCTTTGTAGATTTAAATAAAGGTGATATACAAATTTTGGCTCATATTATTGTTTATCCCCACCCTGAAGCTACATAATACTGACTTTAATATGATAGTCCTCATATTACATGCTTATTTTTGTGATCTGTTCTGACCTCATTTTCTGTGTATAACAAGTATTGTTTGTATTTCATCATTATAACTACAGTTATAGCCATTGTCTATGTTGTCTTTTTGGTTTGGTTTTCCTCACTGTGATTCCACTATTTCTTTGATTCCTTGATATAATTTTTCCCCTGAAATGGCACAATAATATCCCATTATATTAAAATATTATAATTTCTTCAATCATTATCCAGTTATTGGAGACCTAATTTACTGATATTAAAAAACAGTCCTGGCTAGGGATATTTTTATATGAAATGTCTGTTTACTATCAATAATTTCTTGAGCAGGGGGCAGCTAGGTGGCACAGTGGATAAAGCACTGGCCCTGGATTCAGGAGGACCTGAGTTCAAATCTGGCCTCAAACACTTGAAATTTATTGTGTGACACTGGGCAAGTCACTTAATCCACATTGCCCCCCCCTCCCCAACATTTCTTGAGCACTTTCCTCTAGTGTGTAACCATTGGCTCAAAAGGTATGCACCTTCCATAGTCCATTTTCTATAGATGTGACAAGGAAATAATTTAGGTTTATATTAGTTTTAGTTATTTTTTATTAAAATAATTTATTTAATTATCTTTGCCATTTTGATGGTGGTATCCTAGAATATTATTAACCTGCATTTCTTAGATAAGAGATTTTGGACTTTTTTCTTCATGTGGTTGTTGATCTTTTGTATTTCTTTCAAAAACTGCCTGTTCATATCTTTTAACCACTTATCTGTTGCAGAACAGGAGCTCAGACTTTTAAAGAACATATGCAAAAGATGGAAGAAAGGATACATAAACAAGAACAGAAACAGAGGAGTGGCAGAGACAGTGCCAGGAAAGCTAAAATCCAACATGAGTGGAGGCTTGTGAAAAACACTAAAGTCAATAAAAGGGCTTTTTTGGTGAAGTTGGTTGGGGGGAGGGTTGTCATGGTGAAGAGAACAAGAAAAGGAGGGGATCCCTTACTTTGTATGGATGGGAAGATTATACAGGAGAATGGAAAGAAGGAAAAAAAAAACACTATTCAATGCTTACTTGTTTCTGATTTTTTTCAACCCTGAGAATGATCTTCAGATAGGAAATGATAAAACAAAAAATAACAGGAATTTAAAAATCAAGATGAGTATGTAGATTGCAAGAGAGCATTGAATTCAGAGATTCTTAATCTGGGGTCCAGCATAAACACAGATAGATTTTGGGGCGGGGGCGGGGTTCTGTGAATTTAGATGGGAAAGAAATTGCATAAGAGATTATTTAGTTTCACTTAATGTCTACTAAAATCTAGCATTTCCTTTAACCATTCAAAAACATTCTAAGGAGGGGGCTACATGCTTTACCATGATGCCAAAGGAGTTCATGAAACAAAATAGTGAACAACTGCCTGATGTAGCTGTTATGATGAATTCATCTAGTGCTGCTGAATTATATTTCATGGAAATAATAAAAATAACGTATATTTGTAGCACTTTATGTTTGACATAGCTTATCTGATCCTTATATCAATCCCATGAGATAGGACCCCCATTTTACAGATGAAGAAACACATTCTCTGAGAAATTAAGCAACTTGTTCAAGGTCATAGGGATAGAACTATGACCCCAATTTGGGACTTCTAATTTCTAATTCAGTGATCTGAAAGAACCTGGGAATGTGGTTGCTAAATAAACAGTGGAAAGTCAAAGAGGAACTATTGGACAGGAAATGAGCAAAAGTCTCAGTTTCCAAGAAAAGGAATAAAGAAAGGTTCATTCTCTGACCATTAAGTTGGGAACAGTGAGTCTGACTTTGATTCCTGGTAAAATTCTGGAGCGCATTATTAAAATGATAGTTTGTGAGTACTTGGAAAGGGAATAACTAATTACTAGGAAAAAATCATGATTTAACAAGTTATGCCAGACTAATGATAACCTCATTTACAATTTGAAAGTCTTCCTAGACTACTAAGAAGATCAAGGGAATGGCCTAGACAACCCAATTTATCTGGATTTCAGGTAGGAAATTAGAAGAGAGGCTGAAGTTTAGGAGAAGACACTGAGAAAACAGACACAAGAACTTAAAAAAACCAGACCCTGGACAAATAAACTATCCGTAGTAAAAATGGAAAATGCAAATTGAACCACAATTATAATAATTGTCTGTAAAATCTATTTCAAGACAAAAAAAATCTTTCAGCTTTTGTTGGAGTAATAACAATGGAGGCAGAGGACCTCAGGATGGATAGGAGGGCATCCCACCTGTCAATATTAGCAGGGAAAAGGCAAAACTATTCAATTGATATTTTGCTTAGACTTTATCAACAAAGAGGATTAATCTTTAACCTGGAAAGGGTAGAAACAACAATATTAATAGGAAACTGAATTCCAAAATATATGAAGGAATAGAGAGATCCCACTCATTTTTAATGATGTAAATCTCCAGGTTCAGCTTACTTAGATCACAGGGTTCTTGCTGACTGAGCAATAAAAGCCTGTAGGTAAACTCTAAGAAATCATTATAATAGAGAGAGGTATCAGAAGGCTAGAGAAATAGCAAATGCTATTCCAAATTTTAAAAAGAAAGGAAGAATGCATTCTAGAAACTAATGATGGCAAATAATTTTATGTCAATCTTTGGCAAAATTCTTAACTGTTCTGTAAACACAGAAAAGAAGTGATCATTAAGAGCCAACAAGGGTTTCCTAAGAATGATCAATGACCAAAACTGACCAAACACACATAACGGTACCATCTCATTTCCTTTCTAATAAGGTTACTGGCAGATAAGGGTAGTGCCACAAATATAGTCTATCTTGATTTTAATAAGGCATTTAATAATCTTTCATTATACCACTGACAAGATGGAAAATATATACAGGAAAATGCAAGTACAATCAACAGCTACTTCAACACATGTACCCAAAGAGCATATGTAATGAACTTACATTATCTCTAAGGTATACTGCAGTATTCTATACTTGGCTTTTTCTTGTTAAACATTTTTGTCAATCATTTAGAGGAAGACATAAAAATCATGCTCATGAAATCAGTGGGAAATACAAATCTGGGAGAGATAACTATCATCTTGTATGACAGAATTAAGATTTGAAAAGACTGACTCTACATTAAAGGGTCAAAACAAGATAAAATTTAATAGGGATAAATTTAATTTTCTATATTTAAAGTAAAAAAATATGCTCCATAAAAGACAGAAGAGATCTGACTTTATAATAGTTTAACTGAAAAAGAAATAGGGATATTGTTGACAATAACAATGCATATGAATAAAAAGAATGACAGTTTTAAAAACCTATGAATGTAATTACTATTTTAAATTTTATCAATCTATTATTATGTTAATAATTATTATTAATATAGCAATTTATTTCTCCAGCATTTTAAGATTTACACTCCAAAACTCGTTTTTACTCCTGTGAGGTAGTTAATAAAAGGATCCTCTCAATTTTCTAGATGAGATGTCAGGCTCAGATTGGTGAAGCAATTTGTTCAAAGTCATATAAGATACACAGTGCAACTGAGACCACCTCAGTTCTTCTGAGTACTAGGTGTGTGTCTACTGCAAAACACCATAGCTGTTTGGGGCGAGATTTTGTGCCAGTCTGATCACATGTAGAGTATTACATTCCATTACTGATCCAAAATTTATGATAGGCATTTAAAACAGGAGCATATATAAAGAGAAAAAATTGAGTAGTGAAGGGTCTGGAAAGCATCAAATAAACAGTAGAAGGAACTATATATGCTACCTGGAAGAGAGAAAACTTTGGGGAGTGGGAGAGTAGCTATGCTCCTTTCTTGTTGCTCCCAAAAACAAAACCAGGACTAACAAAAGGAACAAGGAAACCTAACAGACTAATTTTGAGAGTCATTAATACAATGGAATGGGCAGCCTTAACTAGTTGCAAGCTCACCATCACTGTAGATATTTAAGCAGAGGCTAGATAACCATCTGTCAAGGATAATGGAGACTTCATTGAAATATACACCATAACCTCTTATTCCTTTGGTGTTAATTATCTGGTTATCAATCAAGTAAACTTTTTTTGGGGGGGGGGGCGGGGCATTGAGGGTTGAGTGACTTGCCCAGGGTCACATAGCTAGTAAGTGTTAAGTGTCTGCAGCTGGATTTGAACTCAGGTCCTTCTGAATCCAGGGCCAGTGCTCTATCCACTACGCCACCTAGCTGCCCCTCAAGTAAACTTTTGATCCATAATTTAGTATTGCTGCATGGACCTACCAACCGAGAAGGAATATCCTGGACAAATGTGTGGCACCAGTTATCTTTTACAGAATCAGAGAACATCAGAATTGGATAGGATCTCAGAAATCATCTAGTACTTGGATAAACTGAAGCAAAGTACAGAAAGCTGAACCAGAAGGACAATATATGCAGTGACTAGAGTAATAAATGAAAACAAACTGCGATTAATTCCAGTGACTAATCTTGATCTTGGAAAACATATGATGAAACTCACTTCCCTCTTCCTGGAATAGAAGTGGAGGGCTATGGATATAGACTCCTGTGCATACTATCAGATGTGATTTTCAACAGGTTGGTTTTCCTGGATTTCCTTCATGATGATCAGTGGTGGGGAACTTACTGCCTCAGGTCTTGATATCTTTTTTAACCATTCATACTCAACATTTGTCAGGGCTCTCTCTGGGTCTTTATTCTCTCTTTACATTCTCTTGGAGCATGAATTCAACTAACATCTCAATAAAGAATAATTCCAAATTATTCAAAATCAGTATGCCCAAAGGAGAACTCATTATCTTTCTTACTAAACTCACTGCTCCTGACACACCTTTTTGTGTCAAGGACAGTACCATCTTTCCAGTTACCCAGGTTTGTAACCTAATCAACTTTGTTTTTTTGGTTTGTTTGTGGTTGGGGGTTTTGTTTGTTTGTTTGTTTTTGCAGGGCAATGAGGGTTAAGTGACTTGCCCGGGCTCACACAGCTAAGTTAAGTGTCAAGTGTCTGAGGCCGGATTTGAACTCAGATACTCCTGAATCCAGGGCCAGTGCTTTATCCACTACGCCACCTAGCCGCCCCTAACCTAATCAACTCTGACTCTTGAATCTCATCCATCCTCCATACTGAATCAAGTACCATATCTTAGCAATCCTATTTCTAAAGCATCTCACATATTTTTTTTTTCTGCTCACACTGCAGCCACTCTAATTTAGGCCCTCATCACCAGTTGGCTGGTTTATTGCAATCAAGCTTCTTGCCTTCTCCATTTCACTCTGTTATTCAAGAAGCTTCAGAAGTTCCCTATTGCCTCTAGGATAAAGACAAACTTTTTCATTTGGTACTTAAATGTCTCTCACATCTAACGCCAACTTCTGGGTTCCAGGCTGGTGATCATACTTTCTTTACTTCCTCTGACACAGGATGCATTCTATCTCGGCCACTCTCCATATGTGAGCTAACGTTCCCTGCCTCTACATTTTTACAGGCTGTCCCTCACATCTGGAATGGGCTCCCTTTTCACTACTGCCTCTGAATCCTTAGCTTCTGTCAGACTCAGTTCTCCTAATCAAGCAATCAACAAGTATTTAAGAGCCTATTATGTGTCATGCCCCAGTTAAATGCTACTGATATAAAGGCAAAAATGAAAAAGTTCTTGCTCTCAAAAAGCTTATCTTCTAGGGGTGAGGTGGGGGAGAGGGACAACAAACACATAAATGTACTCAGAATAGATCCAAAAGCAATACAGAGTAGTTTATGGAAGAAGGGTATGAACAGTTGGGAGATGAGTGATCAGCAAAGGCCTTATGTAGAAGATAATACTTGAGCATAATCTCCTTCAAAAGGCCTTTCCTGACTCCCTTGGTTATGATTTTAACTCCTGGCCTAAAAATCCAAATTCTCTTCTCTGACAACCTCTTCCAAACTACAGTTCCTGAAACCACCTTTCTTTTCTGAATTACATTAAATTGATTAAAGAATTGATAGCAGGGGCAGCTAGATGGTATAGTGGTTAAAGCACTGGCCCTGGATTCAGGAGGACCTGAGTTCAAATCTAGCCTCAGACACTTGACACTTACCAGCTGTGTGACCCTGGGCAAGTCACTTAACCCCCATTGCCCCGCAAAAAAAAAAAAAAAATAAATAAATAAAAAGAATCAATAGCAGGATTAGAAAGATCACCCTATAGTTTTTAGTTTCTTGCCCAGGGAACATGTCTTCAAGTACCCTGGAGGTATCGTTTGTTTCCACATAAATTACAATAAGTGGGCACTGGGCTCTTTGCTACATCTGGATGGAGCCACGGAAGAAAGAAGAGGGGAGAGTCATGAGGCATGTCAGGGGGCCAACCACCAACCATGACTCAGCTGTCTTCCCTTGGACCAATTTTCATCTTCTTTGCAGGAGCACAGGGAGTCTAGCTCCATCGCCAATGGAAAGAGCCTCCATTAAACCTGCTCTACTATAGAAATGATCCCTGAAAGTATAGTCTTACTATATAACTCCATTGTCAGCAGTCCTTCTTCTTGACTTTCTTTAACACTCTCCAACCTCTTCACACTGGTTAGGGTTCCCTTTGGCTCTTCATATTCTTTCCCCTCTTTGCATTCCTCTTGAAGCCCTTCTCCCAATCTTTCAAGAAACTTCATTCTCCCTGATAAGCCAGAGTAGACAAGCATTCCTCCAGCCCAATTTTTCCCTCTTATAGCAAGTATGATTTTTTTTTTTGGCCAGGTATGTCCCAACTGTAAAGTGATCAGTTGAATTCCTGTCTTATAAACTTACTTTCTATAGAGTTCAGTTAGTGTGAATCAATTTCCATAGAGCTTGATCCTCTAGGTAAACTAATAGAAAATCAAATTCCTGAATCTGGAAAGTTAATGCATGGCAACCTCACCAAGATACACATAAGCTTGGCTTTAATAGTCAGCTAGCCATTTCATATTTCTCTCTGAGTCTCTCCCTCTATTTCTCTGTCTCTCTCTCATTTCCTCCCTTTCTCTAGCCTGATGAGCTAGAGCACATGACTGATGATTGCAAACTGTTGGACTTAAGAGTCTGACTTCAATTTTCTGTCACAAAGGTGCACAAAAAAGTTGAATTTGACTTGGTAGGAATAAATGGAATTCACTTTATGTTTAATATCAGTTCTCTATCTTAAAAAAAAAAAACCAAACCCAACAAAAACCACTCAGAAAACATTTAGCCAGCAATTGTAGTTGATAATAAGTCAATTACATTATGCAATCCTTGCCTAGGAACCATGAAGAGAAGGCAGGGGGGTCATTAGCTTAGCAGGGGAGGAAAGTGCCAACCACCATTTTGTGTTGGAATGCCCCCCTCTCACATCACATCTTTCAGATTTATGAATTTTCCCCTCCATTAGCTGAGAGTAAATCTAACTCTTCTGTGACATTCTTTTTTCTTCATTGATTTTTGGAGAAGATATTGGCTCTTCCCTTTGTTTAATGGTCCTAAAGGCAGATAACAGGGTTTTGTTTTTTGTTTTTTAACTTTTAACTACTTTACTTATGGAACCTCCCCTAGATCACTTTGACTTGAAGCATACCAAGAAATTCAAGGAGGCTGATCTTTTCTCTTTTTCCAAATATGTCTCTGGACAAATATTTAAACTGATAACACAACTATGAATCTGAAATTACTTCAGCTTACCGACTCTTCATAATGGACGGTTATTGATAGTCCTATGAAATTTAGGCTTACAGAGACAGAATGAAAAAGCTCTGCCTGAAAATTGCCCGCCTCTCTGATAAAATTACTTTTCAATAATGATATGTCTTAAGGTATTTGACAAAGAACCACTTAACATTCACTTTCTTTTTTCCTCAATGCCAGACGCTTCTTCAAACATTATGAGAAAGCACAAAGTTAACCCACCTGTTCTATCTCCTTTGAAGAATTATGGACCATAATTCCTATATCCATTTCCCTGACCAATGGGAAAAAAAGAAATATGTCATCTCCCACAGAAGGGAAGAACTCTACTCAGCATTTTTAAATGGACAATGAAAATTGTCCATTAGTAAACATTTCCTTTATTTCTAGAATGAGAACTAGAACCCATTAATTTAATCTTCATGAAAATGAAGGACTAGGCAGACCATTTTTACAGATGGGGAGAAACTGAGGTTCAGAGAAAATAAGGGATTTTTTTTAGGGTTGCACAGCCAGCAGATGTCAGAGCTTTATTTTTCTAATTATACCACATTTGCCTTTAAAAGCTGTTTTTTTTTGCAGGACAGTCACTAGATTTGTCGTTACCTTTCTGTCTTTTATTGCCTCATTTTTGTTAACACCAACTATATACTAATAGGCTGTCCAGTTAGGGGTAGGGCCCTTGGCCTGAATTTTCTCAAAAGACTGACTTGTTAATAAAGCTCAAGACTTTGGTCTCACAAGCATCTTTCTCCAACCCACGTTTTTTCAATATTTGTTTCAATATGGGACACACCAAAGAAAATACTCTACCCTTTTTACCATGTTCCCAATTTATCTATAGGATATTCTATGTGTGCATTTACAATCCCCCAAAACAAAGCAAAATGAGTATATTAAGTTATGTGGATACCAGTTTTGCATAAACATTTATGAACAATTAAAATTTTCTTATCCTTTAGAAGAATGTCATAAATGATGTTTAGATTCACAAGTCAGGTCAGAAAACCCTACTTAGGCCACAATGTAGTTGAACTATGAACTATGAACTAGTGCCATTGTAGAAAGGGAAGTGAACATGTCTGTCTATACATACGTATATAAATATTTAGAATATACTGGGAGAGAGTTCCAAAGAACCCAATACAGACAACTCCTAATTTGGCAAAAATGGATGTTAACTGGAAATAACAGCAGCCACTGTATCATACAAGCAGTTCCCAACTTATGAACTATGCACTAATTAAAATACTAGAAATGTGAAAGGCTAGCTCACCCAGAGCATGAAGGAGTCCTCGTGGTTTAGTGGAATAAATGTTGACTTTAGAGAAAGAGGAGCTGGGTTCAATTCCAGCTTTTCCACTTACTCACCTTGATGACCTTGGCAAGCAATTTCACAAACTCTCATATCTTTACTTCCCCATCTGTAACAATTAGAGGGTTGATCTAGATGGCCTACTATTATCCCAGCTGTACAGTCTGAGGATTCTATCTTCCCCAAGGTACCACAATCCCTTCATAATTTGTGGCAAAGGAGACATTATAGAACAATTAACTGAACCACGTCCTTCCATTCTCACCATGTGCCACAAAAAACACTCTCCCAAGGTGAACTCTTAACAAGGAAGAGCCACTTAAACTAGCATACTAATAGTCCTATCTATGGACTCCGGGTTAAAATGTACTTTTGTGGGTTTGCCTGGAAACCCAAACACTAATTATAACATTGTTTACACAGGAAAATGCGTTCTATCTAGCACAGTCAAAAGTGAATGTGGTGGTGCAAAGAGTGTCTTCTCCTGACTTGTCTGTTATTGAAGTTACAGTGACCACAGACTGATTGGCCTATAGCAAGAAGCATCATGATAACTTATGGGAAATTTCATGCTTTCCAGAGCACTCTGGGGAATCTGCCACCTCTGCCCCTACTGCAGCCTTGTCATTGATGAATATGAAACATTACAAATAGCCTAAGACTTTTATGGAACATCTAAACCCAACTTTGACACCCTAGATCTTGGATTCTTCTTTAACCTTGACCACAGATACATTCCTCCTGTGCTTTTAACCTTGTTTTGAACTTTGGGTCTTGGATTCATTTTATAGACTTAATCTACATCTGGTTATATCACTCTCATATTCCTAAATCTCCACTGTCTTCCCATTGCTTAGTGAATAAAATTCATATTTCCACCAACAGGCTCCACCCAAACTTCTCCGATTTTACCTCCCAATTTCACCTTCCTATGCACTCCAGTCAAACAGGATGACCTCCTCCTCCAGCAAATATTCACTGAACTTATTAAAGAATAGGCTCAAGGTACAGTGTCTTGATTGCCTTCCCTTCCCTTCTTCACCTCTTGAATTCCTACCCATCCTATAAAGTTCAATTCAAAGGCCACTGCTTCCACAAAGCCTTGCCTGATCTCCTGGTTTGGGAATAATCTGCCTTCCAGAATTTACACTGAACTTGGTTTTGTAAAGACACATGTATTCATCGTGTAATACACAAAAAGCAGGTATAAGTCATCTGCGGCAATTCTCTTCTGATTTAATTGAAAGTTCCTTAAGGGAAAGGGTTCAGTGTCCTATCTAGACTTGCAATCTCCCTCCCACCCGCAATGGACACAAAATAGTATATGTGGTATCATCATCATCACCACGACCACCTCCACCATAACATTAACTAAGATTCATACAGCACTAATTATGTGTGAGGATCTTCACAACTTTTATCTCATTTAATCCTCGCAGCAACCTTGAGAGGTAGGTGGCAAACAGAGATCGTGTGACTTTCCCAGGGTCCCACAGCTAGTAAGTGTCTGAGGCTGGGTTTGAATTCAGGTTTTCTTGACTGTAGACCTAGGGCTCTATCCACTAGGATACCTAGCTGCTGCGAAATATTTATTATATTGCATTTATATGCCATTACCGAATAATGGCCCTTTACTTTGCTCATATTTAGAGCTCAGGCTTTTGCTTAAACCTACAAGTTTGCTAGGTCTTCTGGTTCTAGACTTGCAGAGAAAGATCTGTCTTGCCTCCAGGAAACACACACGCGCACGTGTACACACACACACACACACACACACACACACACACACACACACATGCTCGCATGCATATTTACAGATACACAAACAGATAAAACTCCATTTATCTCTCTATCATAAGGACAACTAGGTGGTGCAGTGGATAAAGTGCCAGGCCTGTAGTCAGGAAGACCTGAGTTCAAATCTGCCTTAAACACTAGCTTTGTGACTCTGGGCAAGTCACGTAACCCTGTTTGTCTCAGTTTCCTCATCTATGAAATGAGCTGGAGGAGGAAATGGCAAACCACTCACTCCAGTATCTTTGGGAAGAAACTCCTAATGGGGTCACAAAGAATCAAACACAAGGACTGAACAACAAAAAATGACTGGTGGAGTGATGAAACTGGGAAAAAATATGGTAATGTGTGTCTTGGTAACATACTAACATATAATATTGGCACTACTTTGGGAATGCAGCTTTAAATCAACTGATAGCACCAGTCGTGGGGAGCATACATTAATAAATCCATCACCCCACTGAAGTGAACACTCCTTCCAGTCACACGGATTGCAAACTACTTCCAACTTTGTGACCACAGTTCCCTATAGATGCTAGGGCCACCCAACATCTTAAGAGTTCAAATCTAGACCTCTTGGTACTGTGTAAATTCCCACATAAAATGCAAGGTATCTATTATTTAATCCTTGCTCACTTTTTGTTGTTGTTCAGTTGTTTCAGTCATGTCTGACTCTTCATAACTTCATTTTGTGTTTTCTTGGCAAAGATACTGGGGTGGCTTGTCATTTCCTTCTCCAGCTCATTTTACAGATGAGGAAACTGAGGCAAACAGGGTGAAGTGACTTGCCCAGGGTCACACAGCTAGTAAGTGTCTGAGGCCACATTTGAACTAAGGAAGATGAGTTTTCCTGATGCCAGGCCTGACATTTTATCTGTTTTACCACCTATATGCTCTCCCTACATGATTACATTTCTCTAAGGGTATTCTTTATGGTACTTCTCCTAAGCAAATCTCACTGGCAACATGCTACTAACTAACTTTTCACGGTTCTTTGGCTGACCCACAACTTCAATTCTCTGGTGACTTTAGTACTCCATGAGAAAAATGTTGAAATTAAAAATATGGGTCTTTGTTTCAGGAAAGTACTTAAGGTCTTTAAAGCATTAAATCACTTCCTAAACAATTCATCTCAATGGCCTCTGCCTGTTTAATTTTGGGTCCAGAATATGATAACATACACTATCTTAATTTCCTATCCCATGAATTCATTTAAAGCTAAATTTCACATAGAATAGGGAAATTATAATGAATTGAAGCTTCTGTTTAAACAAGTGATCTTTCAACATACTTAAATAGATAACATTAAAAAAATCTGTTAATGAATCAGCCTAGGGTGAGAAAAGGGTTCTGTGATGTCTGCAGGTCAGAAATGCATGTTGACAGGTTATTGAGGTAAAGACAGTTCTCCCTCCCCCACCCCCATTCTCTAATTAAGTTATAGGGCATAACCCTGTATCTCTTTCCTTCTTCCTCCTTCCCTCTTCCTCCTCCCTTTAACTTAATTTTTTGGTGTGTGCATGGAGTATCAGTCCAAAAAAAGCTAGAGAATACTGGCTACAAATTTTCAAATACATGCAGGTAATGAAAGACAAAGAAAGGGTAATTTAATCAGCCAAGATCATGAACGACAGCCCAAGGCAGGACTATAAACCAAACTCTGAAGCTGATTTTCTGAAATTATTTTGGTAGCATTCCTCCCCTGTCATTTTAATCAACTAAACAGCTGTGTAATGAACGCATTGTCTTTCTGAAAATGCTCTCATAGCTGAGTGAAAAAGGTATGTTTAAAATGAACTTGAAATTGTTATTGGTACTAAGAAATCAGGCAGCAAAGTAAAGGAGAAAATATCCAGGATGTTCTCTAATATAACATCCTAGGGTAGAGATCAGAGTAATCAAAATGTAAATTAAAAATGCATATTGAACAATTAGGATTTCTCCATCTCAGGCTGACCATTCTTAAAATGAGACAACCTGAAGAAGTTTAAAGGAGATATTTGAAATAAAAGCTGGTAATCAGTACCAGCAGAAATTTTTTTTTAAAAAGATATTCCTATATTAGAAATACTGCTTTCAATCTACTTGCACTCTATTGGCTATACAATCATGAGGACAATGAATCACTTTTACATTATGTTATTTCTTAGAGACAGCTAGGTAGAACAATGGATAAAGCATGTGAGTCAGGAAGACCTGAGTTGAGATCTAGCCTCAGACACTTATGAGCTGTGTGACCTCGGGCAAGTCACTTAACCTGTTTGCCTCGGTTTCCTCATCTGTCAAAGGGGGATCATAATAGCAACTACCTTTCAGAATTGTGAGAATCACATGAGATAATAACTGTAAAGTCTTTGGCACAATGCCTGGCACATAGTAGGTGCTTTATAAAAAGTTAGTCATTATTATTCTTAGCATTGCCAATATCTACTTTTAAAAATTCAGATTAAAATTTAGAGGCACTACATATTAGCAATTCATCAGAACTAACATGTTCATTTTAATTTTCAAATGCTTATTTCAGTCCAAACATCCTTAATTTGATTGGCAAAATTAACAGCATGTACACTTGTAACTGAGAAGAGATTACACCAGTTCAAGTGAAGAACTGCAGAATTCCAAATGCTATACAACAGGAACAGACAAAGGCAACTTTCCTATGCTATCATATGCCATTCAAAACAAAACCAAAACCAAATAAAAACAAAGAGCCCTTATTAAGACTTGGGATAGGACATTAATTATTTTTCTCTTCATTCAGCTGGGGTTATGTTACAGCGTTTTTATAAAAGCAGTACAAGGAAAGAAAGGTATGGCGGGATCAACTAGATTGATGACTATAAACAAAGCAACAATAATGGAGCAGACTATTAGAAGAGCAGTAATGTGTATGGTAGTTTATGATGTGAATGTGTCTACTAATAGACCATTAGATGTATTCATTTTTTTTAAACTGTAGTGGCAAGTTAAATGCAAGACTATGATAGGCAGGAGATTCTCCTTAGCACCATTTAAGAAAGCATAATTTTGAAATATAGAACTACAGAATAGTAAAGATGGAAGAAACTTATTTCAGGTGATACAACCATATGGTCAATATGATCAAATTTCTGGCATCTGGTTCATTATTCAGGTAGCTCAGAAGAAAACAAAATAAAAATACTATTATGGTGTTTTAATTCAGTATAGAATAGGTACATGGAGGGTGGAATTTATCTTGAGGCACTTCAGTAAAACATTGTAGAAACAGTGAAATGACATCAAAACAATAAATCAGAGACTCCTTGAATGGATGCTGAAAAACCAGAAAACTATCATCTGAAATTCAAGTAATTTGTTTTTGAGTAAAAAAAAAACAAAACCCAAAAACCAACAACACAACACCCTAATTCAGTTCAATAGGATCGATTCAACTGAACAAATGTTTACTGAAAAAATAAATGAATATAAAGCATTTAAGTGTCTACTATGCATCAAAATACTAGCTATCTTGTAGCTATCTCAAACTTAACAGGTTTAAAACATACAGACAACAGCTTGAGGTAGTGGTAGAATTCATGTCTGTATCCACTTATACTCTGACATTCTCCAGACCTTGGAGTGTAGTTTTCAGCCAATGCCATTATCTTACTTGGTAAATTTTACATATCCTGAAGGGATATTCTTGAAATGCCAGATACTTAATCATATAGATCTTATGTAACATATAAAAATCTCAAAAATATTGCTCTTGCACTCTTTTTAGCACTAAAGCACTTATCCTTATCTACAAATGAAATACTGCCACTTCTGGGATAGAATCCAAGTAGTTACCATGCAAGAGTCCTGATTTTGTACTAAATTAAAGGAAAGAGAGTCACCTGTTGAACTGTTTAAGCACTTTGCAAAGTACCCTTGTTTGATTCTTGGTAGGTGGTACTTGAAAGTGGTAGGGAGTATTCTCCTATCCTTTTTAGGATTTAAAGTCCTATGAAAGCATCTTTCAATGCTTTATAGTTTATAGGATAAGCTAAGCAATAAAAGCAAGATTAGAAAAATAAAAAAGAATGCACAGAGTTTAAATACAACATTTAATTATTTTCCAATTTTCTACAGCAGAATCTTGCCAATGAGAAGCAGTATGTTACACTATTTTTAGGGTGTCATAAAATATTTACATACAAACATAATTTCTCTAACTGCTTTAAGTATATTCATCTAATCTTCCTTCCATATTACCCTCCCTCCCCAAGTAGTTTTTAATTAAATATGGCATGCCTGGTGGGTAGAAGCTTTCTAGTAATCACTGAACCTAAGAAGTTTGGATTTAAGGCTTTTAAGATTTGTCTCCTAATGTATGCACTTAATTTCTCTTATTCTGTAGTTTAGTTATGCAGTTTCAAGTCCTCAAATTTCCAAGGCCTACAGAAATTCTATGTGGCTTTTAATCTGGGTTTCAATACTGTTGGATAGACCCAATACCACTTCCAGTTTTCTACCTGCAAGTTACCTGAGGGTAGGGGGCTATTTAATTTCTGTCTTTGTAACCCCAGGTTCTTAGTATAGTTCTTGGCACACAGTTAGTGTTTAATAAATACTGACTGGTTACAACAGTCAGTAGTGTATTTTTATAGGGGAAGCTAGGAGGTGCAGTGGATAGAGTGCTGGGCATGGAGTCAGGAAGTTCAAATCTGGCCTCAGACATGTAATAGCTGTGTGACCCTGAACAAGTCACATAACCCTATTTGCCTCAGTTTCCTCAGCTGTAAAATGAGCTGGAGAAGGAAATGGCCAACCCCTCTGTATCTTTGCTGAGAAAACCCAAAATAGGATCACAAAGAGTTGGACAATATTATTTACCAAGTGTCATACACTATTTACATATTTTTTTCCCCAGATTTTTCCTAAAAATCACATAAAACTAGAGATTTCGTTTCATTGTCGTGATTATAATGTCAAACTGAATAGTGGGAATTGGATCACTTTGAAATGAATGAAACCTCATCAATAGAGATTGCTAGTTAAGTTACTTTTAATGGAGTGTTTCTTCTTGGCTATATCAACCTGTTACTGCCCTGTATGGCTAGTATTGGTGTTTCCATAATGACAGTGTATACTATTTCATCAAAGGGGCACAGGAAGTTGTGTTAGAATACATAGTCATTAAAGAGATGGGGGAACAGAGAAGGAAAATGCTGAATCAAATGACTTGGTATGATTGCAATAGACTGGAGACTGGTGATAGCTAAGAAGAAATTTAGAAAAAGTTAAATAATATTTTTTGCGTGTTCAACATTTATTTCTTCAAAGATGACTAGTACATGCACATAGAATTCCTACCAAAATTTTTTTTCTAAACCCGTTAGTTTTTTACTATATTGTAGAACTGCATCTAATGAGGATATGATTTTTATTTATGTTAGGGAAGGGAAGAAACATTTATATAGCACCTACCATGTGCCAGGCCCCTGTGCTGAACAATATACAAATATTTTCTTATTTGATCCTCACAACAACCCTGTGAAGGAGGTGCTAGCTTTATGCACATTTTACAGTTGAGGATACTGAGGTAAACAGAGGTTGAATGACTTGAAATAAATGACTACCTGTACTTAATCTCTTTAGTATACCAAAAGACTTTAGTTGGGGTTAACTAAAGAAATAGAGAAAATATATTAATCTTTTCCAATTCAAAGGATTCCTTTAAACTGGAACAGAAAACTACACTGTAAAAGCTTTCAAAAACATATCAACAAGTATATAATAAGGGCCTAGTTGTCAGGAACTGTGCACTTTCAGAATATTCATGAAGTTTTTCTCATACACTGGAAAACTATTCTTTTTTTTTTTTTAACTAAGTCAAATCACTCAATGGATTACTCAAAATTCTAAACAATTCCTTAGAGGCCTCCCATTTCTGGTATCTGTTCAGGCACTTTAAAAGTTGAGGTCTCTATCTTTTGAGTGACAAGACTTAGAAAAGTACAGAGAGTGAAATCTATAGGCTCACTGCCAGGGAAGTAAGAACTTTGTTGCCTCTATATCTTTGTTCTCTCTGGTACCATTCCTACCAGTTGGGGCTCATTCTTATACCATTGGGGAGTAGGTTTAGAGAATCAACTCCACTTTATTCTCAAACTTATGTTCAGTTATCACCAACTAGAAGGATGATAACCCTTTTGATATGGGCCAGCTCATTTGCTTCACTGAGGTTCTGAGTATTTATTAGAGCTTCTAATTGGTTTATCTGCTATTGATTTTTCTCCTTTCTGCTTTAAGGTATTCTAACCAGAGCGGTACAAAAATGCTATAAAACAAACCTGCAAAAACAAAGGATCTTTTCTTTAAGCTATCCTGTTGGGGGTATAGGGAAAAAACCAAAACCCTATTAGTCTGTTCATTTTGTTTTCTTCAAGTTCTGAAGGAAAATAAAGCTTTTATTGAAGGAGTTTTTTTGTTAGTTTGTTTTAAATGAACTTTATGAATAAAATGCAATGCAAAGTTTCTCCATTTATAATTCCACCATCCATACTCTATATGCAGATTTCTTCTCCAGTTCTAGAACTGGAAGTTAGCTTAAAAATAAACTGAGTTCTTGAAAAGAATGCATTAGGTAGCAAATTTCTTATGCTCAATAAGAAGCCAACTCAGCAAATCTGGTTTCCCTAATTTCAGCTTATGTAGGTTTCAGAGTCACTCTGGAAAGACAAGAACTCCAGGAACCACAGTGTTACCAACAGGCAAAAGAAACAGAGAATTGGATTGTCCAGGATAAGCAGGATCTTGGCTATTAAGAATAATACTCTGGGGGCAGCTAGATGGCGCAGTGGATAGAGCACCGGCCCTGGAGTCAGGAGTACCTGAGTTCAAATCCGGCCTCAGACACTTAACACTTACTAGCTGTGTGACCCTGGGCAAGTCACTTAACCCCAGTTGCCTCACCCAAAAACAAACAAAAAAATAAGAATAATACTCTGTCCATTTCCCTGGTGAACTTGCAGGGCTGATGAAAAACCAAAGGGCCTATTATGGAGGTTAGAAACAAATTCTGGGCAGTGAGCCAATCCTTTGATGCATCTCTCCCTGTTATAACTTTTCCTCAGTGAATACATGCTACCTGCTCAAGGACTCCTGAGAAAGTGAACTTATACTGGCAATGATAAAAGGTTATGCTTTTGTTTCTTTCTCTTCCAAAGATGGACCAGAGCACAGACTGAGATGCGTTTCATCTAATAGTTTTCACTACCGTCTCTTGCTTGGATGATATACATGTTAGCTATGATGGAGTGTTTAGGAAAATATAGCTTATCTTAAAAAACAAACAAACAACTACAACTAAAACCAAGGAATTCAGCTTGCCTTCTCTTTTCACATATGCCAAGGTGAGAACTAATTTATATACTATCCATTACTTTAGTTATAGGGCAGGCAATGGCAATGACAGGCTGGCTTAGTTAATCATAGAAGGTGAGAGGAAAAAGGCATTACCACCACTTCCCCCCCGCCCCATCCTCCCCTACCACCCAGCACCACCACCAATTAGACAAGGCATTGTGGTGGTTCTCTTCGAATCCTTGCTTCAAGGATTGGTGGATTTCTTGGAGTTCTGAGCTCTCATAGGTCCAGGGCTAAAGCCAAAAAACTGAGGCACCAATAAGGTGAGTTCCAAGGAGGAGAGGGTCACCACACTGCCTACAGAAGTGTCCCAGGCCAAAAAATTGGAGGTTAAAACTTCCACACTGAACAGTATTGGGATTGGGCCTTGTAAGTGGCTGTTGAACTTCTAACCTTGGCAAGAAAGGAAGACCCAGTCTCAAACATAAAAATAATTAACTGAAATACATAAACAACTTTCCTCAATACCAAAAAGCACAAATATATAATAACACATATCTTTTTCCAAGTTTACTTGTCTTCTACCTCTCCCACCCCCACGTCTAAACACACACACACACACACACACACACACACACACACACACACACACTGTATTTTAGACTGTTATACAACAGTATTTACTACGGGAAGTGTCCAAACTAAGGGACTTTATTTTATGACATAATCTTGGGGTCTGACAATCATTTACTCTAATATCTAGCCTTGAATTCTTTTCGACATCCCTACCAAGTGGTTATTCAGCTGGTGGGGAAGCTATGACTCTCAAGGTAATCTATTTAACATTTTTGAGGATGGTAATTGCTTCCTTACATTAACAGCAACTTTGCTATTGTCATTTCTAGCCATCATTCCTAGTTATGCATTCTGGTTCCAAAAAGAATCAGTATAAGCCCTGCTTTTGTCAGACAGCCTTAAAAAAAAAAAGCTATCATATTCCCTTAAGTCTCTTCTCCATTCTAAATATTGGGCATATTCCTTCAACCAAGCCTCATATGGCATGAATCGTAGGCCTTTCACCTTCATGGCTGCCTTCCTTTAACATATTCTCCAGGTATTAATGTCCTTTTCAAAATATCGTGTCAAAAATGAACACAATGTTCTAGATGTGCTTTGACCCAGGCAGAGTACAACATTTCTATTTTCTCCTTAATCCTGCATGCTACAACTCTTAATGCAGCCTACAATTATTTTTTGTTTTGGAGTTGCCATATCACACTGACTCATCTTGAACTTGCTGTGCAAGAAAACCTCCAGATTTTTCTTTCTTTATCATTATTTTTTTACTCTCTCTCTTACCTTTCTCATGCCCATACCTCTCCTACCTTGTATCGGTAAAGCTGATTTCTTTTTTATATAGATGTAAGACTTTATGTCTTTCCATTTGAATTTCATCTTAGTAGGTTTCACTCAATGTTCTGGCCTTTCAAGCATTTTCAAAATATCAATGCTGTCATCTGGTTATTAATTTTGTTGATGTATGTATGTTATTAGCTAATACTCCTGGTTTTCTATCATTTGTAAATTTGATAAGCATTACATGTATTCTTCTATCCAAGACATTCATTATCATGTTAAGTAGCACAAGGCCAACTATACGTGGCTGGAATACTCCCCTCGAGACCTTCCAGGTTGACATCAAAGCAGAAATAACTCCTTTTTTGGTCTAGTCATTCAAACTAACAAATCCACTTAACCATATCTCTCCATCTTATTTACAAAGAAGGCATGAAAAATTTTGTCAAGTGCTCTGCTGATTCTAGTTATAATATGGTTGCAGCCATTACCCTTTCAAATAACAAAATACAATTGATCTGATATGGCCTTTTCCTGAGGAAGCCATGGTGGTTCTCTGTGCTCATTGCTTCCTTTAATTCTTTCCATACATTACAGAGAAGGTTATTAAGGTTCATGTAAAGGCAAGTGAAGAATTAAAGCAAGGAGAAGAATTAAAGGAGTGACAATATGATTCAAATAACATGTAAAATGTAACAGGAATTTCCAAATCTGAATGATGGAACAGATCTGTATTTAAACATATAAACACCTTTTTTTTTATTAGTACAACTTAGAAAGTGCTAGGCTTGGAATAAGTAGGACCTAGGTTCAAATGTAACCATATAAATACTTTTTTTTTAAAGTTGGTTTGGGGCAGCTAGGTGGCACAGTGGATAGAGCACTGGCCCTGGAGTCAGGAGTACCTGAGTTCAAATCTGGCCTCAGACACTTAACACTTACTAGCTGTGTGACCCTGGGCAAGTCACTTAACCCCAATTGCCTCACTAAAAAAAAAAAAAAAATTGGTTTAATTTAGAAAATGCTGGGCTTGGAGTGAGGAGGACCTAGGTTCAAATCTCACCTCTGACCCTTAATAGCTTATATGGTTCTGGATAAATTACTTAATCTTTATGTATCTCAAATCACTACAGTATAGTGGCCTGGCACTGCTGCTTATTACTTGGAAAAACCACTAACCTGTCTGGGCTTTAGTTTCTTTATCTCTAAAATGAAAGGGATTGGACAAAATGCCATCCAACATTTCTTCTAGCCCTAAATCTATGATCCTCTGTTTATAGACAGGCTGTGATCTGTGTTGCTCAAGGGAGAACCCACACCAGATGTTCCCTTTACTGAAGAAATCACAGTTCATGTGTATTTTTCTAAGTTACAGACATGTAATCTTTTACAAAGAAAGCATTAACTACATGAATAAATGGATCCCGAGGTATTCATTGGATATACTATATAATGCAGGAATAACTACATAGTATGGACAATTGGAGGCCAGGAATTTAATCAGGTTAGGGTCAGAGATGGGGTAAAAGTTCCATGGTGTACTGTTACTAGCATGGGGCATATTGAGGTATCAGATACCAGACTCTGCTTGTGGTACAGAAGTCTCTGGTCTCGTTTAATCATTTACACATAAATGAGGCGACTTTTCTCTTGTAGAAACTGGTTTTATTCTCCCAGGGTTTCCTGGTATATTTGATTTGCATTCATAAGGAATTCAATTTTCTAGTCCCAGGAATGGAAGTAAAGAAAATGAACAATTAAAGTAGCCTTTAAAAAGCTGGGGGAAGACAAATGTTTGAACAACAAAATACCTTTGCAAAAGAGAAAATTAGACATCTGTGATTTCTTCAAACTTTGCTATTTTCAATTTTTAAAAAAAATTCCCTATTATTGGGTAGTATTCCTGATTGGAAAACTAGATAGTTTAGTGTGTCCATGTGTCCCTACAGGTGGGAAGCCAGCTAAACACCTCAGGTTCAAATATTGCCTCTACCCCATTTAATCTCAGGTTGCTAGATGTTATTTCCTGTGTGATGTTGGGCAACTCACTTAATAGTGCCTGGTACATAGTAGTTACTTAACAAATTCTTGCTGATTAATTAATTAACCTCTCTGGACATATGTTTCCTCATGTGTAACAAAAGGGAGTTGGACCACAAGATCTCTAAAATTTATAATCCTATGAACTAGGATCTGACATGCTGTTTTCCTCCCAAGGTACACATACATTGAGAGCTCCCTTCTTGGCCCAATCTCATAGAAGAATGATGTGTGCTTTGGTTAGCTTACATCTGAAGTGAATCTAATATTCTGAACTTAACTTTTTGTAACCTTTTACTGACTTCGTGAATTGTTGGAGATGGGAATGGGGAGATGGGTTATAGAAACCACAGGATGAAGAAATTTAATAAGTGTTTAAAAATTATTTTAGGAAATACTTAAAACTACAGTTATTCATAGAAAATTAATTGTAAAAAATATATATTTATGGTGTCTATAATTTAGTTCCTAAAAACCCAAACTATTATATATAATGGATTCATGTCTGTATTTCAATAAAGACCCACAAATACACATGTTTAACTTAGACCTAGTAGGCTTAATAATGTTGGTTACTTAAGACCAGCCAACAAGGCTTTCAATGAATAAGACCTCTGTAACTAATCTCAATTCCTGTAACATGATGACAATGGAAGTCACAGAGGTAATCCATCTTATGTTCAGCATTATACCAATAACCTGAGAAAAAAGAGTTCAGTATAAACAAATATTAGTCTTAGTATATCAACATCTCCTTAAGGGGCACAAGTTTCATTAATGATGAAAAAGAATAAATTCATTAAGGTGGCAGATAATACTGAGATGCACCAAAGCTAAGTCCTTTAAAATTCTAGATAAGAAAGCAAAGGAAATAGTAGACAGGTGATGAAGTAACATGAATTTGTACTCACTAAGTCCCATTTTAACATATTTGAAATATTGGTAATTTAAAATTCATCAACTGATAGTTTCCTCTCCTTTGTATTCATTACTGAATTTCCAATTATGCAGTAATTATTGGCGAGAAAACAAAACAAAATCATAGTATACAATAAAGAAGTCTGTATTCAGTAGGAACTCAATAAATGCTTGGCAACTACTACCAGGCTGAGTGAGAGCAATTGTTCTATTTTATAGCTGAGTGAAATATTAGCCTGAAAGTTACAACCCTAGAATGATATTTTCTATAGCAATGTGTTTACAACATTAATTTTAAAATGTAGTTCCTTACTTCAATTGTAATTGGTACTGGGATTTCAGTATACTATTCCTAAAGAGTAATTTCACTAAAATATAACTGGGGAAATTAAAAAAAAAAAAAGATACCTTCATAGCAGGATCTTGGGAATTTTTCCAAATACCCAGCATCACTGCCAAAAAAAGATTTTGGCATAGTTGATTTTACACCTAAGGTTACAAATCAATGCTAGAGGTACAAAATGAGAGTATCCATCCAAGTCTTGAGAATGTATTCTTGCAGAGGTAGTCATAACACCTTGTGTCTTTTCCAATTTTCCCCCATAACAATCAAGTTAGTTATTACCTGAAAAAATTAATGAAGAAATGTCTGCCAACAGAGACACTAATTAAAAATTTTAAAGTGATTCTGTACTGTCCTAAAATTCATTTTCCAAAAAGATTTTTTTTTTGGTTACAAGTATTTGGACATAATAATTACTTAATAAGTGTTGGATGAATTGAATTATATTCTACAACCCATATTTTGCAACACCTGGATCATCTGGTACTATCAGGAATTGTGGAATTTTCTGTATGTAAACTTTCAAGATAATTGAAGCCTAGTAAATGCTAAGGTTTTATCATCTGGACCATTTATGACACTTCCCTGCCTTTTTAAACAGGATATTAAAGACAATTTAATTTTTTCTTGAATGAGTGAAGTTCATTATTATAAATATCAATTTCTGTTAGTGTGTATTAATCACCTTTGTCTGCTTTTGAGGTTTTCTGTGTCCTCCCTCATTATCAGACTTTCTATTATTTTTTCCCTACTATCATTGTGCTCACATCTCATAGAATCCCATCCCCACCAGCTTCCAGTTTGTTGCTGCTGGTTAAGAAAATAGGTAACAAAGCATTCTGCTTGTCATCTACTGACTACATGAGAGTAAGTTTCTCAGTGAAAAACTAACTATTATGGCTATGGTGCTGGAGAACGTGATCGATAGTTATGGTATTTGGAGGTCTTTTCATTTCTTTTCAGGTTCAGGGTTGTGTTCTCTGGAGGAGCGAGAAGTGAAATGTTATGTGGGGTGTGTGTATGTATGTTCACTTCCTAATCCTAGGAAGTGAATTAAATATGAATAACCTCCACTATAAATGCTGGGAGATAATTCAAAGTACAGAAGGATACCCCAATATAAGGCAAGTGTCAAAAGAATCCTACTGATGAAAATTTCAAAGCAGAGAAGGAATTTTGTGTATTTCATGTTAATTTTATACCACAGAATTCTGCACTGTTTGTGTATGTATGTATGTGAGAGAGCGAGAGAGCACCTGCATCCTCACACATATTATGTGAAACAGAGAATTGAGTGCAGATAAAAGATAGCAGTATTATGAGGATTATATTTCGCTCACTGTTCAAAAGTCCAAAATTGTAAATTTTATCCTAGGAGGAATTGCTACAGCCAAGTTGCAATGGCCAATAAAATCAGTTTTATGGAGGGAAAAAAGCAGAAACAATATCCTCTTCTGAATAGAAAAGTGTCGATATGATCCTAACTATAAGAAATTTATATTCTGTCTACTGCAAAATAGAGCCTATCCCTACAAGAATATACTTTGTTTCTATTTATAGTGATAACCTTTTATTTGGAAAGCAATTACCACCAGTCTCCTCTCTCCTTAAAGTATTTGGCACAATTTTACAGTTATTGTTCAAATGGCATTTTAGCTGCCAAATATGCAATCAATTTTCTGTTGTAATTTTTATTTTTAACATGGACAATAATAAGGATTTCTTTTCTTCTTCTTTCATCTGATTTCACTTCCCTAGTTAAGTTTTGGTCAAAACCATGAGGCAAGCACCACGTTCGAGCAGAAATACATTCCAAGGAAAAGTTCTGAAATAATTAGTCTAGACTTCAGAAATCTGAATTTTTCATGACCTAAAATAGAGTGGAGAGAGATTTTAGATTATGATGATGGGAGTTCTGTCAAATGAAACAAAATTTATTTTAAAATATTAAGCTACCTTTATCTACAACTAAATCAAATTTTAATTTTGCATGAATAAATGCAACTTAGAATTTAGAGCTGGAATGGATTTTGGAAGTGTAGCCCAATATTCTTGAGTTACAGATGATAAGCTGGGAACGTGAGAGGTGAGGGGACTAAACCAAGGTCTCACAAGCAGCAAAACAGCAGAACTGAGATCTTTGGATACTTCTAAATATGAACTTCATTTGGAACATCTTACAAGATCCCGGCAACTCCAAAAATTGTGATTATATTTGAATAAGTATCATAATAAAGCTGAATCTTAAGCCTGTTCATTTTGGGGGGGTCTCTAGAATAATTTTTATAAGTCATATTTCCAAAAATAAAGATGCTTTAAAGAATTTTTTTCCTATTTATACTCATATTCTCTCTTTAGGTCCTAACTATAGGTTTATCCTGTACTCTGATCTGGAACAAATTATTTCGCCAAGTAAGTATAGAAGTATCATAATCACCTCCCTCAATGGTTATTTGTAGATCAATGTTCCCAAGTAGTAAATATGCAGAATAAATACATAGGGAAAAAATAAAGGACATAATCCCTTCTAGCCCCAAATCAGGAATGATAAAGATTATCTCTTTTGGAGGAAAACTGTTGCTAAAACTGACAATCTAGCAATCCCGTGACTTTTTTTATTTTTCTTTTTCTTCTTGATGGCATTCTGAATATCCCTGGGTCCTCTCATCCCAGCCTGGTCCCCAAACCCCACTCAAGGGTTCTGGGCACCATAACATTTTTACAACCTGGGTTTGCTCACCTGTTTCTCCCTCATCTTTGGTAGTAGAAGACTTACAGGGGGTTGCAATTTACATGACAATCCAAGGTAGACAGCAATATGCTGACATGCATGTACCCTCTCTATTTCCCAGAAATGCCCTCACGAATCCCATACTCTGAAAATACCTTATCTAGGAACAAGAGTCATAAAAGGTTGCTGATGTTTCATTTAATACATTACTGATAAGTCCTACTAAATAATAGAGCAAAGTAGTTCATCAATACAGTTAATGTATCTCTCCTAATACTAGGAAGTGAATTAAGCATGAATAACCTCTAATATAAATACTGGCAGATAATTCAAAGTACAGAAGGATACCCCAATATAAGGCAAGTGTCAAAAGAATCCTACTGATGAAAATTTCAAAGCAGAGAAGGAATTTTGTGTATTTCATGTTAATTTTATACCACAGAATTCTGCATCTCTGCTTCTGTATGTTATTGTTCTTGCTACATATCTTTTTTTTTTCCTTTTCTTTTCTTTTTTTTTTTTTGCTACATATTTTTAGACACTTGCAAGTGAGTAGGAGGTTTAACCTGGTCTTGTACTCTTCTGGATCCGGAATGCACTCTAGAGAGTCTAGAGTACATCAATCAACTAATCAGATAATCGATAAACATTTTATAAGCACCTACTATGTGTCAGGTGCTATGTTAATCTACTTCTATTCCTTGGGATTTAAATAATCTTAAATGGAGACCTGAAGTGAGTGACTATGGAGATCCTAATGCCCCCTTACATTCTAGGCCTCTCCCTAGGGTGTCAATCTTGATTAAAAAAAAAAAAGCCCTATTGTCCCTTAGATCACTGAAAATCACAGAACACACCCACCAAATTCCACCCTAGTCCAAGAGTATTCTTTTTCTTTTCATGTTTTTCCTGAAATCTCTGTTTCTCCATTGTAAAGTCACTGAGGAAGAGAGCTTTATTGCTGAAAGGGACCTCAGAGGCCAATGTTAGTAATTTTTTCCCCCATCATAACATCTATCAGATTAAAATTCTATAAGGAAATTACCCCTAAGAAGGATGGGGAGTGGGGCGGGGGCACAGCTAGGTGGCACAGTGGATAAAGCACCAACCCTGGATTCAGGAGGATCTGAGTTCAAATTTGGCCTCAGACACTCAACACTTATTAGCTGAGTGACCCCGGGCAAATCACTTAACCCTCATTGCCCCTTGGAGGAGGAGAACAAGGAGGAGGACGAGGAGGAGGAGGAGGATGGGGAAACTCTCAAAAACAAAGTCCTCAGGACTCAGGAGGAAATAAGTCCTAGAAGTAAGAAAATGGAAGTCGATATGGGTTCAATATGGACTAACAGAAGGTAAAACAAGGAGTAAAACAGGAGAAATACAAGCATTTCTTGATATTGTAAGACCATTGTCAAAAGTGCTAAATTTCAGAATGAGATGAGGGAAGGGAAGAAAGATAAAGATAATGTTTTGTTTGTTCATAATAGGTGGAAAGAGGAGGCTCAAGAGGAGGAAAGAGAAGATTAACCGTCCCACAAGTTTAGAAAGTAGTAACAGAAAACAGAAGGCAAGACTCCTATCTTTATTTTGCTTCAGTCTTCACTGAAAAGATGGATGACCTTTGGAAGGGAAGATGGAACAACAGCAACAATAACAAAAGGCCAATATGGAAATGGAAGCCTAGATAAATAAGAAATATAGAGGTGATAGGTCTTGGCTGTATACTGTCTCGGTCAGAACACAGCAGGGACATTGCTTTCAATTCTGGATGCCTTTTAGGAAGGACATTGATAAACTGGAGAGCATTCAGAGGGTGACCAGAATAGTCAAGTGAAAGGCCTTGAGTTGAAGTCATAAGTGAAGCCCTTGAAGGAACTGGGAATGGTTAGCCTGGAGAAGACATGTTTCAGGTGGGACTCAACAGCTGTGTGAAGTTATCTGAGAGGCTTTTATTTGGGTAAAGAATGAATCTTGTTTTGTTTGTCCCAAAGAGCTGAACCAGGAGCAATGTGTAGAAGTTTGCAAAGCAGCAAATTTAAGCTTTATGTCAGGTAAAATTTCCTAACAATTATGGATAGTTCTAAGTGGAATGGGTTGTAATGGGGACTACCTGCATTCCCTCACATTCAAGGTCTTTGAGCAGAGGCTAACAAGTCCCTTTTGATAATGAGTTGAATATGTTGGAATGGGGGAATTCCTCCTCAGATATGGGTTGGACAAGATGGTCACTGTGGTCTCTTCCACCTCTAAATTCTATAGTTCTGTAAATGCAAACCACGCATCTGATATATGCCGGCTGAGTGATATAACGATTGGAATGACGCCACCTGCTGGAGACTTACTGTAGGAAAGCTGGCCTCTGAGGGCAGGACCATGCATCTTTTCTTTGGTGTCAGGAAGTGACGTTTGCTTGTGGGAGGAAGAAGAGGGAAGCTGGTGCACTGGCTTGCTCTCTTTTCTGAGGACTCTGGTGGAGAAGGGAGCTAGAAATGTGCTCTCCCTTTAATAGATAGAGGAATGTAGGCCTTTCTCTCTCTCTTTACAAAATTCTTATTCTCCTTAATAAATGTTTAAAAGTCTAACTCTTGCTAAAGCTTATAACTTATTGGCGACCACTCATTAGATATTTTAGACAGTCTAGCTAGAATTCTAGCCCTCACAGTGACCATATCTCATGCCTCAGGCAACTCTCTAAGACGTACACATGTGCTGCTAGAATTAGTTTCCACACCAAGGGGATCCTTTACACTGATGAGATCAGAAGCTCAGGCCCGCCCCCATAAAAATAATAATAAACAGCACATACTGTTAATTTGACTTCTAAATTTTGACTGCATTTATAACAGTTAGTTGTTGAATTAGTGGCAGAAAATGTATATGCCTTTAATAAAACTTTTTTTTCCATAATCCAACTACTCTGGTATCTTGTATTCACAAAGATATTTGAAAAAGAATGGCTGCTTTCTTGAAACTTGATTCTGTGTTTTATCTGCCATATGGGACATACAATTGTTAAGACTATTTTCTAATAAGGAAAACAATAGAATGTTTAAGTTCTGAATCTGAATGGATAAATATTCCTTTCTTCAGTTAAAAAAAAAAGCATGAATGGTAACAGCTGAAATGTTGTTTGACAATAATGTTACAAGAAAGACTCAAGCACAATGGCCCATCATTAGAAAAAATTTCTCTATTTAAAATTCTTTATAATTACCTTATTTACTTTAGTATATCTCCATCCACAAATTGAGAAAATTATTTTTAAAAGGTAATTCCCCAATTCTCCATTGGCTCTTCCCTTTCTCTATCACCTCTCCCCCTGAATCAGGAATTACATTGCTAGCAGGGTCTGGAAGATGGTGGTGATAGTACTGTACCATCTATGGCTAATACCCACTTTTGGAAAGAATGCCATAGAAGAAAACAATTACAGGATGCACACAAAGTAAATACCCTATCTCTATTTCTCCCCTTCCCTTCCCTTCCCTTCCTTCCCTTCTTCCCATAGCTAAGGAAACAAAGGGCCAGAGAAGTTAAGTGAGAACTAAGAAGTGGTAAAAATCTGTCCTATGGAAAGCATAGGAATAAGGCTCAAGAAACCAGGGCACTAGAACAGGCTCTGCAAAGTAAATGACTACACCTCTGTGCCTCAGCCTCCTGATACGTAAAAAGAGGGGAATAAAGTGATGATAGCTACATGAGAGCCATGAAGAAGTACTGGAATTGGTGTCAGAAGATCTATATTCAAATCCTGCTTCTGTTATTACTTATGAGACCTCAGACAAGTTGATGTGACCTCCTGGGCTTCAGTTTCTTGATTTGTATTATGAAAGAACTGAATGAGATCACTTAGCTGTGTGACCCTGGGCAAGTCACTTTACCCTATTTGCATCAGTTTCCTTATCTGTAAAATAAGTTAGAGAAGGAATTAACAAACCACTATAGTATCTTTGCCAAGAAAATCCCCAAAGGGGTCATGAAGAGTTAGACAGGACCAACAAATGGCTACAATGAATACTTGTTACTCTAGCATTAAGAAGGGAAACCTAGTTAGCCCCAAATTAACTTTTTTCACCCTTAACCTTCCTTACCACCATGTCTCTTTTCTGTCTCCTCTGGGCTTAGGCTGCAGGGTTATCAGTACCACAATATACCTTCCAACCCTATACGGATATATTAGAAATGAATTGTAGGGTATAGCTGCTTCCAGGTCCTTCCTTTCCTAGAATCACAAGAATTGAAGACACAAACTTACATATCTAATATCACATTTTCATTTTATCCCATACCAATTTTCATCTCTGTGCAGATGACCTTTTTATCATTTGTAAAACATCCTCCTTTGGTTTTAACTATTAGGGACTGCTAGCAGCAAAAGAGGCAGGTCATCTGTATTTCAACTGCATTTGTCACTGATTACTGTATAGGTTACAAGTAATTTTCTATTTAGTAAATCGCTTTGCAAAACTCAAAGAAAAATGATGGCTGTTAGGGATAGTGACAGGCAGATCTTTTCCCATTTTCCTTGTTCTTCAAATCATGAGAAAAAGATATTTTTTTATCTGAACTATATTTTCAAAAGCACTTATTTTTCATGGGCCACAAATCCAACAAAAGTTGTTTTAAGGAGAAATATTTTCTTGGATTTGTTACCAAGGTAGACTTTTTATTAGTTTTACCTTATTCACATGCTGATTTATTTCACAAAGAGAGCAAAGAGTTATCCTATCCGACT
Source organism: Dromiciops gliroides (assembly GCF_019393635.1). Lineage (NCBI taxonomy): Eukaryota > Metazoa > Chordata > Mammalia > Microbiotheria > Microbiotheriidae > Dromiciops > Dromiciops gliroides. Next base: position 267,060,382 of record NC_057861.1, on the reverse strand, counting down.
CACTTCTACAGAAACTAAGGTGTTATTTTTTGCTGACATAAATAGTGGTAATATATTTGTTTTACAAATTAAGACAAGCAAAGGAGAGTGGGAAGAGGGAAAAACCACAACATTGTTTTAAGTACAGAAGTAAACATGACAATTTTATGCCTAATTTTCCCATATTCTAAAAAAAATGTGCAAATTGAACATGATGGGATCACATAGACTGAAGGTATAAATACATATATCCATATTTATCATTATTACATTATGATGCTATTCACATGACTACCTTCTTTGATACTGCATGCCTACAGAATGGAATAAAAGGCAAAAAGAATCACTTTTTTGGTAAGGATATAAAAATCTTCATTACTTGGCTGGAAGAATGGAAAAGGGAGGGGTGTCTCTAAAGAGGCTTATCGCATAGCCATTTAAAGGACATTCCATTACCCATCTCTACCTTTGCCCAGGCTGCCCCCAATGCTTGGGATGGACCATCTTTTGCCTCATTTTGACTTTTTAGAATTTTCAACCTTCTTCAAAGTACAGCCTTAAGTACGATCTTCAACATAAGACTTTTTCTGCCCTCCCCCCCAAGCTGCTGTTAATGCCTTCCCCATACAAGTTATTTTTGTATTTCTTCATATATAAATGTGTACCTGTTGTCTCCCCTGATCAGTTGCAAATTCCTTAAACAAAGGCACTGATTTTTTTTCCCTTTCCTTTTTTTTTTTTTTAAATTCCCCATGGCCTAGCATAGTGCCTGGGACACAGTAGACACTTAATAAATGTGTATTGATTGACTGACTTCCAGTGTTTCTTAGGGAATCTCAACTCCTAAGGACAAAGTAACTATTGTTGTGGGCCAAATATCAAAATGTCAGTAAAAATTTACAGACTGACATAAAAGAGAGAAAAGGCTTGATTCACTTATTAGGAACTTTGTATTCAAAAAAACTGCTGAAGTTTGACTCTCTGTTCTGGAAAAAACACAATGAAACAAAACTTGACTGTTCTTTGAACCCTTTTCTTTGTAACTTCATGCCCTATAAGTATCATTACTTGTTTATCACACTACATAGTATCATTCTTTCTCTGGTTTGGGGGAATCCTCTCCCCAAGAATAACCTTCCCCAACTAGGTTCATGATTAACTTTGAACACCTTACCTGACAACCAGAATCTGGTTTTAGTTTGCCAGACGATCAATTAACTTTGTTACTGAAATGTATTTTACTACAGTAGAGCCAAGTAATAATATAAACTAATAGTTTTGCATTGGTGTAGTTGATGGATTTAGGTTAGTAATTTTTGGTCTCACCATTCAAATGAAAAAAGAAAAAAAATTTTATACTTAAAAAGACTTGTGGTTTTATCTCCACTAATGCAGATTGCAGCCTATTTACAACTTCTCATACCACAGAATTATTTGTTTTCTTCTTGAGATTCTTTGTAGAGGAGGTATGCAATGTGATAGAGACATTCCTTCACCCCGCCACTTTCTTAATATATCAGGGAAACATAGTATCAAGAAATCTTTTATATTTTGTCCATTACTTGGGGTCAGATACTTTCTCCTTCAGTGAACCTGTCAAGCTCTCATGGTATCAGTTTTCATCTCTGTGTCAACGACTACCGTATCTATATACCCAGGCCTAGCTCTCTCTCTTGAATTTCAGTTTCATGGTACCAACTCCCTGCTGCTTTATCTCTGCTTCTATGTCTCCCCAGAACCACAAACTCAACATTACTTAGCATGCTAAACCCATTCCATGTCGACATCTCAATTTTGGTTGTAGGTGCTGCCATCTTCCCTAGAAACCCAGACTTACAACCGTAGAGCTATACATGACTTCTCCCTTTCCTTCCAGTCATCTGTCAAGTCCAGTTTATTCTACCTTAACAATATTTCTTCAAATCCATCCTCTCTCATGTGCTCACACTACTACCATCTTCTTTCAGGACCTCATCATTTCTTATCTCAGCTACTGTAGTAACATCCTAGTCTTCTGACTTACAGATGACTAAAAAACGAAAGCATAGACCCAAGCAAAATGTCCTCCCTCCTAAGCATAACTCAGACACACACACACACACACACACACACACACACACACACACACACACACCTATTGCCCAGGAAAACCCAAGTTCAAATCAGATTCAAGGCACTTATTAGCTTTGTGCTCCTGGCTAAGTCACTTAACCTGTTTGTCTCAGTTTCTTCAACTGTAAGATGAGGATCTTAGCATTTATCTCACAGGGTTGTTGTTAGGATCATCTAAGATACTATTTATGCATAGCAGGCACTCTACAAATGCTTATTTGCTTTGCTTCCCATTTTCCCACAAAATAATAATATATACTACTTAGATAGAATAAATACACTACAAGATAATAATGCACACTACTTAGGAAGCTATTTAAAGTTCTCTTCAATCTGACTCAGATTGAACTTTTAGCTATTTTAATGTTTTAGTCTCAGTTCACATTCCTTTCCTTGGCCTATTTCAGCCAAGATGGGCAACTAACTGTTCCTGATCTGAATCCACAGTCTTGTTCCAATCCTCTTCTCCCTGGTTGCGCTCTCTTCCCCTACCTCCTCCAGTGTCTGGGATGTACTTCCTCCTTATCTCTTCCTTACTGATCTTCTTCTCTTCCTTCAAAGCTCAGCTAAGACAGCATTTCCTTCATGAGACCTGATCTGATCCCATAAATGTAGGAAGAAACACCAATAGAAGACTTAATCATTATTCATATAGAGTTATGGGTAGGGTGGATGTTCCACTAATATTTCAGTACTATCTCAATAAAGATACAGAAATGGGCAGTGAGGTGGCACAGTGAATAGACTTTCAGTCCTGGAGTCAGGAACATCTGAGTTCAAATTTGACCTCATATACTTACTAGTTGTGCAACCCTGGGCAAGTCACTTAACCCTGTCTGGCTCAGGTTCTTATCTGTAAAATAAAATGGAGAAGGAAATGGCAAACCACTCCTGTATCTTTGCCAAGAGAACCCCAAAAAGTGGTCACCAAAGAGTCAGACACAAATGAAACAACTCAACAACAACAAAGAAAGAGAAGAGTTTCTGGTTCATTAAGAAAAAATATAATTTTGTTTGCAAAAGACACCAAAAAGTACACTAATGATGTGACTGATGCAACTTACATTTATACACAGAAATGACTTTATATTTAATAATTTGGAATTTGTTTTTTCTAACTAGGATGTAGGTTAGGGACTTTAAACCTTTTGCAAGTGTCCTATAAGCCATGATCTCAGAATAAAGATTTTAAATATATAAACTAAAATACATAAACTAAAAGAAGCCAATTCTATTGAAATAGTTTGATTACAATGGTGATAATTATATTGAAATCATCATCAAAATATGTGTTTTTAAAGTTCATGGACTCCAGGTTAAGAACCTCTGATAAAGAAATGTATCCACATTGAAGGAGTGGTGGAGAGTAAGTAAACAGTTTGCAGAAGCAGCTTATCCTGAAAATTAGTCCCAGGGATCTCTCAATAGCATTAGAGAACCAAAGAGCTCAGTACAGCAAGAATGGGCATTTTCCAGTGACCTACAGATCTCACTGTGTTTATGTTTATGTCTCTGCTAAGAGCCAAGGAACAGTCCCAGGTACGGAAAATGCAGATTAATTTCCATATGAAAAGAACAGGGGTATATGGCTGGTGGAATATGCTTCTACCCTCCAGGTTATCAGATATATAAAGTCTAGCAGCAAAAAGTGAGGAGATTAAATTAATTAGGATAATACCTCAGTGATAATTGCCTTTATGCTGGAAACCCTAGCTCCTTATTTTAAGGGCTGCTTCCATTTACACTAATTAGGCAGGAATCTTCTCACTGATAACCAAGGGCAGCTAAACAAAATACCAGTCATTTGAGTGGTAGGACCAGCAGGAAGCCAGCAATAAATAGCTTGGCCAACAGGTACTTGGCTACATGTTTGCCATCAGAGAAATGAAAAGACTTTATAATGTATCGAGGGTCTAAATGGAAGGGACAAGGGAAAAGCATTTTATAGTGATCTAAAAAAACTTGCTATGTTTGTGTTTCTGCTAATGCTTAAAACAATATTATTATACAGAAAAACTACAGAGATTCTCGTAAGAAGAGGTGAAAGCATTGGAAAAATACAGAATTGTTTTCCAAGTTATCAGGGGAAAAAAAAGTGTTCCTTGAAAGACTGGGGGAAAAAGATGCAGTGATGGTCAGAGGAAGAAGAGATGGTTGCTGGTGACTCCTATTGAGAGGTAAATTCAGGTGGCTATTTGTCTACCTGATAAATAAAAAATACCTGTCTTCCCAGGTAAGGCATCTAGGATGGGCCAGAAAGCCCCGCAAGACTTGTGAGATGGATGACTACCTGACAACTCATTTGGGCATGAACAATATTACTTGAAGTAATTTAACAAGTATTGCAACATATGAATAATTATGATGGTGATGGTATCTAGAATTTATATAGGACTTTAAGGTTTGCAAAGTCCCTTACAAATATTATGCCACTTGAATCTTTAAACAACAATAGGCAAAACAAAAACAAAACCCTCCATTTTTATCCTTATTTTATAGATGAGGAAACTGAGGCAAATAGAGGTTAAATGATTTGCCTAAAGTCACACAGTTAATATTTGAGGCTAGATTTTAATTCCGGTCTTCCTGTGCCACAGAGCTGCCTCTAGGAGGTAAGAATTAAAGATTTTAAGTGGGCAGAAGTGAAGTTTTGATCTTTGGTGCCAATAGGAAGAGATTTGTCTTCAGAAAAGAAGAGGATGCTACCTGGAAGTATCAATGATACCAAGGAGGTTTGCCTCCTTGGGTTAGAATTTCCTTTTTTGTAGAGGAAGACTAATGTTAATAGAGAGGGTCAGTCATACACAGGAGATAATATTTAAGAAGAAAGTCAACTATAAAAGATGTCCCTGATTAGGAATTGATGGCTAGACAACAGTTTGTATAGGGGGAAAAAATCTGAGTGTTTCAGTGAACACATTCAGTTCAACATGAGGTAACAGTGTGACATGGAAATACAGTGTTAGTGATTTCAAGTAAATATGTATGTGTATGTGTGTGTGTGTGTGTGTGTGTGTACACACACACACACACACACACACACACTTCCTAAGAATCAGAATTATCTAAAAATAGAATGGGCTACCCCAGGAGATAGTAGGTTTCTCCTCTTTTGTGTTCTTGAGTTTGAACTTTCTGGAAAAACCATAAGATTGAGTTACAGAACATTTGCTGAACTAAGAAAGGGAAATTTTCACACTGTCAGTCCCCTAAACCAATGAAATCAAAGGTCCAGCCCAAAGCTGACAGGTACATTTTCTTTTTCCTTTGTTTTGTTCTGTTTTGTATGTTCATGTCCATTGGAGAAGGAGAGGAGGGGGAGATGTTAATTATTCTTGGTAACATTTTTCTCTATTATTAAAATTGTAAATGGAGACTTTTTCTTTCTACCACATCAAAGTCCACTGCATTCTTTAGTCCTCATGGCTATCTTTCCATGGGAACCACTAGTGAGTTGGCCTAAGCCACCAGAGGTCTGCTCTTGACAAGTAAAATATAAAGAACAAGAATTTAGTTAAATTGTGCTTAGTGTGAAATATCAAAAAGTACTTCTTTAAAGCACAGAAGTCTTTTTTACGGTGCAAAAAAAATTCACTAAAAGGATGAAAAAATGCCTGTAGTTATTTAACACCAGGGCATATTATATTAGAGGTGAAAATATCCTAACAGGTGTTTGATTAGTCAACATAGTTGGTAAGAAGCCACAGGAATATTAACAACTTCGTAAAGACAAAGAAACCATGAATATAGTATGGGGTCTGTCTACTTGTGGAAAGTTCAGCTCCACCTCTCTCCTGCAACACTGTCTCCCTCCCCACCCCTTCCTCATGGTAGTAAATTTAAATAGTCACTAGGAATTATTTGGCATTAAATGACTATTTAGATAAAGGACTGAATATAATTCCTATTAATGTAAGAATAAACTCAAGGAAAGAGATATTGCCAATCTAATTAGAATCATCTTTACCATTTTCTTGAGGCTCCACTGAGCACAAATGACCAGAATTCTTCTGTGTTCATTTCTTTTCCCATTTCCTCCCAAGTCTAAAGTGAGATCCACTTGCATGCCTAGAGGAAATTGGAACTGAATATAAGAATAGTAAAACTTTTCCTAGCAGATACTTTTGAAGAAATGAAATAAATGTGATTCATCTGGCATGGTCTAGTGACGAAGGAAAATATTTAGCAATGAGATGCATTTAGGCAATAATTGAGAAGCAAGGGACTTACAGAGGTAGGAAGAGTGAAAGATGTCATGAAAATGCTCTGAAGAGAATAAGCTATCAATTTTTCAAATCTGAATTTTAAACCTCCAGAAAAAGAAGATTACTGCCTAAAACATAGGAGATCCTGACTTAGATTGTGGAACTCCACTTTCATGGCTTAAAGTTATTCATTTGAGGAATAGAGTAAAGCTAAAGGAAAAAATAAAGAGGAAGAGGTTATTTTCCCCTCCTCCATAAAGAACTTTTGGTCTGGGAAACTATAAACCTGAGATGCTGTGTCAGTAATATGAAGACTAAAGGGAAGTCAGAAGATTGAGTTGAAATGAAATATACATCCCTAGGAGGCAATGGGCTTTTGGTTTCTCCACTGACAAATGGCGTTTTTGTAGTTGGATAAATCACTGAACCAAGTCATTTAAGAAACATTTCACGGGGGCAGCTAGGTAGTGCAGTGGATAAAGCACTGGCCTTGGATTCAGGAGGACCTGAGTTCAAATCCAACCTCAGACACTTGACACTTACTAGCTGTGTGACCCTGGGCAAGTCACTTAACCATCATTGCCCCTAAAAAAAAACCCCCAAAAAACAAACAAAAAAATTTTTTAATTTCAAAATGGTGCTTGATATGATATCATTTTGTTCTGATTGTTCATGGTGTCATTTTAAAACCCAGGTTTTAAAGGTTTTAAGGTTGGCAACTGTAATAAAAGATGACCTGATTTTTATTTGAGAGAGCCAAAGCAGGAAATAAGGATGTTAGGATTTTTTTTTTAAATTGTAAACATTAATTGTTTATATCTCTCAGATTGTCTTGGAAATTCCTATACAAAAATTCACTTGAATTCCTAAAACAAAACATTTGAAAAGAGATGAGATGATAAAGCACAAATCTAAATCATGGGGACTTGCATATTAAAAAAAAAAAAAAGACTTGAGAATCAGGAAGCCAAGATGTTAGCTTTGGCTTTGCTGTTAACAAGCAGTGCTATCTTCATCATTGGCTCAATTGGTTTGGGAATGGCTGCTGGACTAGACTGAGACTCAAAAGACTGGGTTCCAATTCTAGCTCTAGGGCACTGACTGTTCAGTTCTATGATTCTAGATAAAGTATACTAGTGCAAACATCTTTAGACATTACCAATAATATGCCATCAACTGGAGCAAATTATACCAATCAAACCCTACAACCAACACTGACACTATCTATGCTCTTGGCCAAAATCTTAATTTTTTTCAAGTCCTGCCAATTAGCTATGGGGAGGTAATAATATCTTTTAGGAAAACAGTGCTTACAAGGGATACTGAACAAGCTATCATTATTTATATAGAAGATTCCAGCATTTGGAAAAGCATGGGGAAATTCTCTCCAACTTTGAAGATTCTGGGATTATAATTCTTTTTCCTACTTTTGCAGTTTCTTCTTATAATCATAAAAAACAATGGAGATGAAGCTACTATGTTTTTGGTGTTTGTTACTAAAATTATTATAAGTCTGAGGGCTGGCGACATTGACCAGCTACTGTAAAAATATGTCTAATATATGGTATGGGTAAGTCAATTCTATGACTTTTGCCATTAAATGTCATAAAACTTTCATTCACTTTGAGAAACCATTTCATTCAATATGATTTTGCTAAACAGACAAGAAATGTGTAAAAACCTGTGACTTAAGAATTTAGCTTTATGGTTCTAGTTTTGCCCAAGGTGGGGAATTGCAACACAGAGGTAGTGCAGAATAAGGCCAAAAGGCTTGCTGATGTATCTTATCTGCTCACTGTTACATATTCTAATTGGCACTATGAGAAAATTCAGTTTAAATCTGACTGTTTTCTGGATGGCAACTCACTTAATGCCTCAAGTATAAAAAGACAAAGATCTTAGAGCGAAGACCTTTTTTGTTCTGACATGAATCACAGAACTTACACATAAAACAAAGGGCAAGATCATAGATTTAAGACTGGAAGAAAACTTAGTGGTCACTTGATCCAACTTCCTCATTTTAAAGATGAAAAGAAAAATGAAACTCAGAAATTGTGATTTACGCAAAATTATATAAATAATTATATTGAAATTCAAATCCTCTAGCTACAAGTCTGATGCTTCTCTCCACCACACCACAAAGTTTTTCTGTTCCCTGATGCAAATCAAGAGTTTCTCCGTTTTTACTTCTGCTTGGTCTTAAAATGACCAAAGACAGTTTTCCCAGTAAATAGTAGAAAAATCTCACAATATATTTAATTATTAAAATATGTAGTTGTGGGAGAGAAAAAAGGATAATCTGTCTCAAATTCAACTGAAACCAGTTTATTTCTGCAAACAAGATAATTAGTCATACAGAAATGCTTGCAAAAATAACTTTATTAGCATAATCACAACTATGTTGCAGTCCACTAGTTGATTAAAGTTTTAAATATGTCCCAATTATGTTAATTTACAAATATCCAGAAGCCAAAATTAGAGACAAATAAAATTAATTTTACTGAAAATTAAATGATGTAAACAGTGGTGATAACTTAGAAATTATACTAACAAAATAATGATTTGTATATACAGAATGTTATGGTTACAAAACATCTTATATGGAGGTCTATCATCATGTACAAGCCTCAACTTCTGTAGAAAGAAGTGGTTGGATGAAGTGATCTCCATAGTTCCTTCTCTTCATAAAGATTAATATATGAACCATCATTTTATTGTTTATGATAACCTGAGGTAGATAATATTATCTCTACTTTATAGATGAAGAAATGGGCTTCATCAAGGCCAATGGGTTTAGAATCATAGATTTAGAACTGGAAAGAGAGCCAATAAGCATTTATTAAGCACCTACTATATGCCAGGCACTATGTTAAGTCCTGACAGTTTCTGCCTTCAAAGAGCTCATCATTGAATAGGGGGACAGGAGAAGTCATCTAGTCCAATTCCTTATTGTATAAATGACAAAACTAAGGCCTCAAGCGGTGAGTAAATCGCCCAAGAATACTGTGGTAGTGATTAGTGAAGCTGTGGTCATCAGTAAAGCTGAGAGTTGAATCAAGGTCAAGAGGCCCAGTGAGGTTAAAATCTTCTCAAAGATTATAAATACCAAAGGTAGGATTTGAACCCAGGTCCCCTGACTCCAATGTATATCATTACCACTCACAGTCTACTTCATGACAAACTGGGTGCTACAGGGCATCCAGCTAGCTCCTAAGCAGACTGGAAAAAAATAGAAGTTAGAAATAAGAGGAAGAAGAGAAGAGGATTCTTTCTCCTTAATTTTTAGTGCCCTCCTAAGGTGTTTTCAATTAAACATGATTTTATTACATTATAGAATAAAATCATATGCTGCTTTTAATTCTGGAAATGTATAAAATGTTGGCTTTGAGAAGTTATTATAGCTAAACCAGAATAAATATGGCTCTAATTAATGCTAATTGTGGTTAATTTGGGATTATAAATCCACTATGATCTCTGATTTACTTTAAAAGAAAACAAAGATCCAGTTTTGAATCTGAAAGAAAATACCAATTGATGAAAAGGTTAAAAATTACATTTAGACATTTCATTGCCATCTGGCAATAACAAATTCTGGCAGCCAGTTCAGAGACAATTAATATATTTTAAAATGAGATTCAGAGACTTCTATTAATAACAAATAGAACAGGGGCAGCTAGGTGGCACAGTGGATGGAGCACCGGCCCTGAAGTCGGGAGTACCTGGGTTCAAATCCGGCCTCAGACACTTGACACTTACTGGCTGTGCAACCCTGGGCGGGTCGCTTGGCCCCAGTTGCCTCACTAAAAAACAAACAAACAAACAAACAAACAAAAACAAATAGAACACCCAGGTGTATGAACAATTAGAGTTCATGACAGTCAAAGCAGGGAAGGCTGAATTTGGTGCATAATATATATCTAAGACTTCAGGAAAAGAAATTTCCAAAAGTTCAGGAAAAAAAAAAAGATAAGCATAATCTCATGGCCTGAGACTCTAAAAGGGAAAATGGATCAAGAAGAAAGAGAGACTTTCAAGATGAAACTTTGGCTACTTGGTCAACATGATCTTGATGAGGAAGAAATGGGGAACCATGGGTAAGAATGCTCCAAATCACAAAGAAGAAAAATGTAAATCAAAACAGTCTGAGGCTTTACTTCACACTTTGAAAATTAGCAAAGATAACAAAAGACCAGGAAGAGTTAATGTTGTAGGGAAGCTGTGAAGCAATATAACCATTTTGGAAAGAATTTGGAATTATGCAACAAAAAGGACTAAAGTAACCCTGAAATTCTATCACTAAGATAAGAAGAAAGTTCCTATAGACACCAAAATAATTTTGGCAGTACTTTTTATAATAGCAATAAATTGGGGGAAAAAATAGATGTCTACTGATGGGGGTGGGGTGTGGTGGGATAATTAAGAAAAATGTTGTACATAAATGCAATGGAACAACTGTGCTGTAAGAAACAATGAATTAGATGAATACAGAAAAGCATGGAAAGATCTACATGAACTGATGCAGAGTGCAGGAGGCAGAGCTAAGAAAGCAATATAATGACTACAATAATGCAAACATAATGAACAACCATATAAAAAAAGTCAAAAGTGAATGTTGTTAATGTAAAGAACAAGCCTAGCCCGAAAGAAGGGATACCCTACCCCTACTTCTTTGTAAAGGTGGGAAATTTACAAGTATTGCACATATTTTCTGACTTTTTAATATATTGATCAATTTTGTTTATTTTTTCTCTTCTTTTTGTAATATGAGATGGCGATCTCATAGCAGTTGAAGGAGATATACTGACGGAAATGACAGTGACATAAAGAAATCAATAAAAACGTGTTTAAAACAAGAAGCAAAGTCAGAGGTACAAAGAAATGGGGGACATCTCAAGATTCCAATGGGGCCATAGAAGGAGTTCTTCAATGAGCTCAGATTTTAAAGGGAAAGGTTCAAAATAAGATATAATCTCCCTAAGAGCAGGGGCAGTTTAATATATTCCCAGTACCATGCTAAGTACATAGTCACAATAAACACACACTTGTTGACTGAGTGAATGATTAAATAAAGTAGGGGAAGGTAAAAGGATAGATACAGAAGAATGGCAGGACTTTGTAAGAAATGTTAAGAAAACTAAAGCTTGGCATGAGAGAGTCATGAAAAATTGACTAAGGATATCAAAAAAGAGGGGCAGCTAGGTGGCACAGTGGATAGAGCAGCACCAGCCCTGGAGTCAGGAAGATCTGAGTCCAAATCTGGCCTCAGACACTTGACATGTACTAGCTGTGTGACCCTAGGCAAGTCACTTAACCCCAATTGTCTCACCAAAAATAAAAAGAGGTTTAAAAAATGCTAAGCTGTTGGGGGAAAGAGGAACACCAAAGAAGGTGCATTGCTTTTGGTAATGGGCAATGAAATATGTAAGTAAACAAAACATAGGAAAAAATGACTCAATCTATTTTGCTTCTGTTTTCTCTATCCAGAAGAGTTATTTTCCATACAAAATGGTTAGAATACAAGTGATTAACAATGACTTCAAAGACAAGAGGAGTTGGTGAGAAGATGGCACTAAGATGGTATTGTATAGTAGAAAGACCCTTGGATCTGGAGCCTGAAGACCTGGGTTTGAATCTCATCTCTGCTAATTATTAGCTAGTCACTTCTTTAAACCTTAGTTTCTTCATCTGTACAATGAAGATTTCTAATTACATGGCTTCTCTGGATGCTTCCATCCAGCTTTAAAATCTCAGATCATTTGGTCCTATTTAACCAACATGAATTCAAGTCACCTGGCCGGGATGAACTCTATCTCAAGGATTACAAATGGAATTATGAAACCACTGCTGATGATCTTGAAGATCTCATAGAGAATAGGAGAGGTGCGATAAGACTAGCAACGCCCCAGCTTTCACGCAAGGGAAGAAAGATGATTCTCAAACTAAAAGCTAGGGACGGACATCATTCCCAGAAACATTCTAAAATTAATGAATAAAGAGGAGATTTGTGAGCACTTAGATACCCATTAGATTTATGGCTAGGTCCTCATTTGCATAACTATATTATAGATTAAAATAGCTCTGAAAACACTCCAACTACTATATTTCTGGAAAGTTTAAAGGAACAGGAATAATTGGAAATAACAAAATGATAGCCTATTCATTAATAATCTTTCCAATGTCAAGGAGATATGACTAAATCAACTTTAAGAGCTCATGTTATGATTTGTCAAGGACTCATCAAGTACTTGCATGGTGCAAATTCCAGTCTGTTTGTTTGCTAGCAGTGTTTAGACATGATCTGACAAGAAAGACATACATGCAGATAAGGTAAAAGAATGGAGTTTGTTTGTTTTCCTAAAGAGGATTGGCAACTTGTTTTTTGTTGAATGAGATGTCATGGAAGAGGGGGGCAGCTAGGTGGAGCAGTGGATAAAGCACTGGCCCTGGATTCAGGGGGACCTGAATTTAAATCCGACCTCAGACACTTGACACTTACTAGCTATGTGACCCTGGGCAAGACACTTAACCCCAATTGCCTCACCAAAAAAAAAAAAAAAAAAAGCGATGTCATTGAAGACTATATAAGAGGTAAGACAGCAGAATGAAAAAAAATGTTAATTTTATACAAATATAAGAGGGAGGTAGTAGGAAGAATAATAAGCATTTATCTAGGGCCTACTAAGTGTTGGGCACTGTGTAAAGCATTTTTTTATGAATATGATCTTACTTGATCCTCACAACAACCCTGTGAGATAGGTTCTATTATTACCCCTCACTTTTAAAAACAATTTAGGAAACTAAGGCAAACAGAGCTTAAATGACTAGCCCAGTATCACATAGCTAGTAAGTATCTGTAGCTGAATTTGAACTCAGGTCTTCCAGACTCCAGGTCTAGCACTTTATCTACTGTGCCACCAGGTGCCTAGTACAACAAGAAGAGAAACATGGATATAAACAAAGAGAAGAGATGCAAAGCTTATAATTAGGGCATCAGTGAATTTCGAGATAATGTATTCTTTTTTTTTTGAAGGGCAATGAGGGTTAAGTGACTTGCCAAGGGTCACAGCTAGTAAGTTAAGTGTCAAGTGTCTGAGGCCAGATTTGAACTCAGGTCCTCCTGAATCCAGGGCCAGTGCTTTAACCACTGTGCCACCTAGCTGCCCCGCAATATAATTTTTAAAGATAAAAGAAGGTGCATGTGAAAAGTGAACTATCTTCAAATAAAAACCATATTCCCAACAGAATTAATCTTACGTCAAAGGCAATTTCTTATCAGAACAAAAGGTTGAGGAGAAGCTCGTGCCAGTTTACAAGAGCTAATTCATCTGTCTCTTGTGGTCAGAATCATGCTTTTGTAAAGGAACCTCCCCCACACCCTACTCCTTTATATTTTGGCTCTCAATTGCCTTAACCATTTAAAACTTATTGAGATTTTGAGTCTGGATGTTTGCTTCCTATACTAGTATAGAGTTAATGTTCTTGGAACTAGCCTGAAGGGTTTCTAAACTAGTATGTGTGTTTCCATGGTAACAGACTGAATTAATGAGTGAAATCATTTCACACATTCCCAGTAACCCAGTGACCAGGCAATAGGTAAAAAAAAAAAAAAATGCTCCAGGTTAGGTTTTGGTTTTACAGTTATCTTCCCATTCAACTCAACTCAACATCCTATTACATAAGGATATTGTGCATCATTACAGATGATTTTCAAATGTTCTTTTGGTGTGGCATCAGCTTTTGTCCTGGGGAAAAAATAAATGGACAGCTATGTATTTATTTTCTGAAATTCTCTGGGTTCCCTGGGACTCATCCTTACTTTCCGGCCCTACCATCACATTTATATGCTTTGTCTGTTTTAGCAGGGGCACAGTGTTAAAGTAAGCCATCCACAGATTCCACATTAATTCCATTCGAAGAGGCAGACCAGATGAGAACATAACGTGGCAATCTGGAACCCCTGGCTGGAAAAAAAAAAAAAAGAAAAGAAAAAAACAGAGAGACAAAACTTGGAGTGGAGAGGCTCTTTAATGAACAATCTTCAACAAAGCCAGTGAAATGACTATGCTTTGTAAAAAGCAGGCACTTAAGAAATGCTTGGATGAATTGGTATTTTAAAATTGAACTAATGTCTATGTTGATGTGAACAAGCTTTTTATTATGCTAAGTGAAGGAGCTTAAACTATAACTGCAGGTGTTTGCAGAAACCTTTAAGACTGAGAAGGACCTAGTCTGATGAAGTGGAAAGAGCCAGAGAGTCTGGATTTGAATCTTGTCTCTGCTGCCTAACACTTCTTCCTTAGAGCAGGCAGCCCAACTCCCATCTTGGTGCTTTTGCATTGGCTGTCCCCTTCATCTGGGATGAAAAGCTGCCTCCTGGGATCCCCAGGTGACCTTTAAGATTCAGCTTAAATTGAACATTTTACATGAAACCTTTCTTGATTACCTGAGGCTGCCCCCCACCTCTGTCAGTCAGTCAGTCAGTCTGTCTGTCTGTCTGTCTCTCTCCTCTCTCACACACACACACACACACACACACACACACACACACACACACACACAGAGTATAGTTATAGAATGTAAAATTAATAAAGACACAAATATGTGTAAATGTCACATAAATATATTATGTATAAAACATACCATAAATGTATGGTACAGTATACATATTATATTCTGAATATAATAATATATATATAGGTTGTCTTCTCAGTCAGAAAACAAGCTCCTTGTACCCAGGGACCATTTTGCTTTGTTCTTTTTATCCCCAGATCTTAGCCCAATGGCTGGCAAAGAATAAGTGCTTGATATAGGCTTATTAATTAGTTTTTGATTGATTGATTGATTGAAAGTCACAAAATCTCTAGGTCTCAGGTTCTTCATCAGTAAAATGGGGGGACATTAGTTGGAGTACAGATGGAATAGACTTTGGGTCATCTAGTCCAAGCTTCTCATTTGACAGATGAGGCCTGGAGAAGTTCATTGACTTGTCAGGGAACCAGTAGGAGTCTTCTAGGAAAATATTAAAAATATTTGAGCTAAATCTATGCTGTTATGGCATAAATAAGGTATATGAATGGGTTTCTTTTAAGGATTTAAAGGGAAAAGGCCAAGTATATATACTTTTCTTGTTTTAAGCAACAGTCATTCCTGGAGGTATGAGAATTGCTTCCCTTGTTGTATTAGAAGGTACATTTTTTGAAGCTTCATTAACTTTCCAACCATTAGGGGACTATTTGGTGAATTAAAAGTACAGCATTCACTAAACAGTCTTAGGTAAGGACCTAAGAATGCTAAGACTCATCAGTAAAATCGACAGTTCTTGTCTGCTCACTAGCAACATTCAGACTGTGACTGATACTTCAGGAAAGCTAATTATTTCATTTTAAATTAGACTTCATACTATAATGAGTCTTGTGGGAAAACATACAAGTTAATCTTCTTCTGTGACAAAGTGAGACTTCTAAGATTCTCAATGGAACATTAAAAAAAAACCCTGTGATAATTTGTATTTTATTATTATTATAACAGGCCAAGTGGGGTCTGTTACTAAGAAATAAAGTATATAATCTAATGTGAAATCCATATTTTATATAATCATAATGCTGATACCATATAATTATAATCACATTTGTAAAGCACTTTAAATTCTTCAAAGCACTCTACAAATATTACCTTATTTGATCCTCACAACAACCTTAGGAGATAGTTCCTATTATTATCATCTCCAAGGTCACACAGCTAGTGAAATGTATATGACCAGATTTGAACTCAAGTCTTCCTGACACTATGTCAGTGTTCTATCTACTGCACCATCCCTTTAAAGTTTATAAAGTCCTTTCCCCACAACAATTATATGAAAGGGAGTAGTATAACTATTGTATATGCATCTACTATATGAGGCCACTGGAACTCAAAAAGGTTAAATGTCTTACCTAATCAGGATCACACAAAGAGCAAGTGTGAGAGTAAAGATTTGAACATGGGTCTTGTAATTTCAAGTTTAGTTAGTTCTTACTCTACCTACTATACTACTTCTCAAATAAAAGATTAATTCTATATGAATATCTCAAAAAATGTAAAACATTCCTAAATTAATATCAAAATTTGAAATAATTCAAAATCTAAAGAGATTCTACTAATAATAACTAACTTTCCTTGCTAAAGATTGTTTTTATTCAAGCAACACACACAATTTACAGCCATTATGGCAAAATATTTTTCTTGTCAGAACTTCACCCAGCTGTATGTAAGTTTCTTAGGTTGTTACCATAATTTTGATCCTCCTTGGAAGACTAACCGACTTTACTAGAATTACATGTTTTTCTTCATTCCAATAACAATAATAAAAATTAATAACAAAAATTTCCTACAATGCTCAAAAGAACTAAAAAATATCTGTGTGTGTTAACAGCTTAGCACACTCTTATTAGACTTCTAAAATTTAAAATAAGGTTACTAAAGTATGATATATATATATATAATCCTCAAATTAGAGAAGTTAAATTTTCTACCTAATAGATTTTAATCTTTGTTCTAATTTTCTCAAAAGGTAAGGATTTTTATATTATAGGTAGTGTGGCATATTTGAAAGAACAAGAGATTTATAGTTAGAGGACTCAAGTCTACATCATTGTTCTGCCACTTGTTCCCTGAGTGACCTTGGACAAAATCCTTAAGCTCTCTGGAACTCAGTTACCTCATCTGTAAAATGGGGGGGGGGGGGAGGTCGGTAGGTGGGAATTTATTTCCTTCAAAGTTCCTTCCAGTTCTAAATCTATTATCTTATATTGGGATTAATACAAATTACAGTAGCAGAGAAAAAAAAAACCTAAACAAACAATCTTAAAGCAAAGAGCTGGAACCTGAGTCTTAATAGGAGGGGTCAAAAAAAGAAAAAGAGGCTTTCAGGACTAAACAAATGAATAGTTTTCAATTCTGATACTTTGTCGCCTTTCTAATAGAAAAAGAAAAGTTGTCAAGCTAACGCACAAAAAGGAAAATCATTTCCTAACTAAATAGTGGCCATTTGAAACAATATTTTACATGTTCAAACTATAGAATGTAACTCATTTCAAGCAACACTATTCTAAAAATAGATCTATAATATAAATCACAATATCTGGATAATAGGAATTTGTGATATGACTTTTCTCAGAATGGAAGGGCTCCAGTTCAAAGGTAGCAGGTTTGCCAAAAGAAGAAATTTTCTACAAATCCCTGTCTTTTCAGAATCTTCAATTTACTGGTATATTGCATATAGGAGCATCAGATGTTCTACTGTTAGGAATGAATACTCTTTATTTTTTACTTAAAGGAAAAGTCGTCAGTTGCAATACATAAATAATTTTAATATCTATCTGCCCCTTGTCCATAGTTGGCTCATCTGATTGCACTCTTTAAAACTTGAGAATTTTACTGCAGACTTTTCACCACTTACTAAAAGTATATTCAAGGCCTGTTCTCTTATCTTGTCAAAGGCAGTATTTATGTACATGAGAATTTAAAACTCCTCTAACAAGGTAAAATGTCACAAATTTATAAGGGATCAGATTTATAAGGGAACAAAGTTGATGCGTACTGGCATTACCTTGTAAGCCCGCTGATTAAAAAAAAAAAAAAGGTAGTGCTAAAGGAGGAAAAAAGAGCTTGATGGCTTTTGGAAAAAATATTATTTCACCTTGCTATAGCACTCATAACTCCTTCACCCTTCTTTCCCACTCCAAGGACATCACTGCATCAAGGATGAAGGCATAATTTTGAATTGTTGTTCAGTTTTCTAGTAACCTCCATAAAAAAATTCTAGCGCACTCAATCAATACTGTGTCATAAACCTCTCTGAAGTTTAGAAAGTGAGAAAATATAATTTGGTTTGTTAAAAAATATTCTTATTCATAGCACCCCATAAAAAGTAACTACCCACATATACAAATCATTTCATTTTGACAAGCTACTTGAGTCTGCCAAAAAGAAAGTGAAAATAAAACAGAAATCTTGTGGCAGTAAGGAGAATGAAACCCTGCACTCGATGAAAGGTTAAGTTCGAAGGGTGGAGAGTTCTTTGTGGAAATGTCCTTTTATGTACTTAGTTCTTAATATATGCCTTATGGATTACTAGGGAAAGGATCTTTCTTCTAAGTCTTGATGTGGCACTGCTGTTGGGCAATTATCAAGTCAGTCAATTAGCTGAGAGCTAGACAGTAAGAGGCAGGATGGCCTTGTACCTACAGCAGTGGCATATGCAAAAAAGCACCTGAAATGACTTCTAGCAATGAACCCCAAATGCTAGCTTACTATTCCTTCAAAATTAACTGTAATAATTCTGATAAATTAAAGGGTTCTGAATTGGATGTCTTGCATTTTGTCCCTGGTGAGCTCACCAGAACTGTTAAAAATATGGGTAATGGGGGGCAGCTAGATGGCGCAGTGGTTAAGCACCGGCCCTGGATTCAGGAGTACCTGAGTTCAAATCCGGCCTCAGACACTTGACACTTACTAGCTGTGTGACCGTGGGCAAGTCACTTTACCCCCATTGCCTGCAAAAAAAAAAAAAAATATATATATATATATATATATATATATATATATATATATATATATATATATATATATATAAATATATGGGTAATGCCTTTGATTTCACCAGCATAGGGAACTCTAAATAAAGAAACGGACTCAACCAGCACAGATCTGTACACCTACTCTGAAACTAAGCAATCATCAAGAACTTATTAAGCACCTACAATATGCAAGGCATTGTGCTAAGGGGAGAGGAAAGAAAGACAAAAACGAAAAAGACTCTGCCCTTCAGAAGATTGATGGAACATGCAGTTTGTATACATACATTCATTCTACATATATACACATGTACTTTATCTATCTATCTATCTATACATACATACATATATAAGAAAATAAAAATATGTTCAACATACAAAGTAATCTGCAGAGAACCAGGAGTTGAAAAAGGGGGTGCCTGAACAGAGTTTTGTTTTGAATATTTATTGAATCAAAGCATGATGGATTTTCTTTTTTCTTCTTTCTTTCATGGGGCAATGAGGGTTGAGTGACTTGCCCAGGGTCATAGGGATTTGAATTCATGTCCTCCTGAATCCAGGGTCAGTGCTTTATCCACTGTGCCACCTAGCTGCCCCCCTGAACAGTTGTTTGTTTGTTTTTTTTTGGGGGGGGACAATGGATATTAAGTGACTTGCCCAGGGTCACAGAGCTAGTGTCAAGTGTCTGAGGTCATCCTAACTCTAGGACTAGTGCTTTACCCACTTCGCCACCTGGAAGCCCCCTCTGAAAAGAGTTTTAAAGGAAATGAATAAAGTTGTAAGAGGTAGAGAGGACTTAGAGGCTTCCTGAGTTTCCTTGGCTCATTGAGAAGTTAAATGACTTGCTTAGGTCACACAGCCAATAGATGCCAGTGGTAGGAATTGAACTTGTATCTTCCTACATCCTGGCTGGTCCTCTATCCATACTATCACTCTGCCTCTCATATATACAGAATAGATGTGACCATGAAAAGATACAAATTCAACTTTTAAAAACAAACTATATTTTTTTCACCACTATTTTCAGAGATGCTCATCTTTATTTCTAACTTGGTTTCTGTGTGGAGTGGTTCCAAGGGAACAACCTTCGGAATCTGACTTTCTCAAACTCTATATTAGAATTCACAGACTTAAAGTTGGTTCATACCTTAGAGGTCACTGAATCCAACTCCCTATCTTTGAGGAACCTGAACTATATAAAGCCGGCTAATAAGCATCTGAGGCAGGATTTGAACTCAGGTCTCCTGGATTCAAATGCCATCTCATGTTTTCATTTTTTATTTTGATCAGGATCTGTGATTTCATCCTGGTAGGAAGCTCTTGATAGAAAAGCTCTCACTAGTACCAGCTATGCAACTTAGAATCTTTATTACTAGCAAGGTTAAGCTGCAGCCAGCCGGAACAAGAGAGCCGATTGGTAAATTTTCAGCATAAGTATTTACACCTTGGAAATTGGCAAATGCTACAAATCAGAGCCAGATTTGTTGTTTTGCTTATTATCTAGATAGACTCAAGAAAGTGATAGGGGAAATGTTAATACACATTAAATTGTAAAGTGTGTCCTGTATTTCATTTTTTTTTCTTGGAGAGCTCACCCAGCATCAACAAACAAATACACTCACAAAATAGTAAAGTTGAAAAGAACCTTGGGGAGCATCCAGTCCAAACTCTTCAATTTACAAATGAAGAAACTGACACCTACTACCACTAAGTGACTTGTTATAAAGCTAGTTAATAGCAAAGCCTCGTTTGAGATGCAGCTATCTGGACTCCCAAACCTGTGCACCTGCTACTGCTATAGATCTTCTTCAATATACTTTAAGGGGTCTTTCTTAAAGGAATCCCAGGACATATATTTTTGTGAAGGAAAAGGAATTTGTAAAGCAAAAGAGCAATTTTCTCAATTTTATGAGCATATGCCTTAATAGTTAGGTATTTACTATTGGAGACAGAACTTTTGCTATTACCTTTGTGAAGGTAGGGACAGAGTTTGGTTATCTCCTCCAATACCCTGGCACAATCCACTATACATCTCTGGTTCCTAATAAATGGTTGCTGAGTCTTAAAATCTCCCAAAGAATCTGGCAGCCTACCAAACTGTACCTTTAATGACTTTCCTATTACTTTAAAAACAAACAAAACAAAAATCCACTTTTGATGGGACTTGCACAAATAACGGCAAATACAGTTTGGAAATGCATCACCTATTATCAAAACTTACCTTGAAACAAAGTGCAGAAGGTTCTTCAAATAATATAATAATATTACACAACCATTTAAGACAGGAACATGTCTCATCTGTGGAACATTGCAAGACTCTTATGGTTGTCCCACTTATCTATTAGGATAATTGCTATTAAAGTGGTAACTTATTAATTTGAGAAGTACAAGGGTCCTTGTAAGAACTTCAAAACTAGGATTCAATAACCTCAAAATTAAATCAACAGGATGCATAATATCTAATGCTTGGAATAATACTATGATACGTATCAGTTTTTCATCCAGGGCTCTCAAAATACTTTACAACATGTTCTTATTTTACATGTCAATTATTTCAATTTAGAAATGAGCCACTGTGAGTCTTCTTGGATTTTAATAAGTAGAAAATTCTATCAGGCCTGAAAACATGATTGAAGTCAAAACTATAGAAGTGCCTCCCTTTTTTGGAGACAAGTAGTCAGTGATAATCCTTCCTAAAAGAACTGAACCTGCAAGTCAATCTGCTTTCTCCTTACATCTCATAGAATTTAGATTTATCACTCAACCTACACATTTGAAAACACTGTCCTTGTACCTAAGGATCTGCACATAGGAGGGCAAAGGGATCTTTGGTTGGTTTCAAGCACAGGCAGTCATAATTCCACATAAGCAAGTCACTTGGCTCTCCAGGGTCAGGAACTATGATCTCTACATGGGGAAATAGAAAAGGTGATGGAGGAAAAAGATTGTCCCACCCACCTTTACACATGAACTGTTTATCTCTTGATCTGCTACTCAACAGGAATAGAGGTTACCTCACACAGCTCCAAAAGGAATGTAGAAGAAACTGATTAAGATGTACCTACAATGCGCCTGGTCAAAAAATCACCAGCTTCCTAGGAAGGGCATAACCTAGAGGAAATATTGAATGTTTCTTAAGAAGTAGTGTATAAGGGGCAGCTAGGTGGCACAGTGGTTAAAGCACCGGCCCTGGATTCAGGAGGACCTGAGTTCAAAACCGGCTTCAGACACTTGACACTTACTAGCTGTGTGACCCTGGGCAAGTCACTTAACCCCCATTGCCTGCAAAAAAAAAAAAAAGAAAGAAGAAGAAGAAGTAGTATATAGGATGCTAGACTACAAATAAATTTAAGGGTGCAATAAAAAAGAGGAAACAAGTGATGCTTTCTTGATACTTAATGCTGACGTGTTACATGAAAAGAATACTTCTAATGAAGTTAAACACAGGACTCAGTGAGCTGATGGGAAAGCTGGGATGATTCAATTTCCAACTCTGTTTTAATAGGGACCACTCTGTGAGGTTCAGTAATGATGATGACACCCTTTATAGCAGTACTGTGGTATAGACAACTCTTGGAAAATTTATGTGTATATCCTACTGCAAGAAATAGGGGCTTGACTACCCTTGACTGAATAAAAACTGGATTACTCAGAAACTGAATGCCATTTTAAATTACCTCAGCAGTGGCTCAGGAATTCTCTAGTGGGTCCCGACTGCTGCTCCTTGAAAAGATTCCCATTAATAAAAGAACACAAAAGCTCTGATAATTTAGACTAATTGGAGGGGGTGGATGGTTATAGAGGATAGATGGGAATGCCAGGAAAGGGGAAAAGGGGGAAAGGTCAACCTAACTTTAAATTGTAATTAAAAAACCCCAAACAACTATGCACAAGCACATTAGTCACAGGATTGAGGGAAGCTTGATGTCTTTAGATACTCTTTTAAGTGCTTAATTAACAATGAGAATTCATTACAGCATAAAGGGGTGTTTCAAAAGAGTCTGTTGACCTTCACTCTGAATAAATATTTTTAC
The DNA here is from genome assembly GCF_019393635.1 of Dromiciops gliroides. Lineage (NCBI taxonomy): Eukaryota > Metazoa > Chordata > Mammalia > Microbiotheria > Microbiotheriidae > Dromiciops > Dromiciops gliroides. The sequence continues at coordinate 267,037,498 of NC_057861.1, read as the reverse complement.
TGTTTATGCATTAGTAAGGCTATCTGACTCATTATCTATCCCCCCTCCCAACTTCTTGTAACACCATATATACACATACATACAAAGGACACACTTCTATCTTTATGGCCAAATAACCACAAATTATGAATTAGTATAATCTGAATTAATGAAGTATCACTGGACTGAAATCCAAAATTTCACCTGTATAGGTGTTCTTGTAAATGATTGCAAGAATGCCATGGAAAACAAGGCACCAAATTAAGTTAAAGAGAAAGAAAGAAAGAAAGAAAGAAAGAAAGAAAGAAAGAAAGAAAGAAAGAAAGAAAGAAAGAAAGAAAGAAAGAAAGAAAGAAAGAAAGAAAGAAAGAAAGAAAGAAAGAAAGAAAGAAAGAGAGAGAAAGAGAGAGAGAGAGAGAGAGAGAGAGAAAGAAAGAGAGAGAGAGAGAGAGAAAGAAAGAAAGAAAGAAAGAAAGAAAGAAAGAAAGAAAGAAAGAAAGAAAGAAAGAAAGAGAGAGAGAAAGAGAGAAAGAAAGAAAGAAATTTTGGAGAAATAACTCCTAGATGAGGGTAGATAGAGTACTGGGTTTGGAATCAGGAAGACTCATTCTCATGAATTCATATCTTTCCTCAGATACTTATTATCGGTGTGACCCAGGCTAAGTCACTTAATCCTGTTTGTCTCCATTCCTCAGCTGTAAAATGAGCTGGAGAAAGAAATGACAAACCACTATACTATCTTTGTCAAGAAAACTCCATATAGGGTCATGAAGAATCGGACATGACTGAAATGACTCAACAACAACAAAAAAATAGAGATGAGTAAGTATCTGAGGGAAACTCACATAACTTCCAAGTTAAGCATTTAAAAGAAAAAGTCAAATTCATTCATTTGGGTTACTTCTGTGCTTTGAGATGATTGGAATGTGGCCCTGAAAATTCTGAACAAGTGGATGCAACTGAAGATGTAATGTGAAAAGCTTTTTTTTTTTCCTTCACACAAAAAGAACATTTCAAGAGAAAAACAAACACGGGTGGTAGATTGGCCTCTACCAAGGACTGACCTGAATATTTGCTTATAATTTAAAACAAACAAAAATTTAGATCAGTTTTCAATCTGGAGAGGGCACTGTTTCCATTCCAAAGTTTCACACCATAATTACTTTATATGATATATTGATACACACACACACACACACACACACACACACACACACACACACACACATATATGCATACTAAAAAAAAATGACACTTCAATTTCATTGGACAAACATTTATGTTATTTTAAGCAACAGATGTGTACCTGAAAAACTGCCCACAAACTTACTGGGTTTTTTTCTTTTTTTTGAAAGGAAGAAATCTTATCTTAGTTTAAAGGGGTAGCATAGAAACTCAATATTGAGAGAAGAATAATTTGGTGAAATGAAGAATCCTTTCATAATAGAATAACTCTTTACATTCATATTTGGAGAATTAAAAGGGCTGTATTAAATTGAGATATTATTCTCTAAGTACTATTAAGCTGCACCATATTTTTTACAGTTACCTTTCGAAAAACGATTTATGTTTTCACATAATCTAAGGATCCAACCCAATTTTTCCTTCATTTATTTCTATTTATCCTTCTTTTCTGGCTATTTTTACTCTTCTAACACTGTACCTTTCCTGCTTTTCATTGAAATAACCATACTAACTCCCAACACCAATGGCACTGCTTTCCAAATCTAAAGAAGGCTTCTGCCTTCTAAAGTGATACTTCCCCTCCGTATAGTGGTGTTCATTGAAAGCCTGAGTAACCATTTGCACATTCCTCAATTCACACTCATAAACACAGTCCTCTGGTTTACAGCTCTAGTTTTTGCTTCCTGGGATCTATAAAGTAGAACAGGAGCTTCCTGAGAGTAGAGATAGTTTTATTTCTTGCCTTTGTATTTTGGCACTTAGCACAGTGCCCTGCACATATGTAGTAGGTGCTCAGTATGTATTAACAAATGTTAAGTGTTGAGTGACTAACTTCCTTCCTTCCTCTCATGGGTTTTGTTCTTTCACTCACCTAATATTTTCCCTCAAAGATGCCATTCATTGCTGGGTGCAGCACAAATGGTTTTATTTGGTCTATTCCTGTTCCCCAGAGGTCCAAACCTAGGCTGCCTGGCACCCTGCTCAACCTCCTTGCATTCATGCTACATCGGATCACTACACACTAGCTGCTTAGGTTTTTGTCCATACTTCATTCCTCTTGGGACACCTGTATTACAGGAAGTATAAACCTTTCAGTGGATAAATTCCCCTCTTCTAGTGCCTCAGTGATGCATTTTTAGAAGATGTTAGAGTTATTTTATTTAGAATGCTTACAGAATTGGAGGTTACTGAAACTGCTTTAAAAAAAAAAAAGACATAAGTGAACATGATTTTTATGGTAGATCTAAGTAAGTAGTCATGTCAACATTGGGTCACCACAGTCTTGGTTTTTCTGCCTAAGGCTTAATGTCCCATTGTCAGCAGACATCCAGTCTCCATGTTGAATTTCTTGATTTGGTTTTCCACTTGTCTATTCACATGTCATTGTGCTAAGGTACCAGGATTAACAATGGCTTTCAATTCTATATTATCAACTAAAACTTGATTGTATGGTTGGTTACCCTGCTTGGTACAATAATTTCACTTCTTTTCAGGAAAAGTATGCTCAGTCCATAGAACTGTGCTGACACTAAGTATATCATGATGGTGATCATTCATTTTCATGTTTCCCTGGACGGTACATTCCCTTACAGAACATATATCAGGATAAAAAGATTCCTGGATTACTTAATGATACAATTTCTCCTTTTTTCCAGTAAGCATTTGCTAAAAGTCTACTGAGTATATGACAGGTCTCTAAATAATGAGGAAATGAAAAAGAGGACAGAAAAGTCTTTGCCCTAAAAGGTACTTACAATCCATCTGGGGAGGCAAAGTATGCTGCCACTCACAAACAGGAAACAGTTACACTAATAATAGTTAGCCTTTCTACAGTACTTTAAGGTTTATGAAGTGCCTTACAAATATTTTCTCATTTGATCTTCATGACAACCCAGAGAGGTTATTAGTGTCCTCCTCATTTTGCAGATGAAGAAACTGAGGCAAGGCAGAGGTTCAGTTACTTGACCATGGTCACACGGCTAAGTGTCTGGACCAAACTCGGATTTATATTTCCCTGACTCCAGGTCTTGTGGTAAAAAGTTTTTAACAGTCAGCGATAATGGAGACACCAGTTTTTGAAGGACCACCCTTTCAGGGAGGAGACCAATGGCGGCCGTGCATGGGCTACGCATGCCAGCCCCGCTGCTAAGCACTCCACTTCCAGGGTGTGAGCTTAAAAGGCAAGGAGAGAATGGAAGTGGGATCTCTTGCCTGCTCTCCTGGTCTGATGACTGGCGCGACACACAGGTGGACTTGACCTGGCTCGCCGTTAGCAGCACGTGCTTGACTCGGCTCTCTCTCTCCCCCCCAAAGGTGGCCTTGGGCTTTTGGTGAGTTTTATATGGAATATAGACTAAGCTTAGACTTAAGACTATTTGTTTTGTATTTCTATTTTCCTACCCCTCTAATTAACATCACCTGGTAACTACCATACAATAAAGCTCTAACTAGAGACCAGAAGTTTCTTCCATTTACTAGTCTGGGAGATAAATTAAGGGAAAGGTTAAAGAGGGGAGATTTATGATCTAATATCCAATTTTAAATCTCACAGTCTAATGTTCTATCCATTGAGCCACCTACTGACTTCAAGGCATACTAACAATTAGGAAGGAAACACAAAACAAGAGAATTATCAGAAATGTATGTTTTGCTTTGTTTTATTTAAGCAATGGAATTTCAAACTTGGTCTTAAAGGCAGTAATGAACATTGGCAGAGTGTTATAGACAAGAATGGCATAAGGAAAGGTCCTTAGGTGAGAATGAGCGATATACATGCAGAAGATAGTAAGAAGGATGTTGTGAAATGGAAAATGCAGTCAACAGCTGAATAATATGATGACTCATAAGATGATCAGTATGTAGGAGCCAGGTAATGAAGGACCTTGACTTGCTTGCCTTTTTCAATTGAATTTTATATAATAAAAACTGTGTTTGAGATAGACTAGCCTGAGAGCTAGATGAACCATTTCATAAGTTACTAAGTGAAGCAGGGGAATGAATGATGTGAATAGTGATTGTGGAGACAGAGAGGGAATGTGAAGTCAGAGACAATGCAGAGGAAGAATCTTTACGACTCAACTAATGAGATTAGGGACAAAGGAGTAAGGAAGGCATGAGGACAAAGGGAAGAGCAAAAGATAACTCATTTTTAGAGATGAGAAAACTAGATCGTCATTGACACTGATTGGGAAAAGTTGAGGAATCATACCTATTAATGAGGAGGGATGAGGCTAAATTAAATTGTCAAACTGTCTTAAGGGCATTTGGAGATGTGGGATTCAAAGGCAGAAGAGAAAGAGATTTACAAGTTATCTATGCAAAAAGAGTAGCTAGTTGTATAAAAGTAGATGAGCTTTCAATGAGAGTGAGAAGGGAAGATGCTCAAGGCTCCTTAATCTCATGAATTTTTTGAAGGATCCAAGTCAAGTCTAGCCAGTTTTCAGGTTTCATCCTTGAGAGAACAGTCACATAAAAATAGAATAGAATGACAGCAAACATTTTACAGAATTCTTTCCCACTCTATTGGTAAGTATTCTATACCGTCATGAATTATTGTTAGCAACCAGTCTAAATTTACCCAGGTATTCAAATCTGCCTGATAACAGGGTCAAACATTGTAGTAGATTGGTTAATACAATTTAAAGGACTAGACTCTCCTTTATCAGTTTAGGATCCATACTTGCATCTCTTGCTTCTACTTCCCTCACTTTCTTGTTCATTTAATTGCTCTCCTTGGTTATTTAACTACCTCTTCTGACTAGTCTCCTTGGAAGACTTAATTGAAGTGTATCATAGCTCCCATCTGTTGGGCCTGATATCTCACCAAGCTACTAATCTCCCCTTACAACCTACATGTTCCAAATTCCTGGAATGTCACCTTTCCCACTCACTGCCTCTTTTCTCTCACTACCCACATTCCATTCCCTTTCTGCCCCTTCACTTCCATTAAATTGTTTAGAAGATTGAAATAAATAAAATAAATTTTAAAAATAATTTGTTGATTTCAATTTTTCCCCTTTGCCTCCCCTGTTACCATGTATAATAGAAACATCTTTTTGAGGATATTAAAAAAAACCTTTTATTATGCAAAATAACATTAGTCAGTTTAACAACTTATAAAATAGTAAATAAATATATTCAATACTGACCTAATTCTACCTGATAATAACAGTACTTCACTATGATTTTGCTTTAAGGTTTTCTGCCACCTATCTTGCTAGAAACTTTTTTTTAAGTGTCTTTTAACTAAAGGAACAAAGCCCCTAAAATTCTTGTTGCCACCCCCAAACCTGCCCCACCAGAATTTTCTCCCATTTCTCTAAAAACAAACACAGAGAAATGCCTGGCTCAGCAGGAATCTCTCATTAGCATGGCCAACTTCCCTTTCTTGCAGGGAACTCCCCTAGTCAGAGCCAACTGTGAGCACTGTGGGGGAGCCTGTACCTGACTGTACTGATGGAGGTTCAGCTTTGAATCACTCCCCTGCCAAACAGCTGATTAGGGAAGAAGCAAAGTCCCAGCTGCTAGGAGGGAGAGGTAGATGAGTCAAAGACAAGTTACTTAGGGTACAGACTGCCTTTGGCAGCCATTAAGGAACCCTGAGAAAAGGAAGGACCAGCTTCAAGCAAAGTAAGATATGGGGGATGGGGGAGGGAGCAACCTAGGGAAACCACAATGTATTTTTGGCCAGGTCCATTTAAACACAGAAAATCTACAAATGTTGTTCTTTCCTGGAAGTTTCCTGGGGAACCAGCTCATACATACTACATAAAAGATCAAATTTGTCTCCGAATTTCTCAAAAGAAAAATACTGTATCAATTAAGGATTTGACTAAGATTGCAAAAGAATAAAATACTTAAAGAAAACCTTTAAACTTGCTGGTTGAATGAAGAATATATAAAGAAGTAAGAATGTGTCAATAATTTCTTTAAAAGGTGATCTAAAAATGTATATGCCAGGAAAGGTGGACATCTTTTATAGCTGGATACAAAAACAACAACACAATTTCACTAAACATTTTATTTTTGCTTTTCGGGTTTGTGAGAAAATGGGTAGTTGTCTCCTCTCAAAGACCATTCTCCTCCTGACCTGTTTGTAGGCCAAAGGTCTCAGATCCCCTCCTCACCCTCAGGCTAACAAAATCCACACAGTTCAAGGAGCCCAGGTCTTAATAAAGTCTGCTCCAGAGTTGTGTCCATATAAAGAAATATAAGGTCCACTCCTGAGTTATGCCCATACAAGGAAGAGGGGTGGGAATACTGTGTTCCAATTAGCTAGTTTTTGCCAGTAGATTGTAACCCTTGAGTAATCAGACCAATGATGAAAAAGGGGAGGGTCCATTTGCCTTAGGGACTAGGGTATAAAACGGGGACTGTAAGTCCCCTTTCTTTGCACCCACTAGCTGCACACTAGGGTGCCTCCTCCTCACAAGAAAGAAATAAAAGAGACTTTGTCACATTGCTGCCGAGTTTCTGAGAATTATTGAGAAGAGGATGGTTTTTCCCTCATAGGTTCTTCAAGTTAGTTTTCACTCAGAAATGTCCCCTCTCAAATTTTAAAAATGAGAAGCATTTAAGGAAGCTCTTTTTTTTTCTCTAGACTTGCGATTTCATTGATGAAGGGAATTTTATTTTATTTTTTGTTTCGGTTTTTTTGGTGGGGCTATGGGGGTTAAGTGACTTGCCCAGGGTCACACAGCTAGTAAGTGTCAAGCATCTGAGGCCAGATTTGAACTCAGGCACTCCTGAATCCAGGGCTAGTGCTTTATCCACTGTGCCACCTAGCTGCCCCGGTGAAGGGAATTTTAAATGAAAAGAATCTCTCTACCAATGGAGATGGGCACTTTTTCTGCAATTGCCTGGGGCAATTAGAGACTATACTTATATAGATAGAGTCATACAGCCAGCAAGATCCCTCTTGAAGAGTATAGGAAACTTCAACTTAATATACCGATTAGGAGTTACATTTAATCAAGGAAGGGCCTGTCAGCATGAAGAACTTCCTCCACCAAATCAGATCTCAACTCACCCATGATTTAGTAGATGTGTTTTACCTAGGGAGTTGCCCATAGTAAGTGTGAGAGACAAGGAAGTAGGTTAAGTGGTCCAGTAAATAGAGTGTTAGGCCTGAAGTCAGGAAGATTCATCTTCCTGAGTTCAAATCTGGCCTCAGACAATAGATGTGTGACCCTGGGCAGGTTACTTGACTTTGTTTCAGTTTCCTCAACTGTAAAATAAGCTGGAGAAGGAAATGACAAACTACTCCAGTATCTTTGCCAAGAAAACCCCAAATGGGGTAGAAAGGAGTCAGATACAATTGAAAAGGCTGAACAAAAACAACATGAGAGATGAGATTGGATCCAGGGTCTTCTTGGCTCCAAGCCTAGTGTTCAATAATAGAAATAATACTAATAATGCACAGCACTCAGAGTTATGTACATATAGCTGTGTATACAACACATACACACACATGTATGTGTATGTGCATATATATGTATGTGTATGTATACAACACATAACACACACATGTATGTGCATGTATATGTATGAATTCTTGTTGGACTCTATTGTCTGCAGTACCTGAAAGCAATTTAGACACCCATGGAAGCAGCAGGGCTGTAATACACTAAGTGGTAAATATACTAATAGCCTTAAGGAGTTAATACATCTTCCTAAATGCCTAATTGACTAAGAGAGGGTAATAGAAACAGCAGGAGAAACAAACCTCATGAATTCTCATTGTATCATTTTGAGATTACATACTTGCATTTTTATTTCCCTACTATTTATGGGGGGGGGGGGAGTGGGAGGGAGGCAAAACGTGTGTAAGTCACCCAAGTAGTTTTCCAATTACTTGATATTTTTGTGTCACAAACAGAGGTGAGACTCGAGTTTCTAGATTCGCTGTGGAATACTTTATTTTAACATTATTTCTACTCTCGTTCCTCCCAGGAATATACAAAAATATATACCATTACAAATGCTTAGGTCTTTTCAAAAGCAGTCTATATCAAGTGAAGCAGTACTCAGACATAATGTAAAATATAAACTGGGGACAAGAAAGACAGCATCCAATTAATAATGTATGGAAAAAGTACATTAACTTTTTTTTTTTAAATCATTGACTGTGTGGAACATCATCCTGTATAGGGAAAGCACAGATCCTTGCTACCAGACCTCATGATCAAGTGGAAGGATAAAAAATTTTATGTTGTTACTGAATCCACAGAAATGTATTCAATAATAATAATAATAATAATAATAATAATAATAATAATAAAAGGAAGGAGTGTGGTTCAGTGGAAAGAACACTAACTCTAGAGTTAAAGGTCCTGAGTTCAAATTATGTCTGATATTTACTTTTTCTGTGAATTTGAGGTCACTTCAACTTCTCTGGGCTTTGGTTTCATCCTTTGTGTTTTTTTGTTTGTTTGGTTGGTTGATTTTGGTTTTTGTGGGTTTCTTTTGGTGAGGCAATTGGGATTAAGTGACTTGCCCAGGGCCACACAGTTAGGATTCAGGTCCTCCTGAATCCAGGACCAGTGCTCTATCCACTGTGCCACCTACCTGCCCTGAGTTTCATCCTTTGTAAAAATGAGAGGGTTAGATCAGATGCCACTAAGGTCAAGTCAACTGAACAAAAATTTATTAAGCACCTACCTTGTGCCAGGCACTGTGTTAAGTGCTGGGGATACAAAGAAATGTAAATACGATCCTTCCTTTTATTTGTTAAAGGTACTTTAAGCTACTAAATCTTCAAACTGCCCTAAGACTTTGGGGATAATGGGAAGACAATGTGCAAACAACTATAAAATTTATACAGGATAAATTGGAAATAATTAGAGAAGCAATGAGGGTTAAGTGACTTGCTCAGGGTCACACAGCTAGTAAGTGTTAAGTGTCTGAGGCCGAATTTGAACTCAGGTCCTCCTGAATCCAGGACCAGTACTCTATCCACTGTGCCACTTAGCTGCCCCTGGTTCCGGTAGTTTAAAAAAGCTTGAACTAGTGAACTGATTTATAATAGATTGAACTGGTCTGAACTGGATAAAACTTGTTTAAACCAGACTAATGTGTTTAAACTGTATTGAGCAAGTCTGAGGCTGGATCTGAACTCAGGGCCTCCTGAATCCAGGGCCAGTGCTTTTTCCACTGCACCACCTAGCTGCCCCACTGTAGAAAGGATTTTAACTGAGGCAAGAAGGAAAACCAGATCTGAAGGAACCCAATAAATCTAGGAGGTGAGGAGAAAAACGAGAATTCTGGGCATGAGGGACAGCCACTAAAAATGGACAGAGCTGGGAGTCAGTCTTTTTAGCTCTAAATCTACAATCCTCCAATGCTGGGATTCACATGGCACCTTAAGGTTTGCAAAGTTCTTTAAATATATTATCTCGTATGACCATCCCACAGACCCTGTGAGGTGCTATAGGCATCCTCCCCATTTTACACATAAAAGAGATTCAGAATGAAGTGATTTGCCCACAGTCAAGCATGGAGGAAAAAACGGAGGCAGATGGTCCTATGAATGTGACATGAATATCAGCTGATTTTCCAATTTAGCACTTTAATGAGACATCATGTCCATGACTGTTTACTTTCTTTCATCTGCAGTTAGCAAGTTCTGGGAAGTCTATTATTTTCATTAAATTTTATTTTCTCTATAAACAAAAGTCAATTTTTTTCTTTCTCTAACCCCTCGTCATTGTGGGGGTAGGAAGAAAGAGAAAAAGAGAACCCTTGTAACAAATCTGTATAGGCAAGCAAAACAAATTGCTCAATTGACCACATGCAAAAAATGTCTCCTTCTCCACCACTGAGTCCATCATCTCTTTGTCAGGAGCATAGCGTGCTGCATCACTGAGCCTTTGGAATCAGGGCTGGACATTGCATTGATCAGAGTTCTCAAGTTAGTTCTCAAGTTCTTTAGTTGCTGTTGTTATTGCATACACTGTTTCCTTGTTCTACTCACTTCCCTATGTATCTGTTCTTGAGTCTTGTGAAATCTATTTTAAGTCTGTCTTGCCTCACTGCAGCCCAGGGCCAGTGATGATGAGTGAGGAATTCCATTTAGCCTAACTGTATGCGGACAGTTTCTCCATTTGGTTCTTTAGTACGTTTTTGTTAGTTCTCCTTGTTTCTTACATGTTGGCTAAGTTTAGTCAGTCAATAGTTAGTCAATAAACATTTATTAAGGTTCTACCATATGCTGGGTACTGTGCTATGCTGTAGCTTATAAAATCATTAAGCAGGGGAAGCCATACATCTGACAGTAATATAATGCAAAAGATATCTGCATTATATAAATAATAATATAACAATATAATGCAAAGTAATAACACATTAAAAATATTGGTGTGATATAAAACCATGCTAGAGCAAGGCTCAGTAAAATTTTGAGACCGGCTACCAATCAAATCAGAGTATTTTGCAGTCAACTGACAAGTGGCTGGGGACAAGGGAGAGAAATGGTTGGGTCTGAGCAGAACACTTAGTAAATTTTTTTTTCATCTATTCCTCTAAACCCACCAACAGCATCACCCAAGATCTTTTAGTTGTATGACTGTGAGTTAAAATGCCCACAAATGGGGAGAGCTGAGCTGCTGAGATCTCAGAACTATGGCCTGTAGGTGACCACCCCTAATCAGTTTTCTCAGCCCAGTGCAAGCAAGATTCAGCAGTCATCAGCTATGAAATGACAACAAAATTTTCCCATGCTTTCAGTCAGAATGATACAGAGCCATATGAAGGTAATGCAGAATGGAAAATAATCCACACCTAGTGCAAATCAGACTCATCCCTTATTGTCCCACTACCTTCCCCCACCCCTGACACATGCTGTGGGCAACCCCATCATTGTTCAAGGGTTTTATCCCACCTGGAATGCATTCCTCTCTCCTCTCAACCTATCTGAACCCCTTAAGACCACTTCTTTTAGGAAGCCTTCCTAGACAACTTCAGTTTACAACGTCCCTCCTCACAACTCCTACTACACTATCTACATGGCACAGCTTTACACAGCATAACATACCATATTATTCCATAATTACAAAGAACATCTCTCCAATAAGTTTATAATTGGTTGAGGAAAGCATGATGCTTTCTGCAAAAATTGGATGGATGGATGGATGGATGGATGGGTGGATGGGTGGATAGGTGGATAAACAGACAGATGGACAGACAGATGGATGGACAGATAGCCAGACAGATAGACATATATACATGTACATATATATGTAGGTGTCATAGGTAGACACAAAATGAATGCAGAACTTCACTGATTTATACATCTTTTAAAAAAGGATTATCCTGGGGGCAGCTAGGTGGCACAGTGGACGGAGCACCGGTCCTGGATTCAGGAAGACCTGAGCTCAAATCCAACCTCAGATACTTAACACTTACTACCTGTGTGACTCTGGGCAAGTCACTTAAACCCAATTGCCTCACCAACAAAAAAAGAAAGAAAGAAAGAGAGAGAGAGAGAGAGAGAGAGAGAGAGAGAGAGAGAGAGAGAGAGAGAGAGAGGGAGGGAGGGAGGGAGGGAGGGAGGAAGGAAGGAAGGAAAGGATTCTCCTTATATACTGAGGTTTAGTAATTTGACAACTGTAAAAATCTAGAAAGAGATCCTAGAAACCTACATGTCTATAAGATGAACATTACCAGTGATAACCAGATCACTTAAGGGAGGGAATGGATGTATTGCTTAAATACTAAAGGACAATAGATATAATTTATTATTCTTGTTTTTAGGTATTAATGATGCCAGGGTTGGGAGAAAATCAATACATTTTGTTTTAAAAAGAGAGAAAACAGACAAACATACAACATAAATAATGGTATTTACCTGCAATGAAAAAGTGAATGGCAGCCCGATGCAATGGAAATTCTTCTCTTTGAAATATGCTCTTGACTTTTATATCTGAAACAAAGAAACAAAAAAAACCCTCTGCTATTACTTTTAGTTTAATAACAAGATGTATATATTTGACAAAATAACATTCAAAAATTTATCAGAACTTTGGAGGATAATTTTGCATGTTATCAAATAAGAAAAATGATGGTTTTATTATCATTTAACTTTCTACTCAGATATTTCAGCAGCCAAAATTTGTTTTCCAGTCATTTTTATCAATTCGCCCTAATTCCACTTTTAGGAGTCAAACAAGTCTAATTCCTCTTCAATCAGATAGTGATTGATGAAAAAATTGCATAGGAGAAGTGGTACAAAAAGCAATTAAAGAAATTAATAGAAAAGTAGACTGGAGGGTCATGTAGCAAAACCAAAGGATAATAAATGAGTAGCCCATCCATTCCAAAGTGAGGAGAGATAGAAGGAGGCAAACCCAGAAGGAATGATCAATACTGTTGCTATACAATAGTACTCTCTCACAAAGATGAGATCACAGGTCTATTAAAGTACCAGAGAACTTGGAGATCACCATGTTTCCAATAAGTTTTCTTGAGGCTAATCATAGCCAACTCCTTCAACCAATCCACACATGGCATAGTTTAAAATTCCTTCACTATCTTGGTTACCCCCCCTCAGGTTCATTCTAACTCATCAGTGTAACACCTTTAGAATTGGACAGGATGCTCCATTGGTGGGCTATCCTGTGCATCAGGACTCTAATCCCCTTCACAAGGTTCATTATGCTTCTGTTAACATAGTCACTGATCTCTTCACTTTTATCCTGGTATCCCTAGCAGGTAGGACACCTTGCAGCTAGTAGACAGTTTAAAAAATTTCTCATTGAATTAAATGGGAAAAGTCAGTGTGAAATGCCTGGCATTTGGGGCCTTTCACAACCCAGTAGAAATGACCTTATATACTACTGGGCTTGTACTCTTCTGATATATTTACCATAAAATATGGTGATATTTTTATTTATTAAAATTTAGGGGGCGGCTAGGTGGCGCAGTGGATAAAGCACTGGCCCTGAATTCAGGAATACCTGAGTTCAAATCCAGTCTCAGACACTTGACACTTACTAGCTGTGTGACCCTGGGCAAGTCACTTAACCCCCCATTGCCCCGCAAAAAAAAAAAAAATTAATTGGGGGGAGGGGCAGTTAGGTGGCACAGTGGATAAAGCACCAGGCCTGGATTCAGGACGACCTGAGTTCTAGTCCAGTCTCAGACACTTGACACTTGCTAGTTGTGTGACCCTGGGCACGTCACTTAACCCTCATTGCCCCACAAAAAAAAATCAACAAAAACAAACAAAAAAATTTAATTTGGCTATTTGTATATAAGCCATAGTTCCTCATTAGACTATAAGCTCCCTGAGGGAAAGGCCATATTATTTAAACTTTATATCTTTAATAGCTACTATAAATGTGAAGGATAGGAGTGCTCTGGGGACACTGAGGGAAAAAAGAAATAATGAGAAGTAGTTGCTAAGTAATAAGAGGTGGAGTTCATAAAGGGCAAGTGGGACAGGGAAAGACTATCCCAGGACTTTTCTACTCTACTGAGGCCAGAGAGAGGAACAAATGACAAGAGAACATACTACTAGGGTAGGCACAGAGGTCAGCATTAATTCAGGTCTATTTCTTATACTCTATCCTAATGAACCTCTGTTCTAATCAAACTGGCCAACTAGCAGTTCCCTACACATGACATTCCACTTCCAGAGCTTTAGCAATAGATATCCCCTATACTTGGAACACATTCTCTACTCATTTGTCTCTTAGAGTCCCTGGTTTCCTTCAAAAGGGATAACACAGGTGGTGTAGTGGAAGAAATGCTGGAGTTATGAAACCCTGAGTTCAAATTCAGCCTCAGGCACTTACTAGTTGAGTAATCCTGTTGAGTAACCCTGACCAGCAACTTAACTCTGTCTGCTTCAGTTTCCTCATGTGAAAAAATGGGCATAATAATAGTACCAACCTCCCAGGGTTGTAAAGATAATAAAATGAAATAATATTTATAAAGCTCTTTGCAAACCTTAAAGCACTTTATAATTGCTAGCTCTGATCACTAATATTCAAGGCTTAGTGACTTTCTATATGAAACCTCTTACAATCCTCTCCAGATGCTAGTTCACTAACTTTCAGGTACATTATATTATATTGTATTATATCACATTGTATTATATCATTTATAGTATGTGTGTATGTGTGTGTGTATATATATATATATATATAAATTATAGCAGGAGAGTCATACACACACACACACACACACACACACACACACACACACACACACACACACACACATCTCTCCCATTACAATATAAGCTTTTTGAGGGCAGGGACTGCTTAACTTCATCTTTGTATCCCCAGAGTTTAGTACAGAACCTGGCACATAGTAGTTGCCTAATAAATGCCTGTTCAACCAATTATTGTTTGAATACATAAGACCAAAAACCATTAAGCAATAGATAAATGGTCAAAGGATATGAGCAAACCATTCTCAAAAGAACTGCAAACTATAAACAGCCATGTGGAAGTTTGCTACCAATGCAAATCAAAACAAACTTAAAGTTTCACCTCATGCTCAGAAAATTCACAAAAATTACAAATGATGAGACTAGTAAATAATGGAGGGGTACTAAAAGCAAAACCAAAATATAGGCATAAGGGGCAGCTAGGTGGCGCAGTGGATAGAGCACCAGCCCTGGAGTCAGGAGTACCTGAGTTCAAATCCAACCTCAGACACTTGACACTTACTAGCTGTGTGACCCTGGGCAAGTCACTTAACCCTCATTGGAGGAGGAGGAGGAGAAGGAGGAGGAGAAGAAGAAGAAAGGAACACAAACTGACAAAAATAAAAATAAATAAACTAGGCAGTCCATTCTCTCAAGGAACTTACTCTCTCTAATGGAGGAGACAACAAATAAAAGAAAAATCAGCCCTAGGGCATATGTAAAGGCCTGGGAATCTGAATGATTTCTCTGCAATGAGGCAAGATAGCACATCAATAAATCATATGACAGTGCTGGGGGGGGGGGGGGGGTGTCCTCTAGGGCAGAGAGTAAGCCTGGAAGACCTTAAGGGGAAGTGGTAGGGCACATGGCGAGGTTCAGTGCTTGTCTGATTCATAAGAAGGAATAGAGGCAGTGAATCCAATCTCATTGAAGTCATGTAAGCATTTAAGCAAGACTATGTGTTTTGGGTAGCAGGGATAGGGTGAGATAAGAAGGCATTTGGAAGCTGAGATTTTTAAGAATTAGAGCATGAAATACACAGTATAAGAGGGGAGAAAAAAAGATAATGTCTGTAACAATGTAAATGGAAAAAACAAACAAAACCCCCCAAATCCCCAAACTGAATGCTGCATAAGTTTAATGACCAATATAGACCCAGGAGAAGACAAGAGAAAATGTATCACCTTCCATCCTTAAATGGGAGCAATATGGATGTGAAACATTACACGTACTGTCAAACTTGGTTAATATGCGGGTTAATTTTGCAGAACTGCTCCTTTCCACACCAAAACTTGATTTTTAATTCTTTTGGTATAAGTAATGACTCTCTGGGCAATGGAGAGAGAAAAGATATATTCAGAATCAAAGATAACATAATAAAAAAGAAAGAGGCTTAGAGATTGGACCAAAGAACAATTTAAAAAAACACACAACAGGGGCAGCTAGGTAGCTCAGTGTTGATAAAGCATCAGCCCTGGATTCAGGAGGACCTGAATTCAAATCCAGACTCAGACACTTGAAACTTACTAGCTGTGTGACCCTGGGCAAGTCACTTAACCCCAACTGCCTCAGAAAACACACACACACACACACACACACACACACACAGACAATTCCAATTCCTTTACACACACACACACACACACACACACACACACACACACACACACAGACAACAATTCCAATTCCTTTGTGAATGAAAGTAGAAAGAAAAAGAAAACCACAAAAGATTTATTGGCTAAAAAGTAAAAGAGAATTCTGTTGGGGTAATCAGTAGGGGGCTAGGGGAAGGCAAAGAACCATTCAATCTTGATCTTATTAAATGGAACTGAAGAAGCTGATTAAGTTTTTAAAGGGGGGTAGGGGGTGGCAGTGAAGCAGGAAGCCAAGTGTGAAATAGGCATTGGAAGAATGAAAAAAAAAAAAAAAGGTCTGTTTTTCACATATTAATGATGGTGCTGAGGGTGGCCACTGATCTAGAGTAATATTTTCCCCAAACAGATAAAAACTAAACAGAAGTGACAAACAGCACAAACAATACTTTCTTCACTTTGTCAATAGCTGGTATTACCTCATGCAGCTAGAATAGATAATATCTATATGCATCCTTTCCTAATGCAGAGAAATGGAGTCTGGTGGTTTTTAAAGTAGGTATAACACTTCTACACAACAATTCAAAAATAACAGTTCAGGAGCCCATCTTTGTAACTGACCCACAATTAACAGCTAAGTAAGGGTTCATTACCATGGCCTCCCATCCATGGGACAGCACAATGCTCACTTAATGAGAGCATCAACAAACAGTAATGGCTCATTATGGAGCTATTGTAGTGTTCACTAGACAGTAGAACTCTCTTAATGACTAGGATACCCTTGGCTACTTTTTAAAAGAAAATAAGAAAAATAAATTCTGGGATCTTCTAATAACTATTACTATCCTTTACGACTCCAGGAAGGAAAAAAAAAAAAACATTTCAGAGCATCTCAGTAATTAAATCACAGCAGCCCAAATGAGGGAAGGGTAGGGGGAGGACAAGGGTGCAACAACATTTGCAGCTCAGTGGCACAACAGAAGGCTGGACCTGGAATCAAGGTGATATGAGTTCAAATCCAGCCTCACACACAATAATCACAAAATCCCTGTCTGCCTTAGTTCCTCATCTGTAAAATAGGGATAATAATAGCAACTACCTCCCAGCGTTGTTGTAAAGGGAAAAAATTAGATTTTTGAAAAGCACTTGGAAAACCTTAAAGTGCTCGCGTGTGCTCTCTCTCTCTTTCTCCATCATAAAAATAATAATCACTATTAATTTATTCATTGGTTATATAATAATTATTATTAATTATTATCCCTAATCTCAGGTGTAATGGAAAAGGGGCAAAATACAGTATGTACATAAAGATTTCTTTCTATTGCAGTCAGACAACCACTTTAGAACTTCCTCATCAGTAAAAAAAAGAAAAACAAAGGGGGAGGGGGTCCACCAGCTGACACTTGTAAAATTCCTTAATCATATAATTCAGGTTGGCAAGAAAGTGAGATTTAAAATTTCACAGCTTATACAATAACTCACATTTGTTTCAAATCTGTAAAAAGTATTTCAATTCAATTAGGCAAATATTTATTGTGTGTCTACTATGTGCAAAGCACTGACTAGGTCCTGTATATAAGATATAAATGAAACAATGTCTGCCCTCAAGGGAGGCTATAACATGTTTTTTTGTTTGTTTGTTTGTTTTTGCAGGCAATGGGGGTTAAGTGACTTGCCCAGGGTCACACAGCTAGTAAGTGTCAAGTGTCTGAGGCCGGATTTGAACTCAGGTACTCCTGAATTCAGGGCCGGTGTTTTAACCACTGCGCCATCTAGCTGTCCCTGAGGCTATAACATGTACACGAATAAATACAAGGAATTTGATTAGCTGAGTGCTGACAGTGGATAAAGGGCCAGCCTTAGAATCAGGACAATTTAGGTTCACATCCATCCTCATGCGTGACCTTGGGCAAGTCATTAAACTTTTAGTAATCCAAGAACACAATGCACTAAACCCTGGAGGAAGACAGAAGTAATGTCAAGTATAAGGAGGGAGTTTGTGGAAAAGTTTGGATGGGATGTAGAGTATTTGAAGAGGAATGATATAAAGTAACAGCTGGAAAGTAGAATAAGACTGGGGGGCACCTTCATGATTTAGGGATTTACATTATATCCTAGAGGCAAAGGGGGTTGCTATAGGTATTTTTTTTTTAAAAAGCAGGTAATGACAAGCTTGGATCCTTTTAAGAAAGATTATTTTGTTGTATTAACATGTGAGATTGATAGGCATATAATGGAAACAGCACCAGATTTAACATTAAAGAGCTGGGTTCAAATGCTAGCTCTGCTACACCTAAAACTATGTGATCTTGGGCAAGGTATGTAACTATTTTGAGCTTATTTACTTATCAGTAAAACAAGAGTATCAGCTTCAGGGATTCTTAATCTAGGGTTTGAGAAGTTTAAAGAAATATTTTTACAACTGTACTCAATACTGTTTCCTTTGTAATCAATCCTATGTAATTTAAAGCTTTTATTTATATTATTTGTAATTTATGGAATAAAACAAGCATTTTATGCTATAGTATAATTTTTAAAAAGACGATTGCACATGAAACTGCAAATCTATTATGTCCAACTTACTATTCCTTTAATATATATATATATATATATAATATATAAAATAAAATTATCATGTAAATTTCTTTTTTCCTCTCTTTTTCTTCCCTCCCCCTCAGATGGCTACCATTAGATACAAATATGTATCTACATACAAATAAATAAAATTATTTTACATATATACATATGTAAATTTAAAATACAAATAAATATGTAAACAAAATATAAATTTATTTTATCTATGTGTATGTAAATATATATGTGCATATGACACGTATAGAATCATTTTATGTATATTTTGTTTTATGAATTTTAAAACATCCTAAGAAGCTATCTGTGGACTTCTTTGGAATGCCCCAAAGGGGTTAAAAATCCCTGGGTTAGATAATTCTTTAGGTTCCTTCCTGATCTAACCATCTGTGATACCATGGCCAATAAAGGCCTGAAATAGGGTGCTGGCCATAGGAAAAGGAGATGAATGTGAATGCTTGGGAAGTAGAATTTATTAAGTTAGCAACTGACAGGATTGGAGGATGGAAGGAAAAATGGAGAGTAAAATATTACTTGGGGGGGCAGCTAAGTGGTGCATTGGATAAAGCACTGGTCCTGGATTCAAGAGAACCTGAGTTCAAATCTGGTCTCAGACACTTGACACTTACTAGCTGTGTGATCCTGGGCTCACTTAACCCTCACTGCCCTGCAAAAAAGAAAACCACACAAAAACAAAACACACACACACACACACACACACACACAAAAACAACAACAACAAAAAAAACCAAACATTATTTGAGATTACAAACTTGGCTAACAAGGAAGAGAGTGGTACCCTTAACAGAAATAGGTAAATTTGGAAGGAGAAAAGGCAGAGAGTAATATGGTAAGTTCTATAATGGGCACGTTGAATCTGGTGTGATACAAAGACATATATACTCTGCAAGCGGTTAGTCTGATTTCCTCATAAGCACAAGAATTTGTCTCATTTTGTCTCCTCAGGAAAGTGAGGTTCAGAAAAAGTGAACTGGCCATTGACACTCTGGACATAAGTTTTAGATATCGGATTTTAACCAAGGTCCCCTGAATCCAAGTCCAGTGTCCTTTCACTTACACAGTTACACAGTCTAACTTTTTCTGCCCATGTAGTCTGTATCCTGTCAGAAGGCAGGAATTATATTAATTTCTTTTTGTCATTTAACTACAATGTATCTCAGATACTCATAGTACATATCCCACAATAAAACAATACTGTACAATTTTCTATTTTTTTAACACGAGATCTTTCAGTGTTAGCACATGTCAGACCAAACAGATGTATTAGCCCTAAAATTAACTGCTACTTTAAATTTGGTACAGTTTTAAGTATGTCTAAATTCAATTAATAGCTAACAAGACAGAGCATCTTAAGCAAAGTTTGTTTGTACTATTACAGTCTTGCTACTGATTTCCCAAATCTTATTGAACTTTTAATGAGACACTATAAAACAGTACATCAGAAAATCAAATACAGAACCAAAATTTAAGTGTTAATTCCAGGACACTCAAGTAGTTTCAAAAAGATTAACTATACAAGGAAACATCTTCAATGCAATAAATATTTTTTTAAATGCTTTGTGTTCCCTTTGCCAGAGATACATTTCAACTGATGGATGATGAAAACATCTCTAATTTCCATGTACCACCTTCTCTTTAATTTGACTCCACCAGTACTGAAATTATCCTTATTCACTGTGTTCTGGGAAGAATTTGCTCAAGCAATGTTTGCTTTATAAAGAGAAGTAGCAGGAAATCATGAATAGGATACTGCATGCTGGAGTCAGGAGATACCAGGGCTCACATCCTACCTGGAACAAGCTTAACCTCCCACAGCTTCCATTTATTTCTTCATCTGTAAAATGGAGATAATAGTTGGAGCACTTTAACACATGAGGTGGTTTTGAGGAAACATATGTAAAGTGCTTTGTAAACTTAAAGGCACTACATAAAAATCAGATGTTATTATGAGTGAGAAAACACACAACTTTAAAGATTTTATAGTGCCAAAATAATGCAGCAAGAATACAAATCAGGGGGCAGCTAGGTGGCGCAGTGGATAAAGCACCGGCCCTGGATTCAGGAGTACCTGAGTTCAAATCCGGCCTCAGACACTTGACACTTAGTAGCTGTGTGACCCTGGGCAAGTCACTTAACCCCCATTGCTCCACCAAAAAAAAAAAAATAATAAAGAATAGAAATCAAATGAAAATCATTTATTAAACATCTACTACAGATACCATGTAAACATTAGGGATAGAGGCATATACCAAAGTGAGACTGCCCTCCTTTACTCCCTTAAAGGAACTTACATTCTCCTAGAAAGATACAACATATTTGCAAATAAAGACTAGATAGAGGGGCAGCTAGGTGGCACAGTGGATAAAGCACCGGCCCTGGATTCAGGAGTTCCTGAGTTCAAATCCGGCCTTAGACACTTGACACTTATTGACTGTGTGACCCTGGGCAAGTCACTTAACCCCCATTACCCCCACCAAAAAAAAAAAAAAAAAAAGAATAGATAGAGGGGCAGCTAGGTGGCGCAGTGGATAAAGCACTGGCCCTGGAGTCAGGAGGACCTGAGGTCAAATCCAGCCTCAGACACTTGACACTTACTAGCTGTGTGACCCTGGGCAAGTCACTTAACCCCAACTGCCTCACCAAAACAAAACAAAAACAAAAAACCTGATAGATAGATAGATACATAGATACATAAATACATAGATACATAGATAGGTACATAGATAGGTAGGTAGATAGACAAACACACAGACACACAGACACATATAATTATGGGGAAGGGAAGGTATTCTGGCACATAGGGTAGGATTTCTGAAGAACTTCTTGAAGGAGGTGGCACTTGGATTTTGAAAACTTACTTTGAATGAAACAAGTATTCTAAGAGGTAGTGGAAAGAGGGGGAAACATTCCAGGCACGAAGATCAGCCTATGAAAAAGCTCAAAGAGAGGTAGAGGAATCAGAAAGAAGGCCAGTTTTGCTAGAGCTATATATACACACATAAAGGGGAGGGATGAGTAATAAGAATGAAAGAATAAAGCCAGATTGTAAAGGCCTTCATATACCAAATGAGGGATTACAAATTTTATCAGTTAAAGGTAATGGGAAATCAATGAATCTTTTTGAGCAGAAGTAACATGGTCACACTTGGATTTTTAGGATTTGAAATTTGGAAGCAATGTAGAGGAAAATGTATTTGAGAGAGGAGGGACTGGATCTGGGAAGACCAATTATAAGGTTATTTATTATAGCTACCTAGATGAAAGGTGATGAAGACCCAATTTGGGTTGGCGGTTATAGGAGCAGAATAAAAGGGATAGATGTGAAAGATGTGAAGGAGGTGGAATAGACAAGACAAGAAGAATAACAACAGTAAAAACAACAAAGATAATTTATATAACTCTTTACAGTTTGTAAAGGGTTTTACAAATATCTCACAACAACCCTGGGAAGAATGTGTTATTATTATTCCCATTTTATAAATTTAGAAACTGAATACAGACAGAATTTAAGTGACTTTCCCAAGGTCATGCTTAAGTAAGTAAGTAGCTTAGGCTGGATTTGAACTGAGGTCTGCTTTAAAAAAAAAAAAAGTTTTAAGAGATCACATTAGCTTTTTCCTTTCTTTTTTGGGGAGGCCTATCAAGATCTTTTTACATCCTGACTTTGTGTGTCCAACATGTTAGTTCTCTCTCAACTTTTTATTATCTATACCACTATTAAAAATTCGGGACAGCACGGGACCATGGACAGATCCCTGAGGACAGTCTACTAGTGATCTGCTCCAAGTTGATTTCAACTCATTAATGTCTAGTCTTTCAATTAGTTCTGAATAAACAAAATTATACTATTTATTACTTAATCTCTCTCATTTTAATATACATTAATAATATACATTATATTTTATACACTAATGCCCACAATACTATTATATTTGCTAAAATGTTTTTGTTTTACAAATACATTTTTATCCTGCATGAACATTATGAAGCATAGAGAAATAATTCAGCATATACAAGAGGTTTATTTTCCTAAAGCCCTATTTATGAAACACACAAAAAGATTTCAATAATGAAAAATATAATGTATATATCACATTTTTCATCCTTTTTAATATGTGACCAAAATCTTTGTTACTTTACAAAGAGACAGTAGTTTACTAGAGACAATTCTCTAGAAATAAGTTCCTTTAAGTGAACTTAATATGTTTTGAAAGATAGCTCCATGCATTAAACTATTAAATCACCACATCATGAACTCAAATTTACATTTTAAAACCATATAAAACTATGTGACATGGAAAAATACCCTAAATATAATAATGGGAATTCCCACATCAATTAGTACTGATTTGGAGATCTCAAGCATACATAACTCAATATCAATATGCTTCCAAAGGCAGAGAAATCAGCTTTTGAGTAATCTAAGTAATAGGCACATTTTGAGTTTAGATTTGATATTGTTCAGCAAGGGGTAAAATCATTGACAATTTTCTTTTCAACCAGGCTACTTCTTATAGTAATTAGAAGAGCTGAATGATTTAGTAGGTACTTCAGAAGACAAAGGAAATAAGAGAAAGAATACTTGAGGTGCCTACACTGTTCTCATCATCACTTTCCATTCCTAACTGTTGATACACAGAAAGTTTGCCAGCCCAGTATAAAGGAGTAAAACATTTCATGGAAAGAACAAAAGGCACAAAACATAGGGATAAAGTCCAAATACAGGGCAGCAACTAATCATCACAATTTCTGTTGCCATCATTGATGCAGCCATGTAATCTTGTTAAATCACAGCAAAGCACAGCCTTTTAATCAATTATGCTTAAATGTTAACCAAGTGCCATTATTAGAGTTACAGTTCTAATTTTTACATTGACCATAGCTGGCATATTGAAGTGAAAAAGAATACATACTTAAGGTGATACAAAATGCTCAGTTGTGGTAATTTTCAGTGAAACTTATTAATAATTCTTTCCAAGATCTTTTTCTCAAATGTGTTATTTATGAAAAAACAACAACAACTATGACACAGATAATCCATTCGACTTAAATGCGGACTTTGAAAGAGCTCAATGTTTGGGGAGGGAGGACAACACAGAAAATGTTAGCATGGAGTTTTTAAATACAGCAAAAGATATACTATTTCAGAAAGTATATGTTTTTAAAATGAAGTCAGCCATTTAATAATTATTTAGAAAGATGGCTTTCTGAACTATTTTGTCTCTACAGAAAAAAGGTAAAAGAAAATAATTCCTTACACCTTTTGGATTTTAGCAAAGCTTTTCACCGTTACTAGACGCATGGTGGCAGACAGCCAGCTGAATGACTGGTGACTCAATACCCAAGTTTCTGTGGACTCCACAGTCTGATAAAGACAAGGGCATCAATTTTTAAGTTGTGACAGTCAGAAGTATCTGCAATCTATTTTTATATAAAACTGGAAAACATGTAGGAAAGATATAGTTTCAGACAAATATACATTTTATCAATTTCTCTTCTCCACACCCCCATATTGTATATTAAATATATTGCCTTTAAATATGCTATTTCTAATCTAAGAGTTAAGGCCATTTAAAAATGTAGTCTAAGAACAAGAACTGGAATGCAACAATACATTCAAATAAAAACAGCACAGAAAATGTTTGAAACATTATTCAAAGTAAGCGATAGGAACCCCACCTTCCTACTTTCTCATTCCAACTCTAAAGGCAATGCTTGTCCATACCAAAACAAGTCCACGAGCCAAAATTTGGCTCTTGGAAATAATATACACAATGAGCCTTTTCTCCCCTAAACTGGGATATGCAATAACTTACTACTTAATTTTTTTAAAGAGCCTCTTAATGGAAAAAAGAGAAAGGTGAAACAAAGAAACCATCCAAAATGAAGGCTGAGAGCATCTCTGAAAAAATAACAACAGCACATTACTTACCGTTCTTCAGTCTCAGAATAGTTACTGTCCTATGTCTCATTAGAATACATTTCACAAAATTTCCTCTGACCCCTCGTTATTCAGAGCAATCTTATCTCAATATAAACAGAAGCAACCAGGGATGGGTATGAAGCGGCAAAGATACCTGAATCCATGAAATTACTAGGATTACCAAAACAAAAGAGGACCAATAAGAATTCCTCACATGCACATGCACCCTAGAATTCATGGAAAAACAATGTTCCCACATGAATATACTCAGTATTTTCTCAAGTAATTTTTTTTTCTGGGGGAACATGTTTAGTATCAGAAGCTGTACTACACATGCTATTAACAAAAGCAAGATCAAATTAAACAGATGACATGATTAACAGTATTCATTTCATGCACGGCTGTGCTTTATGGCATAGATAAAGACTGAAAGTAATTACCATGAACTGAAACTCCTCCACTGACCCTGCTTGCTGCTAGCAGCCGTTCACTAGTGATGTTTTACAACAAAGACCAATGCCTTTCTTCCATCAGTGGCTTTCTCTTTCTTTTATGCTACAAGCTAAGCACCTCTACCGTTGCAAGAACACAGTACAGTACCTCTGTATCTATGTCTCTAATGCAGCATAAAGATTACTGTGGAAACCTATCAAACTGGCAAGCAGCAATGTCAACAGCCAATGGGAAAAAGGCACATGTAGAATCTAGCACATGCTCTCTGAGGCTCAGATACTGTCACCACTGCTTAGCAGCCTGGTAATCTAATTATAGCCATTTGCTAGCACAGTGCTATTGGAGCAAAGCACATGAGCAAATTAAATTTTAATAAATTAAAGCTCACAGACAAAACAATCATGATTTTGTCAGTTGGAAGGCTGGCTCACCTTACAATCTATAAGTGATTTTAAAGGTGTTTCCCCCGCCCCAATCCAAAGAAACAAAGTGATTAAGTCACATGCGATCCCATACCAGCTTGTTCAAATTTAATCTATTCTGGTGTTGAAGCTCAAATATAAAATCCATATTGTATACTTATAATCATTAGTGCAATAAAATCATATTCAGATTTGATTTGCCTCGATTAGCAATCTGATGCTCATTTGTACAAGTACTAATCAATCTTCCTTCTATATTGTTTGAAATGCCATGCAAATTTCTGCCACATCAGAAAAGTGGTAAGCAATTCTGAAAACTTAAATCATGGGCTTTTATACCTTATGTCAGAGAATATAAGAAACGAGTAGGTCCTTGGAGATCATCCAGTTCATCTTACAGATGATGATGAAACTGAGACACAGGGAGGTGAAATAACTTTACAGAGCCAACACTCAAACCCCAGGTCTTTCCATTCTTAAATCACTCTACCACTATTTATTAAGATCTATTCTGTGCAAGCACAATACTTCTACTACACTAAGAAGACTGACCCTGCTTGTACAGTCCTGTAACAAAATATTTGTCTAACAAGCATAGGCTAGCAAAGATCCATTAGGGGTTAAGATAAAATCAAAGCACTTTTTTCATTCAATAGGGCATTACACAATTTTCTGATGTTGGACCCTTTCTTCGTACTACTTAAATGATTAAGAGGTAATGCAAGTGTTTTTAATGAATGAAAAATTTCACATAAGTTAAATTACTTTTAAAACACTTCTTTAAAAAACAGCCATTAATTTTTATTAGATTCTACATGCAAATTTACCAAATTAATCATGAGACCAAACAAAAAGAGTACCTTGAACAGATTAGAAATGTCTTACACTGAGTAAAAACAACATTTCTGCTGTAATCTCACTTTTTCATTGATAGTAGTAATCAATTTGTTATTCCTTATAAGTCTTGGTCACAAAAACCTTCTTTACTCTATCAGTCAGATTCAAATTTATTGATGAAATTAGAATGTCCAAACACTAGAACTTTTTCATTCTTTTACTAAAAACTTTAAGCTGTCATGTTCAACAGGACATTATTTGGTCTATGGAACAACAAATCATCAAACTAATGAGCATTTATCAACCCCCTAGTATGTGCCAAGCAGTACCACTAAATAAGGTACAAATACAATCAAATAGTCCTTACCCTCAACAATCTTACATTCCATAGGGAGAAACAATATGAACCTCTAAGTATATTCAAAATATACACAAGGGGCAGTTAGGTGGCACAGTGAATAACATACCGGCACTGGATTCAGGAGGACCTGAGTTCTAACCCAACCTCAGACACTTGACATTTACTAGCTGTGTGACCCTGGGCACTTAACCCTTACTGCCCCACAAATTGTACACACACACACACACACACACACACACACACACACACACAGAGTAAAGGAGATACTGGTTGCTACAGGGATCAAGAAAAACTCCACAGTGAAGGGGTTGCTTGATCAAAACTTTGAGGAAAATAGGAATTCTCAGGGGCATGGATGAGAAGGGTGTGCATTCCAAAAATGGGGGACAGGCAATGCAAAGACACAGAGACAAGAGACTGATTATAAGGAATGGCAAAAAGATCCGTGTGGCTGGACCAGAACATGAAGGGAATAATGACTGATAAGCCTAGAAAGGTTGTATCCAGGTTTTGAAGGGCATCAAAAGACAAAAAGAGAATTCTGTATTTAATTCTACTTGCTGTTTACTGGACATGTAATTTTTGGAAAACCACTTTGGCGGCTGTGTGGTGGATGGACTGGAGAGGAGAGACTTATTGCAGCTAGACAAATTAAGGGGCATTTGTCTAGTCAAGAAGTGAGAAAAGCAGAAGGAAGGGAATAGCTATGTGAGTAGGGAGATTATGCAAGCAATGCCATGGAGGTAAAATCAACAAGACTTGGCAACTGGGGGGGGAGGGAATGAGGAAGTTAAGACAACTCCTAGCTTTATGACTGGAATTGTATTCTAGTAGATAATGATGAGGAATGCTGACAATGCTGCATTCCATCCTTCCCTTCAGTCTTTGTACATTAAAAACTATTCTGGAAACATCAGTAACAGGGACACATGGTCCCTAAACTTTATGAAAAAACATAGAGAAATACAGGTCCTAAACTCTATTGTAAAAAATATGCATAGAAATGCAGGCAACCAAACTAGAAAATATAACACGAATCTATGAAAGGAAATTACTGTTCTGTTACTGTGGAGCACTCATCTATGGAAGTTACCAAACAGTCATCAGGAGGAGAAAATCCAAGAGGAATTGGCTTCAGTAATTTTGGCTTAAGGCACAACTCAATCAAGGCTGCCAGGATACAGACTAGTAAAACTTCTAGGTATTCATGTAGAAAGCATCTAACAATTCTGCTTTTCCATTGAGTTAAAAAAAAATGCCAACCTGAAAAGACACTATGAAAACTATCTTGGCAAATATGTCAATCCTGTGTTCCATGAGACACTCTGAAGCAACTTTACAAAAGAGCAGAGTCTGTTCTTAGGTCAGATCTTTAAATATGCCAAGATCATCAACTTTTTTTTTTAAATAACTACTTCAAAAATGCTTTTATCTGTCTCTACCTCCAACCATTCTGCTCTCATGCTATCCAAGTTCCCACAGTTTTCCTTTAACTTTTATTAGCTAATCATAGGATTCTAAGTCAATAGTTGCAAATGACCTCAAATGCAATGCAGTTCAATTTAAAAATCCAACCTAAAATTTTTCCTAAAAGGTCC
The DNA here is from genome assembly GCF_019393635.1 of Dromiciops gliroides. Lineage (NCBI taxonomy): Eukaryota > Metazoa > Chordata > Mammalia > Microbiotheria > Microbiotheriidae > Dromiciops > Dromiciops gliroides. Next base: position 267,009,388 of record NC_057861.1, on the reverse strand, counting down.
TAGGAGTTTGACTGCAGTTCCTCTTCCCCATTCCCTTGTTACTGTAGTTCTCTCTAATTCATCCCCTCCACATCCAAATCGGCAAACACTTTGATTGCTATATTTGGCGATAAGATGTGTATGCACAGAGACAATCCCTAACTACGGAACATAAAAACACTGATCGATCAAAGATTTAGAGCTGGAAGCAATCTTAGAGGCCATCTAATCCAATCTCCTCATCTTATAGTTGGGGACATTGAGGCCAGAGAGGTTGAGTGATTGCCCAATATTACAGAGGTAATAAATAATGGAGGCAGGATTTGAACCCAGGTCTTTTAACTCCAAAGCCAGTGCTTGGTTTAGAACACTGTTGTTTAGAATTCAGAATTAGTTTTCCTCTATAAATGGTAACCATCCAGCCCATAAACCCTACTTAGCCATAACTATTAGACCAGGGTTCTTAATCTTTTTGTGTGTCACTGACCTTTTTAGCAGTGTAGAAGCCTATGAAAAACCCTTCTCAGAAAAAATGTGTTTAAATGCATAGCATGGGGGTGGGGGGGTGTGCCAGGTAGGTGGTGCAGCGGATAAAGCACTGGCCCTAGATTCAGGAGGACCTGAGTTCAAATCTGACCTCAGATACTTGACACTTACTAGCTGTGTGACCCTGAGCAAGTCATTTAACCCTCATTGCCCCCCCCTAAAAGATCAACAACAACAAATTCATAGCATGAAATATATAGGATTACAAAAATAAAACAATTATAGTGAAATGAGATTATTGTAGGGGACAGCTAGGTGGTGCACTAGATAAAGCACCCACCCTGGATTCAGGAGTATCTGAGTTCAAATCCAGCCTCAGACACTTGACACTTACTAGCTGTGTGACCCTGGGCAAGTCACTTACCCCTCACTGCCTGGCAAAAAAAGAAAAAGGCAAAGAAAAAGAAGAGAAATGAGATTATCAAAATACTTTAAAAAATACAAGTTTATGTACTCCAAATTAGGAATCCAGGATAAAAGAATTTAAGTTTTATGAGTATAGGGATGGTGCCTCATCTAAACTTTGGATCACTGCCACCACCCTGAACCAGAAATTATTTTGCATTTATTTTGAACATATTTCATATATACTTACATATTTACATGTTGCCTCCCCCTGTACAATGCAAGCTTCTTGAAAGCAGGGGCAGTTTCTTTTGTCTTTGAATCCCCATTTCCTAGTATGGTGCCCACCATATAACAGGCACTTAATAAATGCTTGATGATTGATTCTATAGCCTCCTGCTCCCCAGGTGTGTGTGTGTGTATAATATTATATTTATATACACACATATATACATATTGGGGGGGGGGATGGACAATGAGGGTTAAGTGACTTGCCCAGGTCACATAGCTAGTAAGTGTCAAATGTCTGAGACCAGATTTGAACTCAGGTCCTCCTGCACCTCCTAGCTGCCCTCTTCCCCAGGTATATTTTGGCAAAGTTTTTACAGGCAGCCTCAAAACTGAACTAAACTGTTTTAGGTAGGAAACTAATTCTACATTCAAAAGATTTAATTTATAAGTTATAGATCTCTAACAGTAGAGGGAGGTCTACAGAAGACATTGATTTACAAAGATGAAATCATAAGACCCAAGTGAAACAACAATAAAAAAAAAAATCTAGAGGGATAATAAGAGAAATCAATAGGTGACACAAATAATAGGTAAATAAGTCAAACCATAAAAATCCCTTTGGTAAAAGTAATCTCACTATCTACTGCTGTTTTAATTCATTCTCATTCTCTCTCTCTTTCCCTCCCTCCCTCCCTTCTTCCCCAGACAATTCAGAAAACATGTTACCTTTCATCACACATGGGCATCCAATCATAGTTTGCAGTATTATTATTTGTTTCTTTTATCTCTTTCTGAACTGTAAGGTCCCGAAGGAGGGTGCTTACCTTCCACTTCCTTTATAACCTCAGTAGTGTCCATTGCAATGACCTAGGCATCACAGAAACTCAAAAAATGTTGATGGAAAAGAGAAAAACTTAAAACCATGCAAATGAGTAATTCAGCTAATTCTATTTTTTATTTACTGATACAAGCATAGATAATTCATCAAGTTATAGACTAGAAGTTCCCCAGGGCAAAGACCATATTTGCTTAGTTAACATATTAGCATCTAGCACAGTACTTAATGGGGTACAACAGATGACTAATAATGGCAACAATATTAACTCACTGTGTACTAAGCAGTTAGCTGTTACATTCCTTCATCTAGTATAATCCTTTCTTTGGGTCACCAAAAAATCCTAATCAGATTTAAATAAATTCTATTTTTAAAGACAGTTTTGAGGCAGCCTTTAAAAGCTTTATTTAACCTAAAATATACCTGGGGAGCAGGGAGCTATAGGATCAATCATCAAATACTTATTAAGTGCCTATTATAGGCCAGGCACTGTGGCAGGAAGTGGGAATTCAAAGACAAAGGAAACTGCCCTTGCTTTCAAGAAGTTTGTATCCTATAGGGGGAGGAAACATGTAAATATACACTGTAATACTTGTGAAAAGTGGGAAATGGATAATGGGAAAGACATCAACATGAAACATCACCATTCCTTAGAATGTTAAAGAATGACCCCAGTGGGACCAAAAGAACTGCATAACTACCTCAACTTGCAAATACTTGATTTCTGTGCCAAGCTAAGAAACAGAAGATTAGCGTGGCATATACATTTATTTACAAAACACAACAGCAGAAGATAGTAGATATGGGCATTTTCACCTGATTAAAAAAAAAAAAAGAGGGAGAGAAGGGGGAAGAGTCAAGATGGCAGAGGAAAGGCAGCAACTTGCCTAAGCTCTCCCCAAAGCCCTCCAAATACCTTGACATAATGCCATAAGACAATTCCTGGAGCAGCAGAACCCAGAAAAGGAAATGATGAAATAATTTTTGAGCCAAAGACAACATAGAAGGTTGGCTGGAAAGGTCCATCATACCTGGGTGAGAGTGGAGCACAGTCTAGCACATACTGCACCAGCATAGAACCAGTCCAAGCAAACCAGAAACAGGCTGTGGGAGCCACTGAATCATCAGCAGCAATAGCAGCAGCTGCTGCTTCTGGAACTCTTAGCCCACAGATCGTAAGAGGGTCGAACGATTGGCCAAAGAGATTACAAGCGTCTCTTTGCCAGCACCGAGGCTGGATTCTGTTGCTTTGTCCAGACTCAGATACAGGTTGCAGTCCAGGGTGGTAGTCCCAGGGCAGGGAGGAGCACTCGCACACCAGAGCTTGTAGCTAAACTGAAGCAAGGACCCTCCACACAGTTTCAAGGCAGAAAAGAGTGCTCGTGGTTGTTCACAGATCAGAACACAGGCCAGGAGAGTAGTAAAAATACCTCTCCTTAGATCATACCACCTTGGAAAGACTTAAAACATACAAGCCCTAAAACTATCTCAAAGCAGCTACACAAAACCCCTGAAGCTTGGCACAGTATGCCCTCTACCCTGGAAACAGAGCCCTACTTTAGCAAAGAGTTATAAGTCAAAGAAATAGGCCAAGAAAATGAGCAAACAGAAACAATTCTGACCATGGAAAGTTACTATGGTGACAAGGAATATACAAACACACGTTCAGAAGACGACAACAAAGTCAAAGTGCCTACATCCAAAGCCTCCAAGAAAAATATGAATTGGTCTTAGGCTATGGAACAGCTCAAAAAGCATTTTGAAAATCAAGTAAGAAAGATAGAGGGGGAGCGGCTAGGTGGCGCAGTGGATAAAGCACCGGCCCTGGATTCAGGAGTACCTGAGTTCAAATCCGACCTCAGACACTTGACACTTACTAGCTGTGTGACCCTGGGCAAGTCACTTAACCCCCATTGCCCTGCAAAAAAAAAAGAAAGATAGAGGAAAAATTGGGAAGAGAAATGAGAGTGATGCAAGAAAATCATGAAAAAAGAGTCAATAGCTTGGTAAAGGAGACACAAAAATTCACTGAAGAAAAAACTCCTTAAAAAGTAGAACTAGCCAAATGGAAAAAGAAGTATAAAAGCTCACTGAAGGATATAATTCCTTAAAAATTAGAATTACGCAAATGGAAGTTAATGACTTTATAAGAAATCAAGAAACAACAACAACAAAAAACAAACCCAAATGGATGAAAAAATAGAACACAATGTAAAATATCTCACTGGAAAAACAACTGACCTGGAAAATAGATCCAGGAGAGATAATTTTAAAAGTATTAGACTATCTGAAAGCTATGATCAATTTCTTTCAAGAAAATATCAAGGTACCATAGGTAAATTAGGATCCTCTCAGATTTATGGAGAAGAGAACAATTTATGACCAAATGAGATAGAGAATATTATGAAATACAAAAGGGATGGTTTTGATTACATTAAATTAAAAAGGTTTTGTACAAACAGAAGCAATGCAGCCAAAATTAGAAGGGAAGCAGAAACCTGGAAAACAATTTTTACAGCCAGTGTTTCTGATAAAAGCCTGATTTTTAATTTTTTTTTGACAGGGCAATGAGAGTTAAGTGACTTGCCCAGGGTCACACAGCTCTAATTTCTAAAATACATAGGGAACAAAATCAAATTTATCAGAATGCAAGTCATTCCCCAATTGCGAAATGGTCAAAATAAATGAAGAGGCAGTGTTCAGATGAAGAAATCAAAGCTATCTATTGCCATATGAAAAAAAAAAATGTTCTAAATCACTATTGATTAGAGAAATGCAAATTAAAACAACTCTGAGGTACCATATCACACACACACAATAAATGTTGGAGAAGCTGTGGAAAAATTGGAACACTAAAAAATTGGTGGAGTTGTGAACTGATTCAACCGTTGTGGAGAGCAATTTGGAACTATGCCCAAAGGGCTATGAAACTGCATACCCTTTGATCCAGTAATACCACTACTAGGTCTGTATCTCAAAGAGATTTTTAAAAAAGGGAAAAGGACCCACGTGTACAAAAATATTTATAGCAGCTCTCTTTGTGGTGGCAAGGAATTGGGAATTGAGGGGTTGCCCATCAATTGGGGAATGGCTGAACAAGTTGTGGTATATGAATGTAATGGAATACTATTGTACAGTAAGAAATGATGAGCAGGCAGATTTCAGAAAAACCTGGAAAGACTTAAGTGGACTGATGCTGAGTGAAGTGAGAAGAACCAGGAGAACATTGTACACAGTAACAGCAACATTGTGTGACGATCAATTGTGATAGACTTAGCTCTTCTCAGCAATAACAATAATTCAAGACAATTCCAAAGAACTCATGATGGAAAATGTTCTCCACATTCAGAAAAAAGAACTGTGGATTCTGAATGCAGATTGAACCATACTATTTCTACTTTTGTTTTTATTTTTTGAGGTTTTTCCCTTTTGTTCTCATTTTCCTTTCACAACATGACTATGCAGAAATATGTTTAATGTGATTGTACATATATAAGCTATATCGGATTGTTTTCTGTCTTGGGGAAGGGAGAGGGAAGGAGAAAAATTTGGAATTAAAAATCTTATTAAAACAAATGTTGAAAATTATCTTTACATGTAACTGGAAAATAAAATAATTTTGTGATTAAAAAAAATTATCAAGGAAAACTGCAGCTGATATTCTAGAATCGGAAAGTAAAACAGAAATTGAAAAGAATCCACCTATCACCTCCTGAAAGAGATTGCAAAATGAAAATTCCCAGGGCTATTATAACCAAATTACAGAGCTCCAAGGTCAAGGAGAAAATATTTCAAGCAGCCATAAAGAATCAATTCAAGTACCATGGAGCCACAATCAGGATCACACAAGATTTAGCAGCTTCTACATTAAAAGATTGGATGGCTTGGAATATGATATTCCAGAGGGCAAAGGAACTGGGATTACAACCAAGAATGACTTACCCAGCAAAACTGAGTATAATCAATCATTGGGGGGGGGGGGGGGAAGAAATGGGCATTCAATGAAAGAGAAAACTTTCAGACATTCTTGATGAAAAGTCCAGAGATGAATAGAAAATTTCACTTTCAAATGTAAGTCTCAAGAGAAGCATAAAAAGTTAAACAGCAAAAGAAAATCATAAGGAATTTAATAAGATTAAAATATTTATATTCCTACATGGGAAGATAATACTTGTAACTCATAAGAACTTTCATTATTAGGACAGTTGGAAGGAGTATATTTAGGCAGAGGGCACAGGTATGAGTTAAATATGAAGAGATGATATCTAAAAAATAAAATTAAGGGGTGAAAGAGGAACGTTCTGGGAAAAAGGGAAAGGAAGAGATAAAATGGGGTAAATTATCTCTCATAAAAGAGGCAATGAAAAGCTTTTATAGGGAAAGGAAGATGGGGGGGTGAAGGGGTGAGTAAGTGAACTTTCATCAGAATTGGCTCAAAGAGGGAATAACATATACACTCAATTGGGTATAGAAATTTGTCTTACCCTGCAAGAAAGTAGGAGTAGAAGGGAATAAGGGAAAGGAGGTGATAGAAGGGAGGACAGACTAAAGGAGGGACAGGGTGAAAGGAGAGAGAGGAAAGAATAAATGGCAAAGGAGGAAGATGGAAGGAAATATAGTTAGCAATAATAACTGTGAAAAAAACTGAAGCAAGTTTCTGTGAATACAAGTCATTCCCCAATGAATAAATGACCAAAAGACATGAAGTTTTCTGATGAAGTAATCAAGGTTATCTATAGCATATGGGAAAAAAATGTTCTAACTCACTATTGATGGCAGAGATGCAAATTAAAACAATTCTGGGGTACTACTTCATACCTATTAGACTGACTAATAGGACAGAAGAAGAAAATGACAAATACTGGAGGAAAAGTAGAGAAAACGAGACATTAATGCACTGTTGATGGAGTTGTAAACAGATTCAACCATTCTGTAGAGCAATTTGGAACTATGCCCAAAGGTCTATAAAACCATGCACACTCTTTGACTTAGCAATAACAATACTGGGTCTGCATCCAAAAAGAAATTTAAAAAAAAAAGGAAAATGATCTATATGTATAAAAATATTTATAACAGCTCTTTTCTGGTGGCAAAGATTTGGAAATTGAGGGGATGCTCATTAAGTGGGGAATGGCTGAACAAACTGTAATACGTGATTATGATTGAATACTACTGTGCTATAAGAAAGGATGCTCTCAGAAAAACCTAGACTTACATGAGGTGATACAAAGTGAAATATACTATGTACAAATTAACAGTAATACTGTAAGATGATCGGCTATGAATGACTTAGACATTTTCAGGAATACAATGATCCAAGAGAATTCTAAAGGGCTTATAATGAAAAACACTATCCATCCCCAAAGAAAGAACTGGTGGTGTCTGAATACAGATTGAAGCATAATTCTTTTTTTAAAATTTCCTCTACTTTCCTTTAATTTTTTGTCTATGTTGGGTCTCACACCAGACCAATATAAAAAAGTTTTGTGTAACTATACATAAAGAACCGATATCGAATTGCTTGCTTCCTCAATGAATGTTAAAAGTTGTTTTAAAATGTAATTGGGGGAAAATAAAATACTAATTTTTTTCACTTTGTATCAGCTCATGTTAAGTCCAGGTTTTTCTGAGAGCATCCTTTCTTATAGCACAGTAGTATTCAATCATATTTTTTTTAAAAAAGGGAGAGAAAAGAGCAGTGCTTACAAAAGTCTGGTGTGAGACCCAATTAATTATGCCAGACCATTCCAAAAAATTCTATCCAAGGAGGAAACTGGAAGCAAGGAACAACCAAAAAATATATAAATCTATCAGTGTTTATCTAACAAACTTTTTTCATCATTAATGACATTGGGCCTACTACATTTAGACTCTGACATCTTTTACTTGAATAAGTAATAAAAGAAAACAACATAGAAAGTATAGTTGGAATAGACCAAGTATACAAAGAAAAAAAATCTATGCTAGAAATTATACAGCTTTGAAAACATTGGTGGATCAATTTTCAAAAATATCTGAAGGGGGCAGCTAGGTGGCGCAGTGGATAAAGCACTGGCCCTGGATTCAGGAGTACCTGAGTTCAAATCTGGCCTCAGACACTTGACACTTACTAGCTGTGTGACCCTGGGCAAGTCACTTAACCTCCAATGCCCTGCAAAAACAAACAAACAAAAATATCTGAAAGGCATACTCAACAAATTGGGTTGGAAGGGAATCATGGCTAGTGTGAATACAGGGAAAAAAATGTGATTTAGTCATTTCTAAAATTACCAACCTATAAGCCAACTATTTCTTACACACAAAATCTGTGGAAGCAATATCTACACATATATTTTGGGGTTTGCCACCTAAAAGAAAATGAGAAGGGAAAATGGTGGGAAGTGAGAAGGGAAAGTTGATATTCTATAGGATACACAATTTCACAGCCTTAAATGATTGAAATATAGTGAATAGTAGGTCTTATTCTATGATACTGACGATTTTAAGATATTTTATTTGAGAGAGTAAGAGACTTCTTTAACAAGGATACCTCACCCATGCATGTATTAAGATCATGCGACATTCTTTGACAGATAAACAAAATGTCATCCAAAGGTTTTTGACACTATTATGGGGTACGACCAAGGCCTACTAGAAAAAGGAAAAGGGATTGTATATTAATGGTATTGTTTTCTATATGCATCTGTTTGTTGGTGACATGTTCTGACTGTAGTAAGTCCAAGCCTCTCTAATGAAATCCACAATCATACAGCAGAGTTTGGCTTAAGCAACACAAGAAACAACCAAGTGCATGAAAAATGTTTACTGTACAGTGTATGACATGCAGTTAGAAAGTCCACTGAGTTAATTCACCTATAAATGTTTTAAATAGAAACTATCAATGGACAATGATCTAGGCCCAGAACTGAATAGTAGGAAGAGACTGAGTTGTATTGAATTTGGTAAACTGAACAAGCATCTGCAATGATTCCAAGGAGATCTTTAAAACAAAAACCTAACACCAGCATTTTTTTCTGGTAATGTGACATTACCTGAATCATGTAATATCACAATCTCTGAAGACTGAAAATTGTAGATAACTCAAAGACAATGAAGAGATGCATAACAAGAATCACTTGCAGTATATTAACAAAACATCAATTGCGCACAGTAGGTGTCATAAATGATAGCTTCTCATAAATGTATGATTGAAAACAAGGTGGCTGATCAAGTATTGAAAACAAGTAATAATATGGATTCATTTGTGCCCATGTAAAAACAAATTTAGAGGAAAGCCACTAGAATATTGGGGATCCTCTATGGGGGATTTAAAATCATGTTGGCTGACATCTTCTTGTAGGTATAATGAATTCCTTAGCACAAGTTTATTTCCATTCTAAGTTGTCCTTAGTGGAGGAAGTGGAAGAAGATTAACAATAAAACCAGTATCTCACATTTATAATTTACAAATTATTTTCTTCACAATAACCCTGTGAGGAATAGTGTAAATATTATTATCCTCTTTCTATAGATAGGGAAACTGAGGCTCAGAGTTGTTCAATGATTTATACAGGGTCACACAGTGAGTAAGTGATAGAGCTGGAACTCCAAATGCACTTCTGTATCCAGTAAATCATATTCAGGTGGATAATTTATTTCTTATCCAGTATATAATAATCTCATATAAAAAAGCACCTATGATTTCAGTCTTCTTTAATAAACAAAAAGGTGCTTACTATGTGCCAAGCACCATGCTAAGCACTGGAGGGCCAAGTAGAAAAAAAAACCAAAAAAACAGACAATGCCCACTCTCAACAAGCTTATACCTTTAATGGAAGAGACAAAAATTTTGAAAAAGTTGAGCAGTAGGGGCAGCTAGGAGGAGCAGTGGATAAAGCACTGGCCCTGGATTCGGGAGGACCTGAGTTCAAATCCAGCCTCTGACACTTGACACTTTCTAGCTGTGTAACCTTGGGCAAGTCACTTAACCCTCACTGCCCTGCCTAAAAATAAAAAAATTAAAAAAAAAAAGTTGAGCAACAGTGCAGAAGGAAAGTCACAGAAAACCTAAGGTTTCTGTTGGGGAACAAATGGCAAAACCCAGAGGTCTTTAGAATATATGAGTAGGGCAGATGATAGACAGCAAAGGTCCAGAGGGTTTAGAGGCAGGACAAATGGTAAAGCCTAGAGGGCCTCAGTGCTAGGGCAGATATCAGTAGTAGGATCTAGTAGTCATCCTTCACCCCAGAAGAAATGGAATTGGATATTTCTATGTCATACAAGTTATGTGAACTATCCAAGCATCCCTGATGGGTTCTATGTAGGTAAGGGTCAAAGAGAAAGCAAGGCAGGATGGACAGCCCCACCCTACCATCTTCCTCACTAGATGAGTTCTAGACTAGGTTTCAAGAGAAAGGCTGCTGGGTTGGGGGCCAAAGATTAAGATTAATGTTGAAATGGAAAAAAAGACGATTTAACAAGAGAAATACATTATTTTATAAACAAAATTGTTCAAATAAGTTAAGATTTTGATGCAAAGATTTATGCAGAGGATGATTTATTTCATTTCACTTTTTAAAAGTGTAATGAATACATCATGCCAAGTAAAATATTCATTAAAGTAATTGGCTTAGTTCAATCTCTCAAGGCTACAACTTGGAAATGTACACATTACTGTTTTTAGAAAAGCATCTTTTTGATTCACTTGTCCTCCAAGGAAGCTCAATTTTATTCAAAGAATGTTTTCTTTTTCACTGTAAAACTAAACAGCCTTTCATAGATACTTAATGTAAACACTCTATGCTAGTCTGAAAGTGTTAGCTGGTGTAAACACTTTGCCCACCCCTTATGTTTAAAAAAGTTTTCTCCCACATTGGGAGATGTTTTCTTCTGAAAATCAGAATTTGGCTTATTCAGATACTTTGATTTGTTTAGGTGAATTTCACAAATTTAGAAGTGACTAGTGGTCTATACATATTTGAACTGCACCTGAAAAACAGATCATTTAATCTGGGTTTAACTATGTTGGGCTGGAAGTCACCAAGGACATTTGTTTTCTTGCTCCAGAGAAGCCATGCTAAGCACAATTCTTCTCATTCAGATTTAGAAATGAATTTTGCCTGAAACCACCTAGATTTTACTCGTGCTTCACATGATCAGTCCCGTCCTTCTCCACAGTGACAGGTATACAATGAGCATAAGATGCCCCATCTGGCAGAAAGAGGAAGGGATCAAGACCAAGAAGAAAAAGGATGTTATATCCTGAGAATGAAAACTGTGAGAGAAGAACTTGGTCACGTTACTCTGCTACTATTGTCTCTCACAGAGGAAGACAGAATTAGAAATTATAAATAAAAACTGAATTTACAATCTTTGTATCCATATGTTGACAAAAGAACCATCTGATTACTTTAAGCACTGACGTTTGTCCTGATTAAAGTATTAAGCAATAACTTAGATGAAAACCATAGATGATATGCTTATCAAATTTGCAGATAACAGAAGATGATGTTGTACTTTGTTCCTCATTCTTGAAGAGGACCATGAAAGATGTCATGACATGCACTGAATTGAATTTAAGTGAGGAAGGCCTATGCAAAGTCACCAGCCTCACTTTGTCCTCCAGAGCCATCTGGGTCCAGTAGCAAGATATGTTATGAGGATGACTGGAGACGGCCCCAGATGTTTAAAGCAATTGGGGTCAAGTAATTCGCTCAGGGTCACACAGCTAGTAAGTGACTGAGTTGAGATTTTAACTCAGGTCCTCCCAACTTCAGGGTTAGAGTTCTATCCACCTCACCACCTAGCTGCCCCTAACAGAAGACAGCAAGATGGAAAAAGCAAATGCACATCAGAGGAGAAAAATCAGGATCCAAAGAGGGACTTGGAACAATGAGTCAAATCTAACATGATGAAATTTGAGAGATCAATGGAAAATCCTTTATTTAGGTGGGGGGAAAGTAAACCAAACAAAAAGAAGTATGATATGGCTACATCTTAAGCTGCATTAATAGCTATGTCATAATTAGGGTAGGGCAACTGGGTTTTTTCCCTAGGGTACAAAAGTTTCTAGTTCACCTCGCAGCTTCACCCTTGTTATCTTCCATGCCTGGTCCCATCTTTTATGACAAAATCCCACAATGCCACTAATACTCTTTGGAAGCAGATGCCCTAGCACCCACATCCCTATTTTGACTCTGTGCTCTGTGCTCAGGAGCACAGCAACTTTGAAGTATGGTGCAATATGCTTCATCCCCATAGTGACCATATGCTAGGTAAGCTTCCCAAGACTCACATCTTGCACCATTACTGCAGGGCCCCAAAGCCAAAGTTATAGTTATGGCTCCGATTAGTATTTGTTTCTATAATCTATGTAGTACAAGTGACTTGGAATTACACTCACTCAAGGGTTCTTGGTCTTCAGAGGATCCCTTGCTATCAGTTACCAAACAACATAATTGTCTCTCTCTTTAATGCATATGCACCCTTTGTGGCAAAGGAATGATTGTTCAAAATGCTATATATTTTAAAAGCAGAAAAATGAGACATGCAAATATGGTTCATACATACAATGTAAAACTAATGGCCAGTATTTCTATAGTGTTTTAATGTTCATAAAGTACTCTACCAATATTATTACATTTGAACCTCACAACCATAGCACCTACTGCAGAGGTAGGAGCTATTACTAGCTCCATTTTACAGATGAGGAAAGTGACGCAGACAGTAGTTAAAAGACTTTCCCAAAGTCACAGAGTTAGTAAAACTTTGAGTTCCAAGTAAGCCTTCCCGATTCTAGGTCCATTGTTCTCTCCACCACGCCACCTAGCTACCTATATAAAACTAGAATCCAAATCTTCAAGTGAAAGTACTTGCATGCTGAAACATGGAGTGATTGACCAGTTCATCTTCAGGACAAAGGCAGTGCCTTATTAATGGGCCATAAAGAGCAGATGAGTGATCAGCAGATTCTGTCAGCTAGGCATCTATTCCCAAGAAACACAATATTTAGACACAGATTTTTGAAGTCAGGAGGCTTAGTGGGTAGCATAACTTAAGAAGTTATTCACTAAAGAGGAATTTGGCATGACTTCTTGCATTTCACAAACCATCCCATGGAGTCAAAGGGTGATAGTCAATAAAAGCATATAGAAGTAAAGACAAGAAAGAAGATAAGACTGAGTAAATTCAAAAGGCAAATTAATGTTAATTAAAAAGAATTGGGGGCAGCTAGATGGTGCAGTGGATAGAGCAGCGGCCCTGGAGTCAGGAGGACCTGAGTTCAAATCCGGCCTCAGACACTTAACACTTACTAGCTGTGTGACGCTGGGCAGGTCACTTAACCCCAATTGCCTCACTTAAAAAAAAAAAAAAAAGAATTGCACAGAGGCACAATGAAATAATCTTTTTGAAAAATGTGCTGTTTTATTTACTGGTTTTGCTTTGTGCAAATTCATTTCCTTTGTTTTTTTCCTAAAGATGGAAAAGTCTCACTTGGTACACCAGGATAGTGGAAAAAACAAAAACTATGTTGGCTAGAAGAAAGAAAAGACCAAGAAAGAAACCTTGGAAAATTTCATGACACAAAAAAAGGAGATTTAAAAAAAAAAAAGGTACAGTACAGGCTTAAAAGGACATTTCTGTGGCTCCTTGATTCTATCATTTTGGTGTTCTATAAGCCCTTACGCCACTACTTGAAACCTATCAATAAAATATAGACATCTTAACCAACTGATATAACAATTTAAAGAAGATATCTCCTACTTAATTCTTCAGGCAGAAGGATCTAATTTCTCCTGACGAAGAAAATTTATCCATTGTCTAAAAATAATGTTAAAAATTATGTTTATGATTTTAAAATTTCCAAAGCACCTTCATACACATATATAGAATTTCCTTGGAGACTTATAACAAACATGTGAGATCAATACTTCCGGTATTATCCTCATTTTACAGAAAAGGAAACTGAGGCTCAAAGATGGTAAGTAGTACATACACAGTCCCACAGCTACTAAGTATCAGAAGCAGGATTTAAACTCAGGTCTTTCTTCTTCTAAGCCCAGCTTTCTCTCCACTAGGCAAGGCTCTGAGGAAAATAAAACAACCCCTCCTCCCACCCTAATTTAGTAACTTCAGCTTTAGAAACTAAAATCCAAGAAAAACAGTCTGGTACAGGGAGCTTTCTTGGTCAGGGCAATAGAATTTTTGACAATTACTCTTTCCTTCTGAGAGGAGCAGATTAAACCTTTTAAAAAGCTTCTTCAAAGATCTAAAATGTAAGGATGTAATCAAGACGTCAGGTGTACAATTCATGCTCCCACCCTCTAGACTACCAAGGGTTCGGTAGTGAGTGCTTTTCTTCACTAATGCAATAGCTACTTAGTGCCATTTACTCCTATTACAGAATATTTCAGTGACATTAATTTAAAAGCCTTCCATAAAATTCAACCCACAAACCAGTCGTGTGGGTTGGATTCAAACTTTATGAAAAAAAAAAAAAAAAAAAAAAACCAACAACCCACATCATGTTCTGTCCCCTATAAGTCGAATTCCAAGCCCCCTCTTCATTATGAAGACTGCAGTAGTATTAAAACAGCATTACCCAAAATTAAAGCATTGACTTGGCAGAGATCATGAGGAGCCATTCAAGAAGAATGTACTCTTCATACCTGAATTTTAAATCACCCCGTGATCTGACTTCCAACATAAAGTAAGAGACAAACTCCAGGAAATTTCATTAAGGTGAGTTAATGTTCTTCAAATCACATTCAGCTTTAAAAGGAATACACAAGATCAAAGTGAAATCAGAGGAATTCCGAGCCAACCCCCCACCCCCAAATGTGTTTGCTCTCACTCATCTCTTACTTAGAGGGGGAAAGTGCCTTAAGTGGATGGTCTTCGAATGTTAACAAAGGTGTTCCTAGAACATTCTAGGGTAAGTTTTGAAGGACAACCATACTCTGATTTATATGTAAAACGCTGATCCTGCAACTGCATTATTTTGTTGGGGGGAGATAGTGTGGAGAGGCTTAGAAGATGGGAGCAGCAGCTTAAAAACCAGAAGGCTTCATGGTCTGCCTATGACCCTGGCTGATTGTGTGACCAAGAGCAGAGCATCTGACCTCTTAGTGTCCCAGACAACTCTCTAAGCAGATAAGCCATCATTGGGACCAGTAGATATTGCTCCCTACACCAATGAAATCACAGGCCCATAAAAGACAATGCTAAACTAAAATAAAGCTCTTGCTAAGTGACAGGAATTTACTTTCTGTCTTGGAAACTTCTGATGTATTCACTTTCTGGGAGTTTTAGTTCCCTGTTTCTCTAATAATGGAAAACTTTCTAGTGACATGACTTTTGCTATGGGGAAGTAAATAACAGATTAGAAATACTGAAGTTTTCATGCATTCATTCATTATAAATATACAACAATACCACATCTTCAATTTGGAACACATCTTTGAATCTCACCAAAAAACAACAAAAAACTCATTTTCCCCCAACTCTCTCCACTCCCCATCATCATTCAATAAATAGTCAAGACTGGTCTATTCTCCTGGATAATCTCTCATATCTCTTAGCTTCTTTCCAGTTAGGTGGGACAGTGGGTAGAGCACTGAGACTAGAGTTAGGAAGACCTTAGTTCAAATCCAGCATCAGACATGGACTAAATGTGGGACCCTAGGTAAGTCTCTTAACCTTTGCCTGCCTCGGTTTCCTCAAGTGTAAAATGGGGATAATGACAACACCTATCTGGCAGGGTTGTTGTGAGAATCAAATGAGATAATACTTGTAAAGTGGTTAGCCCATTTCCTGACACATAGTAGGAGCTTAATAAATGCTTATTCCCTTCCCTTCTCTTCCATTCTCATCGTGGTCTAACTTAATAACTTTACAACTGATTTTCCCTTCCTCAGGGACTCTTTCCCCTTCATCCTAGATGCATTACTGCTCATCTTTCTGATCAATTTGTTTATATTAATTTAAGGTGCTCCACTGGATTTCATCTTCAGAACATTTGTCTTGGGTTCCCACAGACCCCAGGCTTCCTTCATTTCACTCTCTCTTCCTTAGCAATCTTACCAGCTGTGACATTTGTAACATCTTTCTCCCCTCCTCCCAATCCTCTCCAGTTCTGAAACTACAAGCAAATCAATTCAGCCTTCGTTTCTAGAAAGGATATATCAATCTACTCCCATTTGGTCCCACTTTCTGGACCAAAGTACCAGTCGCTGGACAGTAGTTCCCTATGTGTCCCGTCTTTCCCCACTAGAACACAAACTCCTTGAGAGCTGGGTCTGTCTTTGCTTTTATATTTATAACCCTGTGTTTGGTACTAGTAAATACTTAATAAATGCTCATTCATTTAATGACTACTACTGACTACCACATAAAGGCCAAACTCTTAGTGGTAATGTGCCTTTAAAGTCCTGCTCCAATTTTTTTCCAGCTTTGGCTCAAACTATTCCCATATAACAATCTCCATTCCAACCAAACAGGACTATCCACAATCCCCTTAACACATTCCATACTTTCCTACCTTCATACCTCTGATTACATCATTCTCTAAGCATGAAATTCCTGCCCACCATTTGAAATTCTAACCAGTTAAAGCCTAACTCAAATGTCACCTCCTATGAAACCTTCCCCAATTTCCCACCTAAACAGAGTCAATATTATTTTCCTTTCTTTATCCCCCTAGAAGTTAATACAGTGTTTGGTATATAGTAAGCACTTAATTAATGCTAATTGCCTGAAAATGATTAAAGGAGCCACCAGAATTCATTGAGCAAGGAAATGACATGGTCAGACATACACTTTAGAAAAAAAAAAAATCAACTTGGAAATTGAGTGGGAGAAGGATTGAAGTGGGGGGGGGGAAGTCTTGAGTTGAGAAGACTAGCTAGCAGCATTCTGCAATAGTTCAAGTGAGCACTAATTAGGGCTTGAACTACAGTGAGATAAGTAAATACATTAGACATGTTTTAAAGGTAAAAATGACAAGATCTGGCAAAGAGTAAAACACTGGGGGAGTCAAAAGTGACACTGAGGTTGAGGACCCCTGTGTAAGGGAGGATGGTAGTACTTTCAGAAAGAGAGGGAAGTTTGCAGAGGAAATGGTTTGGGGAAAAAGATGAGAAAATGATAAGATTGAGAGGCTCATGGAATACACAAAGGTGATTGGTGATTTGGGACTGTGTAGCTTGGCTGAGAGACCAGGGTTTCATATAATAGATCCAGAAGTCATCTGCACATAGATGGTAATGGAACCCATGGCAACTGATGAGGACATCACTTGGGATAGACTAGAGCACAAAAAAGAAGAAGGTCTATGACAGAGCTTTAAGAAACACCCATTTTTAATGGGTGTGAAGCAGATGAAGATAAGGGAAGCTGAAAAAGACTGGTGGACAATCAATCAATCAAAAAGCTTTGAATGTGCTTGTCAAAGATGTCACCTAAGTCATGAGGCCCAGTGATTGGGAAGATGGTAATGCCCTTGACAATAACAGGACAGGTAGGAGGATAATCAGGAGAGAGTAGTGTCATGAAACCATAGGAAGAAGAGAGAATCCAGGAGGAGAAGGTGATTCACAGAATCAAATGATGCAGAAAGGACACGAAGAATGTATATTGAGAAAAAGTTATTAGATTTGGCAAGTAAAAAATCACTGGTACCTTTGGAGAAGGTAATTTCAGTTGAATGATGAGCTTGAAAGGTAGAGTATAGAAATGAGTGAGAAGAGAAAACTACAGAATGCAGATCTATTCACAAGGGGCAGGAGAGATGAAAGACAGTGGCCAGGGGGACAAGAGGATCAAATGAAGGTCATTTTTGTCTGTTTTTCCCCTTTTAAATGGTGGGGGCATGTTTGTAGGGAGCAGGGAAGGAGTTGGTATATGAAGAGGGATTTGGAATAAGAGAGGGGGAGTTGGATTATAGTATGAGCAACCTTGGTGGAGAATGGCTTAGGGAATAAGCATTTACATAAGGCGTGCTATATGCCCAGCACTGTGCTAAGTGCTTTACAAATATTATTTCATTTGATCTTTATGGCAACCCTGCCAGACAGGTGCTGTTATCAACCCCATTTAACTATTGAGAAAACTAAGGCAAACAGAGATTAAGTGACTTGCCTAGGGTCACACTGCTAGTGTCTGAGGCTGGATTTGAACTCAAGGCTTCCTGACTCCAGGGTGGGCACTCTATCTACTGTGTCACGTAGAAAAGATGAGAATATATTGGTGATGTCTTTGGCAAGGAGAAGGGAAGACCTTCAGCATGTAGAGTAGACCCCTTGTGACAAATTTTGGGAGGAAATGGACTAAACCCATCATATAAAAAAACAAAACTCATGAATCCATGAGATCACAGATTCATTTAAATATTTGAATATGATAAACTAATAAATGTAGTATGTTATGCTCAGTGCTAGAAAGTAATAAAAAATCGAGTGAGGGTGGAAATCAAAATTTAGAAGAAAAATATCTCTGGTATGTGAAAGATCATGGCTTACCTCAATCTCCAAAAGTGATTGGCCTACATAAAGTGCCCCCCCTTTCTTTCCAGATGTGCTTCTTGTTATACAGTATTTATTAATTTCCTCTCAGCCTCTGGATTAATGGTCAAAAAAGGATATGAGTTGAAGATAAATGATTATTCTGGAATATTAACCTCATGTTATACCTTTTCTTTGTTTAAGATTCCTATAAATGTGACCTCAAATTATCCCAAAGTACTGAGATTTGCAAGAGGATGGAGTTACTATGTCAGTCTGGACACAGTTCTCTCTAAGCTATAAATGCTGATGTTAAATTCATTTTAAAAATCTGTTTCTTGGCAGAGTACAGTAGCATTTTCCCCCCTTTGACCACATTTAACAGGTGCTCAATACTTGTTGGATTGAACTGAAATAATGCTCCTTTAATCAATAAACAAACATCTGGGGTCTTGCTTTGTGCCAGATACAAGCACGGGACCTACTCCTTAGCTTTAATTGAGATTTGGTATGGTAAAAGAAGCGGGAGAACACTGTCAAATTATTTTTTTTTAAAGGATAACAAATTAGCAGGACAGATAATTCAATGAAAATCTAAAGTGGTATTTGCCTAGATATTTGAGGGTAGATAAAAGGAGTTATTTCCTTCTCTTTTATGACAATTAAAATGCTTTTTAAATAAAGTGATCATATAATCAAATGAGAACAAGTAACAAAGCATGTGCCAAGTTTCCTAACAATTATGTACTTTAGAATGGCAGTTTTTCTTTCTTTCTTTTGGGAGGGGAAGAGGAAAGGAAGGGGGACTGAACCTATAATTTTGTTGCCTTAGGAAACATTCAACTAGGAAACTCCTCTCGATTCAACTGTATCTGCAATTTATGGTGCTAGAGAGGTAGCCAGGACACCAAGGAGTTAGGTGACTTGTCCAAAAAAACAGTTCTTCAAAGTAAATTTTAAAAAACACACAAAACACACACACACACACACACACACACACACCCCACAACTAATAATCCTAATATCCTAGTCTTGTGAAACTTACCCAAGTTTATGACCTAAATGTAACATGCAAATAATTTTTAATTTCTAACTCACTTAAAGGGCAGTAATATTCTTATTTAAATAAAAAATCCATTTATTCATCCCACAGGTACTCAACTAGGATGACAAGAATAATGTATGTGCCTGTACTGCCTACTGTATATGAACAAATGTTTAAAACTGCACCATGGTCTACCCTAAGATCAAGTGCTATGATAACAGGATAAGGCTTAGAGCATAATTTTCCTCTAAGCAGAGCCTTTGAGTCTTAGAATCTCACCAATGGAAGTGACTTCAGAGGTCACCCAATCGAAATGGTATCTAAGCAGAGACCTCCCGCCCCCCAATAGCTTCTCTGAGAAGCAATCATCCGACTGCCTCTTGAAGACCTCCAGTGATGAGAATACCATTATCTCCCGCCAAGGCTGCCCATTCTACTTCTGCACATTTTGAAATGAATTTCAATTGAATGCATCTTCCATACATTATTCCTAGTTCTGGCCTCTGAGGCCTAGCAGAATAAGCCTCATCCCTCTTCCTTATTACAACCCACTTTTGTTGTTTGTCCATCATTTTTGAGGAGGACAACCCTCCAAATACTTAAAGGCAGTTATCATTTCCCTTAGTTTTCTCTTCCACAGGATAAACATCCTCTAGTTCCTTCAAACTATTCTTGCCTGCCATACCTTGCCAAGAACCCCCTCACCAGTCATTTAAGATTCCTAAGCAGAAGGGAATGAGCATTTATATAGTGCTCACTGTGAGTCAGGCACTGCGCTTAGCATTTTTTGTTTTTTAAACAAATATCTTATTTGATCTTCACAACAAACCCGGAAAATAGGTGCTATTATTATCCACATTTTATAGTTGAGCAGGCTGGGGCAAACCAAGGCTAAGTGACTTCGCCAAGGTCACACAGCTAATTTGAATTGGTCTCTCTGAGCCTAGAACCTGCACTCTCTCCACTGAGCCACCAGCTGCCTCAGATTCTTAATTGTAAGATGAGGAGGGGCAGATGGAATGAATTCTAAGGTCCATTCCAGCTCTAAGTTGATGACTGTATGAGTTGTAATCCTGCATAAATATGCTCCCATTTGTCACTGCCCTCAAAATGTTATGCCAAGGACATCAGAAAATCTCATTTCCCTTATTCTGCATGTCAGACTTCTTTAGATGCAGCCCAAGACATCTTTGGCTGCCCAAACACACAGCTGATAGACTGAATTTGCGATCCACTAAAACCCCAAGGACTTTTTCAGAAGAACTGCTATTGATCCAAAGCTTCCCTATCCATGCAAATGACTGAGATAATCAGCAGACTTGAGGTAGAAAATCCCTGGTGGGGATATAGAGGAGGGTCTAAAATATGAGAAGAAACCAAGAAGTCAAATTCAACAAGATGAACCTGGCAGGAAATGGCCAGGAATGGAGCTGGGATTTCAAGCCAGGAAGGTCTGGAGATCAGGAGTTCATCTGTCAGAAGTGTTAATGAAACACCAGTTTTCCTGATACAATATACCTCCATAGAGCTCCTCCATTTTATCATAGTTTAAAATGCTCCTCATCCCCGTAGGCCCCTGGCTTTTTTTTTTTTAAGCAATTGGAGTTAAGTGACTTGCCCAAGGTCACACAGAGAGTAAGTGTCTGAGGCTGGATTTAAAGTCCTCCTGATTCCATAGCTGATACCCTATCCACTGTGCCACCTAGCTGCCCTACAAGCTCTGCCTTTTGTGGTAGGGGAACTTCCTTGCCCACTCTGTGGGCAAAGTCAGGAATGAGCATTTCATATTATACAATTAACTTCTTTCAGAAGGATGGGTGAAAATGGTTAGCTTAGGACACACAATTCACCTTAGAGATCATTTAGTCTAATACCCTCATTTTACAGATAAGGAAAATAAAGCTTCGGTGTTAAGTGACTTGCATGTTTTATAAGTCAGGGCACAAATTGCTGTTGGTATTCCAGTGTTCTCTTCGACACATAACAAAGGAGGTAAAACTCCTTTATTTCCTTCTTAAAATATGGGACTGGAAATATCTGAGTAAATATTGTATGGCTGAGTGTGACTTCCTATTTAATTAAAAACTAAGTGCTGCTTTTAGATGACCAAGGATAGCCCATGTAACTCACCAAACCCATGAAACTGGACATGTAAGTGGCACAGTCAAGAGTATGCTGGATTTGGGAGCTGCGAAGTCAAATCTTGCCTTAGTTTTCATTTCCTCATGTGTAAAATGGGAGTAATAATAGCACCTACCTTACATAGTTGGTCCGAGAATTAAATGAGACAATAGATGTAAAGTCCTTTGCAAACTTTAAATATGCAAAACATAAATGCTAGCTATGCCAGTTATGAATGAGTTCAAGCTTGCTTTAAGGTAATGTAAATTAATGTCCCCACTTTCCTATCAAGCAGACAAACCCCAAGTCCTTGCAGAAATCATTACCTTGGAAAATTCCTGCAAATCATTATTTCAAACCTTTTTCATCAATACAAACCATTTTCCTGCTTATTTTTTCCCCTTCCAAATCCTAAGTGACTTTTCAGAAATCAATTGCTCAATAATCTATCCATATAAGGGCAAGAATTTTAAGGGCTAAGAGAAAGGATGAGAATGCTAAATTTTAGGAAAGAGGAGGCAGGAAGAGGAAGAGAATGGGGGTGTAGCAAAGCAAAAGAATGCTGTATGTGGACCTTCAGTAAGAAGAACAAGGCAAGGTGGTATGAGCTAAAAATGATTGAAAGTCCTAGGGGTGGAGGCAGCTAGGTGGTGCAGTGGATAAAGCACCAGCCCTGGATTCAGGAGGACCTGAGTTCAAATTTGACCTCAGACACTTGACACTTACTAGCTGTGTGACCCTGGGCAAGTCACTTAACCCTCACTGCCCCACACCAAACAAAACAAACAAACAAACAAAAACAAAAAAAGGGTGCATAGAAACCAACATCATTTGTATGACATTTTGAAGTGAATTAAAAGTAAAAGGAATAGGGAGAAATGAAAGTAAAAGGAATAAATAAAGTAAATGGAATAGGGAGAAATCAGTAATTCATTACTGTCTTTCCTTAGTCAATTATGTCTTATTTATCCTGTGTAGAGCTTGCTTTGTATAAATTTGTTTGCATGCTGTCTCTCCTATTAGATTGGGAGCTCCTTGAGGGTGGGCACTGTCTTTTTTTTTTTTTTTTTGGTAAGGCAATTGGGGTTAAGTGACTTTCCCAGGGTCACACAGCTAGTAAGTGTCAAGTGTCTGAGGCTGGATTTGAACTCAGGTACTCCTGACTCCAGGGCCGGTGTTCTATCCACTGAGCCACCTAGCTGCCCCGGCAGGCACTGTCTTTTGCCTCTTTTTGTATCCCTAGTGTCTAGCACAGTGCCTGACACATAGTAAGCACTTAATAAATGTTTATTGAATGACTGATTTTTTTCCCTAAGACTCTGAAATTTATTGCAGTTTTTTTTTTGCTTCCCAATTACAAGGGGGTAATAAGGATAAAATGAGATAATATTTATGATGTATTTTGCAAACTTTAAGTACTATAGAAATACTATTTATTACTATTAGGTAAGGGAAATTTTATTTAAAATTCACTTTGTGGACCTTTAGTTTGGTTTGCCGCAGTGAAAGAAGCCACACAATTAGAAGGGCTAGGGGTTCTGGCTGTCTTTCATAACAATAACAGCAACAACAACTATTATTTATATAGTGCTTGCTATGTGCCAGGAACCATGTTAAGTCTCTCTTTTCATCCTCACAACAACCCTGAAAGGTCAGTTTCTATAGTTATCTCCATTTTACAGATGAGGAAACTGAGGCAGATAGAGGTTAAATGACTTGCCCAGGGTCACACAGCCTGTAAGCTTTCAGGTCAGATTTTTAACTCAGAGCTTCTTGACTCCAGGCTCAGTGTTCCATCCACTACCTAGCTGCCATGTAATTAGGAGAGAAGTAAGGAAGGTGAGGCTTAATTTCTCTGACCACAAACCCCAGGGAGAAGTGGTGTTTCCAACAAGTTGTTGCTCCACCGTGGGGCTTAGACTGTTGGGAATCTCATTCATAGAACAAAAATACAAAAATGTGACCACCTCACTTCCTCATGAAACAGCAAAGACACCTATTATTGGTGCTCCCTGCTCACTCTCACTCGGCTGATCCAGTTGATTTGATTTTCTCTTTGGAGATGCCATATACAATAAGTACCATCTGGTCTCAGGGAGTTTTATCTTTCCCTCTTCAAGGGGGAGAGTTAGGTGTAGAGAATCTTTGGGCCAGCAGAGGGCGATGGCTGCTCTCCTCTGGTAGATTGTCTAGGGTTCCCAGGACATAGCAGGGAGCTGGGTTTGTTTTCATGGAAGTGAACTCACCCTTCAGCCATTGTATAAATGTGGCTTTAAATCAAACTGTAATTAGATTTTGCTGCATTTAACAAAACTCCTCTGTTATTCTTCTTTCCAAGCCCAAGACAGGAAATAAAGGCTTTGTATTTTTACCCCTCAATCCCAATTTTATGCTTCTTCATTTTTAAGCATTCTGGTCTACCTTAGCATATAGAGCTAAACCCAGGGCTTGAAAGACAGTTTCTATATGCACTTAATTGTGGATCCTAGGTTATTTAAAGATACCTTGCAGCTAACTATATAATAAAACGTCAAAGAAAATGTTGGGGATTTTTTTTAATCACACTAGTACTGTATAACAAGAAGACGCAATGGGGAAGTGAACAAATTAATATTTATTATAATAATAATGTCACAAATCTATTATGGCACTTGAAAATTCACAAAGCACTTTGCTCACAACTCTAGAAAACTAAATTTGATTACCTGTCAAAAGGTAAAAAATCAGAAATCTTTTGCTACAAATCTCAGGCAAACTATATTACCAAGTAATTTCCCCCCTCATTTTCGTTCTTTATCCATAGGTATTCAACATTATGAGTCTCGTTAGGCCATTCACTTTGGAATTTCTGCCCTAGATGAAAGTAAAATAACAAAAACCTTAAGTTTCCAGCATCTGCATTAATATTTGTGATAGCTTAAATTGTAATTTTAATTTTTGGAAAGCTCTTTTCAGAATTTGTCAATAACCTTAGTTCATGCTTTTATTTTCTGTACTCTTCTAAATAAACTAAGACCCAGGGATAGCCCATAACAGCATAAGAATAAATACATGAAAATTACTGTTAATCTACCTTAGACTATTTTTTTTAAAAACTGTAAGTGAATAGTACTTAATATATTTGGAATAGGGGCTGAAACTGTGATTTCATGGGTAGAAAACTCCTCTGTCAATACACATCAGCTAAGTAGCACAGTGGATAGAACAATGTGCCTGTTCAGTCAGGGAGACCCAAGTTCGAATTTAGCTTCAGACACTTGCTAGTTGTATGACCCTGGGCAAGACACTTAACCTCTGTCTGCCCCAGTTTTTTCAATGGTAAAATGTGGATAATAATATCACCTACCTTCCTGTTTTGTGGCGAGGATAAAATGAGATTATGTTTTTGCACAGTGCTGGGCACATAAGTAGATACTTGATAATGCTTATAACTTGATAATACTTGATAAATGCTTATTTCCTTCCTTTTCTCCTTCCCTGTAACTTAGAGGCTTAGAGGCTCTACATTTGAGAAGTTCAAAATAAAGATTATTTCAGACTCTAAATTGTAACTCAAACTATAAGGTTCAAAAATCCAAATCAAACTTCAGAATAAAATCACTAGCATACTGATGATTTTAAGCAATACAGAACTATATAAACAGCCCATTGTATGGTGTTAAAATGTGGTAAATCCCTCTTTTGTGAAGCTTCTGTCCCCAGACCTGAGATGTGATCATGTTTATCCTTACCTGCATTAACAGGTATTCATGCAGATAAATCTAGAAACATGAGTGTGCTTTATGTGTGGCTCTAAAACAGCCACATGCAATGTTCTACCTTCAGAGTCCTTCATTTGGCCTGTACCTCAATAGGCTCAAAATAAATCTTTTAAAGAAAAAAAATCATCTCTACCCTTACAAACCCAACTCATTCCTTTCACTTCCTAAGAACAGTAGAAAATATCACATTCTTTTTTTTGGGGGGGGGGGCAGGGAAATGGGGGTTAAGTGACTTGCCCAGGGTCACACAGCTAGTAAGTGTCAAGTGTCTGAGGCCGCATTTGAACTCAGGTACTCCTGAATCCAGGGCCGGTGCTTTATCCACTTCGCCACCTAGCTGCCCCAGTGCCATCTAGCTGCCCCCACATTCTTTAAAAAAAAAAAAAAGCCAAGACAGAGGGTGAAATGCCAGGATGTACCCCCTTCGTATGTCATGTGTTTGCATGAGCAGCATAGATCCTTAAATATGAAATAAAATGTAATCTTTCAAATAAGAATAAGAAATATTTCCTTGAGGAGTTAAAAAAAATAACAATGACCAACAAATGGTGAAAGAAATCATTTGCAAATGAGGAAGACTTAACACCTCTTCATATTCAATCTCATTTGATTTAATCAACTCCCATGGGTTCAATTATCATCTTTATGCAGATGACTCCCAGATCCATCTCTCCAGTCCTAATGACTGTCCTTGGCTACTGTGTCACATTACCATGTGTGCCTTTTGGATGTCACCAACTGGCTATCCCAAAGTCATATCAAACTCAACTGAATTGTCCAAAACTGGATTAGTTTTCTCTCTCCCCCAAACCTCTCTTCTTCTGAACTTCCCTCTTACTGCTGCAAGTTCTACCATGTGGTCAGTTATCCAAGACCACAACAACTTGGTGTCATCTTCAACTACTTGCTCTCATTCTACATATTGAATCTATTATCAGATGTTATTTCTATCTTCACAACATCTCTGTTCTGTGTCCCCCTTCTTCCCATTCACAAAGCTACCATCCTAGTTCATTAACTATTGCTAAAGCCTTTTCATCAGTCTCCCTGACGTAATTCTTTCCCTGTGCTAATCCTTTTCAGTTGCCAAGGTGATTTTTCTAAAGGACAGGTCTGACCATGTCATCCCATCTGCTCCATGAGCTCCAGTAACTTTCAATTATTTCTAGGATCAAAGAAAATCCTCTATTTGTCATTTAAAGCCCTTCCAACCAGGCTCCTTCCTACCTTCTTATTCTTGACTAGCAATAGTCACCTTGTTGTTGTTCCTTGAACAAGCTATTCTATCATGGGGGTATGACTTCTCACTGACTTCCCCTCATATATTCAATGTTCTCCCTTCTCAGCTTCCAATTTCTGGCTTCCTTAAATACTCAGCTCAAATCCCACCTTTTTAAAGGACATTTTCCTAATTGCCCCAAGAAATTACCAACCATTTACACTGCTTATGTCATGTATACATGTTGTCTCCCACGTGAGAAAGTAAGCTCCTTGAAGGTAGGGATCCTAGTTTTTTGTCTTTTTCTGTCTCCTTAAGTGCTTGACATGGTGCCTGGCACATAGTAAGTGCTTAATCAATGCTTACCGACTCACTGACTGAGAGAAAAAGCAAACAAACTAGAATGACTCACAGAGACCCTATTTCAAGCCACCATGACTGCCTGAATATATCTGTGAGACCATCCGACTCTCAGATACTTATTCTAGCAAAATCTTGAAGTTCGCACTGGACCTAATAACATTCAAGAAATACAGTAAGAAACAAGTGACTTTTTCTACTCCAAAACTGCACAAAATGTTAACCAGGAACCCAATGGGAAAATCCCTTATTCCCTTCTCCTAGAAAAAGACAGAGCTAGTGCAGGGCAGTCCCAGTCAGAGACAGACAAGGAGAACAATTCATGGGGCAAGACTCTGTGATATGAGGCATCAAGTGCAGAGAGCAATTCCCAAGAAAGACAACAAGGTTGTCAGAACGCCCATGGGTAGGGACATTTGAGAATCCTCTGATCAGTGTCAACAGGCAATCACAACTTCATGAAAATTACATGAAAACTAGATTTATTAAAAGAGAAATGAACATGCATATGGAACCCAAAGAGTACACAATCATACAGAAGTCTGCATATTTATGACAACAGGGAAAAGGAAGGAGATGGAAGAAATCTCCACCTTAAAGGGGCATGACATGGTAGGGAGAAAGGTGTAAAAAAGGTAGGAAAAGGACAAAACCCCTGGAAGGGGTGAAGCAAGGTGATGGCAAAAGCCTCGTTTTTTTTCTCCTTGGAAACTGTTAGACTATGAAGACAGGATGCTCTGCTTATCTACAGGGTCCCAGCTACACGGGCAGTTTCTCAGCCTAGCCCAGACTGACAGGCGCCTCTCCCAAGGACACACAGGGAGTCCAGTTTGGGCTGCAAACAAAAAACTGTCAGTCTCTAGGGGTTGAGGGGGAGCTTCATCATTGACACATTCAGGGCCTCCTACATGTTCTGGTTCCAATGTTTATTAAAAATATGGCAACACAAAATGACAAGTTCGGGAGACCCCTTAACCATCCTTAACATCAGCAATCTAACAATCTTCCTGAAGGTGAAGGTACATTGACTTGTTTTGATACCTATGGTTGTATGCATATATCTAGTCAATTCCCAAGTCAAGTTGTAGATTATCCTAGCAAATTCTTTGGGGGGGGGGGGCGGGGCAATGGGGGTTAAGTGACTTGCCCAAGGTCACACAGTTAGTAAGTGTCAAGTGTCTGAGGCCAGATTTGAACTGAGGCCCTCCTGAATCCAGGGCCAGTGCTTTATCCACTGTGCCACCTAGCTGCCCCCTGGTAAATTCTTATTTGTATTCTCCTACTGTCTGCTAAAATAAAAAGAATAACAAGCATATAGTACTTTAAGGTTTACAAAGATTTTGCATATATTATCTCATCTGAATCTCAAAAACCCTGTGAAGTGGGTGCTATTATAATCATTCCCATTTTACAGAAGAGGATACTGAGACTGAGATAGGTTAAGAGACTTGCCCAGGGTCACATAGGTCCTATATCAGGCAAGACTTGAATTCAGGCTTTCCTGACTCCAAATCCAGGGGCCTATCCATGACACCACCTGCCTACCTCAATTAAACAGTCTTATTACTTCTGCTTAAATACCATATCATGGCACAGAGACGATTCTGGATTCCTAGGGGTAATTTAGGGTTCATCAGGTTCTAAGATGCTCAAAAAGCTTCAAGTATAGTACAAGCCACGCTTGAATACACAGTCTGGTAGCCCAAGGCCAGCCTTAGTTAAGTATGGAGAAGGCCATTACCAGTAGACTAATTATTAGGTGATGAATTCTTTAGACATGCCAACCCTTGGAGGAAAGGAAAATGCAAACTGGTCCTCAGTTCTCTGCAACTAACTTTCACTTCTCCAATGACTGAGTGGCAGAAAAAGGTGGGAGAGAACATTAAGCAATCACATCATTTTTAGTCAATCTATAAACATTAACTTAGTTCTTTGGTACTTTAAATGTGAGGGCTTTGACTAATGCCAAGAGTGCATATATTGCTGGAGGAACTGAAATCATATAAAAATTGACATCCTCACCCTAAATGAAATTGGATAAAAAGATGGCCCTCCACAGTGGCTTGGTTGGTTTGATCAAGCATTCAAAGGCAAAAAGGAACACTGAGATGGGATATTTGGTCATCGCATATTACAGTGCTTTTAATGAGTTTTTATTAAAAAAAAAAAAACCTGAAAATAATTGAAGTTTAAATGCCATCTGTGGCAGAGGATGAAAGGGTAAATAATTCTATGAAAAATTGGGTAAGACCAGCCAAATTAAAGCAACATACTTTAATATTTGATGAGCTCAATGCAAATGTGACCATAGGGAAGGATAGCCAAAAAACAAACAAACAAAAAAACCCTAGAAAATATGGCTTATGATTAAGAAATGAGAGATGACAAAGGCTTATAAGCTACACAGAAGCCTTATTCTTATATAATATAGACATATTCTCAGGACATAACAAAGTGAAAATAATGATATAAGGTATTTTAAGGCATAATATTATACCTTAAGAGACAGGAAACAAGTAGTTACTCAGAGCTCAGCACAGTTCCTTGCACATAATAGACACTGAATGTTTACTAAACTAAATTAGTATGGAATCATGTGTAAATCAATTGAGTGCATATAGTCATACCACTAACCTGTTAGAATTAGAGTCAAGATTGAAGTCAATAATAAGAAAAAAAGGAAAAAAAAAAAGAAAATATGGGGACAGCTAGGTGATACAGTGAATAAGGCACCAGCCCTGGATTCAGGAGGACCTGAGTTCATATCTGACCTCAGACACTTGACACTAGCTGTGTGACTGTGGGCAAGTCACTTAACCCTCATTGCCCTGCACAAAAAGAAGGAAGGAAGGAAGGAAGGAAGGAAGGAAGGAAGGAAGGAAGGAAGGAAGGAGGGAGGGAGGGAGGGAGGGAGGGAGGGAGGGAGGGAGGGAGGGAGGGAGGGAGGGAGGGAAGGAAGGAAGGAAGGAAGGAAGGAAGGAAGGAAGGAAGGAAGGAAGGAAGGAAGGAAGGAAGGAAGGAAGGAAGGAAGGAAGGAAGGAAGGAAGGAAGGAAGGAAGGAAGGAAGGAAGGAAAGAAAGAAAGAAAGAAAGAAAGAAAGAAAGAAAGAAAGAAAGAAAGAAAGAAAGAAAGAAAGAAAGAAAGAAAGAAAGAAAGAAAGAAAGAAAGGAGAGAAAATTATGGTATGCAATTTATTTTTATTTTAAATGTTAATGTTTTGTGGATGCCTTTTATCTGGACATCATGACCATTTCAATCTCCAACCCTAACTGGATATATCCTTTTGACAATAAAAAAGAATTAAGCAGAAATAGTCAATATGATGACACAAATGACAAAGTATAGGATAGTGCTAGTAGTACCCAGCCCTGCTGCCATGGCAGAAGTAGATTTCATGATCTACTTCTAAGTTACTCATAGAATCTTATAGTGATCTTTTAATTTACATTACTGTACCATGTTAAGGCAGCTAGGAGGCAAAGTGAATAGAGCACTGAGCTTGGAATTAGGAAGGCTCATCTTCATGACTTCAAATCCAGGCTCAGACATTCACTGGCTGTGTGACCCTGGACAAGTCACTTAACCCTGTGTGCCTGTTTCCTTATCTGTCAAATGAGCTGGAGAAGGAAATGGCAAACCACTCCAGTATCTTTGCCAAGAAAACCCCCAAAATGGAGACACAAAGAGATGGATATGACTTAATGACAATAAGAAGACCATTTTAAATGTTGTTCTCTAATTCTGTTTCTTCTACTCTATATTGCACACAAATCTTCCACATTTGTCTAAATTTTTAATATTCATCATTTCTTAATGCACAATCACATTCCTCAACAATCATTTGTCACTATTTTTTATAAACTTTGTTTCTGCCTCTTTGCTACTATAAAAGGTGTCAGTGCTGTGAATTGTTTAGTATGCATTTATGGGTCCTTTTCCCCTAACTTTTACATAATCAGAATTTGTATCTAGTAGTAGCTAAAGCAAGAGGTTGTAACTTTTCCACAATTCCGAACTCTTGCTGACAAGGAAACTTCTTGGATTCAATTATCTCTATATTGATGATTCTACTTATCCAGCTCTAACTTCTCTCATTATTAAAATCAAACAAAATATAAAACAGAACTGTAGGACTGCCAAAGGTGATCATCACTTTCAAGAAGAATGTATAGCAAAGATTCCAAATGGGAAAAGAGTTTTCTGTTGATGCTCCTTTCTGTCAATAATGTATAAATTGCACGTGGACTTCCAAATGAGACCCACAATCACTAAAAAGAGCCCTAACACTCAAAGCAAAGGAGGTAAAAATGACCATGATGCCCATTATGAAATAGAGTGAATGAAAACTCCAGGCATCTTTTCCATTGGTTTGTTTTTGGCCCTAATGAGCACTGGCTTTTTCCAATATCATTGAGAGCAGGAAGTAGCAAAATATTGGTTCAAAAACAATCACTGAGCCTTACTAACAGAAGCTCTGGAGAAATATAACTTTGTGAGTATATATGTGTGTACGTATGTATATGTGTGTACATATATATGTACGTTTATATTTATGTTAAGTGCCAAGATGGAAGAAGAAATTATAATGATCATCAATTAATAATAGTAACTGAAACGTTTATAGTATTAAGATTTACAAAGCATTTTCGATATATTATTTCATTTAATCCTTACTACATACTTGTGAGGTATGTTTTATGGGTTTGTTTGGGTTTTTTTTAGCTTGATAGGTAATTTTTTTTCCAATTAAATGTAAAGACAATTTTTAACATTCATTTTTACAAAATTTTGAGTTCTAAATTTTTCTCTCTCCCTCACATCTCCTCTTCCAAATCACATTTTATGGGTATTATCTCCATTTTAAAGATGAGAAAACTGATATCCATGGTCACACAACTTAGCTAACACAAAGAGGTAGTACTGAAAGACAGGCATTATCTACCTGATTCCTAATCTAGGGTTCTTCCCAATACAACAGTAACAATGTCTGAGGTAATATAGTCAAAACTTAAAATGAAAATGTGGCAGATGGTTGTTTAAATCCTTTCAAATGCAGATTAGGTATTATCTATTACGACCTCTCTCCTGCTCAAAAATCATTTTTCATTACTTTTTGCTTCCTCATTTTCAAACTCCAGCTACTAAACTACTCAAGTAGGCTTCTAAAATGATCTGTTGATATTTTCAAATAACCTAAGCCAATTTAATTTTTAAAAGAATAGAAAAAAATTGAATGTAGAAATCAAGTATTGAATAAAAGCTTCTAATAAAAACCACTGATATAAAAGGACCAACCAAAGGAGGAGATGATCTCTTGCTTTCTTGTGCAGATGTTTACAATAAAAAATCTGGATCTTAAGCAATTTCTTCAATGCCACTGTTAGCTTGGAATTTCTATAAAGAAAAGGGGACTTCAGGCTCTTGCAGCATCATTGCATCATGTTTTGGTTAGTGGTAGAAGATAAATTAAATGTTTTCCCCTTCCATGGTAAAGGAACTATACAGTTGTTTTTATTTCAAGTACCATTTCAAGGATGGAAAACTTTATTCAACTATGTGGCAAGAATTCTATGTTTAATATTTGGAAGGCAGCAATTTATACTTATGCGAAAACAGATGTATCCACTTTGCAGTTCCAAGGCTTACAGATGATTTCTGTGTTTTGTTTTGCCTTTTTTTTTTTTATTATTTCTAAAACTCTTCAGTCAAACTGTAAAAGGAATAGGAAGTAAAAGCCAAAACTCCCTTTGGGGAAAGAGGCTCGGGGATAATAATGAACTTGTGAGTAGCATAGTGATTAGAACAAAGATAAAATCATGATATTTGCAAGCTGTGAGTAGAATATCACTGGAAGTCACAAATAACACTGGAAGCAATTAATGAATACATTTTTTTTTGAGTCATTTCATTTAAAGCAAATGCTGCAGTAACAATAGGGAGGAGGGAACACAAGTATTATATCATTAGTAAAATATGTAAAAATCTATGTATTTGGCAATCATTTTAGTCAATGTGCTTCTAGTTGATATTTTTAATGATAAAGAAAACAAACTGATTTGTAGTTTAAATGATATTTATACCAAAGTGGCAATTCTTCATTCCTTAACTTATAGATTGTTTCAAATTTGCTTTTTCAATGAATCCTGAAAACTATCCACTACTATAAAAATTCCTCAGGATCAGCAGATAACCAAAGGGCCAAAACAATTCTGTCACATTCATTCTCATTCTCATTCTCATTCTCTCTCTCTCTCTCTCTCTCTCTCTCTCTCTCTCTCTCTCTCTCTCTCTCTCTCTCTCTCTCTCCCTCCCTCCCTCCCTCCCTCCCTCCCTCTCTTTCCCCTCCCTCCCCTCCCCCAAATAACCATTTAAGTTATTTTGTTTGTATACATACAATTATTCATATCAGTACTATCTGTGATAGCAAAGAACTGGGGATAAAGTATATGCTATTTGGAAACAAAGTAGATTAGGGAATAAATAGCTAAACTAATTGTGGTATACAAATATAATGGAATTTTACTACACAGTAAGATATGAGGAATTAAGAGAAGCTTGAAAAGACAAATTTATGCAGCATTAGTTAGAATCTAAAATATAACAATGTAAATGGAAAGAAGGAAGGAACAGAGAGGGAGGAAAGGAAGGAGGGATGGAAGGAGGGAGAAAGAAAAAAGGAAGAAAGATAGAAAGGAAGCAAAGAAGAAAGGAAGAAAAAAGGAAGAAAAAAGAAAGAGAATGCTGTTTAATCATACTATTCAAGTATGGGTCCTAAGAAATGAGAAAATAACTCCTGTCCCTTCTTTACAGAAGTGGGGCATTCTGGATTTGGAATACTACTTATAGGGAATGATTCTCTGGGTATTAGAAGGAGAGAAATATACCTTGAAATTAAGGTATAGAAACAAAACAAATATAAATTTAAAATTTTTAAAGAAAGAAAAATCACGGGGGCAGCCTAGGTGGCACAGTGGATAGAGCACTGGCCCTGGATTCAGGAAGACCCGAGTTCAAATCTGTCCTCAGACACTTCACACTTACTAGCTGTGTGACCCTGGGCAAGTCATTTAACCGTCATTACCCTGCAAACCCATCCCCCCCCCCCAAAAAGAAAGAAAAATCACTCAGTTCAACTTTCTCACTCAAGAGTTTAAATAGTGATTTAATAACAGAGCCAAAAGTAGGCTGTATACACAGCTAGGGTAGAGCACTGCATTAGGAATCAGAAAGGACTGAATTCAAATTCTGAGATAGCTATGTGACCCTAGACATATAATTTAACCTCTATTTGCTTCATTTTCCTTAGCTGTTACAAAGGGGAAAATAATAGCACTAACCATCTAAGGTTATTATGTATGAAGATCAAATGAGATAATATGTATAATGTGCTTTGTAAACCTTTAAGTGCTATTTAAATGTTATTACTACTCAACTCATGCCTCCTAATCCAGTATATTTTTCAATGGAAGGTGTCAATTAATCGCCCCAATTATTTTATAGTATTATTGGTTGACTCCTTTTTTATTGTTTTATTTTACAATGGAACTATGAGTGTAAGAGAAAGCCCAGAGGGGCAGCTAGGTGGCGCAGTGGATAAAGCACTGGCCCTGGATTCAGGAGTACCTGGGTTCAAATCCGGCCTCAGACACTTGACACTTACTAGCTGTGTGACCCGGGGCAAGTCACTTAACCCCCATTGCCCTGCAAAAAAAAAAAAAAAAAGAGAAAGCCCAGAAAAGGAATTTACCATGATGTTGCCGTTCATTTCAATAACATGACTTGCACACAATAATTTACAATAGTACATGTTTAAGGTTGAATTGTTGGCCATATTGAATACTTACGACCAATGACCATGACCTGCGTTATCCCACCACCAATCTTTCCTACAAACTGGCATTCATGCTTGAACGACATAACTTGTTTTTCTACTTCTTCCCTCCTTTTGCAATGATCCAAATTATATAGAGCTGCCAGATCACAGGATGACAGATCAAAAGCTGGAAGGGACCTGAAAGACCCTCAAATCCTTAATCTTCCTAAATAATCCCTTTTATGATATCACTCTCTCGATGAGTTTCCTCACACATAAAAATGAGGGGGATAGGGTATAAATGATTCATGAATGCTAAATCTCCCCATTGCCTATTACATCAATCTTATATTCTTTTGTCTAGGTCCATTACCTGGATTACCAGAACTATCCAACTCAATATCCTCTGATCCAATCAGGTTGGATTATGAAAGGCTTTAAAAGTCATAGAGAGAGGGCTAGGTGGCACAGTGGATAAAGCACCGGCCCTGGATTCAGGAGGACCCGAGTTCAAATCCGGCCTCAGACACTTGACACTTACTAGCTGTGTGACCCTGGGCAAGTCACTTAACCCCCATTGCCCCACAAAAAAAAAGTCATAGAAAGAATACTGTATTTTATTCTAGAAGCAACAGGGAATCACTGGGAGTTTATTTAGTAGGGGAAGGAGTAACATGGTTAGGTGCATATGCTAAGAATATCCCTTTGGCAGTTAATTGGGATTAGACTAGCATGGGGAAAGACTTAAGGCAGAGACTCTGACCAGAAGGCTATTATAAGAGTTTAGGTGTGAGGTGATTAAGGGTGAAGGCAGCCATGTAAGAAGAAAAAAAGGGATGTATATGAGAGATGTTAAGAAGGTAGAAACACTTGGCATCTGATTAAATATGGAGGAAGAATGTCTGTGAATGCAAATGATGAGTTCAAGGATGACATGCAGGTGGTAAGCCTGGATGATTGGGAGGATGGTGAAGCTTTCAAATAGCAATAGGGAAAGTAGAAAGAGGGGAGGACTTGACAGGAATGATAATGGGTTTTGTTTTGGACATTTTGAGTTTGATATGCTTATGAGATACCCAGTTTAAGATGTCCAATGAGGAGTTGGTGATGCAAGACTGGAGTTCAGGAGAGAGGTTAGGGCTGGATAAACATATCTGGGAATCATTTGAATAGAGATGATAATTGAACCCGTGGGGCTAAGATCACCAAGTGAGCTAATATAGAGAGGGAGAAGATTAGAGGGCAAGGGATAGAGCTTTGGCGGATACCAAGTTTCAACAATGTGATATAGTGAAAAGAGAAATGGGTTTAAGTTAAATCATAACTCTATCTGTTGAAATGGGTGCTGGCTCCTTATTAATCTATGTGATCTTAGGGAAGTCACATCTCCTCATCTAAAAAATGAAGGGGTTGAATCAGATGAACCCCAGAGTTGGTGCTTTTCAGTTCTAAATCTATCATCCTCTGACATTTATTTCCTGAAGGGTCCTTGGCATCCCACTTCACCTTTCCAGGCCTTACTTTGCCCATTTCCAACTGAGATACTTGAGAATAATGAGCAGTGATTTTTCCACTCTCACACAATGATCATATGTCAATAGTCATCAGGTAAATCAACTCCTCCTTATTCCAAGCCTAGCCTCTTTTCCAATAGCACACTGCTCCTGTCCAAAATATAGAATACCATTGTGAAAAGGGAGATTGAAGGGAAAATCTGGACTACAATAGATCAAGTTAAATCCATTTGCACATACCCCACACAACCACATGCAATAAGTATTTTTTGTAGCTGGAATAATGGACAATGGAGAGCTATATGGCCAGAGTAAATAAGCTGTAGCACATTATAAATGAAAACTTGATACACAAAAAGACACCTTTAATAAATATGGCAGGGGCAGCCAGGTGGCACAGTGGGCAAAGCACCAGCCCTGGATTCAGGAGGACCTGAGTTCAAATGCGGCCTCAGACATTTGACACATACTAGCTGTGTGACCCTGGGCAAGTCACTTAACCCTCACTGCCCTACAAAATACATACATACATACATACATACATACATACATATATATATATATATATCTCACAAAAGACATATAAAATCATATTTATGATCAGAAGATACAAGAATAAAGAACAGTCCAAATGTGGCATTGGTATCTACCCCCACCCCCCAAAAAAATTTTAATTACTATGCAAGTAAAAAGCATACTAGCACTATATATAGTCAGAGGATCTGGCTTCAAATAAATACTCTGATGCTTACCAGCTTTATGACCTTGGGTAATTCACTTCATCTCCATGAATCTCAGTTTCCTCATCTGTAAATTAAAGGAGTTCAAACTTCTGAGATTCCTTTAAGCTCTGGATGGAACTCTATGTACTAGACAGAAGGCATCAAGGACATTGGCTAGATCCTTTGTGAAGGACTTGTAGAAAATTATGGTCATGTTTCAGCCAGGCTTCTCAACCCTGGTAGGTATATGGCAGGGAAAGGAGTTTCCACATGGATAAAATAATTCAGACATACATCAGCAGTACAAAAGAATGTGAATGATTCATGTGGCTTTATTGTGTGATATAATTTCATATGTAACATTACAGAAAAGTACCGACATAAAAATGTTCTCACAGAGCCCGTGTTCACATAGAATGGATCACTATGGTACAAGAACAAAGTTGGAAAACGATGCCTCATAGAAAGTTCCCAGAACCTACATGTTATAAATGATTCTAGGTTTGTAAGAAGTAGCTCTTTCCCACAACCAAGACTGGGGGGGGGGGGGAGAGAGCTCCTAAACTATTTTACAGAATATTATGAACATATCTACTTGTCTTATAATAAACTCTTCAAACTTGGGGTGCATTTTCTTTTCTTTTTGCCTTATCAATGAACTGTCCACCAAAGTATACACGTATACATAGGTTTATATGTGTGAAATTTTAAATAACAAATTCATTAAAAGCAAAGAGCACCTCTGTTCAGTTTTCTGTGGTTAATACTTTGCCCAGGAACAAATATAAACATGTACTACATTAAATTGCTTATGAACATCGAGAGGAATCATAGAATCTTAGATTTAGAACTAGAAGGGGTATTAGAAACCACAAAGCCCAACAAACCTGTCATTTTACAGATGAAGAAACTGAGGCTCAGAGAAATTAAGTGACTTGATGAGAACCATGTAGCTAATAAGTATCTAAGAGCAGGATTTGAAGCTAGCTCTTCCTGATTCCAAATTTAGCACTCAAATCCACTATATCTTGCTTCTTGTTCTCACTAAGAGGACGACTGTAGCTGAATCAAACAATGAACATTTATTAAACAATTGTGATGTGCTGGGCACTGGGGTAAACCCCCTCTTTCTCCCCAAAAAGAAGCAGTTCCTGCCCTCAAGGATTTTGAATTCTATCAGGGAAAAATACATACATAAATATATATAAAACATATACAAGGTAATTTCTGGAGCCAGGAAGACACACTTGGTGGTGAGATGGGGTACAGGGGAAAGGAGAGATGGGGAACCAGGAAGGGCTTCTTGTAGGAGATGGCACTGGTAGTTTAAATTTAAGGAGAGAAATGCTAGCATGATTTTACTTTATTTGTTTATTTATTCATTTTTTATTTTATTTTTTTGCGGAACAATGGGGGTTAAGTGACTTGCCCAGGGTCACACAGCTAATAAGTGTTAAGTGTCTGAGGCCAGATTTGAACTCAGGTACTCCTGAATCCAGGGCCGGTGCTTTATCCACTGTGCCACCTAGATGCCCCCTACTTTATTTGTTTATAAAAATAACAAAGATAGGACACGAGGGTCACTAACCCACTTTTTCAACTGGAAAATGTAATGTACTAAAAAAATTAGCAATTTGTGCTGGGTTCAAGAATTAGTGATTGAGGGGGCAGCCAGGTGATGTAGTGGATAAAGCACTGGCCCTGGATTCAGGAGAACCTGAGTTCGAATCCAGCCTTAGACATTTGACACTTACTAGCTGTGTGACCCTGGACAAGTCACTTAACCCTCATTGCCCTGCCCTACCCCCCCCCCAAAAAAAGAATTAGTGATTGAGTCTAGAGTTTAAAAATTATCCCTTGATTTTCAGTCTGGCATTGTTTACATTCAGTCACACTCACACTACCTTGTGGACCAAAAACTAATTCAAAGGATCACTTGGAGTTAGATTGGCCCATAGAAGACATCAAGTCCAACTCCCTTATTTTACAAATGAGTAAACTGAGGCTAAGAGCAATTAAGTGACTTACCATGGGTCACAGAGCTAGTAAAAACCTGAAGCTAAATTTGGACTCAGGTCTTCCTGACTCTACACTGAGTGCTCTATCCACTATACCACTTAGTTGCCTCACCTTAATTAAAACATGGGACTTAAAAATGTCCAATGTGCTTTCACTATTATGATGTACTTTTTCATTACAATAGTGCCCTACTAAGGGATGGCCTGCTTTTTTCATTGTGACTTTGTTTCCCCAATCCTTTGCACATCGAACTTTCTAAATGAATGTGAGCCTAATCGAACAGCTTGGATACCAATGCCAGGACTGTTAAAACTGCCTGTCCCTTTCTGATTGCCTAATGGTGATCCCTGAAACCTGCCTCTCCTCCACAAAATGTGCATTTCTACTGGTCAACCAACTCTTTGGAACAACTGACATCCACTCTGACTTACAAAATCTGAGAGAAAACAATGCTTGAAATGCTCAGGAGTGTAGCCTTGGTGAAGCCTGTGCTTGTTTTGATTTAATTTTCAAATATCAGCTACTCCCTGGAGTGCTATTCTCTTACCTGGAAAGAAGACTTCATCATCTTGGGTTCAAGCAAGGTCCAAGTTGCTTAGACCCTGAGGGAGAAGCATGTTTTAGGGAACTGAAAATGTCATCCTGTGAATACATGACTGAGTGAAGGGGTCCTGACTGATCCACAGAATTTGAAGTGCTATATCCAAAGATCAGAATCAACACAGTCCTTGGCATGCTTTCTGGTGATGTCTTTCCTTCTACCCTTGGGATCCTAGTATGAGCACAGGAGATTTTTTTTTTAATGGCAGAACTGGTTTGGTCACAGATTAAGGTTTTTAGAGAGCATGGAAAGCAGCAATTTTTTTTTTTTTGGACTGGCTCTGTCAGCTCTGCTAGAAAGAGACATATTCCTTCCCAAAGAGCACTTTGCTATGCAAAATTTCACAATAAAAACGACAGGTCAAATGGAGAAAATAGCGTTAGGAGCATAACACTCAAAAATTTCATCAATGACACATAAAAAAGATACAAACTCAATAAAACAATGGTAGCATAGTTTTATACATGTTAAATGATTAAGAAATACATAAATGTTAAAATAAATAGTGGTAGTATCAATGACTCAGGCTGCTGCTTGGCCTGTACCCCAGATCTCACAGAGACTTAGTTGGCACTATCTGACTTGGAGGCCATGGCCTACATGGAGTGGAAGGGGGTGAGGGGGGAGGCATGGACCAGCCCTCCTCCCACAGCTCCTACTATACCAGAAGATATACAATAAAGATGGTACTTTACCTTGAAAAAGCCCTGGTTTGCTTGTGGAAGTGTATGTCAGAAAGGGTGCAGCTTGTAAGTTATTGGGAAGTGCTGCAGTTTCCTTCATTCTCTTTTTACAGGAAGAAATTGAGAATATTTGAACAGCATGCTCAAATTGTTCCCTGATATATCAGTCAGTCTGGAACAAATTTGAGTTTTCAAAAGAAGCAAAACAGGCTGTACACAGAAGGCAATGTTCTCTGGATTTATATATGATGGACACAGATTATTTTAATTACTGCAATTGGTCATTTTACTTCAACCTTCAGTAACACCCACTCCAAACACTAGAAAAGCTTACTATATTGACAATGTAACAAGATATTGGGCACACAAGGGCCAATCGGAACCACATACAATGTGGGGATGAGCAAAAACTAAGAGTATCCCAAGGATGTGTCTTACCATTCTCTTTCCCGTGAGAGAGGTCTCATTGTGTGAACTGAAAGTTTGTATTTTTAAAATCTGGACAAACTAGAGAAGTATCAATCTGCCAGAACTGGCTATGAGAAGGTACTGTACAACTTGAACTAGAGAAAGCCCAAAAGGCAACCCTACATGATACCAAGGGCACTGCACTTGGAGTAAGGAAACTTGGTGTTTAAATCCCGGCTTTGACATTTACCAGCTGTGGGTTCTTAAGTGGCTAGTGGTCACTTAATCTTTCTAAGCCTCATTTCATTCATCTGTGAAATACTTGCATTCCCTAGCTCACAGGGCTGTTGTGAGTAAAGTGCTTTGTAAACGTTAAAAGTATTGTATAAATGCAGGCTATTATATATTATCAACACTAGCGTCACACTTATCCCCGGATGTCTAAGAGAAGTTCTCCTCCCTCCTCCCCACCCCATTATATCCTTAACTCTCAGCCCCTTAGAAAATAGAAGTGCTTCATTTTCAAAGAAAATGTGTGTAAATATATAAATTCTTTACTGTGACTGCAAGTAGTAGTTCCTTAATAATTGCTTGTTAAATTGAACAATCTGAAGCAAGTTTAGCATAAACTAGCTAATAAAAAAATGCAATTCAATTTATAACTGCTCTAACTTTTAGGAGACGAGGTAAACCAAAGAATCATGGCCTTTTTTCAGGTCTAGAAAGACACTCAAGGATCATCATCAGTCAATTCACTCCCCTCATCTTACAGCTGAGAAACCCTAAGGCCTAAGAGAAGACCACAAGACAACAGGGATGGGATTGAAATGAGTCTTCAAAGGTCCTGATCCAGTATTACCTAAACCTCTCCTTTCCTATTACCTAGCCGATTATCTCAAAATGGAAGAAATTGGGGCATCTAGGTGGTGCAGTAGATAGAGCACTGGCCATGGATTCAGGAGTACCTGAGTTCAAATCCGCCCTCAGATACTTAACACGTACTAGCTGTGTGACCCTGGGCAAGTCACTTAACCCCAATTGTCTCACTTTAAAAAAAAAAGGAAGAAATTGGGGGATAGCTAGGTGGTGCAGTGGATAAAACACTGGCCCTGGATTCAGGAGGACCTGAGTTCAAATCCGACCTCCAACACTGGACACTTACTAGCTGTGTGAGTCTGGACAAGTCACTTAACCCTCACTGCCCCACCCCCCCCCCCAAAAAAAAAAGGAAGAAATTTCATCTTGCATCAGTAGCCCAACCTCACTGACATCAAACATCTGGTGATCAAAAAACAAGCACTGATTAAGGGACTACTTTTTCAAGGCCCCAGGGTTACAAGACAAAAATGAAACATACCCTACCCATGAGAACCATACATTCTATTAGGGGAAACAATGTGTGTAGCCAGTATAAGTAAGTACAAATTACATACAAAGTAAGGGATAGGAACTACACCTGATATGCAACTGGAAAAGGGAAGAGTATTTTAATAGATAAATAATGTCTTAGTGTTATTATGAAAATAGTTTTCATCTCATGAACCTCTTGAAAGAGTCAGACCACAATGGGAACTTCTTTGTTAGAGGTAACTGAATCTTGCATTCAAGGACAACTCTACCCACTGCACCACACTACTTCACTGACAAAGAACCAAATAACAGTAACTAATAATCAACGTGGTGTCCCAAAAATCTTACTGTAGTTCTAAACTAAAACTTCACTGACTTAAAACTGCTCTAAGACTTTTGGGACATCCTGTATAGTGCTTGAAGGTCTTGTTTTGTTTTTTAAGTGATATATAGGCTGTGTGTGTGTGTGTGTGTGTGTGTGTGTGTGTGTGTGTGTGTGTGTGTGTGAGAGAGAGAGAGAGAGAGAGAGAGAGAGAGAGAGAGAGAGATCTCATGGGGTCCTCACAACAACTCTGGGAAGGAGATGGTACTATTGTGCCCATTTTACAAATAGGGAAACTTTGATAGAGGTTAAGTAACTTGCCCTGGGGTCACAAAGCTAATAAGAAATCTAAAGTATGATTTTAACTCAGGTCTCCATAATTCTAAGCTCTATCCACTATCTCAGGGTGCCTCGATGCCAAAGCAAATACAAGATAAAACACTACATAAATGCTAGCTATTATAGGGCTGCTAGGTGGTACAGTGGATAGAATACTGGACCTGGAGTTGGGAAGACTCCTCTTCCTGAGTTCAAACCCACCCTCAGTTGTGTGACCCTGGTCAAGTCACATACCCGTTAGACTCAGTTTTCTCATCTATAAAATGAGCTGGAGAAGGAAATGGCAAACCACTCTAATATCTTGGCCAAAAAAAATCCCAAAAGGGGTCATGAAGAGGCAGACATGACCGAACAATAGGAATTATTGTTATTATTACTATTACTAACTACTGTTGGGGTGGGGAGTTTCAGGAAGGGAATAATGAAAGATCTGATGTAGGAGGTTCTCATTTAGATGAGCTTTAAAGGAAGTTTGAGATTCTTAGAGGCAGAAAAGGAGGGAAGGCATAGGGGTCAGCCTATACAAAAGTCTAAGCATAGGAAAGGGAATGTCACCATCTTCATCACTTAATTGCTGGGTTTTCTATGTGTGGGCATGAAAGAGAATAGGCGTGGGAGAGGGGAAAGCAGTGGTATCAGTGGTGTGTTGTTGCCATAGTCAGGGAAAAGACTCAAGCCTCCAGATTCACAGCCAGGGTAATGTTAGGTCTTCTAACCTACCTCTCTACCACTCAGAGCAGAATAGCAGTAATTTCAGTTTGCTCCATTC
The DNA here is from genome assembly GCF_019393635.1 of Dromiciops gliroides. Classification (NCBI taxonomy): domain Eukaryota; kingdom Metazoa; phylum Chordata; class Mammalia; order Microbiotheria; family Microbiotheriidae; genus Dromiciops; species Dromiciops gliroides. Next base: position 266,965,928 of record NC_057861.1, on the reverse strand, counting down.
ATCCAATTTATTAAGCATTTACTTTAAAAACAGAACACTGTGTGAGGTAATAGGGGAGAAAGAAATTTTAAATAAGAAATGATCCTTTCCTTCCTAAAGCTTGTAGTCTGGTTGTGGGAGAAAAGGGGGAGAATTTGGCACACAGATAACTAAAATGCCAAATTATAAATAATGTATATTTTGTCAATGTCCCAGTTGTGCAGATGATTACATATATACGGCAAGTGGCATCATGATACACTGGAAAGAATACTGCCTCTTGAGTCTGAGGACCTGAGTTCAAATCCTAACATGGTCACTTACTACTTATGTGACTGAGCAAATGACAACGTCCCTGGCCCTGGTTTTCTAATCTGTAAAATGAGAAAGGTGGACTAGATATTCTCTGAGGTCCCTTAGAGTAAATCTTCTTAAATTGTGGGTTGCAACCCTGCATGGGGTCACATAATTGAATGTGGGGGTCATGAAAAATTTGGCAACAGTAATAGATTATGTATACTTATTTCATATACCTACGTACCCAGGGTTACATAAAAATTCCTCTAGGAAAAAGAGTTACAAGTGGGAAAGTTTAAGCAGCCCTGCCTTAGAGATCTAGACCTATCTATGATCTAGGACAGTGTTGACTGTGTTGTCCTTGAGGTATAAGTCTTAACAAAAGCCTAATTTTGTTCTTATTCTTGTTTCATTACACCAAGTGGTCAAACAGAGCCCACAGGTTTCTAAAGGAATTCATGCAAGATGAAAAAAATGGAACCATCAGGACTCTAAAGAGGGATTCCGCTTAAACCCCAAACCTTTACTCTTCTGGAATATTCAGTGTGTTGGACTTAATAACAATTCAATTCTATAAACTTTTTTTTAACTAAGGACCATGAATATAGATAGCACTGTGCAAGATGCCTGAAGTTTGGTGGAGAAAGCCCAAATACAAAGATAAAATGGAAAGGAGGGAGGGAATAAGCATTTATATGGGACCTACTCTGTGCCAGACACTGTGCTTAGCTCTTTTTTTTCCAAATATGATTATCATTTTATTCTGAAAACAACCTTAGGAGGTAGGTACTATTATTCTCCCCACTTTACAGATGAGAAAAGTGAGTCAAACAGGTTTAAATGACTTGCCTAGGGTCACATAGCTAGTAAATGTCTGAAGCAGATTTGAACTCAGTTCTTCCTGATTCTAGGCCCAGCACTATATACTGAGCCACATAGCTTCCCCTAGAGAGGTAATTCCATACACAGGAAATCAAACCTATAGAAACAAAAAAGCATAGGATGTGTTTAGATCATGAAAAGCTGTCTAGTTCAGAGTAAGGTTGGAGTCAGGCTATGGACAACTTTGAATGTCAAACTAAGTTGGTTTAATCTTACTGGGAAGACAAAGTCCTTGAGTGATTTTGACCAGATGAGTAATATGATCACACCTGGGCATCAGGAAGGTGATGTGGTCAGTAATGTATATGACAAGATAGTCTGAGAATAGGGGTGGGGAAATAGGAGCCTCTTGCAATACTCCAGGGAAAATGCAAGAAGGAGGGGCAGCTAGGGGGTGCAGTGGATAAAGCACTAGTCTTGGATTCAGAAGGATCTGAGTTCAAATGTGACCTCAGACACTTGACACTTACTAGCTGTGGGACAGTAGGCAAGTCACTTAACCCTCATCCCTCCCCCCCCCCCCCCCGCAAAAAAAAATGCAAGGAGGGCTTGAACTAGGGTGGTGTGAAGGAGGAGAGGGGAGGATAAGGTGAGAAATAAGGATAATGAATCAATGAAACCTTTAACGACTCAATGGGAGTCAATGGGAGAAGGGAGAGGAGAGGAAACTCCAAAGCTAAAGCTGGCATAACCAGGAAAATTGCAATGTCATTAACAGAAATTGGGAACATAAGGGAAAAAAAGGAAGTTTGGGAGGCAAAATGAGTTTCATTTTAGACATATCAAGTTTAGAGTGCTGGTGAAATGCCTAAGAGAACATTTTCAGAGTCACAGAACTTCAAATTCAGGGTGCTTTAAAAACAATAATATTTATTATCAATAATAACATTTATATAGCATTTACTCAGGCACTGTGCTAGGTGCTTTGTAATTGTTACCTCATTTGATTTCCACAACAACCTAGGAGGTGGGTATTATTATTATTCTCTTTTTGCAGATCAGGAAACTGAAGCACAGAGATGTTAAGTGATTTGCCCAGGGTCACTGTGATTCTGGATCTGAACTCAGGTCTCCCTGATTCCTGACCTGGCATTCTATCTACTGTACAGCCCGGCTGTTCCATATCCTAATTCTTCCCCAAGTGAGTCAATTACAACTGAATGACTTCAGGAATACAGCTTAGCAAAGAGTTAAAAGTATAAACTTAAATAAAGATTTGGGAGTCATCTGCATAAAAGCAAAAGCTAAAGCCAGGGGAGTAGATAAGATGAAGGATCAAGGGAGAAAATATATACAGAAGTTACTAAATATTCTAACAATTATCTGGCAACTAATCTTGTGAATAATAAATTCAGAAAGTTGTAGAAGTATATATGTATATATTTATACATATGTGTGGATAGATACACATACAAAATATATATACATACACATACAAATTGGGTTCATGCAGGGTGGGGGTAGGAAAGGATATATTAAGAAATTAATGCATTATAAAAACAAAAGGCATCAATAATATAGTATTTAGTAATATAGTATTTTTCAATGTCTGACACCAACTAAAAGATAATCGCCAATATATATTGAGCAAGGGGACAGCTAGGTAGCGCAGTGGATAGAGCACCAGTCCTGGATTCAGGAGGACCTGAGTTCAAATCTGGCCTCGGACACTTGACACTTACTAGCTGTGTGACCCTGGGCAAGTCACTTAACCCATTGCCTTGCCCCCCCGAGAGAGAGAGAGAGAGAGAGAGAGAGAGAGAGAGAGAGAGAGAGAGAGAGAGAGAGCGAGAAAAACAAACTTATAATAGGACACTTTCAGTGGGGGAGGAGGGGGGAAAGGAGAGGTAATGGTAGAAAAAGGGAGAACTCACTACCTTTTGGAAGAAAGGATCTTGGTGCAGTTTCTTGCTGGAATAAATTATTCTATTTAATGTTTACTCACTAGGTAACCTTAGTGTAGTCTACCCTATCAATTTATAACTTTGCAATGTTTTATTCTCCTGCCAGAGAGCATTTATGCATTAGCAGTTTTCATTTATTTTACCATTAACCTTTATACACCAACAGAGAGTTGCTGGAATAAGAATGGTGGGAAATGGAAAGATGCCATAAAAGACCACTTTTAAGCTCTATGTGTGTTGTGATTCCACTGTTCTGGTATGAAATATATACTGGTACTCCCCTTCCCCGATTCCTCTCCCTGTTTTGCTTATAAATGAGGTTTCTCTAAATTTCCCAGTCAAGAAAGGCAAAACACACACCCCCCCAAAAAAATGTTAATGAAAGGAGAAACACGAGGGCTCTGAACTAAAAAAATAAATAAAAATGCATAATATCTTTGAACCATTTTGTATCTGTTCTTTTTTTCTTTTTCTTTCTTTCTTTCTTTTTTTTTTTTTTGCAGGGCAATGAAGGTTAAGTGTCTTGCCCAGGGTCACATAGCTAGTGAGTGTCAAGTGTTTGAGGCTGGATTTGTACTCAGGTCCTCCTGAATCCAGGGCCGGTGCTTTATCCACTATGCCACCTAGCTGCCCCCTGTATCTGTTCTTAATACAGATCAAAACCAAGAAGTCTAACTAGTTATTGGCTATTCATATCCACAGCCACACCTCCACAATAAGCTACCTTATATATTTCATATTTGATGTCTTATTTCTAGGCATTACAGTACCTATGACTCTGAATGCTTGTATCATGGAAGATGAACTGTATATCCAATCAGTTCCTAGCTCCTGTAGAGTCTACATCAACTCCACTAATTGTGCCACCACTCCTGTTTTAGGCTTTCACTGAGTTCTTGTCTAGACCATTATATTAACCTCCTATCTGGTCTTGCTACCTCCACCTTTCCTTTCTCTGATCCATCCCTCCTCCACCTACCAACCCTCAACTCAAAAACCTTCAATGGAAGGGAAGGTGTGATTACTAAGCACCAGCATAGGTTCACCTAGAATGTGTTAACCACACCAACCTCTCATTTCCTTTTTATATATCAGGCTACTGGTTTGATATATCAAGAGGACAAGAGGTGGCGCAGTGGATAAAGCACCTGCCCTGGATTCAGGAGTACCTGAGTTCAAATCCAGCCTCAGACTCTTAACACTTACTAGCTGTGTGACCCTGGGCAAGTCACTTAACCCCAATTGCCTCACTTAAAAAAAAAAAAGAGAGAGAGAGAACAAGCACAGTATACCTGGATTTCAGAAAAACTTTTGATAAAGTCTCATCTGGGCTCTGTGTGGATGGATTAGATGCAGGGTTATGAACTAGATGACAGTATACAGAAAAGGTAGATTTAAAAATTGACTGAATGGCTGGATTCCCACATTACTGAAGAATGGACTTCAGTGAAGTTTTCGGTGAAGTACCTAGTGGTGTGTCCTAGGGAGGTTGTTCTTGGTTTTTGTGCTACAGGAAAATCACTGAATTCCTGAGGCAAGTCAGTTCAAACTGAATCACTTGACAGAAATCAGGGTAGTGTTATAGAGTATAAAGAGATCAGAATTATAAGTGAAAAGACTTGGGGTATAAACCTAGCTCTGTCATTTAATTAGCTCTGTTAACTCGGAGTAAATCACCCCCCCCCCAGTTTCTTCATCTGTAAAATATTTTAAAGACTGGATTTCAACATAATTGATTTCCTTTGCAATCAATCCTATGCATTTTATACACTGAAAGACATTCTGAGAAGGGGACCATAGCTTGAACAGGTTTCCAAGGAGATCCATGATATTAAAAAAAAAAAGTTGGGGCAGCTAGGTGGTGCAGTGGGTAAAGCACAGGCCCTGGATTCAGGAGGACCTGAGTTTAAATCCAGCCTCAGACACTTGACAATTACTAGCTGTGTGACCCTGGGCAAGTCACTTAACCCCAACTGCCTCACTAAAAAAACAAAAACAAAATAAAACAAAACAAAACAAGTTAACCCACAGACTAGATGGTCTTTAATGTCCCTCTCTAATGTCCCTTCCAGTTCTAAATCCTTTGACCTTATGATCCATTCCAAAGGCCAGACTAACACCAAGCTCCCCCAGAGATGTACTGCCATCAGCAGAAACCAAAGTAGATTTAAATTGGCAGTGACTGATCACTAGTCACAAAGTTCCCTAAAAGAATTAGATTCCTCCTTTTACATGTCGGACCATTCAGAAAGCGCCTCATGCACCATCATTATGCCCCCAAATACCTCCTACTTATGCCTCCAGCTCTGTCCATTCTATATTCTTTGACCAGTCTAATTTCTCCCCACCCCAGCCCCAAACATAGACAAAGTAAATACAAAGTGAAGGCTCTTAATAAATTCTTGATTTATTGAACAAAACCTAGGAGAACCTACAAAGTAGGGTGATTGAAGTGTTTCTTCTTTCATTATATTGGGTGCAGTGTGCTGCCTCCTCATTAACTCCAGAACACCAAGCATAGTTCCGGTGTGCTTCATTTTAATCAAACCTGACAGAAGAAAAATCCTAATTTAAAGGTGCATTTAGAGAGGGATTCTGAAAATTGTGAAAAGAATTCTTTTAAACAGCAAGTGGCCTCTCTCCCTACCTCCTTAGCATTTGAAAGAGGATTTGATTTACACACTACTTTTTACAACTCAGCCACAGCAGGTTCTTGATTTTCCCTCCATCATGCTCCCAGGAACCTCACCATCCTACAAGAACATATCAGCTTGGTACTCACACCTCATCAGTATCCTCTGCCCCGGAAACCCATCTGAATTGGAAGGGGGGGGGGGGGGTTTGCAGAGCTCCTCCCAGAATCTCCATTTAAGGAGGGCACCCCTGGCTGGCCATCTCTTCATTTCTCACCTGTCTGTACACCTTTGGACTTTTCCATCATGCTCAACAGATAAATTTCAAGGACAGAGAATACAGGAGTAAATAACTAGAGCAAGAAGTGGGAGGAAGAAGAGCAGTGCCATTGTCTTAACTTATTAAGAACACCGAAGCCCAGATTCTTCATTGCCTAAAGGGCTAAATGCATCCAACTCAAAATTTTATCAGAAGTATTTTTAATATATTCATGTACCATAAACAATAACTGGGGAAGGGGGATATACTTTTTCAATAGAAACAATTACCATCCTACTAGGTTTTTTTGAAGTTGTAAAACCAAACTAACAAAAACAAAACCAAAAACCGGGTCTAGCTACTAGGTCAGAACAATCTTGAATTCATTTCGTCCACTACAAGCTGCATTTCCAATCCAGACAGTCTCCTGCTTGTGTCACTGTATAGTGATGCCTATCTGTCAGTTGACAGACTCCAAAGAGAGAAAAGTAGCCTCTGAAATGAAATGGTAATTGCAGTGGGTGGAGGGAAAAAGGAAGAATCAAGATAGCAAGGTCTGGTAGCCCTGAACAACAATGGGAAAGGGGAAAAAAACACACTGTATTATCCAGTTCTAACTACCTCACAAAACAAGTCAGAGAACAGTGCCAAGGACAGTAGGCCATTACAAAGAGACAGCCCTAAAAAGATAAAAAGGGAATGTAAAATAGCACACACAATTAAAATTCAAAGATCATGATTACTGGAGTTAATAGGGTTCTTTGATTCTGGCTAGCTCAGAATTTAAGTTAGAAAAATATCTAATTTATAATTAGCAAATTTCCAATTGTGCAGCATACAAAGTTTTAAAAATTGAAAAGTTTTATTCTTAAAGAAGAGCAAAAAGAATGACAGATTCTTAAAAAACAGTAAAAAGGATGATAAAGATGAACAAAAATGATAAATAAGAATTCCATTAGTTGGTCAATAAGCATTTATTAAATGCCAGGTATGTGCCAAGCACTGGGAATTCAAAGAAAGGCAAAAAGAAAGTGGCCCCCACTCTCAAGGGGCACACAGTCTACTGGGGGAGCCAACAGGCAAAAAACTATGGACAAACAAGATAAATAGAAGATAAACTGGATATAATCAAAGGAGAGAGGGGAATTGCCACTAATGTGGTAAACAAGTTTCCCAGTTATAAGCTTGATTAGCAAGCAATGCAGTGTGAAGAACTACTTCAAGATGAGTAGGAGAAGGGTTGTTCTTTCTGTCCAACTCTTTGTGACCCCAGGGACCATAATCATCCAAAGGGTTTTCTTGGCAAAGATACTGGAATAGTTTGTCATTTCCTTCTCCAGTGGACCCTTTCGTCAGGCAATCAGAGGTTAAGTGACTTGCCCAGGGTTATAAAGATAGGAAGTATTTGAGACTGGATCTGAATTCACGTCTTCCCACATCCAGGTTCAGTGCTCTATCTAGCTTTTTCTGAAGAGAATTTTATCTATCAAACAAACAGGCAGGAATAGAGTACAAGTACTAAAGTACTGACTTGGAATCAAGAAGAAGTGAACTGCAATTTCAGTTCTTACCATGGGCAGATCTCAAATCCTCTAATCCTTTCCTCTTCTCATTTGTAAAATAATAATACTATATGTAATACCTCGCTTGCTGCAAGAGGCTGTCATAACAGATAGGGAGCTAGCCTTGAAATCAAGAAGACATGAATTCAAATCATGCCTCCAACACATATTGGCTGTGGGATCCTGAGCCTGGCACTTAATCTCCAAGTCCTCTGGGCAACTCTCTGAAATCTTAAGTTGCTGAGAGGGTGTCAACCTTCATCAGTATAGAGAATGTCCTCACTTGGGAGTTCCCAAAAACAATGTAACCATAGGTCCAGTCCTTATCCCTACTAACACAAGGGGAAGGATGAAATGAGATTCAATTCTACAAAAATATATGAGGCATCTACAATGAACAGTTCTTGTTCCAGATGCTGAGAATACAAAGACAAAAATGAAAGTCTATGCCCTCAAGAGGCATGCACCTTAAAGAAAAACAAGTATGTGAATAAGGCATTAAAATGGATGCACAGCTATAAAGTAAGTACATATATGAATAGATGTAAAGTGAAGTGGGCAGAACAAGAAAAAAATACACTAAAATAACATCAGTGTAAAAGAAAAGAACAACTGACTGAAACTAAATGCTGGAATGCTGAGCAAGGCGGCTGGTGGTACAGTGGATAGAGAGCCAGGCCTAGAGTAAGGAAGACCTGAGTTCAAATCTGCCCTCTCACCCTTCATGGCTATGTACTGGGCAAGTCACTTAACCTCTGTTTGTCAAATAGTTATAATAACAGCACCTACATCACAGTGTTGTTATCAAAAATGAAATTATATTTGTAAACCATTTAATACAAGACATTAAGTATGTGCTTCATAAAATGCTGATATGCAAATTTCACACCAGAACTGATCCAACCATTCTGGAGAGCAGTTTGGAACTATGCCCAAAGGGCTATAAAGCTTTGCATACCCTTTGACCCAGCATTACCACTATTAGGTCTTTTTTCCCAAAGAGATCATAAAAAAGGGAAAAGGACCCACATGTACAAAAATATTTATAGCTGTTCTTTTTGTAGTGGCAAGGAATTGGAAATTGAGGAGTTGCCCATCAGTTGGGGAATGGCTGAACAAGTTGTGGTATATGAATGTAATGGAATACTACTGTGCTGTAAGAAATGATGAGCAGGAGGAGTTCAGAGAAACCTGGAAGGACTTGCATGAACTGATGCCAAATGACATGAGCAGAACCAGGAGAACATTGTACACAGCATCAGCAACATTGTGTTGATCAACTGTGATAGACTTGATTCTTCTCAGCAATACAATGCTCCAAGATAGTTTCAAAGGACTCATGATGGAAAATGCTCTCCAAATTCAGAAAAAAAAAACCTTTGAATCTAGATGCAGATTGAACCATACTGTTTCTATTGTTTTTGTTGTTGTTTTTCTTTTTTGAGGTTTTTCCCTTTTGCTCTGATTCTTCTCTCATTACATAACTAATGCAGAAATGTTTAATGTGATTGAACATATATAACCTATATCAGATTACTTGCTGTCTTATGGAAGGGGGAAGGGAGGGGAGGGAGTAAAGGGAGGGGAGGGAGGGAGAAAAATTTGAAAAAAGAAATCTTATAAAAACAAATATTGAGGGCAACTAGGTGGCACAGTGGATAAAGCACTGGCCTTGGATTCAGGAGGACCTGAGTTCAAATCCAGCCTCAGACACTTGACACTTACTAGCTGTGTGACCCTGGGCAAGTCACTTAACCCTCATTGCCCTGCAAAAAACAAAAAACAACAAAAACAAAAAAAAAAACCAAATGTTGAAAACTATCTCTACATGTAACTGGAAAATAATTAAATATTTATATGGGAAAAAAAATTCACACCAGAAAGGTTGAGAAAACAAACCTTCCCTTTCTTCATTATAGTGATAGAGGACTATGGTTGTGGAATATTTTATATAACACAAGAAACAGTTGATGTTTTGGTTGGTTTTGCTAAATTGCTCCCCCATCCCATCCTCTTTTTTAAAATCTTGTTACCAGAGCTGACTTGCTTATTAGATTTACTAGCTGTGTGAGTTTTGGGTCACACATTAAACTTCTCTAGATCTGTTTCTACATCTATAAAACAAGGGGATTGGACTACCTGATGTCCCTTCTCATTTCAGATCTATGATTCCATGAGAAAGAATGGGAAAATGGCAGGGGAATAAAAAAAGAGTAAGAAATAAATGTGATTTAAGAAAAAATGCATTCATAAAATTAGATTTTTAATAATAATCATCATCATAACTGACATTTATATTGCACATAAAGGTTTGTAAAGTGATTTTACATGCCATCTCACTTGATCCTCCCAACAAGTGATGGGAGGTTTTGTTCTCATTATCCACATTTTACAAAATGAAAGTGGTTTAGTGACTTGTAAATACAAAACAATTTTAGGGATTATAGAAGGTGAGAGGGAAGCTTATGTAGGGAAAGGCCTGATGAGGGAGGTAGCACTCTAGCTGAGCCTTGAAGGGAGACAGATTCTAAGAGGTGGAAAGGAGAGGGAATGAATTCCAGGATGGGGGAAGGCCAATGCCAAGTCACAGAAATGGAACATTGAATGTATCTAGGGAATAGCAAGATGCCCAGGTTTACTGGAATGTAGACTATGTGAAGAGGAGAATGAAAGTCTAGAAAGACAGGCTGGAGCCAAATTTGTGAAGAGCTATTTCTCACTCCCACCCTGCCACATTTAATCTGTTGCCAAGGCCTATGGATTTCACCTTTGCAACATCTCTCCATTATACCTCCTTCCCTCCTCCAGCACTCTAGAGTGAAGGCCCTTACCACTTAAGACCTGGACTGTTGCGATAGCCAGCTACTAGGTCTGCACCCCTCAAGTTTTCCCTCACTCCAATCCATCCTCCATTCACACACTAAAGAGATTGTCTTAAAGTGCAGATCCAATCACAGCCCTCTCCTACTCAAACTCTAGTGGCTTTCTATTGCCTCTAGGACCAAATACAAAATCTTGTTCGGCATCAAAGCCTTTAATAACCTAGCCCCCCAACCCCCTCCTTTCCAATCTTCTTACACCTTATTTCTCATCACATACTCTTTGATTCAGGGACAATAATCTCTTTGCTGTTCCATGAACAAGACCCTCCATCTCTTGGCTCTGGGTATTTTCTCTGGCTTTCCCCCATGCCCAGAATGTTACCGCTATTCATCCCTACCTACTGCCTTCCCTGGCTTCCTTTAAGTTACAACTAAAATCTCATCTTCTTCAAGAAGCTTTTCCCAATCTCTCTTATTTCTAGTGCCTCACTTCTCTTAATTATTTCCTATTTATTTTGTATATACCTTGTTTGTATATATTTGTTTTCTTGTGGTCTCCCCCATTAAACTGTAAGCCCCTTGAGGATATGGACTGTCTTTTGTCTCTTTTTGTATCCTCAGTATGTAGCAATTGCCTGGCACTTAGTAGGTGCTTAATAAATGTTTATTGACTAACAGACTATGGACAGTCTGTATTTTTTTCCTGGAGGCAATTAGGAGTCACTGAAGCTTCTAGGGAAGGGAGTAATGTGGTCAAATCTTGCTGTAAGAATATCAATATGGCAACCATAAGGAGGAAAAAAATGGAGGGGGGAGAGATTTAAAGCGGATAGACAATTTAAAGGCTAATTCATTAATCTAGAAGGTGATGAGGGCCAGAACTAGGGTGGTGGTCACATAAGGAGAGGAAAGATTGAGGTAGAATTAGTAAAATTTGTCCATTAACAAGACTAAGCAACCGATTAGATAAGAGAGATGAGGGAGAGTGTGTCCTGAGGGATGGTGGTGTCTGTAGCAGTAACAGGGAAGCTGGGGACAAGGATAGTTTTCAGAGGTCTGAAAATGAGTTATCTTTTGGTAATGCTGAATTTGGGATGCCTATGGATCATGCAGTTGGACATATGGGACAAGCAGTTGTGAGATCAGGGCTGGATGAGTGGATTGAGAGTCATCTGCATAGAAATAATTAAGCCAAAGGAGCTGATGAAGGCATGGACATAAAAGAGAGAGTCCAGGACAAAGCCCTGGATTCAGCAAAGGAAAACTAAGAAGGAACAGAGATATAGGAGAAAGCAGTGACACAAAAACCTAGGACCAAGGGAGGAGTATTCAGGAAGAGGGGCTGTTCAACATGGAAACAACAGAGTGGTCAAGGAGGATGAAGGCCAGGAAAAGGACACTGGATTTAGGAAATATAAATTCTATTTATATCTAAAAGGCACTTACAAGATTGAATACAACTATCTCATTTTTACAGCTGAGGAAAAAGAGGTTCAGAGCATTTAACTGACTTGCCTAGAGCCACACAGTTAAGTGTAAGAGGCAAAATTTAACTCATGTCTTCTAGAGACTCCAAGTCCAGAGCTCTAGCTATTATATCACATGGGCTCAGTTTACCTTGGAGGGATCAGTGGTTGGGGACAAAAGCTGAACTGCATGGGGTTAAGAAGCGAGTAGATGTGGGGAAATACAGACAACAAGTGAAAGAGAGAATACAAGCTAATAGTTTGAAGAACGGGTTGCTCAAGTGAAGGTTTTGAAGGATGAAGGATACACCTGGGTATGTTTATAAAAAAAGCAAGAAAGAAGCCAATGGAAGATAAAGATGGAAGGTTAGAAAGAGAGGATGATTGAAAGGGCAAGCTCCCAGAGGAAACAGTAGGGAATACAAGGGCACAAGTTCAGGGGCTGTCCTTGACAAGGAGAAGAAAGACTGGAGCAAAGGAGGAGAGAATGAGGGATAACAAATGGGGGACAGAGGGGAAAATCAATGCAAAGTGCTTTGCAAACTATAAAGATCTATATGTCTATTTTTATTATTAAGAAAACTAAGAGGCAGCTAGGTGGCGCAGTGAATAAAGCACTGGCCCTGGATTCAGGAGTACCTGAGTTTAAATCCAGCCTCAGACACTTGACACTAGCTGTGTGACCCTGGGCAAGTCACTTAACCCCCATTGCCCTGCTAAAAAAAATTTTTAAAAAATCCCTAAGATTTAAAGGATTGCTCAGGGGTGGGGAGAGAGATACAGAGGGAAATCTAAATGATATTTAAAAAGATAAAAATTTATTAAGAAAAACATATCATTCATACATATATATACATATATGTATACACATATACACACACACACACACACACACACACACACACACACATATATATATAAAAATAAGACCTATATCAGATTACCTGCTGTCTAGGGGAGGGGGGGAAGGAGGGGAGGGACGGAGAAAAATCTGAAATTGGAAAGCTTGTATAAACAAAAATTGAGAACTATCTTTACATGTAACGGGAAAAAAAATAAAATACTTCATTAATAAAAAAAAAGAAAAAGAAAAACATATCTAGGGGCAGCTGGGTGGCACAGTGGATAGAGCACCGGCCCTGGAGTCAGGAGGACCTGAGTTCAAATCCAGCCTCAGACACAAGATTTACTAGCTGTGTGACTCTGGGCAAGTCACTTAACCCCAATTGCCTCACCAAAAAAAAAAAAGAAAAGAAAAGAAAAACATATCTGTCATATGTACCTATTTAGTAAAAAATGTCTACAAAAAAAAACCCCAAAACAAAAATTCTTAGCTTCCTTCAAGACCCAATTCAGGAGCCACCTTTTTTTCTTTTCTTTCTTTCTTTCTTTCTTTTTTTTTTTGGGGGGGGGTGCAATGAGGGTTAAGTTACTTTCCCAGGGTCACACAGCTAGTAAGTGTCAAGTGTGTGAGGCCAAATTTGAACTCAGGTCCTCCTGAATCCAGGGCCGGAGTTTTATCCACTGTGCCACCTAGCTGGCCCAGGAGCCACCTCTTAAGAGAAGTGTTTCCTTGAGTTGTTAGAACTCTTTCCCTCCTTAACTGATTCTATATTTTACTTATTTGTATATTTATTGTACTCACCCAAAAGAATGTAATCTCCTTGAGGGCAAGGTCTATTTAAAGGCAGCTGGGTGGCATAGTAGATAAAGCACTCAGCCTGAAATCCGGAGGGCCTTAATTCAAATTTAGCCTCAGGCACTTACTAACTGTATGACCCTGGGCAAGTCACTTAACTTCTGTTTGCCTCACTTTCTTAATGGGGATAATAACCTAAAGTTGTGAGGATCAAATGAGATATTTCTAAAGTGCTTATGGAATACATTAAGTGCTATACAAATGCTACCGATTATCATTATTACTGTTTTTGCTATTATTATGAGTGTCTTTCTAACCTCATAGTGTAGCATTGTATCTTGCTAGGTTATAAACCTTTAATAGATGCTCACTGACTTAAATTCTTTTCCCAAAGTTTAAAAATACATGTTAGTAAACATCCCATAAATCATACCATAATTTCAGTTAACAGGTCTTGACTAAACTACAAAAGGGGAAGGTTTTTTTTTTTTTAAAGAAAAAGTTTTAAAACAACTATGACAATCCAGATAACAAAGTGTTTATTACAGGAATTCATTGTTCAATACTTTCAAAAGAAGAAATCCAAATACTTAAGAGGGATTAAAGGACTTTTAAATCATACACAATGACTACATGGTAAAATAAACTCTTGCTTAAAGTGCTTTGCTGCTTCTCCAGGCTCAGTTTGAAATAATATTGAAAGCAAATAAGCCAAAAAGAGAGTTCAAATCAAAGGTCACTCTAGGATATCACTAAAAACGCTTGCAGAGTGAATGCAGTATACTGCTACCTGAACTCCATGAATTTATTCCTGGTGCTGTAATTCAGGAATGCCAGGACATGATATGAATATTTGTTTGATTTCCAGAAGAAACCATGAACTAAAAGCAAAAATAAGGGGGGGAAAAAGGCAAACAGTCAAAGCCTGTGGCCTGATTATTGTATACTTCATACTTATTCTCAAAGTCCAATGTAACTTGAAGCTTTCCTTAACAAAAACATAAACAAAAATAATCACTCTGAAAATGCCTTTTCCTATTCAGTATAAGGAAATCCACATGTTTAAACTAAAATCATCTTTTACGGCTCATTTTTTATGTAAAAAAGTGAACCATGAAATTAAAATTCACACTGCATTTCAAATTCTACCATTTATGAACCTTAACTTTTAGTTTGGCTAAAATAAAATTAACACCTGTGATTTTTCTGTACACTCTTAAAATGAACATTTCTGCTTTAGGCAATCATAAATAGGCCACATAGATTTTTTTTCATGACTTACCCAATACCTAATTTTCATTTAATTAATCTCACCCTTGGTTAATAGCATTGTACTGTAGATAAAACCACAGTTTTAATGGAAATCTCTTAAAATGGCTAATCATAGAACATATGGATATAGGTAAATTTAATAAGGTAGGTAGATTGTATTTGTTAAAACTAAAGACTGCCTAAAAGCTAATGTCTATAGCAGTAAAAGGCAATTAAAAAATTTATAAATCAATATTTGATTTAGGTATCTACTATAAGAGATAACTTTCAGGTTAAGTAAAACTTTAGGTCCATTACAAGCAGTAGTACATAAAAATGACTAACTCACATTCTCTTTTGCACACATAATTGCGAAAATTCGAACACTGTTTTTAAGGTAGCTAGGTGGTTCAGTGGATAGAGATCCTTGAAAAGAAGATATAAGTTCAAAATTAGCCTCTACATTGAACTAGCTGTGTGACCCTGGGCAAGTCACTTAACCTCTGTCTACTTTAGTTTCTTCATTTGTAAAATGGGGATAATAATAGAATTTGCCTTATAGTGTCTCTGTGAGGATCAAATGAAATAACATTTGTAAAGAACTTTATTTTTGTTTTTTAATTTTAATTCTGAACTTAACAAATGCTATATAACATGAAAATTTTATTATATGTAGAACAAATAGGGGACTGATTGTACATGAGATTTTTTTCATAGAAATAACCAATAATTTCATTAAATATAATAACAACAATAAAACAACACCAAAATTTAGGATATACAGCCAAATCAGTGCTTAAAGGAAAATTTTATCTTAAAACACTTTAATCAATAAAAAAGAAAAAAAGCAGAACCAAAAATTGGGCATGCAACTAAAAACAATTTTTTAAACCAACAAATTAAAACTCAATTTAACACCAAAATGGAAATTCCTAAAATCAAAGAAAAGATTAATCAAATTAAAGGCAAAAAACCTAAATTAATAAATACAAATAGGAGCTTTTAAAAAAAATAAACCAATAAGAGCATCTAAGTGGCGCAGTGGATAAAGCACCAGCCCTCTATTCAGGAGGACCTGAGTTCAAATCTGGCCTCAGACACTTTGACACTTACTAGCTGTGTGTACATGAGATTTTAAATTTTGATTATAAAGCTAGATTTTCTCTTAAAATATGTGATTAACTGAACATGTAATAACTGCCCACTTCAAAGTTGTCCTGCTTTTCTGTCATTTTTTCTAGCCTTACTTCTGCTCTCGGCATTTTTTTGTTTGTTTGTTTTAAATAATTGCTTTTCGAGCTGCAAAAAAATCTACATTTTCTCCCTCGTATATTCCCTCCCCTAAACAAAAAGGGAATAAGCATGTATTATATACACACTATGTATCAGACACTGTACTAAGCACTTTACAAATGTTTCATTTGATCCTCACAACAATCCTGCAAGATAGAAGCTATTACTCTCTCCATTTTATAGGTGAAGAAACTAAAGCAGATAGTGGTTAAGTGATTTCCCAGTCATACAGATAGTAAGTAGCTGATGCTGGATTTGGACTCAGATCTTCCTGACTCTATGCTTAGCACTCTATCCACTTAAGTACCCAGCTACTTCTGAAGCATGGGACAGAGCACTGCACCTCACACAGAGAGTAAAAGGACTGAAAAAACAACCCCCCATTACAAACATGTATAGTCAGTCAAGCAAATTTGTTTCCCAGCTAAGTTGTTTCTGCAATGAATGCATGCTTGCTCGCTCTCTCTCTCTCTCCCCCTCTCCCTCTCCCCCTCTCTACACATATGCACTATACACATTTATACACACATATACATAAGTGTATATATGTATATATATATATATATATATACACAGATATACACACATGTATGTGAGCATGTATGTGTGGATGGATAGATGGATGGGTGTGTGTGTGTGTGTGTGTGTGTGTGTGTGTGTGTGTGTTTTCTCACGTAATCAACAGCCTCTATTTCCCCATTATGATTTTCAGGGACTTTGTTGCTTGAGAAAAATTTTGAACCTCTTGTACCTAGTTGTTGGTTTTTTCTTTCCAATTCCTTCTTCCACAGCTTTCTTTTCTTTACCCATTTATTTCCCCTAACAGTCTTTTCATTCATAAAAACATTTTAAACTTTTTTTTTTAACTCTTGCTTCACCACTTCTGAGAATTCTAATTGATTTTATGCCCAAGATGTGTTTTTCTTTGAGGTTTTGCTTATAGATGTTTTGGAATCATTCTTTGATTCCAGGCTTGTGTCTTGAGCATCCCTGTCACCGTAATAACTTCTTATGGTTGGATTCTTTTTCTGTTTGGTCATTCTTCCAGCCTACTTCCTGATTTTGGCCTTTATGTTATGGTCAGGCTCTGCACATTTCTGGAAAGAAGATTTGGGCTAAGTCTTTTTGCTGCTTTCTTGGGGTACTGAGTATTTTGTTATTCTAAGATCTCAAGGACAGCTTAGGCTAGGAATCTGTATGCTTTCAAAGCCTCTGAAGTGGACTGATCCAAGGTAAAGTCTGATTTCTGACCTTCTGGTCTGGGCTCTGCAATTTCCTGATCCAGGTTTGGTTTGAGCAAGAAACTGATGTTTTCCTCCTAGTTTACAGTTTCCTATTGCTGGACTCAGCCTGGTGGAAAACACTGATGGTTCAGAGTGACAGAATTCCAGGCTTCCCTTAAGTCTAGGATCCTTGCCCTGGTTATTTCTCTGCAAGCCTCAGACCAGGCAACAAGCTGGAACTGATACTCATCTAGCCACACAGCTGCTGTTTGATTCTGAACTCACTCCTTGCTCAGCCCACAGCCCAAGACCCACAATCCCTCCTCACTCTGGAACACTGCTCTTCAGCACAGGTCCCCTCAGCAGTTTACCCTGAATTTGTGACCTATACCTGGGTAGTGCAAGAGAGAGATGCCAGTTGCTTGGCTCTTACTCCTTGTAAAGTTTTACTTTGTAAACCTTAAAGCACTATGTCAATGCTAATTATTATTCCTGGCAGGCACTAATAATGTCATTGAAGGTGGAGAAAAAACATTTCAAACAAATTATCAGAACTGACAATGGAGCTAATTGGACGAGACTAATGTTTTAAAGACATCTGAATAAATATGCAGAGATAAAGACCTCAGCATTTATAGCCCCAAGCTGATATTCCGCTGCATATATTTATACAGATTTCAAGATAGATTTTCATTTCACCTAGTATATAGATAGCTTACAATATTTTGGGAGACTCACCATATGATTTCATTGGTAGAAGGAACCTCAATGAGAAAATGGCACTAGCAAGACTTGAACTCAGGTCCTCTTGACTCTCAGGGTGGCTTTCTACCTATTACATCCTGCTTCCTCTCCTATGTCTAGAATACATATTTGCTTGTGTTTATTACAAATATCATATAAATCATATTTATATTAAAATATAATTGGGGCAGCTAGGTGGCGCAGTGGATAAAGCACCGGCCCTGGATTCAGGAGTACCTGAGTTCAAATCAGGCCTCAGACACTTAACACTTACTAGCCGTGTGACCCTGGACAAGTCACTTAATCCCAATTGCCTTACCGAAAAAAAACCAAAAAAACAAAATATAATTAATAAGAAACACATCATTGCATTATTGGAAACTCCAAGATTACTGCTTACCGACAGAGTAAACATCAATCAACAAGCATTTATTAAAAGCATTTTATGGGGCAGCTAGGTGGCGCAGTAGATAAAGCACTGGCCCTGGATTCAGGAGGTCCTGAGTTCAAATCTCACCTCAGACACTTGACACTTACTAGCTGTGTGACCTTGGGTAAATCACTTAACCCTCATTGCCCCGCCCAAAAAAAACTAAAACCCATTTTAAGTATGTTAGATGCTACAATAGGTTTTGGGGATATAAATACAAAAATTAAAACAATACCTCCCCTCAGTGATGTTATGTTCTATCTGGGGAGACATGAACCTACAAAAGTATAGGTATATATGCTTATATGCAGAATAAATACATGGTAGTTAGGGAGTGCCAATAATGAAATTAAGAGTCACCAAGACCCTCATAGATGACAACACTGGGAAAGTTCCTTATTCTTCCAACATTTCAGATGAGAACTACACCAACAAGGATTCTTATTCCTGATGAGTAAACACTAAATAGTGACATCCCCAACTCATACTCATAATAATGGTTTGTCTTATAACATTGATTTTTTGAAATGAACAATTGATGAATGCATTTCATTTTCATAAGAATATATATTTGTCCTGGATTGACATTTTCCTGATATGAAATGTAAACAAACCTAGCACAGCAGTGGATGAAACAAAAGACACAGCTCTTTTTGAAGAAAAGGGAAATAGAGCTGAGAAGAAGATAAAGGAGAACTTTCAATCCCTCCATATTTCTCCAAATGCCAAACCAAAAAGGCAGAACAAATGAGAAGAGAAAATTCCAGTACATGAAGATGTAAACCTGCCCGGTGTTGTTGAAAGTTGAGGAAAAAAAATTCAAACTGGATACCTCATACAGTTTGTACTTTACTGACAGAAACTAGAAGGGTGGTGGTTCCTTTAATAGAAATAGGGAAGTTGGGAAGAAGGAAAAATTTGGAGAGAAAGATAATGAATTGGGATAGCTAGGTGACACAGTGGATAAAGCACTGGCCCTGGATTCAGGAGGACCTGAGTTCAAATCTGACCTCAGACACTTGACACTTACTAGCTGTGTGACCCTGGGCAAGTCACTTAAAAATGAATGAATGAATGAAGATAATGAGTTTAGTTTAGGAAAGGTTAAATTTCAGATGTCTCTAAGGAATCTAGTTTGAAATACACAATAAGCAACTGATAACTCTTAGTCAAATGCTAGTTGTGATATAAGACAGGGGTTTGTAACCATTTTTGTGTGGCAGACTCCTTTGACAGTCTCAGTAAACTTATGGATCCCTTCTCAATTGTTCAATGCATAAAATAGAATATAATGGACTATAAGGGAAACCAAATCTATTGAAATGAAATTATCAAAATATTTTTTAAAACAAGTTCCAAACTCAGGGCCCTGGTGGGAGACACAGGTTCCAGATTAAAATGTAATTGGAGCCATATGATCCTGGGCAAGTGACTTAACCCTTACTGCCCCACCAAAAAAAAAAAATGGGGGTAGCTAGGTGGCACAGTGGATAAAGTACCTGCCCTGGATTCAGGAGGATCTGAGTCCAAATCTGGCCTGAGACACTTGACACTTACTAGCTGTGTGACCCTGGGCAAGTCACTTAACCCTCAGTGCCCCCTCCCATGTAATTGGGAAGTATTTAACAAACTAAATAAAAATACAATAGAAAACACTTAGTAGCTGTGTGACCCTGGGCAAGTCACTTAACCCCAATTGCCTCACTTAAAAAAAATTTTTTTTAAATACAATAGAACATAACATGACATTTTAAAATTAAGTCCATATATAGCAGCAGGGATCCTTATGTGTGGCTTAGTGGCCAAACTAGTTGAGTTTGACACCAATGATCTAGCCCTAGCCGCTCATCTTAAAGATAAGGAAACTGAGCCCCAAGATTAAGTGACCTCTCCGATATCAAACAAGTAGAAAGAAGCAGAGCCAGGATATAAACCTAGGACTTTCTGACTTCATCACATATAATGCACTTTGTACTGTGCAAGCCTTCTGTTGAAGAATCAACATCTGGTTACAGGACCAGCCCCTTGTACTGCCAAAGAAGCAGTAGCAATGGCAGGAAAACGCCTCTGTCAGCAATAATACTTTGTAAATACACCAGCTGACTATCAGTCTCTCGGAGGCATCTTTGGTCCTCCCAGACAGAACTGATTTAGGCTGAGGTATGATGGTGGCCTGAATTTTGCTTCATGTGGAGTCTAATGAATAAAGGCTATCTTTTGGAGTATGGTCATCATTATTAAATGCATGAACTGTATTTTTTTTAAATGCCAATTTTAGTATCTAAGAACAAAAAAAGAGGGAAACACAACCTAATGAGTTTTCATATAGGCTCCACAAAAATATTAATGTTAAAAAGGATCTTAAAGACCAACTTTTATACCCAGTGGCACATTGAAAAGACCTTGTCTAATCTTCTAATGTAATAAATATCAATAAACTACCAAAATATATAAATTACCAACATGAAGGGAATTCAGAAAAAAGTACTAATGTAAGAGGGAAGAAAGTTCTAATTTTTTATTTCTTTTATTTCTGAAGTAAACATTGTTCATTAGGAAAAATTTTGCCCTACAGGCAAAAATGTGACATAGAATCTTAGATTCTTTCTTTTTCTACTCCCGCCCCAGATGGCTACTATTAAAGGCAAATAGGTATATATAGATATGTAAAATTATTTTACACATGCTTTTATTTATCAGTTTTTCTCTGGATTCAGGTAGAGATTTTCTTCATATGTCCTTTATGGCTAATTTGGGTATTTATAATAGTCAAAATGACTTATTTGCTCAAAGTCTTTCTTAAAAAAAAATTGTTGTTACTGTATACAGTGTTCTCTTGGTTCTGCTCATTTCACTCTTCCTTATTTCATGCAAGTGTTTCCATGTTTTCCCAAGCTCACTGAGCTCATTATTTCTTATAACAGCAATATTCCATCATAATTCATCTAACCACAACTTGTTCAGCTGTTCCCCAACTGAAGGGCATCCCTGCAATTTCCAATTCTTTGCCACCACAAACAGAGCTTCTATAAGCATTTTAGAACATGTTATTTTCCTTTTTCAACTTTTACCTCAATAAATAATTAAAAGCCAAAACCTTAATAAAAACAAACCAGTTTTTGTTTGAGTGAAAACCTTTGCTAATATAACTGGGCATGGGGAGGCACATATTGAGTTGCTTTACAAGGAAATAGTAAAATGACAGCCAAATACTAGCTGTACTAAATGGTCAGCTAGGTGGCACAGTGGATAGAGCACTGGTCCTGAAGTTGGGAGGATCCCAGTTCAATACTTACTAGCTGTGTGACCCTGGGCAAGTCACTTAACCTCAACTGCTTCAAAAACATCTGGGGCCATCCCCAGTCCATTGGACCCAGATGGCTCTGGAGGAGAGAGTGAGGTCAGTGACTTTGTACAGCTCTGCATCACTTAAATTCACTGCAAGTCATGACAACATGATGTCACTGTCCTCTTTGAGAACGAAGAACAAACAACAACAAGCTGTACTAAATGGGTAATCTTAGGAACTTGCTTAGGATAATCTCCTTAGAGGACTCTCAGTATTTACCATCTTTCCTTTTATAGCTTCTTCAGTGTCACTGAACCCAACTGTGAAACAAAATTGATATACTATGACAGAATACTAATACTACAGACAGCAGTATCAATGTATCATTCTGGGATACAGTTGGGTAATAGGGTAAGGAATCGGGACAGATATAAAATAAATTCCTGTGGCACAATTCAAAGACTTCCCACCCCCCCCATCCCCACCCCCTGCCATGTTCTCTAGGGTGAGTAAAAAAAAAAAAAATCATAATGTTCAGTTTAAATTCCACATATACCAAATATCCCAAAAAGGAGATCACAGGATCACACAGGATCACATATTTAGAGAGGGAAAGAATCCCAGAGCTCATCTAGTCCAAACTCCTCACTTAGGACCTGAAAAAAGCCGGAGATGTTAGGTTACTTGCCCAGGATCTCACAGGTAGTAAAGTGGCAGAGTTGAAGGGTTGATGTAAAATATCCTATCCAGGCTTCTTAAATTATCAGCTCTTCTAAAGTTTCTTTGTCCTAGCTTAGAACAAATGGTTAAAAACAAACAAACAAACAAAAAAACCCAAAGCTCAAGCCTCCCAGATTCTTGGTACTCAGTGTATACCACTGGAGGGTAAAAGAGTTTGAAGCTTTTGGATAAATGCTGAACATAAATGTCATCTGGACATCTGGCAATAAAAAACAAAATACTATGATGGCAAAATGAACAATCTTATACTCAAGCATCTGTTTTAAACCCTATTGCCATAAATCGAGATAACTGCATCTTTGTTTACTTGGAAGTGGGAGGTGGCAGGCAGTGGAAGAAAAATGTTCTGACTAAAATGGATATTTGTCATAGGGGATTTGCAATGTATTTTACATTGTTGTAAGAGCAGCCAATGGTAAAATGTTTTAAGAAAGCCTTTGGGACTTCAGAAGATGATGGCTAAGAACTGGGTCATTAAATTCAGTGACAATTTCCCCAACATTTTCCCCATTTGTGTGTGTGTGTATGTGTGTAGGGTAATGAGTTGTGAACAAAATCTTAAATGTTATTAATAAAACAAGGCTACAAATCTTAACCTAGATTCTACATAGCTTTAGAAAAAGAATTCTGAATTTTTCTATTTAAATACCAACTAGAATTGATACTTCCCACTCTCACATTTAAAACTTTCAAAACAACTTTCACTCTCCACTAAACTTGGCCTTAGATGAGAAGAACATAAAGTACAAACTAATAATATTTGATTAAAATAGAAACTTAAATTCCAAGCTGGGATAATTTGCCGGCTGAGATAATTGCTGAAGACTGCACAGGTATTCAAATTAATAAGTGTGATTTAATAAACTTTGGCAAAAAATGCTTTCTTCAAAAATATAAAGAATAAGTTCAGGTTCTTTTAAGCTATGCTGGTCTTTTAAGATAGTCCAAAAATCGGAATTTTGCATTTACTTTGTTCTTAGATTTTCCTATCAGTGTCTGTTTTTCTTATTATTATCTTGATATTTCTCTAACTTCCTTTGGTCTACTTAATCTATTAAAATAAGGAAGTGCCAAGGAAATTAACTTCTTACTTGAAGGACTAGAAATATAAAAATGCAAAAGACATACTATAATGATATGATCAGGATGAAGATATACTACCGACTTCAAAGAGCTTTGCTATCTCTGTGGAATATTGCTTGGTCAAAGTGAAACTGTCCTAAAAAAATATAACTTAATCCTTTAAATTCACATGAATAATTAAGAGCTTCTTTTTTAAGGGCCATACCTAAGTGTACATTTTCATACAGTGAACATTAAGAAGATATTCAACAGTGTAGAAATACATGAACTTGAGGGGGAAGGAGAAGGAAAATGAAACATATTTGGGTAGGGATCAAAGGAGGATGAACAATGATATAGTGATGAGAACATACTATAGGGCTCCTGGCCAGCTGAGACAAATGGACAAAGTTCTGACAGAGAACAGAGGCAAAACATTCTGGTTTTGTCTTTCATGAGGCTGGGTCCCTCTACCTTGCCAAGGCTGGAAGTACAGTGGACACCCATTGGCATGATACTACTCATCAGCATGGAAACTTCATTAATCTGTTCAGTGTTTCTGACCTGAGGTAAATTTCTCCTCCTTAGGTAGTCTGGTGGTCCTCTGTTCCAGGGGCATTCTCCCTATTATTGCCAGGCTTAGTGTGAACATCCATTCATCTTTAGCTCTACCCACCTCAGCTCAGAACAAACTCAAGAAATCTCCCAATTCAGTCTCCTCAGGAGTAGAAATCACAAGTATGTGCCATCACGTCCACAGAGAATATGGGTTTTGGGGGGAGATTTTAACCATTTGGACATCTGCTGCTGGATCGATCTCGATCGATCTCTCTCTCTCTCTCTCTCTCTCTCTCTCTCTCTCTCTCTCTCTCTCTCGCGCGCGCACGCGCGCAAATAATTTAACATTTGATAAGGTAGAAGAAGCACCAAGAAGTAGTGCTGTTGGTAATAGAGAAATGGCAGGAACTTTGGGAGGCAGTGAACAAATCATTTTAAAATTCAGAATCAAAGAGGTAGGCAATAGCAGAGCACTCCCACCACCATGTCCTTGTTTCTCCATCTTTTGATCTGCTTCTATTGCTCTGCCCTGAGCCTCTCCTCCCAGGTTCATGAATGTGCATTACTCCACTTTATGAAAGCAGATTTCAAAGAGTTTTAGAGACAAGGGAGGTTTGATTCCATGGCCTAAAATATGAAAGAAGTCAGCTCAGGTGGTGAATTTGAAGAACAAAATTTTGATTAACATTTGCAAGTGATTCAGATTAGCAAAGTAAGGAGGTATAATTAAAGAGATTGATATTGCTTGAACTAGCTGTTGCTTACTTGGAAAACATTTCAAAAGAAGACATATAAGAGCAAGTAGAAGTGAAGGCAGATAATTTAGGATGAATACAAAAGAAAGGTAAGGGACTGCAACCCTCAATAAATGCTAAAGACAACGAAAAAAGGCAACCTTAGTTATTGAGGGCAAGATCAAATAGATAAGATCCCTGATTATCAAGGATGAGAAGATAGTAAAATACAATGGTGAAAAAGAACTATTTAAGTCTGATTTTGCTCTTTTTTTCCCCTTTCCCCATAGAAAACAGCTAATCCATGTTCCTCCCACACAACCATTAATCCAGTTAGAAATAGCTTCTTGAGAGTCAACCTACCTGAATACAGTGTATGTACCTAGCTATACCACTGGACCAGAATCTATACTATGAGATCACATTATAAAAATAAACAAATAAACCCATCAGTTTTCAAAAATGGAAAGAAGGTGAGTACTGTAGATTTCTAGAAAATTTCTAGAACATATTGCTAAAAGGATAACCTGTAGGCAGTGATGAGAAATGACGATTACCATAGGTTCATGAGCACATGCATGCATGAATACAGTTTTAAAAATTATTAATTACATGCTAAGTATTGTGCTAAGCACTAGGGACACACATAGAAAAGTAAGAGAGTACCTGCTTTCAAGATGCTTACATTCTAACACACAGAGACAATACCCTACCCAGGATGCAAACACAGGGCAGATGTAAAGGCACAGTGGGCCTTAGGGTCTAGCAAAAGGACAAACGTCAAAGTCCATGGGTAAATGCATTTGCCAAGTCATGTCATAAAGTTTACTGGAACTAGATAAAGCTGGTTCACTGATTAGACCTAAACAACAGGGACTGACTGATATCAATACTGATTAATAACAATCTGAAGAGAGGGCTCAACATTTAATGAAAGTATTCTATTATCTTTGTCCCTACTCTGACCTGAAAACTTAGAAACACAGATGGCATGTTTATCCATTTTTCAGAGTACTCGAAGCTGAGCAATGTAGCTTGTATTCACTGGTTCTCATCCCTTAGCTATATTAAATATTATTACTCCTAAGCGATTTTTTTTTTTGCCGGGCAATGGGGGTTAAGTGACTTGCCCAAGGTCACACAGCTAGTGTCACAAGTGTCTAAGGCTAGATTTGAACTCAGGTCCTCCTGAATCCAGGGCCAGTGCTTTATCCACTGTGCTACTTAAGCTGCCCCCCCCATGCTATTTTTCAATGAAAATTTATTTCCCAGGTTTAAACTAAAAATTAGCACTAAATGGAAAAGCCAATAAAATTCTCGAATGGAATGAATGAAAGGCAGTGGCACTAAATTTTCAGATTATCAAAGAATCACACAATAGAGAATTGGAAAGGATTTCCAAAATCATTTAGTCCCTCTCTTTGCCCAAAGCATGAGGGGCTAACATAAACAGGCACTGTCAGAAATATTATCTCATTTGAGCCTCACAACAACCCTGGGAAGTAGGTGCTATTGTTATCCCCATTTTACAGTTGAGGAAAGAGGCAAACAGAAGTGAAGTGATTTGTCCAGGGTCAGACAGATAATAAGGATCTGAGATAGGATTTCAACTCAGGTCTTCCTGATTCCCCGCCCAATGCTCTACCCACAGTGCCATAAACTGTCCCAATATGCATAAAGGCACATGAGCCATGCCTTTATCCAAGTCACAGATAAGAAATTCTGAATAGAGACATGATGCTATAGTAGAAAGAGTACTGGGATTTGGAGACAAGAAGTCATGGTTCTGAGTTTGCTAGCTGTGCAACCATGGGCAAGTCAAATAACTTCTGAATCTCAGTGTTTCCATCTTTTAAATGGGGATAATAATACTTGGACCACCTTAATTCACAGAAACATTGTGTGGAAAGAACCCTGTGGATCTTAAAGTGCCATTTAAATGTGGATTACTGGTATTATTATAATAGGCAAGGATAGAGGCATTCAATACTCATGGACTTTTCTTTAAGTTACATTTATGATCAGCACAGAACCGGACAAATACAGCTTCCTCACAGTTTTTTGTTTCTTTGTTTTTTCTAAGGGTTATGTTATCTTTCTCCCCTTACTACTTCTTTTTTTTTTTTTTTGGAGGGGGGGGAGACAATGAGGGTTAAGTGACTTGCCCAGGGTCACACAGCTAGGTTATCTTTCTCCCTAGAGCCTTCCCCACCTCCTACCTTCCTTATTATTGTGGAGGGCAATACCATCCTCAGGCTTCCAATCTAGGAGTCATCCCGCATACCTCACTATCTCTCATCCTCCCATGTCCAATCTTTTGTCAAGGCCCATCAATTTCACCATTACAACATGTCTCCAATACATCCCTTTCTCTCCTCTGTCACTACCACCACTCTAGTGCAGGCCCTAATCACCTCACACTTCTTCACAGCAAGAGCTGCTGGTGGGTCTGCTGCCTCAAGAATCCCCCCCTCTCCAATCTATCCTCCATTCAGCCACTAAAGTGATTTTCCTAAAGCAGAAGTCTAATCATGTCACACAAATACCCCCCTGCCCCACCTCTATAAACTCCAGTGGCTTGCCTTCAGGAGCAAATACAAAATGTTCTGTTAGGCATTCAAAGCCCTTCATAACTTAGCTCCCTCCTACCTTTCCAGGCTTCTTACACCTTAATTCTCACCACACACTCCTAGATCCAGTGATACAGGCCTCCTGGCTGTTCCACAAACAAGATACTCTATCTCTCAGCTCCAGGCATTTTCTGTGGCTTTCCACCATGCTTGGAATATTCTCCTTTGGAATAACCTCCTTGGCTTCTTTGAAGTCCCCACTAGAATCCCACGTTTTACTAGAAGCCTTCCCCAACACCTCTTAATTCTAGTGCCTTCTCTTTATTAACTAT
Organism: Dromiciops gliroides; assembly: GCF_019393635.1. Lineage (NCBI taxonomy): Eukaryota > Metazoa > Chordata > Mammalia > Microbiotheria > Microbiotheriidae > Dromiciops > Dromiciops gliroides. The sequence goes on along the minus strand of NC_057861.1, from coordinate 266,938,258 downwards.
TTCCTATATATCCTATAGATAGCTTGCCTTATGTATATTTGTTTGCATGTTGTCTTCCTCATGAGTTTACCCCAAGGTAAGTTCCTTGAGGGCAGGGACAATCTTTCGCCTCTTCTTGTATCTCCAACATCTTAGTACCAGGCCTGGAATATAGTAAGAACTCAATAAATGATCATGGATTGATTTATTGATATGCATGAAAGTCACAAGTCATGCAATTAGAGAAACATTATTATGTTTTGCAAATTTATTCCTTTACCTCTCAAGGAATCAGCTGAAGTTTTACCACCTATCATACAAATGCTTTAAAAATGGACATATTTATGGCGCAGTGGATAGAGCACCGGCTCTAGATTCCAGAGTACCCAAGTTCAAATCTGGCCTCAGACACTTAACACTTACTAGCTGTGTGACCCTGGGCAAGTCACTTAACCCCAATTGCCTCACTAAAAAAAAAAAAAGGACATATTTAGCTAAGGAACTTGGGAACCCGCTTAGTAATTTTCAGGGGTTGATAATTATTAAATAAACAAAGAAGAATCTTGTGACTTGGCAGTCACCTATACAAGGCACATTGAGAAAGGATTGTAATGGTTATGAAGCATAAATAGCTGATAATAAAGTGACTGCTTAAAATACAATGAAGCAGGGGCAGCTAGGTGGCGCAGTGGATAGAGCACCGGCCCTGGAGTCAGGAGTACCTGAGTTCAAATCCGGCCTCAGACACTTAACACTTACTAGCTGTGTGACCCTGGGCAAGTCGCTTAACCCCAATTGCCTCACTAAAAAAAAAAAAAATACAATGAAGCAGTCTGACTATAATTTAACCTCTTGTTTCTGTGACTATGAGAACAAGCAAAAATAGTTTCTAAAACACTGTAGAAAATTTGACAAGATTATTTTTTGAGAGGCTGTCTTTCTTGAGCAAGTTATCTTATTTAAGAAAGAAAGAATACAAAGATGCCTCAAGTCTACATTGTATTTAGTAAAAGATTTCCCTTCAACATCAACTTCTCCAAATCAATGAACTTCTTTGTCTGAGGTAGTAGAACCTCGCTGAAGAAAAAGAAAAAAAAACAGAAGCCATAACATACAAGGTCTTTTTCCAGCTTAAATCAGCAGAAACTTTTACAGAAAACATATGTGTTTTGTAATTACCGAAAATCTTTATATGCTGAATGCTCTATTACTATTACTTTATGGAAAATCCTTCTTTTAAAACAACAACAACAAAGGCATAGGGAAATCACCAAAATCAGTTGGTCCTGGGGCATGAAAATAACTATGTTCATACTTAACATCTCATTCTTGTGACTAATTTAAGGGGAAAAAAATAAATGAGCATAAAAGCATTTGAAAAAATGGAAAATGGTAGAAGGGGAAAATGACAAATGTTAGAGGGGATGTGGAAAAATTGGAACACTAATACATTTTTTTTCTTTTTTTCTTTTTTAGTGAGGCAATTGGGGTTAGGTGACTTGCCCAGGGTCACACTGCTAGTAACTGTTAAGTGTCTGAGGCCGGATTTGAACTCAGGTACTCCTGACGCCAGGGCCAGTACTCTATCCACTGCGCCACCTAGCTGCCCCTAATACATTGTTAGTAGAACCACGAAGTGATCCAACCATTTTGAGAGCAATCTGGAATTATACCCAAAGAGTTATAAAATTGTGTATACTCTTTAACCCAGAAATACCACTATTAAGTCCCAAGATGATCAAGGGAAAAGGAAAAGAATCTATATGTCCTAAAATATTTATAGCAGCTCTCCTTGTGGTAGCAAAGAACTAGAAACTGAGGGAATGCTCATCAGTTGGGCAACGACTAAACAAGTTGTGGTACATGATTGTGATGGAATACTACTATGCTGTAAGAAGTGATGAACAGGTTGATTTTAGAAAAAGACAGAAAGACTTGCATGAAATAATGACAAGTGAAATGGGCAGAACAAAGAGAACATTGTATACAGTGATAGCAATATTGTTTGAAGTATAACTGTGAATGACTAAGCTATTTTGAGTATTATAAATATTCAAATCAACTACAAAGGACCTATGAAGGAAGATGCTATCCGCCTCAAGAAAAAGAATTGTTAAGTAGAAGCATGCACAGTATGGCTTTAGAAATACACATATACACACACATGCACAAATCTGTGTCAAATGGTGGCCTTCTCTAGTGCGAAAGGAAGAGAGTTTGGAGTTTAAAATGTAATAAAAATATAAATGCAATCAAGTTAAACGAAATTAAAATTTAAAATTATTAAAAAAAAAACACCTGAAAACCAGAGTCACATATAACTCTAGGTTATAATGCCAAGAAATGTAATGCCTGGCATATTGCTTGGCCATGCTCTATTTGGTACTGCCACTGTAAAGTGGCAATTTTCTGCCCTCATCATTTCAGGTATCTCTCAGTAATAAACAAGGAAGAAGAAATTGACCACCACCCTCCCAAGAGAAGTCACCACAAAATACTAAGAGGTAGAAGCCCCATATATTGTTTAAACTATTTGAAAGAAGACTATGCACATTTATAAACCAAATTAAAATGGCTTCATCACTCTTTCTTCCAGTTCCTCAAGAAACCCCCAGTCAAATGCCCATCAACAACTGAGATCGCAGAGTCACCTCTTCTGAGGGTAAAAGGGTCTCTGGACTTCACTTCAAGTGAGTCCTCCAGACAAAGTGGCAGTGACTGTATTGCCAAGGTATCCTTTGTATATCCCCTAAAAAGGATTTTCATTTCCCTCATAAACAGAAAGATATACTGAATTTAGAACAATAACATTTACAAGATTCATTTTTCGTGCTAAAAAAAATTTTAGTATAATGTTGGCAAAATATATTGCAAACGTCTGGGTCCTTGTGATTCATTTCACATTACATCTTAGCTATCAAAGCAAAGAAAAAAAAAGTGAAGCCACATGTTTTCCACCAATGCTCTGGTGAATCTGTATATTTAATATATATATTTCACTGTTCATAAAAGTATTAACAAGATCTCGAACACAGACCTTTTCCACTCCTATCTGGCTTTTCACTTTTAGTGTCTCTTCTATTCCAGTTTCTGCCCTTCCTCAGTGGAGAAACTCCCTGCCAGTCATATCAGGCAGACCTTAGACAATATAGAGTGCAGAGAATCCCCTTTTTCCTTCAATATCTGAGAATGCACATGACATCACTGAACATAGCTAGTGCTATCCAGACTCTACTAGAGTGGTTGGAAATGATTGTTTATTACTCTCTGAGTGTTCCATGAACATAAATTGTGTCTCTAGATTTGGAAACTCCCCTTGTACAAGGACCATGTCTTCAATGTTTTTTGTCTTCATCACTTTCCTAATCCTATTCTGCAGTGGTGCCCATTGCAGGGCAAGCACTTACGGGATGAGTAAGCAGAGGGCAGAAAAAATTATATATGTGTGTATGTATATGCACATATATACACATATTTTTTTTTCACAGATGTTTTTGTGAAGGATTTGACATACTTTGCTTCTGACATGGGCATGCTATTTTAAAAGGTACTGAACAAAATTAAATGTTTCAGGTCCAAATCTAGGTGCTTTATAATTCTTGTAACTGCTACTTGGGACATGTATTTTTTAATACTTTACTGAGAATACTATGATCAGCTTTCTTTAAACAATAGCATGTTTTCTTTCTCCCAACTATTGATGGCCAAAGGCCATTTTAGAATATCACTAAACTGTTAAGAGTAGAGATGTCCTTGATATAATACCTTGGTATTAGATATAGAGCTCAAAGACTCCCTAGAGTTCTTCCTCCAGCACAGATCTGTTCAAAAAGCTCTTTTCTAACTCAGGAGCTGGTCTCTCATGGGGTTCTTAACTTTCCTTTTAAGAGGAGGTACATCCTCTTTCAGTCGATCCCACTGTCCCTGATTTCCTAAACACTTGGAGGTGATGAGACCTGCCCTTTAAAAAAATGCTCTTTTTCCTTCCTTACAACTTGAAATAAAACAATGGTTTTAAATGTTAAACTAATGTACAATGAAACCACCCCGGGTTAAATCACTCAATGCCTCCCTGTTTACACTGCATCCATAGGAAGAATTACATTAGAGGTCTTAAACAGTCAGGATGTGGCTCATGACACTTCAAAGTTCCTGAACCAGAATAAAAGTAATAAGGAATTATTTAACAAAATTAATAAAACATAGATAATGTTGATATGTGATTTTCTAAGTCATTATGAGGTCCAGTTTAGTGACCCTCATTTCTATTTGAGTTTGATATCACTGGACTAAAGGACCAGATTAACACAGCTATAATCTCTGAAAGTTTGATGATTCATGGCTTCCCTGCAAAAGATAAATATTAGCTTAAAAAAACATTCTCAGCTTATGCTAAACTAGATAATCCATTTATGTCAATATTGTTGAATGAATTAAAATATGAAGCATTCAGGCTACTTCTCTCCAAAGAGAAGCCTTTTAACTACCATAGATCTGAACAAATCAGCTGATACTATCCACGGCGACTGAGAAAGTCCTAGAGGATAACCTAGGCTTCTTGGAAATAGCTAAGTATCAGTTTAAGAAGAAAGAGACAGAAGTGAAGCCAGAACAGAACTAAGGACTGAGATAATCCTAGTGATATCCTAGGACAAACTAGGATTGAAGGTAGACTAAAGAACGATGAGCAGGTTCCAGAGGATGAGGTCATGATCAGAGCCAAATGTCTCAGTGCAGGTGAGTGAGTCTAAGTGTGATGGTCCCTGCAGGAAACTGAGCTCAAGGGTTAGAAGGTCAAAGGAGTAGGGAGGGGGTGGAGTGGGGTGGGGTAGAAGGTGTTGAGGTACTGGGAGGGTTATCAATGTAAATATTAAAGTTACCTAGGATAATGACAGGGGTTGGAATGAAGACGAAGGAATTTAACCAGGTGTTGAAATCATTAAGGAAGGTTGGAATGTGACCTGAAAGTTGGAAAATGGCAGCTACGGGGATCCAGACAAGGGATATAATCAGATTGTTTAGACTTCAAAGGAGGAGAGGTTACTGAGTGATATCTGGGAAGCATGGATGATGGGGACTTCTCCCCCACTAGGGCTGGGGGTGGGAGTGTGGAGGGGAGAGGTAAGAAATCCTAATAGGAAGGTCTGAGAGAAGTTGCTAGTACTGGAGAAGTTGACAAGGGATGTTGTGTCTTCAGTGGAAAGCCAGATTTCTACTTTAAGCTCACACACCTAAAAATCAAGATGTGAAAAGTAAACACTACTGGACTCTGAGGAAGAAGAGACCTGGGCCCGGTACCCAGCTCTGACACTTATTAGCTACAAGTCATTCAGCCCTTGTGAACCTGAACCTCAGTTTCCTAAACTATAAAATGGGAATAACCATACCTATAATATTTAACTCAGAGGGTAATTTTTAATATTAAGTGAGATAATGTAGACAAAACACTTTGTCTTCCTTAAAGTGACACATAAACTTCAGCTATTTCTTCTTTTTTTCTTTTCTTTTTTTTAGTGAGGCAATTGGGGTTAAGTGACTTGCCCAGGGTCACACAGCTAGTAAGTGTTAAGTGTCTGAGGCTGCATTTGAACTCAGGCACTCCTGACTCCAGGGCTGGTGCTCTATGCCCTGCACCACCTAGCTGCCCCAGCTATTTCTTTTAAAAGGTCACAAAGAATATGTGTCCTAGCTCTCTCCAGTCATGCTCACCTAAAATGAAATTCCTTCTACCCCTAAAAGAAAAAAAAAAAGAATCTTAGGATTTTTTAAGATGCCCAAATTTATATCTGTTTTTACTAGGTCTTAAATAAAACAACTTTATATATAATACAAGTTCAATGTCCCATAAAAACACTAAACATTTCCTTCTGGAAAAATGGATTCACTTTAATTACAGCTTGCAGACTTTACTAGATTTCACTAACCCCTTCCTAGTATCTTTTCATAAAGATATGATCAGTTCCCTTAATAGTTATTATTTAGTTAGTGACCTAAGTCTGAATTGGTTTTAGAAATTAATATTTTCATTATCTTCTTCCAAATTCAATCACGATAATGGTGACCACATCTGTTTTCATCAATTTAAAAAGTACACCCTCCATAATATAAATTTTGTGTCTCTTGGCAACTAAAAAAGAGCAAAGCCATTTGAGAAGACAATAAAATTGCTGGATTTAAAGACAGAGGATAACCTAAGATTCCTAAGAAAAGTAAACAGTGCAATCGAAACCATGTTTTTAAGAAACTAAACCTTAAATAAATAAAATATCCCACATCTTTTCAAGGCCTAAATTAATAAGGTTACCAAAGGTTCCTAATAATTAACTGGCATTTTCCCCACCTTAATTAAGGTGATACAATTTCCAAATAGTATTAAATATCCATTTCCCCCTTGTAACATTGGGGCAGGAGAGAAAAAGGAGGAAGAGATGGGCAAGTCTAAACCTGTAGGAGGAGGGAGTACTTATAGGGTAGAAACCCACTTTAACAACACAGATCAGCAATTGATCTGTAATTTGTAGTTTCTGAACATTTGCTGAGGAACGGGCTTCCACAAGCAGGTTGTTAATATGGACCACCAAAGGCAATACATGAACCCAGTTCTTCCTGTTTCCAAAGTCCCTATCCTCTATCACTAGACAATGTCTACACAGTATTGAAAATGCAGGTTAAGGGGGCAGCTAGGTGGCACAGTGGATAAAGCACCAGCCCTGGATTCAGGAGGACCTGAGTTCAAATCCTGTCTCAGACACTTGACACTAGCTGTGTGACCCTGGGAAAGTCACTTAAGCCTCATTGCCCACCCCCCCCCAAAGAAAAAAAAAGAAATGCAGGTTATGCGTCAAATTTAAAATGCCTTTCCATTCTACCTCCCAATATTGTTGCAGGTTCCTATTAGTTCCTCTGAAACTTTCATCCCAACTCAGATGATTTCTTCTCATCCTCAGGCTCCTTCCACCCTGGGTTCGGCCGTCTTCCTAGGCCATTCCACTATGCCCCTTGGGATCCCTAATGTATGCTTAACAAACTCCCCTGAATTCTCTCCAGTGCTTTATCCACTGCGTCACCTAGCCACCCCTACTTAACCCTCATTTCAAGGAAAAGGAGGAGGTGGAAAAGGAGGAAGAGGAGGAGAAGAAATTTTAATGATCTCTAAGTTCCCTTCCTGTACCAAAATCCTATACTTCATGACCATTTCTCTTTTAGGTACACAAACTTAGTTGATGCCATCCCCATCTTCTCTGTACATTCTTGTCTCACTTTCTACTGACCTCCAGGTCATTCTCCCGTCTTTCTCAATGATTTTAGCACCAGACTGACCCACAGTCCTCAGCCATCAGCCTCAGGGATTTGGGAATTCAGTCACAACCCTTGTATCACTCTGACCATACATCGAATGAACCCCTTCAACTTCAACAACAGCCTGCTGATTGGCCTCACTACCTCTCTCTCCCCACTCCAATCCATTCTCCACTCAACTGTCAAACTGATCTTCCCAAAACACAGCAGTGAGCATGTCACTTCCTCCCAATCCAAAAACGACACCTAGTGACTTCCTGTTTCCTGCAGGATCAAACAGAACATCCTCTGTTGAGCTTTTAAAGCACTTCATAACCGAATACTTTCCTACCTTTCTAGTCTTCCCCCTCCTTTCTCCCCTTTTAGTGCTCATTGATATAAGGACACTGGCTTCCTTGTTGGGCCTTTCTTCATATCCCAACACTTACACCATAGTGCCTGGCACATAAGAGACACTCAATAAATGCTTGTTGACTGCACCACTGACCCACTTTTGCCACATTCCATATAACTTCTAATCTTAGGATTTGCTCTTGCCAATGGACAAGTCCAAAAAAAAATAAAAAGGCAAATTATGTACAAAGTCTAACAAAGCTTCTAAAAGGCTATTCCAGGTAAGCAAAAGTTCTGGCAGGTCCTCTCAAGTTTGGGCCTCAGCCTAGCTGGGGTCAGCACAATACCAGGTTGACTGGAGAGTTGTGAATTTTTTAATCGATATAATTCTCAGAGATCATATCATCTAAGTCATGGAGAGGTTGTGGTCATGGAAGAGGACCCAACAGGCACATCAAGTATTAAGGCTGAATAATTACTCACAATACTCACAGCTCTAACAACTCACTTCTATAAAGCTTTAAAGCTTACCAAGTACATTCTTCAACAACTTTGTTTTGTCTTTTTGTTTGTTTTTTGTGGGGCAGTAAGGGTTAAGTGACTTGCCCAGGGTCACACAGCCAGTTAAGTGTCAAGTGTCTGAGGCCAGATTTCAACTCAGGACCTCCTGAATCCAGGGCTAGTGCTTTATCCACTGCACCACCTAGCTGCCCACAACAACTTTGTGAAATGGGAGTTATTATTACCATTTTACTGATGAGAAAACTGAGGTTCAGAGAGGTTAAGTGGCCCATGATGAGCTAGCTAATCAATGTCAAAAGTGGAATTTAAACACAGTTGTCCTGACTCCAAGTTCATCTTTTCCCCCAAATTAACACAATTCACTAGAAAGAATCCAATAATACGTTATTTTTGTCCAGCCTGAAAATCAATTCAGAGTTTGCAAAAGTTAATTTCTGGAAAATGAATTTTCTTAAAATAAGATAGATCTGTCTTCCTCCTTCCCAAGCATATTTAATATACTGTAAAAATGCTGTAGTGCTTAAGATTTAAAAAAAAAAAAAGGAAAAAACTCTCCTCCCTGTATTTGGCACTTTGCTAGCAAGCATTTATCAGGCTGTTCCCCAGCTGAAGGGAGTTGACCTTATTTTCAAACCCTTTGTCCCTAAGAAATTGCCCTGAATAGGCTGTTAAGTCTTCCATGAAACGAAGTCTCACTGCTTCTAAGGTACAGGGAACTGGTTTCACAATAGGGAGAAAAATGGATATTTAATGTTAGAAATGAAGGAGAGTGGATAAAAAGTAGTTCTCAGCCTGAGGAGGGCCTGGTTTCAAGTTCTAACCCTAATACGTACTTGTTGTAGGGTCATCCAATGTCCTCTTTAACACCATCCATCATAAGGAAGTCACTACTTAAAAGGTAATTCTTCCATTGTTGGGCAGTTTTCATTGCCAGGCTATTCTTTAGACAGAACCAAGATCTGTCTTCCTATAGTCTATATGGCCTGGTAGAAGGTACCCACCATTTGAAGCTACATAGAAAATAAAACTTTTTCTATGAAAAACCTTTCAAATACATGACTTCTCTTCCTCCCACTCTCCAACCCAAATTTTCTCTTTTTCAGTCTATTCTAGTTTCTTCAACAATTTCTCATATCCAGTACCATACTGGCTTTGTTCCAAGGTATCAATGTTCCTCTTAAAACATGGCACGGAGATTGAAAACAGTACTCCAGACATAAGCTGACCACTGCCAAGTACAGCACAACATCTCCCTTGTCCTGTATACTATATTAATATAACCCATGGAGGTCAAAGCATATTACTAAACAGTCAAGTAAAAACTAAACATCTTTATTTCACACATAAAAAAATACTATTTATCTACATCTTTCCAAATCTGTATTTATAGACTTTATTTTTTGAACCCATGTACTGAGCTTCATAATTATCTTTATTAAATTTCATCTTAGTGGTTTCAGCATATTATTCCAACCTATTAAGATCTATTGGCATATTGATTCTGTCATGTAATATGTTAATTTTGTCTTCTTTATTTCTATGTTGTTCCCATATTTGATAAATGACAGTGCTGTCTTCATTCATGACACCTAATCTTAAAAAAAACCCTAAAATTAAAAATGAGCTGAAACCACTTGAATGAAGTAGAGAAATCCAAAGAATATAACAACAATAACTGTCCTCTAAGCTATAATTTATATATCATTCAATGTATTCATTGATTAATGTTGGATAGACTTAGCCAGCTATAAATCCACCTAATTATAGTCAAAATTAGCCACATTTTTTATCTTGTCCAGAAGGATACAATAAGTAATTTTTGTTGAAATCAAGATAGGAAGATGATGAGTATAGTTTTATCTCCCTGTCTGCTAAAGCTTTCATAACAAATGGTAAGCTTAGTGTGGGATGTTCTTTGTGAACCCATACAAGTTCCTAGAGATCATCACTTTATTTTATAAATGCTCACACCCTATAATTAATGATCCATTTTAAATATTTTGTAGCTCATTGGTATATAGGGGCAACATGGTATGAAGTAGGAAAAAGCAAACTGAATATGGAGTTGGAGTTCTTACTGACTTTGACCTTGGGCAAATCACTGAACCTCTGTGAAGTTCTTTATAAAATAGGTAGGTTAGAATGAATGGTCTATAAAACCCCTTCTACTCTAGATTCTATGAATCTTTTTTTTTAATTAAAAAAGTATATTGGTTAATTTTCAGCTTTCTGACATCTACAAATCTTGATGATTTTTCAATGGTTATCTACAGTGTGTTCAACCGTCAATTCTATTAAGGGGTTTTTTTTTCCCCCTCTATACTGTCACATTGAATTTACCTGGGCATAAAAGACTTAGGGGCACATGAATGACTCAGACTGAATGAAAAGGGGCTGCAGAAGTCATCTAGGCCACCCTGTCATTTTGAGCAAGAGGAAACAAATTCTGAAGTGATTTGACCAAGGTCTCAAAAATAGTAAGGAAGCCAAGACTCTAAATCAAGTACTGCCTAAATCCAAGATACTCTACCACACTGCAAAGTGGTGGGATAAAAATAAAAGAACATGTAAATAGGCATTGAGAGAAATAAACTATAAATCCACATATAACTGAGAGCAACTACCTCTTTGACAAATCTTTAAGACAGAGAAAGAGGCACAGAGAGAAGGGTGGGAGGGAAGGGGGGGCGGTTAAGGGAGAGAGAATGGGAGAGAAAGAGGGGATGTGTGTGTGTGTGTATGTGTGTGTGTGTGTGTGTGTGTGTGTGTGTGTGTGTGTGAGAGAGAGAGAGAGAGAGAGAGAGAGAGAGAGAGAGAGAGAGGAGGGGGAGAGAGAGAATGAGAATCTGCCCTAATTTTAAATTAGACCCCCTCCCAAGACGCATCAATTCATATTCAAATTGGACTATGATCTCATCCAAGTAGTTATTCTAACAACACAGATAACAATACATCCATTCCTGTCCATCCTGTGATACTCTTGTCCAAGTCTCCCCATAATTTTGCACAGGGAGTTCACCCAATATGAGCACTGCCTTCCATCCTTTTTCTTGAGGATACCCATGGAGTGTGTAAGCTCAACCTTGGGTATCCCTTGCTTTCCCTGTGTTTGAAATGTGCCACAGCTTACTCAGACCCATGATGCCCTTTCAGATAACATTCAGTTTTTTTGTTGTTGTTTTTTAAGAGACCACAGTGTTCCAGGACATGCAGTCATACAACATCACTATAATGATACTGCCCCTTGAGGAGATGGGCCTTTGTTTCAGGGAGAAGCTAGGGGTCATTACAAAATACTTTCACATTTTCTCAAAAGCAATCTTAAGCCTCTTTCACCTTGTTATCTCTGCCCCTTTCCCTCAAAAGGTGATTGAAAACTTATAAAATAATTATTAACCTCAACTCTACTTTCTCATCTATATAGAAATGTTTATGAGTAAAAATAATCTACATTTACACTCTTGATGAGGGTGTGAGAAGGAAACAGGATTTCAAATGTAAACTTCCACAAGGGACCATTCTTCAACAAAGAAAATCGTCCAGAAAGATGTAAAGAACACAAGATCTCACTGGGCTTATTGTTTGTTAATGTCTGCCTCCTATGTACATGCCAAACTTATAAATGGATCCCTAAAGAACCCAACAGAAATAACTTGTTCAAAGACACCCCCCCACCCCAATTAATATCAAGAATGCCATGGATATTGCAGGCTCAAAGGTGTTTACCACTGATAGGAGGAGATATAGGAGATACAGGAGAATTCAATTCCCTAAAGATGGTGAGCTTCCCTGCTCCCCCCAGATGCTGGTGTTTTAGGATGACATTCTGCTGATTGTATCATGCCCTGGAAACATCATGGCACATCCTGGAATGAGAATCACAATCTCTCTTAAAAAAAAAAAAGTTTGGACTAAATATCCGCACAGGAAAAAAAAAAAAGAAAAAAACCAAGCAGATGAAGAATTCTTATTGTTTAGACTAAGACATGCAATTAAACAGTAAGCCTATAAAGCTCATTCATCAGAATATATCTTGGACATTTTTTTTTAAATGGACAATGAGTTGGGCCCAAAGTTGAAGAGAAAGATGAAAATGAAGATTCATATGGGCCTAAATTGCAACATGTAGTATTTTATTAGGCAATATGAGCCCTGATTTTGGAATTAGGAAATGTTTAAATTAAAACCCCCTTTCTGTAACTTATTAAATATATATATGTATGTATGTATATACACATATATACATATATATAATCATGAGCAAATCACTTAACTTTAGATTGATAGAGTTTATTTTTATTGTGTGTGCAAATATACATATTTATGAAGTGTGTACAATGTGCCAGACACTGTGCTAAATGCTAGGGATACAAGAAAACAAGCAGGTCCCAATAGTCAAGGACCTTATTTATATTCTAATAGGGTAAGATGAATGATAAAAGAGAGCTAGAAAATGAAGCAGGGAGAAGTGGGAATTAAGCTTCAGGTAAAGAGGTGGGGCAGTCTGGAGAGAGAGTTAAACCAGGAGTTAAGTAATCATGCCTGGAGCAACAATACCACTTAGGAACTCACCAATTAGGAGAGCAGGTATTAGGGTTGGTGGTATCTCAAGGGTGAGCAAGACAGCTTGGGGATGATGAAGAACAGTTCAGAGAAGGATTTGAGCTTGTTTCCTCATATATAAAATGGATATAATAATAATAAGAATAATCCCCCATAGTACCTATCTCATAGGGTGGGCATGAGGAAAATGATATTATGTATATAAAGTGTCCTGTAAACATTACATAAATGTCAATTATTACCTATATTATACTAAGGATTAGAGACAGCTATTTAAAGCTAATGAATTTCTGCCTTTGTCGCAGATAGTGTATATGCATGCATATACACACACACACACACACACACACACACACACACACACACACACATATAACTCCAGAACTAAGAAAATGTCGAATCTCAGAAAGAGGCGCCAGGGTAAAAAAAAGAAAATCAGCTATTAGATGTCCACAAAAATGCAAGGCATTGGTACTATTTAATCAGTTCACTGGTGATGCATGACATCAAATGCATTAACACAAAGTTATTGGTTAGAAGGGGCAATAAAGTTTACAAAAGGTAACTTTTTAAACTTGTCTTGAAGGTTGATTGCATCATAATTTAATAGTGTTTATAAAGGGCAGTGAGTCAAAATCTGTCTCTGGGCTATGTGATAGTGATAGGAGCTTTGCCATACTTAATGCACAATACAAATGCAAAGTTACCATTATTGTACAAGGGCTAAAATAGATAAATACCTACTGGTCCACATTGTTCAGTATTTTAGTAATTTGGGGGAAAAAAAGGAATATTGGGGAATTGAAATATTTCCCTAAGGGTTTCAGGAAGATTAAAACATCTCCTTCCACCCAATCTCCCCCCATAGTCTCCTCACTTTCATGCCTCTACCTGTTGGGCACAGAATTATGCAACACAGACACACAACACTAGAAAGCCATTGCAGTGCATTTTTTTTTTTGCGGGTCAATGGGGGTTAAGTGACTTGCCCAGGGTCACACAGCCAGTAAGTATCAAGTGTCTGAGGCTGGATTTGAACTCAGGGACTCCTGAATCCAGGGCCGGTGCTTTATCCACTACTCCACCTAGCTGCCCCCTGCAGTGCATTCTTAAGCTACATTAAGAAAGGTATAAGAGCATCCAGAACTGAGGGTGGTGGGGGTAGGAAGGGAGGGCAGGTAGTGATGGTCTAGTTGAGTTCTACCCTGAACAGACACCTAGAATACTCGGTTCTAGGCACCACTTTAGGGGGAAAAAAAGTCACTGACAGGCTAGAAAGTAAGCCCATAACAGGGCTTCCAAGATATTGAAGAGACTCAAGAACATGTATCAGTTGAAGAAAGTGGAGATGCGGGCATATTTAACCTATAGGAGAGAAGACTTGGACTTGTTAAGTTTTCTCTAGTATCTTAAGGGCAAAAGAATTAGACTTGTTCTCTTTGGTCTCAGAAATCACTGGTTAGAAGATGAAGAGAAACAAACAGACCTCACAAAAAGGTACTTCCTAACCATTCAAGATATCCCAAATTCTAGGAAGCAGGAGGTTTCCCCTTCCTAGGTCTTCAGGGAGAAGTTGGATGAACAAATACTACCTCAGGTAAGTTTTCCCTGGTAACTGATATTTGGGACATTGATTCTGTGAGGCGGTAAGCAAAACAGAGGGAAACCTGGACCCGAGAGCATTGGGAGTAGCATGGCCAACACTAGCAGACTTCTGTGTTTTCATTTTTTGGCATCAGTCAATCAATAAGCATTTATTAATTGCCTTTTATGTGCCAGGCACTGTGCTAAGCACTAAGGATAAAAACAAAGGGGCAAGAAGCCCTCAAGAAGCTCCCAATCTAATGAAATGGTATTATTTGGTGGTCCATGGCTTATCCGTCTCTATTGTTCATCATGCCCCTTAGATAGAGGTCTTATTTGTTGTTGTTTGTCCTTCATTCTGGAATCAGGAAGTGATGTTATGACTTGCAGTGAATTGGATTTAACTAAGGGAGGGTTGTGTAAGGTCACCAACCTCTCTTCTCCAGAGCCGAGTCCAGAGGCAAAATATACATTAGTATAACTGGAGATGGCTCCGGATGATTTTTGGTTTTGGGGTTTTTTTAAAGGCAGTTGGGGTTAAATGACTTGCCCAGGATCACACAGCTAGGAAGTGTCTGAGGTCACATTTGAACTCAGGTCCTCTCCACTTCAGAGCCAATGACCCATCCACTGTGTCACATAGCTGCCCCTAAATAGATGTCTAATATTAGTAATAAGGGCTTACCTTCAAAGAAAAGAAGCAATTTCTCCCTTCTCTTAAATTCATTATCCTATGTGATGTATTTGGGATCACTCAACAAACTGTTAGCTTTTGAACATGGAAACCAATCTCTGTCTCTAATAAGCCACTCTCTACTGCCTTAAAAGATATACTGGCCAATATTGAAGAATCATTTCTTTTTAATGAGATTAATCTCAGTGTTACTTTTACCTTAGGTGGTGCAGAAAAAAAATCTCCTGTGCCAGTAAGCTTTTCATGGTTCTCAGTTTTCCTTCATGGGACTATAAGGTGACAAATTATCTATTTTAAAAATCTATTAGCACAGATAAAAGTTGTCTCTTCTGTTACAAGATTTGCCGTTTGAAGCTTTGGAATTTAGCCTTTCTGACAAAGAACAGCTTTTCCCATAGGAGTTTTATGATTTTACACAACAAATACAAGTAAACAAAAAAACTTTTATTACTTTATTAAGCAAAAGGGTGGGGGGGGGCAAGAGAAAAAAAGATAGGGAAAATGACACTGAAAATCCCCCCATCAGGCAAAACAAAAGCTAGCAAACCTTCTTTTTTCTCCCTTTAATAGGCATTCTCTGTTACATTAACATTGCACCACTGATCTCAAATAGGCAACACTAGGCCGTACATCCTTCATGTTAACAAGCTACGCAGAGAATGTGCACAATAGGGACAGCACTTTGAGGCCACATCTATACAGAGTAAATTTCCTTTCAGAGAACAATCAGCACAGTTTAGTGATCATGATACACTTACACCCTCAGCAGCTTGGTGCTATATGTAAAAGAGGTATGGAGCTAGGACCATTAGACAGCTAGAGAGGTGGCTCACGGGAATGTGGTCCTAATCCTTTTGTTCACAGAACTAGGGGGGATGCATGCAGGGAGACACGTGGCAGCAGTGTCTGCAGGAAAAAGAAGGCGGGAGTGTGGTGTGCTGCTCATCACAGTTTGTATCAAAAGGCACAAAATCCTATCACTTGGTCTAGGCAGAACAGGCCAATTCACTCAAAAACGGGTACTAGTTTCCCAAACTAGGCTGTTCTGGGAAGACATTAAAGTTCAGTCTGGTTGACTTCAAGAGGAAGTTTCCTGCCAGAACTGTTCAGTGGTTTATAATAAGGACTGTCAAAACAGTCCATTAGAGATGGCCTCAACCACATCTCTCCCCCACTTTTTTTTACAGCCCAGCTGGACATACAAAGCCCAACTTCCCAGCCACTGGAGCCTATGCTCTGGCCATCGTCTTCAACTTCTTCATTCCACCCCCCCCCCCACCAAAATAATGGGTTCTAATAGGTGAGCCTTTTGCCTTAACTCACCTGCAACGGAGCCTCCCCATAACTTCCTATCCATTTCCAAACTATGCTCACACACACAGTCCCTTTCTAGCTTCCCTTTTTGCATTGTCTTCTCCAATTAAAATGTAAGGTCCTTGAGGGGAGGGACCTGTATATATTTGTTTGCATGTTGTCTCCCCCATTAGATTGCAAACTCCTTGAGGACAGGGAGTGTCTTTTGCCTCTTCTGGAATCCCTAGAATTTAGCTTGGTACCTAAAATATAGTAGATGCTTGATGAATGTATAACGAATGAATTAATGACTGCATCTTATATATGCCTACTTTCAATTATAGGTATGTCTAATGCTCTGAAAATTCACAACACTTCAAACTGTCATCATCAGGAAAGCAGTCAGGAACACAGAGCAGTCATTCCCTGAAAGAGCATGAGGACAGGAAGGTACAACTTATCAGCACAAAAGGCACTAATAACAACAGCTGACATTTATATAGTGCTTTAAGTTTTTCACAGGGAAGTACGACTTATAAGCACAAAAGGCACTCATAAAAACAACAGCTGACTTTTTATATAGTCTTTTAAGTTTTTCAAGGAATGTATCTCATTTAATACTCTCAGGACACTTGTGAGTTAAGTGCTATTTTTATTAGTATCCTCATTTTAACAAACGAGGAAACCAAGCCTCAGAGAGATTAAGTGACTAGCCCAAATTAATACACTTATAAATGTCAGGCAGAATTTCAAAACAATCAGATTCAATAAGTATTTAAGCAAGGCCCTATAGTAGGCACTAGTGATACAAGGACAAAATAAATAAATAAATAAATAAAGGTTACGAAGCCAAGATTCTACTAGGGAAAAAAATAGAGAGATAAATATAAAATTTGAGAAAGGAGAGAACACAAACTACTTTGGGGTCCAAAAGGGCTTCTCCTGCAAGGTGGTCTATGAGACGAAACTTGAATAAAGCTAGGGATTTTAAACAGGTGAGGGTTGCAAACATTCCAGGCATAGGGGAACAGCCTGTGAGAAGACAAGAAAGAAAGAAATGGAATGTTGAGTTCAGGGAGCAGCAGTTGGACCAGTTTGGATGGAATGCTGAGTACCTAAAGTGCTCTTATGTGAAATTAACATGGAAAGGTAAGCTAGAACAAGGCTATGAAGAATATACTACGCAGAGGCATTTGAATTTTGCCATGAAAGCAATATGGAGCTAGGTGGCCCAGTGGATAAAGCACTGGCCCTGGAGATTCAGGACACCCTGAGTTCAAATCCCACCTCAGACACTTGAGACTAGCTGAGTGACCCTGGGCAAGTCACTTAACCCTCACTGCCCTGCCAAAAAACAAACAAACAAACAAAAAATGAAAGCAATATGAGGTACTGAAGTGTGGGTCAAAGAATGACATGGTCAGATTTGTGTCAAGAAAAATATTTTGATACCTCTGTGGTAGGATTGATAGGAGCAGAGAAAGACAAAAGCAGACAATCAATTAGGAAGGTGTTACAATATTGCAGTCAAGAGGTAATGAGGGTGAGAATTAAGGTAGTGGTCATGTAAATGGAGAGAAAGGGACAGGAAGGACATAAATTATAAAGGTAAAATCAATAAGACTTTACAAGCCACTGACCATGAGGAATGATGGAGAAGTGAATTAGGGCAATAGCTTAAGAGGACACTCGGTAGAGTCAAATGAAGATTCATTAAGGATGGGAGAGCCCTGGGTATATTTGCAAAGCTGGAGAAAAGGTGTTACTAAATAGGGAGAAACTGAAAATCAAAGTAAAATAAAGAGAAGGAAGATCCAAGAAACAATCTCCAGGAAATAGGTCAGCATCCTCGAATACAGGGACAGTCCTCTAGCAAGGAGAGGGGTGAATATGATGTAGAAGGGTTCTGAAGTATACATGGGAGAAGAGGGGAATTCGGGACAAATGGCCTCTATTTGTCTGTAGATCAAGCAATAAGGTACCTCTTCTGAGAATGAAGATGTAAGAGGCTTGAGAAGAGGTTTAGAATAGATGCAGTGGGAAATATGATAGACAGTCACTTAGGGATGAATAAAAGGATGGCCACACAGCAGTGAAGGAATAGTTGAGATTATACCATGTGTTGTAATTGAGGTTGGGGGAAGGAAAGTGGAGTTCTAGACTTTACAGTGGGATTTGGTTTTTAATGTGTTAACGATGCTTTATTTTTGTTTGTTTGGTTTTTTCAGGGCAAAGGGGGCTAAGTGACTTGCCCAGGGTCACACAGTCAATAAGTGTCAAGTGGCTGAGGGTGGATTTGAACTCTGGTCCTCCAGAATCCAAGGCCGGTGCTTCATCCACTGTGCCACCTAGCTGCCCCCTTAACGATGTTATTATGAAGTGATATTGGTAAGGGCAAGCACATGCAGCATGTCTATAAAATAATTTAGATGATGCTTAGGAAGAGCTGGCCTGATTGTTAATAGTCTGTGTTACAGAAATTATGTGACTACATTAATGAAAAGTAGAAGAGTACCTTAGGTCTTTCAGGCATTAAATAACAAGATATGGGGCAGTATACTGTTTAAAAAAAAACAAAAAACTTTTTGAGTTCTGCTTTATCTTTAATCCACAGGGCCTGATAGCAGTGTGGGAAATGACCAGAGTGAGGCATGTGCTTCTCATCACAATATCTGTTTTGAACTGAGGCTTTGCCGTCAGAATTCTTCACGTTAGAATGACTCTGAAAAAGTCATTTGGAAATATCAACAAGGGATTATTACCCTAGGCGGTTCACTTCAGTGCTGGTGAGTTCAAAAAGAAAAAAAAAAAAAGGTGTCACATAGCTACAAGGCATCATCTTCCCAAAATAGGACACACAAGTAGCCATCGATTTCACAGAAGTGCACACTTAAAGTCATTTCTAACTGAGGAAATGCAGGCACTTACTGACACTGAATAAAATGAGTCTTAACTAAGCACACACAAATTACTTTACATATTTATATTATTTTTCATTTTATTCACATTGTCTAAGTAAAATTAATTTAAAAGAAATATAAACGTTTCTCATATAAGCCTATCCTATATTCAGCAGAGTACCAGACACCTGGTAGGTACTTAATAAGTGCTTATTGATTGACTGATCGATCTCTTCAACATAATTGGACATGAAGTACAGGCATACCTCTCAGATATTGTGGCTTCAGTTCCAGACCATCACAATAAAGCAAATACCACAATAAATTAAGTTACATGAATTTTTTGGTTTCCCAGTGTATATATGTTATGTTCACAATACACTCTAGTCTATTAAGTATGCAATACTATTATGGCCAAACAAAATATACATGCATTAATTAAAAAATAATTTATTTCTAAAAAATGCTAACCATCATCTGAGCCTTCAATGAGTCTTAATCTTTTTGCTGGCGGAGGGTCTTCCCTAGATGTTGATGGCTGCTGGCCAGGGTAGTAGTAGGTTGAAGGTTGGGATAGTCATGGCAATTTGTTAAAATAAGACAACAATGAAGTTTGGCTCATCAATTGACTCTTCCTTTCACTTGAGTACTTAGAGACCACTGTAGGGTTATTAATTGGCCTAATTTCAATACTGTTGTGTCTCAAGGAATAGGGAGGCCTGAGGAGAGGGAGAGACACAGGGAGTAGTCAGAACACACACAACATGTATTGATTGTTTTCCATGTTAGATGGGTTTAATTCATGGCACACTAA
The DNA here is from genome assembly GCF_019393635.1 of Dromiciops gliroides. Lineage (NCBI taxonomy): Eukaryota > Metazoa > Chordata > Mammalia > Microbiotheria > Microbiotheriidae > Dromiciops > Dromiciops gliroides. The sequence continues at coordinate 266,918,277 of NC_057861.1, read as the reverse complement.
AACAATTAAAATAGTAATAGATCACCATAACAGATATAATAATAACATAAGTCTGAAATACTGTGAGAATTACCAAAATGTGACACAGAGACACAATGTGAGCATATGCTATTGGGGAAATGGCACGGATAGACTTGCTTGACAGGGTTGTCACAAACCTTCAATTTGTAAAAAACAAACAAACGAGGCGGCTAGGTGGTGCAGTGGATAAAATAAAACACCGGCCCTGGATTCAGGAGGACCTGAGTTCAAATTTGGACTCAGACACATGACACTTACTAGCTGTGTAACCCTGGGCTAGTCACTTAATCCTCATTGCCCAAGAAAAAAAAAAAAAGGAAAAAGAAAAAAACCACAAACAAAAACCCAGTATCTATGAAAAACACACACACACACACACACACACACACACACAAAGCACAGTAAAATGATGTAAGCCTGTATTCCTTGGTGTGGTCCAATAGTAGTTTGAACTACAGCATCTAATAGATTCTAACTTTCCCCCAAACACACAGTGATAATTACAAATTATAACTGTGACTTCCTTTAATAGGCACTTTAAAGCTATTACCCAAAGATCCCAAAGGCTAACCCAATAAAACTATCTGGAGCACACACTCAAAAAGTTCCAACATTTGACACTGAACTTTCAGTTAATTATCAGCTAGCCTATCCCTCAAAAGGGGTTACTTTCTCTGGTCAGTGGCCCATGCCCACTCACAATCTAATTTCTTAGGCCAAAAGACAGCAAAGGGAAACTGTGACCTCATACTAACAACAAAATCATTTCTTCTCTCTCCACATTAGTCACTGAATAAGAATAGATCTTTATGGAAAGAAAAACAAGTCTGATACTTAATAATCTCAGCATTCCAATGATTGAACATTCAAATGAGCACAAACCAAGGAGTAGATTAAAAGGATCAAACAAACACCCTCAAGTAACAATGAGTTAGATGAACAACATCATAGAATCAAAAAATTATAGACTTCGAACCTGAAGAGACATTGTAGATCATCTAATGCATTCCCCCTCACTTTACAGATGAGGAAACAAGAGGGCTAGAGAGGTTGCCGTTTGCCTAAGGTCACATAGGTACAAGTCAAAAAGCCAGGATGTGAAGCCAGATCCTTTGACACCAAAACCAGCATTGTTGCCATATCAGAGCACATCTAATCTATCATTTCCCAAACAATCTGGCATGACACTCATTCCTTTCTCCCATTTTAAACTTCCTAATTCTCTTCACTGATGTTGTACCAAGAGATTATGGAAACCACAGTGGCAAAAGAAGGGAGGAGAGTGAATGGGTTTCTGTGTATGCACGGGTATCTGCATTTATCTTTATCCATCAATTACATTGTTGCTTAAGAAGCAGTATAGTTTAAGAGACAGTGACTTGGCTTTGGGATTAGGAAAATCAGACTTCAACTTCCATTTCAGATACATTCTGGCTGGCAGGTCATTTAAAATGGAGTTCAACGGGTAGAGACTTTAGGAAGGCAGACCTACTAGCCTGCTATTACAAGAAATGATTTGCCCAAGGTTCATATAGTGATGAGGAAGAGGATGATGGTAACTAACCTTTATATAGCATTTACTATGTGCCAGGCACTGTTCTAAACACTTTACAATTTTTATCTTATGTGATCCTCATAACCCTGGGAGATAAGTGCTATATATATAGCTAGTATGTATAACAGGCAAGACTTGAACCCAAATGTCTCATCAAAAATTAATGTATTTGGGGGCAGCTAGGTGGCACAGTGGATAGAGCACCGGCCCTAGATTCAAGAGGACCTGAGTTCAAATCCGGCCTCGGATACAACACTTAGCTGTGTGACCCTGGGCAAGTCACTTAACCCTCATTGCCCTGCAAAAAAAAAAAAAGTTAATGTATTCATTTTTTTATCCAACAAATGCTTCTTAAATGTCTACTACGTGCAAGGTGCTGTGCTATTAAAATAATAACTGTGATCCAGGCTGAAGTACATTCACGGGAATACTACAAAGTGCCTTAACTAAAAAGGTATCTGAAAATACAATTCAGTAAAAACTAAAGAGAAAGACAGATTCCAAAATAATTTCCAGGGCTCTGCCCAGCCAGGCTTCATCCAGCAGTGTAGTTCTGTCAGGTTGCCAACAATGTCCTATATTCCAGTCCAACATTTGGCAGAACATATTGCCTTTATCATCTGGGGTGCACAAAGCTTAAAATCATTAGCTGCTTCTAGAGCTTTGCTTGTATTGTCCAAAGTGTTCACTATCAAGTTAGTTATGATTGGGCAATTCCAAACAACAGTATCTCACACTGTTCATTCAATTCACACACACATTCATTCAATTCAAACAAACACAAATTTATTAAACCCTTATATGACCTCTACAAATGTTCCACTGCAATTCTTCATAAACATCCAGAGGTGATTTCAAATTCTGAAAGACATTACCAGTTAGTCAAGCCAGCAAACTCTGAACAATTTAGTCTACTGTTCAGAAACCAGCCTGCTTAGAGTATTGAGAGGCTTAGCATCACAAGGTTGACTGCAAGATTATGAACAAAACTTTGGAAGCCCATTTCCTTCAACATGCCACCAAAGGCAGCAAAAGGAGCATTTAAGACAAAAGCCAAGTCAAAGCCCAAGAAAGCCGTGTTGAAGGGTATATGTAGGAATAAAATGAAGAAAATCCAAATGTAGCTCGGCTTCTGGAGACGCCAGACACTTTGGTTTCACAGGTAGTCCAAGGAATTTGGGGAAAGCATCTCTAGGAAGAACAAGTTTGAGCACTTTGCCAGAGTCTGTGAAGAAGACTGAGGACATCACCCTGATATCCATGTGGACATCAAAGCCAATAAACATCAGAAGGCTGTAAAGAAACTGTATGACGTTGATGGGGCCAAGTTCAACATACTGAGAGAAGACAGCCTATATCCCAACCTGCTTCAAACTAAGATACTTTGGATCTTGCCAACAAAAACTGAAATTGTATAATATATCTAGCTAGTCTATTCCACTTACAATAAGTATTTCCATAGAAATATTTTTAAAAATTAGAATTGGCGGCTACAAAACTGGCAAAGATACAAAATAGCCTTCAATCTTGTACTGTTCCCCTTCTCCTTTGGCTAGGAGAGTGGCAGCATAGGAGAAACTGAGGCAGAGGCTGTTAAGAACCTCATATTTTTGGGGCAGCTAGGTGGCTCAGTGGATAGAGCACCGACCCTGGAGTCAGGAGTACCTGAGTTCAAATCCAGCCTCAGACACTTAACACTTACTAGCTGTGTGACCCCGAGCAAGTCACAACCCCAATTGTCTCACTAAAAAAACAAAACAAAACAAAACAAAACAAAAAAAAAACAAGAACCTCATACTTTTGAAGTCTTCTATAAACATTAATTAAACTACTGGGAATCCAAGTGATATCTTTTTTCCAAAAACAGAGGGGTTGACATATCTAGAAACACTCAACAATTTCATTCATATTGACATTTTTGTTATAAAAGAAACTAGAAGTCATATATCCTTGGAAAACAAGGTGGCTGGTCATGTGGCAAGACTGAGAGATAAGAGACAACCTGAGTAAAGTTAGGGGGTATTTGGGACATTAAAACCAGTAGAAGGGATTATATCCTCTAGGGAGGATTTACAGAAAGCCTAGAGGGCTTTCGATCCCCACCGGTGAGGAGTGTAGTAACATTGATTGAGATCACAGATCCCTCTAGATATCTTCTGAGTGGTAGGCTAAGTGCTAGGAGATATATTCCCCACCCTCACTCAAGGAATTTACAATCATGGGAGGAGGACGAGGTGTATGTACATCAGTATGACAGGCTCCAAATGAAATGAAATATAAAACATGGAAATGTTCTCTGAAATACAAGATCAAGACAACGGACAGGGTAACAGTTAATATCCTAAAGAAACTTAAATTGCCCATTATCCCATAATCTACTTAATAGTAAACACCATGAAATCTGTGACTTGTCTGTTGGACCAAAGATAAATGAACTTTGTTTAGAAGAACAGATAATCTGTTTTTGTTCTGTTTGACCCTTAAGTTGAAGAAACCCAGCTCTGCCTCTGGCTCTGTGGCCACTGGCCTTCTCCAATATCTTTCTGGCTCCCTTAGAGATGTTGTAAAATACCAAAGAGCATGGTAAGCATAGGAGCAGCCTGCTTAACCATCTGCTTGCCAACTGTGAGGTATGAGCCCTGGGACTAGCAGATATCCCCAACTCCTTCCCTGAGCAATCTCCTTACTTATAATCACAAAGGAAAATGGAACATGGATGAGCGAAGCTTTACTTCAGCTCCACTAGCTATAGGAAGGCCTGGAACAAAAACAACATGTAAGGGGGCAGCTAGATGGCGCAGTGGATAGAGCACCGGCCCTGGATTCAGGAGTACCTGAGTTCAAATCTGGCCTCAGACACTTAAACACTTACTAGCTGTGTGACCCTGGGCAAGTCGCTTAACCCCAATTGCCTCACTAAAAACAACAACAACAACAACAACAACAACAACAACAACATGTATGGTTTGGGATGGGTGGGGATTACCATGCAGTTAGGGCTATACAAAAATGTCTATGTGAGTAGCTGAAAAAGAGGAAACGGTGCATGGTGTTAGTATCGATTCTGCAAGCCAAGGAAAATAGTGTGGTAAAATGGAGAGTAATAACTCCAGTGAGAGGACTTAGATTTAAGTCTTAACGCTTAAGCTTACTATATGGACGACTTTGGGCAAATTACTTGTTAACCGATCAGGGCCTCAGTTTCTTCATCTGTAAAATGAAGCTGCTATTATGTATGATACTATGTGTGGACTTTTTCCCCCCTAAATTTTTCAACTAAATTCAGGAGGCTCTTTTTGTTTTTCTAATTTCCTTCTTTGAGACAGGTGATTTCACTAAATTGATTTCTTGAGATTCTAATTCTAAAAATCTATTCATGATTTGGATCCAAGAAAAAAAATTTCACAACAAAAAAGTTAAAAGATTGAACTGTTTTCTTTTTCATCACTGCTTTCTTTAGAATAACCCCCAATCAATTTAGTAAAACTATCACCAAGAATAATAATAGATCTTGAAGCATGCTATGATTCTTCTTAGAAAAGACTATTAAACATATGAAACATAAATTCTGTGTATATCTGAAAAAAAAAAAACTGCCATGCCTCTTTAAAGAGTGTATGCCTGTGTATTTTTTAAAGCCTTATCTGGAATAGCCCAATTTTGAAACCCATTGATCTTGGGTTGATGCATAAAACATACTGAGGGATTCTTACTAATTCTTCCAAAAACCTGTCGGCCTAAATAACTTATTGTTTCCTCTGGCTTAGGTAGTCACCTTTGAACTTTTCTCTAAACTATTTACAATTTTAGAATCACAGCTTGATGCCAGTTTCAAATTGTTTAATTGTCCACATGTTCCCTATTTTGCCGCCAAACATGCTGGAAAAAAGGAAGTAATTTGTTTTACTTATTGAGGCTAGCCAATAGAAAAGATCATGTCTCAGAAATTTTAAATTCTTGTGCGACTTTCCTAGCAAAATTGAAACACAATTTTTTTTACAACAAGAACAAAGAACCTAGTACTTTCCACTTATTTTAAAGAAATGATCAAATTAACAACCTGTGTTGATAGATCAACTGTGTGTTTTTTTAGTTCCTTCTCATAACCAAAAGGAAGAAAATTTAAGGTTCTACATAGAAATCACTCATGATTTAACCTCTGCTAATTCCCTATCACAAGGAAGAAAATCACTGCAAAATAGTATTTCAGAAACTCATCCATGTGGTTTAAAGGCTGACTGGAAAAGGACATTAAAGAATTTAGCAATCCTTCTCTATCTAAACTATAGTTAATAACTCGTCTTCTCGAATTAATCCTTAAAAGCTCAAAGTCCACTCTTCTCCAAAAGTCTCTGATTCACTTCATAACTGACACTTTTAAACAGTTTTAAGGTTTGTCGCCTGATAAATGAATTACAAGCTTGTCTGAAAAAGTCCAAGATGATCTCTCAATTTTTTTGTAAAATTTGCTTCAGCATATCATATCCTTGATATTCAAAAATTTCAACACATTTTTAATACTAATTCGGTCCTAGAAGTTACAAGGAAAGGGCAGCTAGGTGGTGCAGTGGATAAAGCACTGGCCCTGGATACAGGACTACCTGAGTTCAAATCCAGCCTCAGACACTTGACACTTACTAGCTGGGCAAGTCACTTAACCCTCATTGCCCTGCCAAAAAAAAGAAAAAAGATAAACTATAAGATACAAGGAAAAAACAATGGATGCATAAGGGAAGGATTTGAACCAATAATCTTCAGTTTGCTGTGAGATGGAAAGATGATTATAGTTAAAGGTATCATTTTACACAAGGAAAATCAAGGGATCAAAAAAAAAAAAAAGGTACGGCTTTCTCTATATCAAGTAATTGATGGATCCAAAAAAGAAGCGTCTAGATAATCGTGTTTTCATTTATCCATACACAGTTCAGTAAGATCATATATTTAAGAGCTGGAAGAATCTTTAGAAGCCATCAGTTCTAAACCTCTCATTTTACAGATGAAGAAACTAATAGAAGAAAGGGTAAGTGAACTGCCCCAGATCATACAGGCAGCAAAGGAAAGAAGTAAAATTTGAACCCAGGTCCTCTGACTCCAAAATCAGAACATTAATACGTTAGGAGTAAAAGAAAAAGACAAAACGATAACAAAAAGGGCAATATTAATTCTTAAGGATTAAATGATTTCCTTAGAAAGTCCATAACATTTTAATCTCTCTCCCTCAGAATCTTTAAGGTTCAAATGCTCTATAGTAACTTCAATCCAAGTAACCAAAAAAAATAAATAAATAACCCTGACTTCAGAGTCAAAGAAAAAAAGAGTATAGCAAAACCTTAAGTTAACTGAAATGCTTGGAATATATAGGCTATTCTACTTAGTTAAGTTTTCTAGTTAGCTAAGGGTTTATCAGGAAACCCTTCTTTTGGTTGAAATCCATTCTTAAATTCTCTAGCACAATTTCCAGCATTACTACATGGGCTGAAATATACATACAAATTGATTTTGTTTTTGCTGTTGAGTCCTTACAGTCACGTCCAACTCTCTGTGACCCCATATAGGGTTTTCTTGGCAAATATACTAGAGTGGTTTGCCATTTCCTCCTCCAGCTCATTTTTACAGATGAGAAAACTGAGGCAAACAAGGTTAAGTGACTTGTCCAGGGTCATACAGCTGTAAGTGTCAGGGGCATTTGAATTCAAATTGTCTGACTCCATGGCCAGCACCCTATCCACTGAGCTACCTAGCTGCCTTACAGATTAATTAGCTATAGACATATAAACATCTTTCTTAAATGATTCCAGATCTTGGAGTGCTTTGTGTTCATCAATGACATTCATACCCATTCTCAAAATGTGGCCCCGTAGCTAAAGAAAATAAGAGAGAAAAAATAGAAGAAAAAATTGGGCTGAATGTACACTAAACCCAGGACGAACTCTGGAAAGTTGACTATTTTTAATACATTCTTGTTGAGAATTTGTTTTCCTGCTATTTCTGTCTCTCTGCTAAAAGTGGCAAAGAAAATTCAAATTGATTGAAGGTTTCTCTTATTTGGGCTTCATTAATAAAGTGCTCTACTGTATTAAAAGAGGGGAAATTAAGAGGGAAGAACCCCTTCATCTAAAGATACTTGATATATGAAACATTTGTCTAACGCCTTGGTTTTTCCAGTGAAAACCTAGTATAAGGGGCAACTAGGTGGTGCAGTGGTTAGAGCACTGGCCCTAGAGTCAGGAAGACCCGAGTTCAAATCCAGCCTCAGATACTTGACACTTACTAGCTGTGTGACTCTGGGCAAGTCTCTTAACCACAACTGTTTCACCAAAAAACAAAAAACAAAAAACACCTAGCCTAGTGTAAAGTCCAAAAAGCATGAAAGGCTAATAGAAGCAAGTAATATGTAGATTTCATGCTGTTTATTTACTATATCTTTGGAAATTGGGCTGAGGCAGCTAGGTGGTACAGTGGCTAGACCACTGGACCTGGAATCATGAAGACCTGAGTTCAAATATAACCTTAAACAAATATAAATCTTAAACTAGCTGTGTGACCCTAAGCAAGTAACTTAACCTCTGTTTGCCTCAGTTTCTTCATCTGTGAAAATGAGGATAATAACAGCACCTACCTCCCAGGGTTATTGTGAGGATCGAATGATATTTACAATTATGTAAATCACTTAGCATTGTGCCTAGCACATTGGAGGTGCAATTTAAATAATAGTTATTATTGTTCTTATTATTGAAGCAAGGAGGGTTAAAAACAGAACATCAACCAGTCCAATCTACTCCTGTTATCAATGAGCGAAGTGCCCAAAGAAATTAAATTACTTGTCTAGGGGTCATATTTCTGATTAAAGTCAGGGCACATCTCCAGATTCCCAATCCAACGTGTTTACCACCATGAACTGTGATATCCAAGTTTCTCAATAAATGTGACACAGTCTGTTACTCCACACAGCACCATCTACTGCCACTGCACTATCTTTGCTTTCAAGACACAATAATGCATTTTTCTTAACTATTAAGTTATTTAGGACTGGAAAGATGTACTTTTCAAGAGTAGATGAACCTGAAAAGAACAAAGCTTATTTTCTTGAAAAAAAAAATTAAATATGAATCTTCTTTTAGAAAACTAGCATAGTTTTCTTTTAATCAAGCACATTAGAAGGAAAGAATTTCTTCATTATCCATAAAATTATTAGACAAGTATTATATTCTAGCAGTTTCAACATAAGGGTAGGAATAAAGATACTATGGTTTTATTTTTTAATCTCTTAAATATAGTGATACTTTAGGCAAGTCACAATATTCTTATGGTAATAAATTCTTTTTGGCTGGGAATATTACTATCAACCTACCTAAGAAAAGTGTTCTGAGAACAGTTTAAGCATAGAAGGAATAATGCAACTCACTAAAGGATTCAGAAGCATAGGTAAGAGAAATACTGCCTAGCTATATTCTTTCCAATTTCTAGGACCCTTTATACTTCGGGTGCCCGGGGAACCTTTGTCTATTCACTCTTTCAGGATGCTGCACTTAGGTATTAATAGGGCATTTTACTGCTACAGTAATGTACCTTTAGACACTGTGCAGTTGATCCAACTTTCCCAGGCAGAAGGAATATACAAATCAATATTTCAGTCTAAAAAAGAAACCCACAGTATCATTAATTCTGATGTGGAGTTAACCACAAACATATTTGGGGGCACAGCTAAAAGGGTTTGGCACAAATAACAAATTTCCAAATAGCTCAAATATATTTCATCAGCTAAAGTTTATTCAATATTTATTCATTGATTACCAAGAAGTTAAAAAAAATTTACTCCTATCCAAATCATTTTTACTTCTTATTTCATCCTGGTGCATCCTAAATTTGATTCAAGCCATTATCAGCTATAATAATACACTGAGATATCATCAATAGCTTGTAAATTCCCTAAAACTTGGCAATAAAGTTAACGGTTTGATCTCATATTTGGGTGACCACAGATTATGATGCCATGTATTAAACACAATGAACAGAATCATAAAAGTGAAGAAAACAGTTGAATAGAAAAAATAATTTAAATAAAAGATCTTTGATATGAGCAGAGGGAAACTAAGGCTCTATCTTTTTAATTAAAGACTCTAATCTGACTATCACAGTCCCTTTTGAAAACAGACCAGTCAGTAGCCCTTTCAAAGTGAACCACTGAAAGAGTTAGTCTCATGTAATGTTGTGACAGATGTGTGCCAGATTTTGCATAGGACAGAAGTTTGGCCCCAAGGAAAAGCCCAGAGCATGCCTACATCACAGGCAGAATAGCAAATGAGCACATTTACCGTGATGCTTACTCAATCAGGGTAACAACCCGAAAGGGTTAAACAGCACAGTCCTCAGAATTCTCCCTTGTACCAGGTGTTTTCTCTCCACTTTATTGAGAAATTAAGTACACACCAAAGATCTCTTCCTTCCCCATAAAGCTGCTTAAGATGGGGGGGGGGGGAAGAGGAGGGGAAGGGCAGGGGTTGAGGGAAGGCGTCCCTGTTCTTTGCACTACCCATGTATGTAGTAATAACAATAATAGGACAGAAATCCAGTGCTCAGGCAGCAAACATCAGGGGCTTCCCACAGCATGGATATGTTTTATTGCCTAGTTACTGAACTCTACTGAGCGATCTAGGGCACTACTGAACCAAAGATAATTTAATTCTCCTTCAAATTTGTGTGCTTTCAAAGAAAGCATAGACATTTGAAACCATAATGGGAGGAGGAAGAGGGACAACTTCCAGAGCCTCAGGATTTACAGTCGCTGCAACCTCCCAAATAGGGATGGGAAGACAAAGCAAGCTTATTATCACTGATGTAGTTTCCCCAGAAGTATTTAGCATAAACGATTAGATTTTCTTTAAGCAACAACCACAGAAACCAGGCAAGGAAAGTAGGTACACGGCGATCCCTTCCCCCTCCTACATTAACTTCTGAAGCTGCAACTTCAAGATCTGGGGGGCTTTCTAAACATGTAACTGCTACATACACACACACACACACACACACACACACACACACACACACACACACAACACACTTCAAATTCCAGCCGTTTTCTCCTGCTCTTTAGTGAAAGCTGGAAACTTCAGCTGCTTGACCTAATAACCGCTACCCCTTCCTCCCAAACTAAATCAAGGAAAACCAATAAAGATATGACAGAGGTGCAAAGAAGAAAGGGAGGTGGGGGAGTAACCACAACCCAGTGAGCGACCTGCGGCTGCTCTGCATTGTCGCCACTCTCAGACTGAGTCTGGATGCTACCCTGGAGCCGGTGCCGGCCAACTCGTAGAAGGGGTACTAGGAGAAGGGGTAGGGAGCGAGGACCTGGGGGGGAGGGGGCAGGATCTCGCCGGCTTTTGCCATGTATCTCGGGCAGCGGCGTCTGCCACAACTGGAAATGCACGCGCCGCGGCGGCCGAGGCGGAGGCAGCTGGGCAGCTGTGCGCTCTCCCTCCAGCCCCAGCTTCTAGCCTCACAAGCTCGCTCGCTCGCTCGCTCGCTCGGGCAGCTAGCAGCCCAGCGTCGGCGGCGCGCATCCCCAACCCCCCCAGGGTCCCCGACCAAGCCTCACCTCCTGCCTCAGCAAACACATCCCCGGCAGCCTCCCAGGAGACGCCGACTAACGAACCCCGAAGGCAAAAGTGGAGCGAGAGTCCCCGAAGAAGCCGCCGCCGTCGCCGCCTCCAGTGCACGAACCGCTTCCTCTAAACCCTGAATGAAACTCCCTGGAGCTGGAGCCGCCGCTGGCAGAGGAAAGAAGAGCTCGGCAAAACCGGGCCCTGCCCACTGGCCCCCGCACCCGCGGGGGAGGGAGGCAGGGAGCTGCTGCCGGCCCCCGCTTGGCCCTGCGCCCCAACTTGCAGGGGAGACCGGCGGTGAGCAAGTGAGGGCCGGAGAGGCTCTGGGCAGGATCTGCGAGCTTGCAAAGCCTTGGCTGCGAGAAATAGCGAGGTTGGTTTTATGGCCGCCTTAGCTTGTGGAGGCAATGGTTTGGTCCACACCGAAGTGGGAGGGCTTAAGGGATGTTTAACTGTGCAATTGAGGGAGGGAACTTAGTTCGAATTGGGGCTGTGGCGTGTGGTAGCTTGTGCCTGCACACTCTGGTCAAGATTTATTATTATTGTCATTGTTCTTCTCCTTATTGTTGTTATTATTTCAAAGAAGGACCACGAGGAGCTCAGAGTTTAAAACCTCCAAAAACACGCCACACTAAACAACCGAAATGACGAAAGGACTGGGGTAGCCGGGCCCTATTCAATTAATTAAATTAGCCAGTCAGCAAATTAACATTTTATAAAGCATCTACTGTATGCCACAGATTGTGCTAAGTGCCGGGAATACAAAGGAAAAAAAATAATAAAACAGTCCCTAAGTCCCAAGGAACACACAGTCTAATGGGAGGAGATAAGATGCAAACAACTGTGTCCAAACAAGATTGATACAGGATCAATTGGAAATAATCCACAGAGGGAAGGCACTAACATTATAGGAGATCGGGAAAGGTTTGCTGTAGAAGGTGGGATTTTTAGCTGGGACTGGAAGTAAGCCAGGAGGCATAGATGAGAAAGGAGCCTTCCAGGAAAGCTGACAGCAAGTGAACGTGCCTAGAGATAGTGTCTTGTCTGAGGAGCTGCAAGGAGAACAGTGTCATTTGGTCTCAGAGCGTGTGGGATGGGGGGTGCGGGGTGGGGAGTGGGGGGAGGATTAAGATGTAAAAAGAATGGAAAAGTATACAAAGGGGTCAGGTTTTGAAAGGCTCCGAACGACAGAAAGGATTTTATGTTTGATCCTGGAGGCGATAGGAAGCCACTGGAGTTAATTGAAGGGAGGATGGGGGGGGGGGGGGGGCGTGGCAGAGGGTGGCCTGGTTAGACCTTCAGAATTAGGCACCACACTTGGTCATCTGTCTTCGCCATGGTGACCATGGTTACATGAGCACTTTTTGCATTTTTTAAATTTTATGTTGCACATTATAACCATTTTTAGCATTTTTTGAGCTTAATTTTTCTCGAGGCCCTTTAATTGTTGAGATTTTTTAAAGGAATTACGAACAACAAAAAATAGGAAATATTTAATCATAACAAGTTACCATCCCTCTTTTCCATACTAGCTATTCTCATGATTGTCTAATTAGTATTCCTAAAATGCAGCTCTAACCATGCCCCTCTTCTGCTCAAGAAGTTTCAGTGGTTCCCTATTACCTTGAGGATAAATACAAACTTTAATTAAGCACTTTAAAGTCTTTGTTCTGGCTCTAGCTAGTATCCTTATAGGCCAATTATACATTATTCTCCTTTATACAGTGTTCATACAGAGCTCTACATACCAGACTGCCCTACTTGCTTCTTCCTGTTACAATATATTCCATCGCTCAATCTGGATGCATTTGCACAAGTTATTTACCATGTATAGAATATTCTCCCTTTTCTCCTCAGCCTCTCAGAGTTCCTACCTCCCATCAAAGTTCACTTCAAGTGCCACCTCCTCTAAAAGGTGAGATTCCTATCTTTAGGATTCCCACAGACATCAGTGACCCTGGACCTGTATTTATTTGGTATATATCCTGTATTTGTTTATCTGTGAACATCCCCTTAGTCCAGACGTTCTTAATCATTTTTGTTCCCCATACTGCTATGGCTGTCTAATGAAGTCTATCGACCCTTTTCATAAAAATATTTTTAAATACTTAAAATAATATACATAGGTTTACAAAGAAAACTAATTCTCTTGGGAGAGGTAGATAAAAGTTACCCTAGGTTAAGAATCTAAGCTTCTTAAGAGCAGGTGCTGTCTTACGTTAGTAGTTGTACCCCCCAGTGCCTGGCCCAAAGTTAGGGATTGATAATTGCTTATTGATTCATTCGTTGATAAAGCTTCTACAATGTGACCTCCAAATCTACCTTTAAATTTATGAAAAATCTTTGAAGCACTCAAAATTACTCCTTTTATTCTTGGCTATTTGTTATCATTTTTTATCCCAATTTTGTAATAGCTAGAACTTTAAGAAGGACTATCATATGAAATCTAAACTGACATAATCATTTATTATGTTAGCTAAAAGTACACCCAAGCTTAAGCAAACATATTAAAAATCAGTTCAGCATCAGTTGTTCATTTTCAAAAGAATTATTCACTTAAAAAAGATTCATCATGAAATTACTTATATCAAACTCTCCTACTGCATTTTGTTTTTTTGTTTTGTGGGGGGGGGGGGTTGGTGAGGCAATTGGGGTTAAGTGACTTGCCCAGAGTCACACAGCTAGTGAGTGTCAAGTATCCGAGGCTGGAATTGAACTCAGGTCCTCTTGAATCCAGGGCTGATGCTCTTTCCACTGCACCACCTAGCTGCCCCTCTCCTACTGCATTTTAAACTATGATTCAATTGCTACACAACTTTTCAAGGAAGCAGACATTGTATAAAAAGGCTATACCTATATTTGAATTTTCTGGAAAATGCTTATGTGGCAAAGGAAGAAAATTTTTCTCAGCTTCAACTCAAAAATGACTACACGTATTTAACTCTCATAATACTTTTTTTTTTTTTGCTGCCAAAAATAGATATATTTTAAGAAGGGTAACATGAAAAATAGGTTTTAAATAGAACTTCTCTTTGGCATGCTAATGTCAGCACTGTAATAATAGATTATATCAGTGTTATTCTCTCATATTAATTCAATTCAACTGACATGTATAAGAGATTATCTTATTTGAGCTTCACAACAACCTTTTAAGGATAGGTACTCTAATTACTGTTATCCTCATTTTACAGATGAAGAAACTGAGACTCAAATATATTAAGTGACTTACCCAAGGTCACATAGAAACACTCAAGAGGCAGGATCTGAACCTATCCCTTCCTGATCCTAGGTTCAATTCTCTATTCATAATGCCAGTCATATTAATAGAAAGAATATATAACAATAGAGAAATACTACTGGTTGCTATTCATATGGGAAGAACCAAATTCTTCCATTCTCTTTCTTTATCCCTTTGATCCTTTTCATCTTTGAATTTGAAGATACAGGTTTCTATAGGTGTGTTCTACAAGTACCCAGATCATATTGAAGGAGTCATTAACTTTTTGGACAAATGGGTTGCCTAACATTGCCTTAGCCTTCTAACAACAACAACAACAACAACAACAATTAAATTATAATAAAAAATTCATTCAGAGATAGGGAAAATAATGAAATGTTCAAGTCAAAAAGTCCCTGTAATTTTTTTGTCTTAACAATTATTTTGAAAAAACTAGGCCTCATCATCCCATTTGTTTGATAATAAAGAAAGATAAAATCCTGTAATAGTAACCTCTAAGGCACTATCCAACTTCTTTTGTTCTACTGGAATTTTCCTGCATAGAATATCACTCAAAAGAACTGAGTCATCTGCCTAGAAATCTTTTGTTTTAGAAGAGCTGTTGTTGTTGTTTTGTTTTTTCTGTAAAAGGATATAGCAGGATTTGACCATCCATTCCTTATTCAACATTTTACTTAGACATTTTTTCACAGAATGTCACAAACATTTTAAGTATTTGTAGCATAGCAAATGCATTGCTCTCTGCTTTGTAGGAGATAGGTCAAGCAAACACCAAGAATTACCCCTGGGGATGCAGCTGTGAGAGTCAGTTAATGTAGGAAAATACTACTATTTGAACAGTATTATGTTTCTTAAAATAAAAACATATCCCAGTCAACAATCAGTACGATTTGTTTTACAAACTCCCATTTACTAAATTTTAATATCTCATAAAATATATGATAAGATCAAGAGAAACAGACAACAATTCAGGAAGAAGGCACAGTCTTTTCCAATAAGATAATATAACCAAATGGAAATAGAGAAACAAAGTCTATAATTAACACTGGTAGTTGGTTCCTGTTCTGACCCTAAGGCTGTTCAATATACCACAATATATTTATGGAGGGATTTTAAAAGGTCACAGAGGAACTCAGCTCTTCTATAATTATGTCCATGAAGAATTAAAACAGGTACCCGATCATATAATGAATAAGAAATTCCAAGAGAAATACAAATAAACCTCTTCATGCAGGCCAGTACTACACACACAAAAAAGAACCAAAAACCCAAGGTAGCACCACAACTGGGGTTGTCCCAGAGGAATGGAAGACTGCCACAGCACCCTTACAGGGAATGTCTCAAAGAGTCCAAGAGTCCCAACAGTACTCCAACCAGGGACACTCTGGGGAGACTGGAAGACCATCGAACATCTTAACTGAGGATTCTCCAAAAGTAGGGAAGAGTGAGGCAAAAGACCACAAAACTCTTATTGGAGGCACTGAAACCAATCAGAACTTTAAGCATAGACACATCAAGAGAGACGGAAGCCAGTGACAAGCCCAAGAAAATAAGGTCATGACCAAATAGGGCTCAACCATCCCATTCATTAGTATGGGAGAGATAGCCTTGGCATAAAATCCAAAATGAGGACCTTAGGCTAGGACTATAAGTAAAAAGAAGAAATCAACACTATGAAAAATTTATGGGTCAAGACACACCTAGGAGGTAAACCCAGAAGAGGAGCATAACTCCAAAACAATGTTAAGCAAAACCTCAAAGAAAAAGATAGTTTGGCCAATGATGGCAGGAATACCTGGGGAAAAAATAAACATAAAAATGGAATTCAAAATGAAATAGCTGTTTAGGGAAAAAATGGAGGGGAAATAAAGAGTTTTAAGTCAGAGGGTGGAAAACCTTTCTCAGATATTGGACTCTGAAAATCAAACTGGAACAAATAGACTTCAGTGTTTCCATGAGCCAACCATAAATATTAGGATAAAATAAAGAATTTTTTGAAGAAGGAAATATAAGATACATATCTTTAAAAACAACTGATTTAGAAAGGATATTAAAGAGAAATAATTATTAGACTCCTTGAAAATCACAACCAAAAATTATATAAAAAGTGGCAAACTATATTTAAGAAATCATAAATGAAAGTTGTTCACATTTATCAGGACTAGAGGGCAAAGTAAAAGTAAAAAGAATCCACTAGTACCTTCTGCAAGAAATCCAAAATGAAAACTCTTGAGTTTTCATTATATTATAGTTGAGATCTATACCTTCCAGTTAAAAGAAAAAATTATGCAAACAGCCAAAATGAAAGTGCTCAAGTAGCAAGGAACGAGTCAGTGCCACATAAAACCTAATAACAACTACCATGAAGCAGATAAAATCTTGGAGTATGATATTCCAAAAGGCAAAAGAAGAAAGATTATACCTTCTCCAGGAAAATTGAGTATAATCCTACTGGGGTTGGGGTTGGGATGAACATTTAATAGAATAGAGATTTTTAAAGCAATCCTGATTAAAAAAAAAAATTGGACTGAGTAAAAATTTTGTTGAAAATACGGGAGTCAAGAGAAACCCAGGAAGGTGAACACATTTGAGCAATTTAACAGGACTAAGTGTTAATAAAGTGCTTATATTCTCATATGTGGAGGGAAAAAAAAAGGTATCCTTTCACAATCTTGCTGTCTTTAAGGGACACAGATAGAAAGATATTAGAAAAAAAGCTTTGTGGGGTGGTTCTATTCAATTTTGGTGGTCTCAGGAAAGAAAGGAAAATGGAGTAAAAAAGGAACATATTAGGGAAGAAATGAGGAAGAACAGGGTTGAAACCACTATTTCTCATAATTGGGGTGCACCAGAATAAGAATTTAAAAACATGTAGGAAAAGGTCAAGGGAGCAAGTACTCAAATGAAAGCTCACATTTATCTGAACCAGACAAAGGAGAGTTGAAACACACACACATTTTGGTGTAGAAAAACACTAAATTCAACAATGAAACAAGTGGATACGGGGAAAGAGGAAAGAGATTTAAGAGGGAAAAGAGGGTTGAGGAGAGAATAATCACAAAACAAACCAATCTCAGAGAGTGAATTTTAAAGAAAAGAAAATATATATGATCCACTGAGCAGGGTCTGGGTAAGGGGAAGAAATAAGGGCCAGATGAAGTTGAAACAGAACTCTTTAATTATGGATTACTAGTATAGATCACACTCCTTTTGCATGACCATATTCTTTGTAATGTGTTTGGTGCATATTGTATAGAAGGCAAAGAAAGGAGATGATGTAGAGAAATACAGAATTAATTATCATGAACATGAATGGGATGAACTCACCAATAAAATGAAAGAGTATAGAATTGATTAGAAAGTAAAATCCAATAATATGTTGTTTACAAAATGCACATGAAACATAAAAATTGGCACAGGGTTTAAATGTGGTGCTGTCAAAGCACAACTTATTCCTATATTATAGGAACTATAAAAATAAGAAAAGAAGGGGTCCTACCAAGTTATGCTTGAAGTGAATAGAAAAAAGCAAGGGAAGTAATCATGATCTCAGATGAGTCAATAGTAAAAATAGAATGATTAAAAGAGATAAGCAGGGGCATCTAGGTGGCTCAGTGAATAGAGCACCGGCCCTGGATTCAGGAGGACCTGAGTTCAAATCCACCCTCAGACACTTGACACTTACTAGCTGTGTGACCCTGGGCAAGTCACTTAACCCTCATTGCTCCACAAGAAAAAAAAAGAGAAAGAAAGAAAACAAGAAAAAGAAATCAAGGAAATAAGCATAGGCAAAGAAGAAAAAAAAACTTTTTGCAGATGGCATGTTAGTCTATTTGAAGAACCTCAGAGATTCTACTAAAATGAATTTAAACAAATAACTTCAATAAACAGGGCCATGCCAATATAATACTAATGAAATGTTAACTAAAATGATTTCATTTATTCGATGCCATACTAATCAAACTACCAAAGGGTAACACTAGGCATATACCCTAAAGAGATAAAGATGGAAAGGACTCTTATTTCCAAAAATATTCATAGCATCATTTTTTGTGGTCTAAAGAGTTAGAAACAAATGATATATCTCCATCAATTTGAGAATGGTACATTATATATGAATGTAATAAAATACCATTACAATGAAGGAAATTATGAAAGGGTGAATCCAGAGAAACCTGGGAAGACCTGTATAAACTAATGCTAAGTAAATTGAGCAGAACCAGGAGAACAGTTTATATGAAGACTATAAGTGTGAAGAAAAAAAAAGAAAAACTTTTAAAGACTCAGTCCAATCAATGCAATGACTAATTACAGCTCCAAAGGACCCATGATGAAATATACTTCTCCCACTTTGAAAGAGAGACAATGGAATACTGGTACAGAATGTATCTAGATGTGGTCAATATGTGGTCTTATTTTGTTTAAATATCCTTATTTCTTACAAGAAAGGTTTTTTTGTATTGGGAGGGGAAATAATTAGAATATGGATGTGGGAAGTGGGGGTGGGGAGAGACCTAATGATAGCTGTGCCAAAAATAAAAAAATAAAATAAAAGAATGCCAATGAAATCTTTTAGAAAAATGAACAGAAAAGATTAGAAGGAGTATCAGAGAGTAACAGACAAATGAAAGAGCTTTGAGGCTACCATGCTAAATGTATTACGTAATGGGAATCTTAGACTTTCTAAGATAGAGGCACCCTCATGGAAGATGCTAGATTCTAGAAGAACTGGCCCATGAATGGACATTCCACACTAATCCACCATGTGGGAACAGCCTCTTGCCATTGGCTGAGCTGTTTCTGTCTGTCTTTACATTTATTTCACTCGGGCAGAGCTGCTTGATCTTTCAGTCAGTCTGTGGTGAAGGACTCATTCACTTACAGCAAGGGCACCATGCAGGAATTTTGAGGGAAGTACCCCAGAGACCCCTTCCCTTCCCTTTAGATGCCAGCCCCGAGAAATAGGCTTGGGGTTTTGTTTGTCTTTTTCGGTTCTAGGTGCAGGTTCTAGAGTCCCTGACCCAGGAGTTCGATTTATTGAAACTTTGGATCTCATTGTTCCAGCCTGGATGTTATTATTATTAGTCTAGCAAGGAAGTTCTGAGAAGGCTAAGTTTAGGGATAAGAGCCCAGGGAGCATTTTGGTCTTTGAACTTGATGGGACTAATGCTATGCAGGAACTGGGTTAAATTGTGAATATAATCCTCCATGCCTCCCCAGAGATAGGAGTGAATTATGGAGATTCTGAGGATTGGGGAAAAATATTTATGTTTGTTCTTGCTATTCCTTTGAAATAATTGTTCCCTTATTTAAAAAAAAACAAACCTAATCTGACTGTTGTAGTTAAATGGAACTGAGGTTCCTGGATCCCCAATACTGGGGGAACATAATGGTGGGGGATCTATGTAATGGGACAGATGAAAGACCCTTCAACTACCTAAGGGTATAGAGAACCCTGAAGGAGAGGTAGAAATGTAACAAACTACCTTCAGGTAATAGAGGCCATAGATTTACTGTTACAAATTACATACTTAAAAAAACCCTAAACTGTAAGTAATAGGAATTCATGGTTTCTTATGCAATCTATTTCTATTCTTTGTATATGAAAATGTTTATATTCATGGGTGTTTGTCAAGTTTGGAATAACATGAAAATTAAACATTTACAAAAAGAAAAATGTAACAGATTGATGATGTCACTGATGTCCCAGAGTACTCTCTCTTTTAGTACAAATTGTAATCCAGACATGTTTTCTTATCTCCTGGTATTCTTCAATTTGACTTGCCATACATTCTAAATCAGGGCCTCTTAAACTTTTTCCAGTCAGACTCCTTTTCACCAGAGAAATTTATACATGACCACTGGTATATAGGTATATAAAATAGGTATACATAACCTTTTACTGTTGCCAAATTTTTTGCTACTCACAATTCAGTTACACAACCCCATGTGGGGTCTGGACTCTCAGTTTAAGAAGCTTTGTTCCAGTGGGCAGCTAGGTGGCGCAGTGGATAAGACACTGGCCTTGGATTCAGGAGTACCTGAGTTCAAATCCGGCTTCAGACACTTAACACTTACTAGCTGGGCAAGTCACTTACTCCCCATTGCCCTGAAAAAAAAAAAAAGAAGAAGAAGAAGCTTTGTTCCAAATGAATTATCTTATTCTCAGAGTGTTGAAGACAATCCTCTAACTAGTGTTGCCCTTGAACTCTGTACCTGTGATCCCTTTCTCCCTTTGTAAGCAGCCTGTCTCATTTTCCAGTATCATATACATGCTTGATACATTTATGCTACCTCTAAAGCATCTGTCATTGTTGATAATCTGCAGTAGTTTACTGTCCTTAAATACAAAGATGAATTTTTGTAGGATTTGTAACATTGTGTTAAGCATGCTATGATTTTCCATCAATCTCCCAGCTGTTTGCAGATAGCTAGATGTTTGGTGTCATATGATCCTATGCTAGTAATTCTTCCTGCATGGAAATATAATTCTAGTAATACTCCAGTAATCAGCTTTCAGATTTCCCATAATTTCAGTAAATTACAGATAACTTTGAATCCAAAAACAAGAGAAGCCTCTGTACTCTAAAGAAAATACTTGTTACTGAGCCTGAGTACTGGGGTGTTCCAAAATGGAAAAAAAGGAAAGAAGGAAGGAAGGAAGGAAGGAGGGAAGGAGGGAGGGAGGGAAAGAAGAAAAAAAAGAGAAATAAAGAATTTTACCCAACAACCCAGCACAATGCCTTACATAAAGCAGGTGATCACTAATTATTTGTTGAATTTTAGTGCCTATTGTATACAACAGACTGCCTGTGATTAATTATGAAAATAATGATCTGGGGTGGCTAAGCAAGGGGAAAAAAAATCCACAAATAACCCTCTAATCTCTTCAACTTCCCTTCGAAATAATCTCTTGGAAGTAGAAAAATTACCTCACCTGTGTTTTGCTTTTCCTTCCTTTCCTTCGTAAGTGGTGGAACTGTTCATGGACAATGGACAACAAGCAGGAAGATACCCAGGAAAGGAATAGGAGGAAAATTAAACAATAATTGCTTAAATAATTAAGAGTTGGGTATACATAGCATTTTTTGTTTTATTATTTAAAAAATCACTTTTAAGGTTGTACACAGATTGTACAGAGTAGGTACTTAATAAGTGTTTGTTAAATTGAATCAGATGGTGAGAGAATTTTTCCCCCTGGACATTTAAATGATATGCTATGATCCCTAAATTCTTTGTTTAAAAAAAAAAAATCTAAAATGTGTAGCAGAAGGAGCACTGCAGACTAGTTTTGGTGACTGAGGACCTGGGCTTTATGACTGTCTCAGTAACTATCAATGTGACCACTTAATCTCTCTTGGCCTCAGGCAGTTGACAAACTTTTATTAAGCACCTTCTAAGTGCCAGGCACTGTACTAAACTCTAGGAATACAAAAAGAGGCAAAAGATAATTCCTGCCCTCAAGGAGCTCACAATCCAATGGAGGAGATAAGCAAATAAAAAAATGTTCAAACAAATATAAACAAGATATGTAGGAAATAATTAAAAGAGGGAAGTCCTTATTAGAATTAAGGAGAGGTTGGGGAAAGTTTCCTGTAGAAGATGGAATTGTAGTTAAGATTTAAAGAAAGCTCAGGAAGTCAGTAGGTAATGAGGGAAAGCATTCTGAACATAGCGGATAAGGCAGAGGAAATACCTGGAACATTTTCTTTAGCAATATCCTAATGAGACAGTGTCTTCATCTGTAAAATGAGAATTTTATTATAGGTAACTTCCAAGTTCCCTAGCTTTAAATTCGCAATTCTATGATTTTCCTGTCTTGTAGTGTTACTCTAAATGATAAGTAATAGTATTTCCAAAAATTGTATCAAATTACAAAGAAAAATTATAGCATAACACAAAAGTTATGATCGTGCAGATAGGAATGTGAGCACATTATCCACCTTTACCTTGTTCCATCTTTCTGGCACATAATTATGCTTGCCTTATCATTTTAGTACATTCATATGCTTTTTAATCTACTCTTAGCTTATTAAATGTCCCAGTTAATTGCCTAATTATACAATTCAATTCAACAAACATTTATTCTTACCCAATCCAGCAGATAAATACTTCCTTTCCTCTTTCTAGGTCAGTTTTGGATTAGAATGAGTTGAATTTGTCAGTTTCCCAACACTCAGCTAAATTAAATACTTCAGCAATATTTTGCCTAACCTACAGTTTGTTTTTCTATGTACTTGTAGATTTTCCTTCTGCTCAACTGATACAAAACTTCAGACAAATATAAGATAGGGTCTCACAGTCTAGTGTATGTTGTGTAATTGGGCATTTGCAGAGTGAAGCCTGAAGAGGACAGTGTAGAGAGAGGACAGAGTAGGGAGAAAAAGAAGAGGAGGAAGAGAAGGAAATCCCAGAGTATAGTATGATTTGGGGGGAGGGGGAGAAAAACCTCATTAGTAGAGTACATATATGTATATGCATATAATTAGTATATGCACAAACATACATGTATGCATATAATGTGTATGATTAACGCATATGCATTACACATATGTCTACACACATTTATCCATATAACCATATGTGTGCACATATGGTAAATGTATATGTCCACATACATTCATGAACACACATATACAAACACATACAATACCCATGTTTATTTGTTTTTTCTCCAGATTTGTTTGATGCCCTTGGTTCAGGGAACTCCAGGTAAGGAAACTTCCTATGCCATTGAAGATGATATTATTTTTACAATTTATAGTCTTTGACAATTGTCCAAAGACCTCAGAGGTTAAATGACTTGCCCAGTTCTCTATCCACTATGCCAGCAATTCTCAAACATTTTTTGTCTCACAACTCCTTTACATTCTGAAAAAGTATTGAGGACTCCCAAAAGAGCTTTTGTTTATGTGGGTTATATTTATTGATATTGTATTAGAAATTACAACATTTATGTATTATTATTATAAAAATAGTTTTGACGTTATGGATGCCCTGAAAGTACCACCAAGGGTTTCAGGCCACACTTTAAGAACCACTGCACTAGGCCATGCTACTTCTTTCAGAACTTCTATAAAGAGTACTAAATCCATATTATAACAAAATCTTTAAAAACCATGAAAACTCAGCTTAGAAGTATATTTTGGTGTTGCTAATAAAATACAACCATGTACATGTGTTCTATAGATACAAGCGTCATCAAGAAGCAATCATTAAAACATCAGCATGGCCATAGTGCATCACAATATTTGAGAGAGACTTTTGCATCCCAACCTATGATTTTACAAACAAGATGTAAACAAGAAAAAAATTTAAATTACATCTAATTTCCCAACATGATAAGATATATAAAACTATAAATTATTTATACTTATAAAAATAACAAAATGAAATTAAAATATTCACAATAACATGAATCTGGGAAGGGCTATACCCTCAAGCATTTAACCAAAATTTTACCCTGTGCTAAAGGATTTCTTTCTTATGGTACATCATTTGGTTTCATCTTTTTCTAAATTTCACCTGACTTGATTACATGGCATCTACTGTTTGCTATCAGAATCTAAGAGACTTTAAAGATCATCTACTCCAGTTTTCTCCATCACTTCCCCACCCCCAACCCAAAGGTAGAGATAGCTGAGACAGGTAGGTTGTATGGTGGATAGAGCTGGATACCTGGAGTCCAAAAGACTTGAAGACACATTTGGGCCTTAGATAATTACTACCTGTATGGTTCTGGGCAAGTGATATATATCTATATCTATAGATAGATAGAGATAGAGATAGAGATATAGAGATATATAGAGATAGAGATAGAGATATGTCAGTTTGCTCAACTATAGAATGGGGATAATAACACTTGCCTTCCCAGGTGGTTTTGAGGATCAAATGTGGTAATATTTGCAAAGCTTCAAAACACAGCACAGTGTCTGACACATGGTAAGTGCTCAATAAGTGCCTGTTTCCCTTCCTCCAGTACAGGAGTGAATAAACTGAGTCCCTAAAGAGATGAAGTGACTTGCCTAAGGTAGCATAACTAGTTAGGAGGAAAATCAAGACTAAATGCCAGTTTTCATGGCTCTCAGTTAAGGCCTTTTCACACTTTTTTGTTTCATGGATAAGATCTTGCCTAACCTAATGATTTTAAGCACCTTGAGGCCAGGGAACATGCCTAATGTTCTAGTAATGTTTTTTGATTTTTTACCTTGTACTATTAAATCCTTGTTCATCATGAATAAAACCTATTAAAATTGGGTTCAGAACCATAGTACTAAGCTCACATGGACCCAAGAACTTCTTAGCAAGAATGCTTTTTGTTTTTTGCGAGAATACAGGTCCCTGGGAACGCCAGAATTTGGCTTGTGTTTAGGTCAAAAAAAGGAAAAGGGACCTCAGGTTCCTCGAAAGTATTTGAATAGAAAATTTAATATAAACCAGACTTTATTAATTCAACAAAAAAAACCACAGGACCATTCCTTAGCCATAAACAATTAGTACAACTTTCTTTTCCTCTCAGGTAGGTCTGTGTTTTCCAGAGACCTAAATAATCTTTAAGACTCATAATTGGGGTGGCTAGGTGGTGCAGTGGATAAAGCACCGGCCCTGGATTCAGGAGGACCTGAGTTCAAATCCGGCCTCAGACACTTGACACTTACCAGCTGTGTGACCCTGGGCAAGTCATTTAACCCCCATTTCCCCACAAAAAAAAAAAGAGAAAAAGAAAAAGACTCATAGTCAAAGGGCAGATAGGTGGCACAGTGGATAGAGTGCTGGCCCTGGAGTCAGGAGTACCTGAGTTCAAATCCGGCCTCAGACACTTAAACACTTACTAGCCATGTGACCCAAGGCAAGTCACTTAACCCCAATTGCCTCACCAAAAACAAAAACAAAAACAAGACAAAACAAAAGACTCATAGTCAAGACAAAAGTACTTTGGGTTCTAGAGTTATCTGTTTCCTTTAGACTTGTATAGTCCACATGACTCACAGTACTCTTGAAGGGCAAGGTCTGAATTTCTTTATCTACATTATTTCTTGTCCTTTGCTACTAAGCTATGACTCCCATTTAGGAATTCCTGTTCATGTTCTAGAACTTGGCATGGTCCATGAACTCATTTCCTTGGTACTCTTCATCTAGTGCCAGTTGTACAAAGTACATGATTTCCTGAAGGGGCTTCATGGTTCTTTAAATGGGTCCTGGTTCCCTGAAAGGCCTCAGAAATGCACAGGACTGCCCCTAGTTATCCCAGTCTGTGGCTCTGAGTGATCCCTCTTCTCTGCATTTCTCTCCAGCTCTGTAATCTACATCCTTCAACTATCTCTCTCTCTGACTGTCTTTCTTACTCTCGTCTCTCTATCTGTTTCTGTCTCCACCCTCTTCCTCCCTCCCTCTCTCTCTCTCCCTACCTCTCTCCCCACCTCTTTCCAAACTTAAACTCATAGCTCAATCCAACCAATTAATCAACAAACGTTATTAAGCACCTATTACCAAAATGAAACTATCCTTGCTCTTGGGGTTTCATTCTATCAGAAAGATAATATATAAAATATAAATATAAAGAAAATAAAATCAGTTTGGGTGAGTAGTGGAAAAAACTAGGAGCTGGGGGTAATCAGGAGAAGTTTCATGCATATGGTGGCACTTGAGCTGACTTTTGAATGAAACAAGAGATTTTAAATGCTTAAGTGAGGAGGAAATGCATTCCAGGCATGGGGGACAGCCAGTAGAAAGACATGGAAGTGGGAGATGATGTGTGACATTTGAGGAATAACAAGAAGGCCAATTTGGCTGGGCCATAGTGTACAAGAAAAGGATTTATGTATAATAAGGTTGCAAAGATAGGTTAGGACCAGGTTGTGAGGGTTTTAATAGACAGAAAGTTGATATTTTAGCCTAGTGTCAATAAGAAACCTTTTTAATTTATTAAGTAGGGGAATGACGTGGTCAGACCTGTTTTAGGAAAAGCACTTAAATAGCTGTGTGTAGGATGGATGAGAATGGGAGAGGCTAAATTAAGGAAGCCAGTAAGAAGGCAATTGTGATAATCCATGTCACAGGAAATGAGGGTCTGAAATAGGGTGGTAGCTGTGTGTGTGAGGAGAGAGAAGGATAGGAATGCAAAGAATGTATTTTAAGTAGAAACAACTGATTTGTTTACAATTGATTGGTTGTTTACAACTAATTGGATATGTGGGATGAGGGAGAATGAGGAGTCAAGGATAACTTTAAGGTTTTAATCCTAGGTAACTAGAAGAATGGTGGTGCCCTTTACAGAAACTGGGAAGTTTAGAAGAGGGATAGGTTTTTTGGGAAAAGACTTTGAGTTCTGTTTTTAATTGTTTAGGAGGCCTTGAATCAACAATCAGTCACCATCTGTGTGTTGATGGGATAACTGCCGCACAGAATAAGGGAAGGGAAAGAACAGGAATATGCATTTGGTGCCTACTATGTGCTAGGCACTGTGCTAAGCAAGCACTTTTTTTTTTAGTGAGACAATTGGGGTTAAGTGACTTGCCCAGGGTCACACAGCTAGTAAATGCTAAGTATCTGAGGCTGGATTTGAACTCAGGTACTCCTGAATCCAGGGCCGGTGCTCTATCCACTGAGCCACCTAGCTGCCCCTATGAGCACTTTTTATAAATATTATCTTATTTGATCCTCATGACAGCAGTGCTATTATCATCCTCATTTTATACCTGAGGAAACTAAAGTTAAGTGACCTTTCCAGGGTCACACAGCTAGTAAGTACCTGAGGTCAAATTTGAACTCAGGTCTTCCTGACTCTATGCCCAGCACTCTATCCACTATCCCATCTAGTTGCCTCATTGTAAGAATAAAAGTGAAGCCCTCAGGGGCAGCTAGGTGGCACAGTGGATAAAGCACTGGCCCTGGATTCAGGATGACCTGAGTTCAAATCAAGCCTCAGACACTTGACACTTACTAGCTGTGTGACCTTGGGCAAGTCACTTAACCCTCATTGCCCCACCAAAAAAAAAAAGTGAAGCCCTAACTATAATTCTAATAAAATATGTGTATAAGGCCATGACTTTTGAGATGTCTCAAAATTATGGTTTCTTCCTAGCCTTTAATGGATATTATATGAATTGTCATGATTGTTATGTTTTTAAAATGTCACAAGTATTAGAAATTACTTCATTCAAGTGGCACATGTGTCTGAATTCTTGCCTATGGGTATTTAGCTTTGTGGATCCCATGTGAAAACAGTAGCTGGTGGTTCATAGACCCACAATACCACCTCTGCAGTCACAGTCAAATTTGCCATCAGAAGACTGAAGGAATTAAAAGATCAGTAAAATCTTCTGATCAAATATCTGCAGCCCACAGTCCAACAATAAATGGCTAATTCATGGAATAAAAAAAAAAAAGAAAAGAAAAAGGAGAATGGGCTTCCCTGGGGTGTAGTGGGTCCTTCTGCATTAGAGATATTTGAGCAAAGACTTGATGATTGCTTACTGGCTGTGTTGTAGAGGAATATTTTGTTCAGGTATGATTTCTCAGTGTGATCCCTTTAAACTCTGAAAGTCTATGGTTCACTGGGGAAAAAATGAAATCCAAATAAGATGTCCCTCTTCGTGGTGTTAAGGGCTAAAATTCTAGCTAAACTGTCTAAAATATCTAATGAGTGGTCGCCAATAAATTATAAGCTTTAGCAAGAGTTAGACTTTTAAGCATTTATTAAGGAGAATAAGAGTTTGGTAAAGAGAGAAGAAAAGGCCTAGATTCCTATCTATTAAAGGGAGAGCACATTTCTAGCTCCCCTCTCCACCAGCGTCCTCAGGAAAGAGCGTCAGAGCGAGTGCCAGTCTCTTCCTTCCTCCTCCCACTAGCCCGCGTCACTTGCTGACGCCAAAGAAAAGACTCCTGGTCTTGCCCTCAAAGACCTTCGCTGGATGGGTGGAACTCTTCTACAGTAAGTCTCCAGCAGGTGGCGTCATTCCAATCGTTACAGTGGTGTATGGTCATGAATAAAGATGTGAAAATAAACCTCCCTGCTCAACCCATCCCTAAGGTAGGAGAGTGAGACCACTGCCTCTATTAATTTCTTGTGCTCTATGGCCCTTTAAAAACAGCACTAGTGTATGTATGTATAGTGAAAAGAAAATAGGCTTTAGAGTCAGAAGGGCTGGATTTGAGTTATAGATCTTCTACTAACTGTGTGACTTTAAGGCAAATAATTTTACATCTCTGATGGTGATGATGGTGGTAGTAGTAGTGGTGATGGTGGTGGTAGTAGTAGTGGTGATGGTGGTGGTGGTAGTAGTGGTGATGGTGGTGGTGGCAACTTACAATTCTGAGCAAACTTATTTTGCCACAATCCTATGAAGTAGGCAATACCATAATTATTACCCCTATTTAGTATTTTAGAAATGTTACCCATCATTTGAAATGTTATTTCCCTCCAAGGACAGGAAAGAATGAGGGTGAGAATGAAGAAGACTCATTTCTTCTCCAAAGCCAGGAGCTCTCATGAAGCAATGAGTTTGGTCATACCACCTGCATAATCTGAGACTGGTACACAGTTAATTCTTTAAGAATGCTCTACTCAGTCTCTAAGAAGCAAAGTGTAATAAGCAGAGATATCCTCCTTGAATATTTACCCACATGAATACAATCTTTTGTATATAAACATATTAAAATTACTCTATTGTTGTTGTTGTTGTTTGTCCTTCCTTCTCCAAAAGGGCGTCATGACTTGCATTGAATTGGATTTAAGAAGGAAGGACAGTGTAAAGTCACCAGCCTCACTTTCTCCTCCAGAGCCATCTGGGTCCAGTGGGAAGATAAGTTATGAAGATGACTGGAGATGGCCCAGTATGTTTAAGGCAATTGGGGTTAAGTGACTTGCCCAGGGTCACACAGCTAGTAAGAGTCCAAGATGAGATTTGAACTCAGATCTTCCCAACTTCAATACCAGTGCCCTATTCAGTGTGCCATAACATTCTGGTAAAATACGTGGCAGCTTGCTTTGTCAAATAGTTATATGTTGTGCCATCCTGTTTCCAATTATGAAAAAATTTCAGGGCACAATATCTAAAAGATAAAACTTCTTAAAATAGGAGTTATTCCTCATTCCATATCATTCACATGTCTTCTGCCACCATCTCCTCCTTCACCTGTTTCTCTTGATTAAATAGCCTTACTCCTTACCAAGGCAAACCTCTCTACCTGATTAATGGATCACATTCCATCCTGTCTTCTCCAACAGATTGCTTCCTCTGTCATCACTCGCTCTGACTTATTTTCAATCTCTACCTATTTACTGGGTTATTTCTTACTGCCTATAAACATGTTCATATCTTCTATATTCTCAAAAAATCCCTCATTTGAGCCTCGCATCCCTGCTAACTATTGTCCTGTATCTCTTCTGCCCTTTTGTGGCTATATTCCTTGCAAAGTCTGTCTACAATAGGTGCCCCCACTTTCCTTTCTTTTCTTCTCTTCTTAAGCTTATACAATCCAGCTTCTGACCCCATCACTTCATTGTTCCGCCAAAACTACACTCTTCAAATACACCAGTGATCTCTTCTTAGTTTCTAAATTCAATTACCTTTTTTCATTTTCTTCTCTTTGACCTCTCTTCAGGGTTTGACAACTGTTGATCACCCTCTTCTTGAGTCTTCTTTCTAGGTTTCTAGACACTATTGTCTTCTATATATCAGACCAATACTTCACTGTCTCCTTTGCTGGATCTTCATACAGTCTCCTTTGCTAGATCTCATTACCAATCAGAGATGTCAACTGTAGGTGTCCAACAGAGTTCTATCCTGGGTCTTCTTCTCTACTCCCTCTATACTACTTGGTGATCACACCAGCTCCTATGCTTTTAATGACCATTTCTAAACTGATACCTCTCAGATCTGCCCTACCTAAACCCCTCTGCTGAGCCCCATGATCTCTTCTCCAATTGCCTTTCAGACATCTCTAACTGGATGTCCAGTAGATATCTTTTTTTTTTTTTTTTGGCAGGGCAGTGAGGGTTAAGTGACTTGCCCAGGGTGACACAGCTAGTGTCAAGTGTCTGAGGCTGGATTTGAACTCAGGTTCTCCTGAATCCAAGGCCAGTGCTTTATCCACTACGCCACCTAGCTGCCCCTCAGTAGATATCTTAAACTCAACTTGCCCCAGTTGGAACTCCTTATCTTTCCTCTTAAACCCTCTGTTCTCAGACTTACAACCTAGGGGTCATTCTTAACTCTTCACTATCTCTCAACTTCCATATATTAATCTGTTGCCAAGTCCTGTTGTCTTCATCTTTTGTCTCTCAGATACTCATCTTATCACCTCTCACCTGGATGATTGTTATAGCCTGCTAGTTGGTCTGCCTGCCTCAGTTCTCTCCCCACTCCCCAACTCTCCCCAATTCTCCCCAACTCCACTCCATTCAGCCCCCAAAATTATTCTTCTAAAGTGGACATCTGATCATGTCACCCACTGACCCCTCACTCAGCAAACTCTAGTGGCTTCCTATTGCCAACAGGATGAAATACAAAATGCCATTTGGCATTTAAAGCCCTTCATAACCCAGCCCCCTCCCACCTTTCTGGTGTTCTTACAGCTTACTTCTTACCATGTACTCTTCAATCCAGTTCAGTGACACAGGCCTTCTTACTGTTCCATGATCAAAGCACTCCATGTCTCTGCTCTAGGCATTTCCTCATTTCCTCATTTCCTTCCTTCCTTCCTTCCTTCCTTCCTTCCTTCCTTCCTTCCTTCCTTCCTTCCTTCCTTCCTTCCTTCCTTCCTTTCGAAGGGCAATAAGGGTTAAGTGACTTGCCCAGGGTCACACAGCTAGTAAGTGTCAAGTGTCTGAGGCAGGATTTGAATTCAGGTACTCCTGAATCCAGGGCTGGTGCTTTATCCATTGCGCCACCTAGCTGCCCCCCTGCTCCGGGCATTTTTGCTGGCTGTTCCTCGTGCCTGAAATGTTCTCCCTTGTCACCTCCACCAACTACTTTCCCTGAATTCCTTTAAGTTCCAACCACAATTTTATCTTCCTTCTACAAGAAGCCTTTCCAAGACTTCTTATTTCTAGTGCCTCTCATCTTTCAATTCTTTCCTATTTATCCTGTATACAAATTGGTTTTGTTGTTGTTGTTGTTTTTTAGTGAGGCAATTGGGGTTAAGTGACTTTCCCAGGGTCACACAGCTAGTAAGTATTAAGTGTCTGAGGCCGGATTTGAACTCAGGTCCTCCTGACTCACTGCCCCCTATACAAATTGTTTGTATGTATTTATTTATTTGTTGTGAACTCCTTGAGGATATGGACTATCTTTTGTTTCTTTTTGTATTCCCAGTGCTTAGCACAGGGCCTGGCACATAGTAAGTGCTTAACATATTTATTGACTGATTGACTGAGTTCTTTACATTTTTGTGAGTCATTGACCCCTTTGGCTGCTTAGAGAAACCTATGGACTCCTGCTTAGAATAATGTTTTTAAATGCTTAAGATAAAACACATAGAATTACAAAGGCAATCAAGTATATAGGAATAAAGATGCATTTTTTTTTTCATATCCAGTTCAAGGATCCTCTGAAATTTATCCAAGATCAGGCCGCAGCATAAGAACCCCTGATCTAAAGATAACTTAGGACTCTGAGAGACATCCCACAGTAGATAATTAATGTCTGCTTATAATAGCTTAGAGCTATTAATTTCTCCAATAATATATTTATTTCTATAATTGCCTAAATGGTAATTTATTTGACCCAGATGGCAGTCCAGCAGGCTCTTATATAGAAGCTATTATTAAAGAAGCTTTTTTTTTTCTCATCATAGGATATATAGCGGTGAAAGTTTTATAAATCCTTATAATGGATTGAAATAACATACAGACCATAAAACAGTAGTAAAAAGCTAAGAAGTTTATTATATTTTTTTCCTTTAAATTATTCTGAAGTGTATTCTAAATGTTATAATACTTGTGCAATAAATTTTCCCTTTTAAGACTTGGTGACATATTTGTATTTCCTGTAGTATATTATAGAAACATCTATTTTATTTATAAGCTTTTTTCTATTGCAGTTAATCTCTATCTCCTTCTCAACTATCTGTGATTTCTGTATCTGAAACTAGTAGTATCTGTGATTTCTTCAATGTGAGGAACACCTAGTGTAAGATCTCTTTTCACCAATGAAGATGGTAACTTTTCTATAATTTAGCAGATAAATCCTAGGCACATAGAGTTTAAATGCCTTACCCAAAGACACACAAATATTATGTGCCTGAATCGGGATTGTACCTATCTTCCTGATTTCAATTCTATAACTCTGTCTAATATATCACATTGCCTCAGTTTTCTTCTAAAGAGAAAAGCAGACTAAAAATTTTCTTTAGTCTGTTATCCCAAGTAATGTCAAAATATCAAAATATATATATATATATGATGATATTAAAAACTTTCTAGCTAAGGAGGGATACTAGAATTTTAAATGTGATAACATACCATGATAAGCTGTACTTGATCTATACTAAACATTTTTCTTCTTATTGCTTTCCATGTGTTTTTTTCAGATTTGAATTTTTTCATTAGTAACCATGGAAACAATAATGTAACTACGCATGTGGTATAAATCATTTTAGGTAATCATTTGTTTTTACCATATAGCATCTGAAATGAATCGTGATGTTTATAAACTTATTCTTTTGTTTCTTTGTGAATGCATTTCTTTTCTTTTTTTTTTTGGTGGGGCAATGGGGGTTAAGTGACTTGCCCAGGGTCACACAGCTAGTAAGTGTCAAGTGTCTGAGGCCGGATTTGAACTCAGGTACTCCTGAATCCAGGGTCGGTGCTTTATCCACTGCGCCACCTAGCCGCCCCTGAATGCATTTCTTTTTGATGCCTACATTTCCATGTCTATGGATTATATAATTTTAAGGAGAAATATTTTCTCGTCACAGTAATTGACCTTTGTAAGGAAAAAAGAAAAGCTTGCTTAAAAATAGTAGGGTATTTATGCCATATTATTTTGTTTCATATTACTAAATGATATTCCATAATATAACTTCTGTATTTTAGTACTTGGTACTATCCTATTCTATGAAGTCTTCCCTCAATTTCCCTAACTGGAAGCAATTTTACCTCTTTGAATTTCCAATATCATTCTCTGTTAAATACAATTATGAAATTCTAGTTTATATTTAATCCTGTTTTTATCTTATCTTTGACAAATAGCATGATATAGTGGATAGATATCCAGCTTTGGAGTTAGGTGGGTTCAAGTCCCACTTCTGACACTTGGCTTTGTGACTCTGGGGAAGATATTTAAATTTTCAGGACCCCAGACAAATCTCTAAGAGTATAAAATTGCCAACATCCTGAAAAGAAATCAGTTTTTTGGAGGGTAAAAGTTTTTTTTTGTTTTTTGTGGGGGTTTTTTGGTGTGGCATTGCCCAGGGTTACACAGCTAATATCAAGTGTCTGAGGCTGGATTTGAATTCAGGTCCTCCTGAATCAAGGGCCAATGCTGTATCCACTATGCCACCTGGCTGTCCCTTTGGGGGCTAAAAGTTAAAGAAAGAAGAGTATCTTGGCCTCATTCCCCAGTTCACCCCTCTAAGAGAGGAGTATTTGTGAACTTTGGAGAATCAAAGGATTCTTGACTTCCCATTGGTGTCCCAATCTTACCAGTGCCCCTGGAGCAGTAGCTGATAAAGTATCTACATTGAAAGCTAAGAACAAAGTAGACACCCTGAAGAAAGATAATTTTATAGCTACAAGAATCATAGCAGGGGCAGCTAGGTGGTGCAGTGTATAAAGCACCTGCCCTGGATTCAGGAGTACCTGAGTTCAAATCCGACTTCAGACACTTGACACTTACTAGCTGTGTGATCCTGGGCCAGTCACTTAACCCCCATTGCCCTGCAAAAAATTTTTAAAATAAAATAAAAAGAATCATAACAGAAAAACTTCAACATGTCTAAGGGGAACAACTTGAAAATTCTAGAAAAGGGACTTCCAAGAGTTGTGAGTTAGCTCCTTTATCACACATGTCCAAACCTTCCCCATTTCCCCCAGGACTCCTTGTACTTGGAATTGCATGCTTTTGTTGGTCTGTTTTGTACCAAACTTTCTTTTTATCCTACCTTAGTAAATATCCCTTTCTAGAACCAAATTAAGTTTGGCAAACTAATTGATATGAAACAGTAATCATGGGGTGTGGAAAACGCATCAAAGAAAGCTAGAAACCTACCCCGTCCCTCCCCCAAGCCTCTCAGAGTTCCAGAGGACTCTGAAGTGAGAAGGGACAACCTTGCTCTGATGAACCAAGGCACTGAGCCAAGGCGGAGTTGGGGAGAGTAAGCTCTAGAGCCTCTGCTATATAAATGTATTTTGTTGCTGTTTCTTTTTTTTTGTTTTTTGGTCCCCATTACTACTTGCCCGGGTGTTTGCAAATGCCTCTACTATTTCTCCCCTTCTTTCTTTTTTTTTTTTTTTAAATGAGATATTTTATTTTTTCCGTTACATGTAAAGATAGTTCTCAACTTTTGTTTATACATGCTTTACAATTTCAGATTTTTCTCCCTCCCTCCCCTCCCTCCCCCCCTCCCCTAGACAGCAGGTAATCTGATATAGGTTATATCTATATATCTCTATACATATACATATAGATATATATATATACACACACATAAATATACACATAATAACATTAATCCTATTTCTGCATTAATCCTGTTACAAGAGAATCAGAGCAGTGATGCAAAACCTCAAAATAGAAAAAATAAACAACAGCACCTAAAACAAAAGAAATAATATGGTTCAATCAGCATCTATACTCCACAGTTCTTTCTTTCTTTTTTTTTCTTGGATTTGGAGATCCTCTTCTATCATGAGTTCCCCGGAACTCTTCTGTACCATTGCATTGGTGAGAAGAATATAGTCCATCACAGTAGGTCAACACTCAATGTTGATGATACTGTGTACAATGTTCTTCTGGTTCTGCTCATCTCACTCATCATCAGCTCACGTAAGACCCTCCAGGTTTCTCTGAACTCCTCCTGCCCATCATTTCTTACAGCACAATAGTATTCCATTGTATTCATATACCACAACTTGTCCAGCCATTCCCCAATTGATGGGCACCCCCTCCACTTCCAATTCCTTGCTACCACGTGAAGAGCAGCTATAAATATTTTTGTACATGTGGGTCCCTTTCCCCCTTCCATGATTTCTTTGGGAAAAAGACCTAAAAGTGGGATTGCTGGGTCAAAGGGTATGCACAGCTTTATCGCCCTTTGGGCATAATTCCAAATTGCTCTCCAGAATGGTTGGATCAGCTCACAGCTCCACCAACAATGCATTAGTGTTCCAATTTTCCCACAGTCTCTCCAACATTTATTATCTTCCTTTTTTGTCATTTTAGCCAATCTGATAGGTGTCAGGTGGTACCTCAGAGTTGTTTTAATTTGCATCTCTCTAATCATTAGAGATTTAGAGCATTTTTTCATATGGGAATAGATAGCTTTGGTTTCTTCATCAGAAAACTTCCTGTTCATATCCTTTGACCATTTCTCAATTGGGGAATGACTTGGATTCTTATAAATTTGATTTAGTTCCCTATATATTTTAGAGATGAGGCCTTTATCAGAAGCACTGGCCTCAAAAATTGTTTCCCAGCTTTCTGCCTCCCTTCTAATTTTGGATGCATTGCTTCTGTTTGTACAAAAATTTTTTTAATTTAATATAATCAAAATCATCCACTTTGCATTTTATAATATACTCTATCTCATGTTTGGTCAAAAACTGTTCTCCTTTCCAAAGATCTGATAGGTACACTATTCCTTTCTCTCCTAATTTACCTATGGTATCACCTCTTATGTCTAAATCATGTATCCATTTTGACCTTATTTTAGTATAAGGTGTAAGATGTTGGTCTAAGCCTAATTTCTGCCATACTATCTTCCAGTTTTCCCAGCAGTTTTTGTCAAATACTGAGTTCCTATCCCAGAAGCTGGAGTCTTTGGGTTTATCAAACACTACATTACTAGTGTCATTTACTACTGCATTTCCTGAGCCTAGCCTATTCCATTGATCTACCACTCTATTTTTTAGCCAGTACCAGATAGTTTTGATGACTGCTGCTTTATAGTAAAGCTCCAGGTTTGGTACTGCTAACCCACCTTCCTGTGAATTTTTTTTCATTATTTCCCTGGATATTCTTGATTTTTTGTTTTTCCAGATGAATTTTGTTATTATTTTTTCTAGCTGTATAAAATAATTTTTAGGTAGCCTGATTGGTATGGCACTGAATAAGTAAATTAATTTAGGCAGTATTGTCATTTTTACTATATTAGCTCTGCCTATCCATGAGCAATTGATATCTTTCCAATTATTTAGATCTGATTTGATTTGTGTGAAGAGTGTTTGGTAGTTGTGTTCATAGAGTTCCTGGGTTTATCTTGGCAAGTAGACTCCCAAGTATTTTATATTACCTCCCGTTACTTTAAATGGAATTTCTCTTTCTATCTCTTGCTGCTGGACTTTGTTGGTCATGTATAGAAATGCTGATGATTTATGTGGATTTATTTTATATCCTGCTACTTTGCTAAAGTTGTTAATTGTTTCAAGTAATTTTTGACTTGATTCTCGAGGATTCCTTAAGTATACCATCATATCATCTACAAAGAGTGATAGTTTTGTTTCCTCCTTGCCTATTCTAATTCCTTTAATTCCTTTCTCTTCTCTGATTGCTAAAGCTAACATTTCTAGGACAATATTAAATAATAGGGGTGATAATGGACATCCCTGTTTCACCCCTGATCTTATTGGGAAGGCCTCTAATTTATCTCCATTGCATATAATACTTGCTGATGGCTTTAGGTAGATACTGTTTATTATTCTAAGGAAAGCTCCCCCTATTCCTAAACTCTCTAGTGTTTTTATTAGGAATGGGTGCTGTACTTTGTCAAAAGCTTTCTCTGCATCTATTGAGATAATCATATGATTTTGGTTGGTTTTCTTATTGATGTGGTTGATTATGTTAATAGTTTTCCTAATGTTGAACCAGCCCTGCATTCCTGGTATAAATCCCACCTGGTCATAGTGTATTATCCTGGTGATCACTTGCTGTAATCTCCTTGCTAATATCTATTTAAGATTTTTACATCAATATTCATTAGGGAAATTGGTCTATAATTTTCTTTCTCTGTTTTTGCTTTGCCTGGTTTTAGTATCACCACCATATTTGTGTCATAAAACGAATTTGGTAGAACTCCTTCTTCACCTATTTTTCCAAATAATTTGTATAATATTGGAATTAATTGTTCTTTAAATGTTTGGTAAAATTCACCCGTAAACCCATCTGGCCCTGGGGATTTTTTCTTAGGGAGTTCATTAATAGCTTGTTCAATTTCTTTTTCTAATATGGGTTTATTTAAGGATTTTATTTCCTCTTCAGTTAACCTGGGCAGTTTGTATTTTTGTAAATATTCATCCATTTCATTTAGATTGTCAAATTTATTGGCATACAGTTGGGCAAAATATTTCCTAATTATTGCTTTAATTTCCACTTCACTGGTGGTAACATCACCCTTTTCATTTTTGATACTGGTAATTTGGTTTTCTTCTTTCTTTTTTTTAATCAAATTAACCAATATTTTATCTATTTTATTGGTTTTTTCATAAAACCAGCTCTTAGTTTTATTGATTAATTCTATAGTTTTTTTTGCTTTCAATCTTATTGATTTCTCCTTTAATTTTCAGGATCTCTAATTTAGTGTCTAATTGGGGATTTCTAATTTGTTCTTTTTCTAGCTTTTTAAGTTGCATGCCCAATTCATTAATCTCCTCTTTCTCTTTCTTATTCATGTAAGCATTTAGAGCTATAAATTTTCCCCTAAGCACTGCTTTGGCTGCATCCCATAGATTTTGGTATGTTGTCTCATTATTGTCATTCTCTTGGATAAAGTTATTGATTGTTTCTATGATTTCTTGTTTGACCCATTCATTCTTTAGAATGAAATTATTTAGTTTCCAATTGATTTTCATTCTACTTTTCCCTGGCTCTTTCTTACATGTAATTTTTATTGCATCATGATCTGAGAAGGATGCATTTACTATTTCTGCCTTTCTACATTTGACTATGATGTTTTTGTGCCCTAATACATGGTCAATTTTTGAAAATGTGCCATGTACTGCTGAGAAAAAGGTATATTCCTTTCTATCCCCATTCAATTTTCTCCAGACATCTATCATGTCTAACTTTTCTAGTAATCTATTCACCTCTTTCACTTCTTTCTTATTTATTTTTTGGCTAGATTTATCTAATTCTGAGAGGGGGAGATTCAGATCCCCCACTAGTATAGTATTACTATCTAATTCCTCTTGTAACTCATTTAACTTCTCCTCTAAGAACTTGGATGCTATACCACTTGGCGCATACATATTCAATATTGATATTACTTCATTATCTATAGTACCTTTAAGTAAGATGTAATTTCCTTCCTTATCTCTTTTAATGAGATCTATTTTTGCCTGCACTTTGTCTGAGATAAGGATTGCTACCCCTGCCTTTTTTACTTTAGCTGAGGCATAATATATTCTGCTCCAGCCTTTTACCTTTACTCTGTGTGTATCTCTCTGCTTCAAATGTGTTTCTTGTAAACAGCATATTGTAGGGTTCTGGTTTTTAATCCACTCTGCAATTCGCTTCCGTTTTATAGCAGAGTTCATCCCATTCACATTCACAGTTATTATTACTGACTGTCTATTCCCCTCCATTCTATTTACCCCCTTTGTACTTTTCCCCCTTCTTTCACCCTATTCCTCCTCACCGACGTTTTACTTCTTACCCCTGCCTCCCCCAATCTGCCCTCCCTTTTTATCACCCCCCTCTCTTTTCTTTACCCTTTTCTCCCTTGCTTTTGTCCTCCCTTCTATCAGTCCCCCCCCTTTCCCTTCCCCTTTTGTTTCCCTAAAGAATGAGTTGTTTCTTTATCCCAATGAACGTATATGTTATTCCCTCTTTGAGTCAAATCTAATGAGAATAGGGTTGAAACCATGTTCCCCCCTCCTTTCTTTCCCTCTATTATAATAGGTTTTTTTCCACCTCTTCATATGATATAATTCATCCCATTCCACCTCCCCTTTCCTCTCCTCCCCATAGACTCCCTTTTTATCCCCTTAATTCTTTTGTATCATCACATCAAAGACAATTTATATTTATACCCTCTATATAAAGTCCTTCTCTCTGCCCAAATACATTTACAGTTCTTAAGAGTTATGAGTATTATCTTCCTGTGTAGGGATATAAACAGTTTAACCTAATAGGGTAACTTTTTTTTTCCCCTCTGTTTACCTTTTTAAACTTCTCTTGAGTCTTGTATGTTGAGATCAAATTTTCTATTCAGTTCTGGTCTTTTCACCAGGAAAGATTGAAAGTCCCCAATGTCATTAAATGTCCATCTTTTCCCCTGAAAGAAATGCACATTTTTGCTGGGTAATAGATTCTCGGCTGCAATCCAAGCTCCTTTGCCTTCCGGAATATCATATTCCAAGCCTTGCGGTCCTTTAATGTTGAAGCTGCCAGGTCCTGAGCAATCCTGACTGTGGCTCCATGATATTTAAATTGCTTCTTTCTGGCTGCTTGGAGTATTTTCTCCTTCACCTGATAATTCTGGAATTTGGCTACAATATTCCTTGGAGTTTTCCTTTTGGGGTCTCTTTCAGGAGGTGATCGATGGATTCTTTCAATGATGATTTTATCCTCTGATTCTATGATATCAGGGCAGTTCTCCTTAATAATTTCCTGGAATATGGTATCTAGATTCTTTTTCTGGTCATGGCTTTCAGGCAGTCCAATGATTCTCAAATTGTCTCTCCTCGATCTGTTTTCCAGATCAGTTGTCTTTCCAATGAGGTATTTCACATTTTCTTCTATTTTTTCATTTTTTTTATTCTGCTTGACTGATTCTTGGTGTCTCATGGATTCCTTTTCTTCCAACTGTCCCACTTTAATTTTTAAGGCATTGTTTTCTTCAGTGAGATTATGCACCTTTTTTTCAATTTGGCTAAGTGAATTTTTTAAGGCATTGTTTTCTTCAGTGAGATTATGCACCTTTTTTTCCATTTGGCTAAGTGAATTTTTTAAGGTATTGTTTTCTTCAGTGAGATTATGCAGCTTTTTTTCCATTTGGCCAAATGAATTTTTTAAGGCTTTGTTTTCTTCAGCTTCCTTTTCCAAGCTGCTGATTCTTTTTTCATAGTTTTTTTGTTTTGCTTTCATTTCTCTCCCCATTTTTTCTTCTACCTCTTGCAATTGATTTTTAAAAACCTTTTTGAGCTCTTCCAGGAAGGCTTTTTGTTCTTACGACCAATTCACCTTCCCTTGTGAGGCTTCAGATGTAGACAATTTGAGGCTATTATCCTCATCTGAGTTTGTGTTGGCTTCTTCCCTATTGATACAGAAGCTCTCAATGGAGAGGGCTCTTTTTTGCTTCTTACTCATTATTGCAGCTTATTTATTTATTCTTTAAGTTGAGGTCTGCTCTGGGGGCACCAGGGTCCCTGTTTTGGGCTTCTTGTGCAGGTGTATAGGTGCTGTGTGACCGGGCTTTTACTCTGAGGCCTTTATGGTGTGTGGAGATGCCCCGCCCTGCACTTCCTGTATGATTGTGCTCGGCCAGCCAGGCGCCAGACCCCGGCGTCTGATCCCGCCGTTCGTGGCCTTCTTGGCCGGTGCAGGTAAGTTTTTCCACTGTCCTTCTTGGCCGCCAGATTTTTGAACCAGGTTCCGGGAGCCTCAGTTGTTCGGCTGTGGCCCACAGCTCCTGCTGACTTGCCCCGACCCCCTTGGCGCTGGGTTGCTGCCCTGCGCTGGGCCTCCCTTTTGCCCGAGTCAGACCGACCTTTTCCTGAAGTCTTCTAAATTATCTCTGGTTGGAGGACTGTGTCTCTCTGTCTCTTTGCAGGTTCTGTAGTTTCAGAATCCGTCCAGAGGCTTGATTTAATGTTCGTTTTGAGGGAACAGAAGGAGAGCTCAGGCAGCTTGCTGCTTCTTCTCCGCCATCTTGGCTCCCTCTCCCCTTCTTTCTAATCTTCATACCATAACCAAAATATAATCTTTTTTATCCAGATTTGCAAAAATTACTACTTGGCTTTAAAATCTTAAATGTGTCCATATTATCAAACAATTTAAAATAAAAACACCTTTTTTTTTTGCATTTCAGGTCTTCAACAACCTGGTACTGCCTTACTTTTCCAGACTTATTTCATATTACTCACTTCCATGTACATCGTGTTCCAGGCAAAACCAACTGTTTTCTGCTCTGTGAACAAACCACAGGTTTTATCATCTTCCTCCCTATACTTAATATGTTTTACTAGGGAGATACAATGAAAATTAGTTTAAACAGGATTTTTAAGAATATATTTTAAATGGGCATTGATTAGGAGGAGCTCCAACAACTCAGGGAATCGAGAAAGGCCTCTTAAGGGGAGCTATAGGTTCCTAGAGACAGAGATGAGAAGGGAAAATATTCCAGTCAAGGGGAACAGGCTGTATAAACTCATGGAGATGGGAAATGGAGCATCACATAGAGGGTATGGTAAGTAGGCAAATTTGGCTGGCTCTTGGAAAGCATGAAAGGAAGCAATGTCAAAACAGTTTGGAAAGTTGACTCTTGCTTCATTGATTCCAACAATTCTAGTTTGCCTTATGGATAACCTGTATTTTTCTCTGAGGCTTTGCCTATAAATATTGTAGAATGATTCTTTTCTTTTGGGTTTATGTCTTCTGGCATCTGTGACTTCATACTATTTCTTTTTGTTTGTTTGTTTGTTTGTTTTTTGCGGGGCAATGGGGGTTAAGTGACTTGCCCAGGGTCACACAGCTAGTAAGTGTCAAGTATCTGAGGCTGGATTTGAACTCAGATACTCCTGAATCCAGGGCCAGTGCTTTATCCACTGCTCCACCTAGCTGCCCCCCATACTATTTCTTTATCATAAATGTCTCACTTCTCTTCCTGTTCCCTATATGGACAACCATTGCTCCCATTTTAGTCCCTATGCTGGAAGTTATATATGGGCCTTCCTGCTAGACCTCCTCCTCAGTGCCTACAAACCTCTGGAAATCTCCTGTGATGAACTGGGATGGAAAAAATACACTTCCTATTTTTTCCATCACTACTTGGTATGGTACTATTCCTTGATTTTTGTCAGAGTAGTTGTGGGAGAAAGCTGGATGATACTGTTTCCTCTTACTCCACCATTTTTTGCTGGTCTCAAAGAAGGGGAAGTTAGAGTTGGTTATGGACTCAAGAGAGATAGGGATGACATGGACAGGTATTAGGGAGTAGGGAATAGGGACAATAAAGGCAACTTTGTTTTTAAGCAATCAGTCACTCAGAATCATGGGGATTCTGCCTGGAGCCATAGAGCAATAAATTGACATGTCTTTTCCAGAAACAATGGTAATGTTGATTTGATTTGATTATAATTCCTTGAGGAAGAGCTGGAAAAAGGATAGAGATGTAGAAAGGGTATTTGGCAAGATACCTACAGCTAGTCCTTGGTGTCTTAATAGGGTAAAGTTGGGCAGCTAGGTGGTGCAGTGGATAGAGCACCAGCCCTGGAATCAGGAGGACCTGAGTTCAAATCTGGCCTCAGACATTTAACACTTACTAGTTGTGTGACCCTGGGCAAGTCACTTAACCCTCATTGCCCCCCAAAAAACCCCTCACAAAAACAACAAAAAAAAAACCTAATAGGGTAAAGTTTGGGATGGAGCTCACTAGATACAATGGATTGAAGTACAATTTCAACTAATCTATAAATTGCCTCAGTGTAGGACCTAGAATTCAGTGGATGAACTCCAAGAAGGTAGGGTAAATGTCTCTGTGAGGGTTGTAAGAAAGGTAAGACATGTGCCCAGCTTTCTGTAATTTCAAGA
This sequence comes from Dromiciops gliroides, assembly GCF_019393635.1. Taxonomy (NCBI): domain Eukaryota; kingdom Metazoa; phylum Chordata; class Mammalia; order Microbiotheria; family Microbiotheriidae; genus Dromiciops; species Dromiciops gliroides. Next base: position 266,874,951 of record NC_057861.1, on the reverse strand, counting down.
AGAATGGAATAAGAGGCAAGAGTGGTACAAAGTTGTTATGCACATTCAGAGGAATATAGAATATTATTACTGAAGTGGATCCATCCCATGTAGTCTTTCATTTTTTAATTTAATTTAATTTTTTTTTGCTGGGCAATGAAGGTTAAGTGACTTGCCTAGGGTCACACAGCTAGTAAGTGTCAAGTGTCTAAGGCCGGATTTGAACTCAGGTCCTCCTGAATCCAGGGCTGATGCTTTATCTACTGCTCCACCTAGTTGATTTTACAAAAGGACATGGTTATCTTCCTTGAAGTCAACTTTCCAGAGATGTACTCTAAGAATTCTACTTTTCTTTAATTAATCTAATCCTTTATGGCTATATCATGCATTAATTTTATTTAAAGCTTTTTTTTTTTTGAGCCAAGCCAAGCCTTCATTATTTTATACATTTTAATAATATATCCCCTTAATCTTCATCTTTTTGTGGTACAATTCCAATAACACTGACTTTAAAGTCAGAAGACCTGGATTCAAAAACTGCTTCAATTACTTACTGTGTTGTCTTGGGCAAGGTTCCCAAGAACCTCTTTAATCTATTTCCTCATTTTTAAAATGAGGAAGCTGAATTAGCTAGCATTTGAGATCCCTTCTAGCTCTAGATCTATGATCTTATGACCCTAAGACTGATGGGACCTAATATTTTTCATTTGGTCTAATGCAACAGATTCTCTGCCACCATAAAGACTATAGTTTCCCTTTTCTAGCTCTTCAGGGCCTTATTTTAGGCAACCATGAGAAATGAAAATATTGGGACAATGTTTTAAATTACTGAACTTTCTCATGATGATCATTTTGATCAGTAGATATAGATAGATAGAAGATAGATAAATAGATAATCACGTTCAATAGGTAAAAACAGGAAAAGACTTCTTGTAGGAAGTGCTATTTAATCTGGGTCTTCAAAATGCAAAGAGATCCAAGAGTTAAAAATTTCAAATGGGGATAATGAATTAAAGGAACAAAAACACAGAGCCGGGGACATAGGTTATATAGATGAGTGTTGTAAAACCTCAAAAGGTGGGTTTAACATAAGAATATGGAAGGTCTTGAGTTCCAAACTAAGAAGGCTGGGTTTTAATTGATAATCAGTAGTAAGCTTTTGAAGTTCTTTCAAGACCATAATGGTGTGGTTATGGATATGATTTAGGAAGATTAATTTAGAAGCGTTAGGGAAGAATGGAAGGATAAGAGCCTGAGAGTTGAGAGACCAATTAAGGGTCCAGTTGACAGCCTCTCTTTCCATCCTAGGTTGTTTCTAAATAGTTTTAAAAAATACTAGGGGCAGCTAGGTGGTGCAGTGGATAGAGCACCAGCCCTGGAGTCAGGAGGACCTGAGTTCAAATCCGACCTCAGACACTTAACACTTACTAGCTGTGTGATCCTAAGCAAGTCACTTAACCCCAGTTGCTTCACTAAAAAAAAAATACTAGATAGTAAAACTAAAGTCATTAGACATTGATCTTTTGCTTTAAAGAAAGATGGGATATTATTGCATGTCAATTTTTACTTCTTTGTTTTTCAACAAGGTTGAATTATTAAATGAGCCACTTTTAATGTACAAAGATAGGAACAGCTGAAACATGCAGCAATGAGAACCATAATTATATGGTTATTTCTAACACATTTTTGAACCAAACAGATGGTTTCAAAACATTTAGAAAACAAACAACTGTGAAGTCTTTGGGGGGCAAAAAAATAATTCTAATCTATGTTTATAAAATGGCTTTTTGATATTATTTTTATAGGGATTGTGAGACAATATTATGAGCAATATAGCAAAATGAAGAATTATGAAGAGTGGAAAAGTAATTTTAAGGCTTCATGGGTTTGGGTTCTATTTTAAACTAAAAAAGTACATCTTTTTACAAAACTAATCAAAGAACATTTAGTGTTAGAAAGAGAACTTTATGATATTTTCTATGAAGCCAAATATCACAGTATCTCCATCCAGAAGACTCATCAACATCTTTAACTCAACATTCCCCAAACAGAATTCATTATATTTCCTCTTAAACATGCCCATCTTCAAACTTCCTTTTTCTATTGATGGCATCCTCATAGTAATTAAGCTCAAAACTATGAAGACATCTTTAACTCTTTCCTCCTGCTTTCTCACACATCTAATAAATCAATTAGAATTATTGCTTTTATTTTGGAAATATCTTTCATATCTATCTGTATGTTTCTGCCCCAATGCCACCATCCCTATGCAGATACTCCTCACTACTCACCTTCTTTATTACAGAAGGGACTTTTTTTTGGATTCTATTCTTTTCTTCTCCTCTCCAATCCATCATTTGCAAGGTTGCCAAAACTATTTCCTTCCTGATGTACAATTCTGCTCATGACCTCTCCAGATGAAAGCATTTCAGTGACTCCCCAGTGCTCAAAGGAAGAAATGCAAATTCCTTATTTAACTTAATTCAATTCAGCAAAGCTTTACTAAGCACCTACAGCAGGCTGAATAATGTATGAGATCCTGGGGGAGATACAAAATTTAGCCTTCATGGAGCTTATAGTCCACTATGGTGTTCCTTTATAGTCTTCTCGACAATTTCCACTCTTTTCTTCTAGTTCTGTTCTCTGAGGCCAAGCAGAATAAATCTAATCTGTTTCCTGTATGACAGCTTTCAAATACTCTTAAGACAGTTGTATCGTGTCCTCCTAAGGTTTCTTTTTTCCAGGCTAAACATCCTAGATTTCTTCAACCACTCTTCATAATGGCATTATCTTAAGGCCTTCCACTGGATGTTTTTCAGCTTATCAATGTCCTTCCAACAGTGTGCCACCTAGAATTGCACAGGATATTCTACATGTGTTCTGATTAGGGGATCTAACAACTTCCTTCCTTTCTCTCTCTCTCTCTCTCTCTGGCATACCATGCCTCTATTAATGTAGCCTAAGTTTACATTAGGTTTTGTTTTTCTTTTTGTTGGGGGGAGGTAACAATGTCACACTATAGACTCATTTTACTATTGCTTTGACATGCTTCTCCTATCTTATTTCTTGGGAAGTTGATTTTCTATATCAAAGTGTGAAACATTTGTACCAACTAAACTTCATGTCATTCAATTTAGCCCAATGTTCTACTTTGTTGAGAACTTTATGGATCTTTTTCATCCAACAGGTTGGCTAATCCATCTATTTTTACTTCATTAACAAATTTAATGAGTATGCCATCTATCCCTTTATCAAAATCACTGATAGAAATGGAACAAGTCCAGATCTCTAGGGAACTCCACTAGAGACTGTTGTGGTAGTTGATATTAAACTTTTAATGACTCCTTTATGTGTCTTGAGATTCAACCACTTTCAAATCCACAAAACTGTGTTATCATTTGAAACATATGTACCTCTCTTGTCCACAGACAGCAATGAGAGGCTTCATCAAGTTCTTTGCTAAAATCCAGTCAAACTATATCTGTAGATTTTTCCTGATCTATATGTCTAGTAATTGTCAAAAAAGGAAATGGGTTGGGGCAGCTAGGTGGCGCAGTGGATAAAGCGCTGGCCTTGGATTCAGGAGGACCTGAGTTCAAATCCAGCCTCAGACACTTGACACTTACTAGCTGTGTGACCCTGGGCAAGTCACTTAACCCTCAGTGCCCTGCCAAAAAAAAAAAAAAGGAAATAGGTTTAGTTTGGCATGACATTCTTGGTGAAGTTATGATATTAGGTTTTTGTGATCATGGCTGCTCAGGGGATAGAGTGCTGGGCCTGCAGTCAGGAAGAACTGAGTTCAAATCTCACTTCAGGCTCTTACTAGCTGTGTGACAATGAGTAAGTTACTTAACTTCTGCTGCCTCAGTTTCCTCAACTTTAAACTGAGGATAATAATAGCACAAAAGTCTCAGGGCTGTGAGAATCAAAGTATATAATATTTGTAAAAAGCCTGGAATATAGTAAGCACTGTATTAATGTTAGCTTTGTTATTATTATTATTATTATCAATTATTATTAATTCACCATCTGTTTAATGCTACCTTCAAGGATTTTGCTTAAAACCAAAGTTCTGTTTGTGGACTCTTCTTCCTCTTCCTCCTCGTTTCTTTTCTTTTTCTCCATTTTGTTTATAGTCTACTGATATGATCCTTAGTAATCACATCTTGCAGTTTTTTCAGTGCCCTGGGATGTGTTTTATTTGAATCTAAAGACTTGGAGTTATTAGTGAGGGCCAGGTACATATATACTATCTCTCTACTAGTCCTAGGTTTCAACTCCCAGTACTTAAGATGAATTTTGGGGAACTCATGAAGGATTTCTGGTTCTTCATTTGTTTGTTTTTAATTTTTAATGCTCTAGCATGGCAAGGATCCATTGGAGAGCTTTCATATTTGCATGTATATGTTTTCCTAGCCCATGGTTAGATAGCAATATTTCATAGTGTACTGCAACTTTTATAAGCCGGAGCATTTGACTTTAAAATAACTATTATGTTCTTTTGTGTCAAAGTGTTTCAAAAGTTTTGTTATATGTTACTGAAGTGATATCATAAGGCTGTAATTATACATTTCATTTTTTGAATTGCCATAGGTGCTTAGTTATTAGAATAATGGTGCTCCATGGTAGGTCTTAAGTATGATTGGTTTGGAGGAAACTAGTGACTATGACTGATGAAAGTATTAAAATACTTGACACAGTTTTCAGAGACACCAGGGAATTTTAGATGTTTTCTATGGTAAAAATGGATGATGATGAAAGGATAGCTGTATCATTCATGTAAGCTGTTTGAGAAAGTGGTAGACTCCAGCATTCCCCAAGAGATAAGTATTAATGGAGCTCTGTGGAAACCCATTTATTAAACGCCCTATTATTAAACTATCTACCAGGAGGTGGTGAAAACTTTTAAAGCCTTCTTGAGAAATAAAGATCGAAGACAATGAGCATGTCCTTTGGTGGGGCCAGCAGAAAACACATTATCTTATCTCTCAGAAACTTGGTGCCCATTCCCTCCTTCAAAACTAATTATCATGTATCAATAGTTATTTATGGAAGGCAGTCTGTCAGCCCAACAGAGGATCCATTGGGTAGAGGAAAAAGACCCTCAAGTGTTCTGATACAATCACCTGGAAGGTAGAAGAAGAGCCTCTGGAGTGTGCTGAGGTAGCAATAAGTGGCTTCTCAGCATTCCAGATGATCCCTTTAAATATGGGCTATAGTGACTCAAACAGTGGCTGACCTTATGGATATACATGTGGTCTGAGCTAGATCTCATGTGAGTGTTTAGAGCTGTTCCTTTCATAAGGACAATGGGTCTCCAAAAATGAGGCAGGACATTCAGAGGTTGAGGCAGAGCAGAACCAGAGTCCACGGTGAACAAATTACTACAAATTTGCTGAATTTAAGGGTATTTCAGGCTTGTGTTTAATTGTGTTGTTGAAAGCATTACCTAGCTCTCCTAGCTTTGTGCCATATACAATTTTGATATGTCTTTATCCAGATCATTGATAAAAATATTAAACAATCCAGGGCCTACTCAATTCCCAAAGAACCTAATTCCTACTTTTGAAAGCTTTTTAAAAAAATTTCATTTGTAGTATCGTTATGCAAATAATGAAGGGAGGATTAAAGAAACAGACTGTCAAACATTAGTATATCAAAAGTAGACACAGAAGAGAAAACAAAGTTCAGAAGGGGGACTTGGAAACAAGCTAAATAATTATGCCACTAACTTGTGAAATCTATTAAGCACTTCTTTTAAAAATCGATTGTGGGGCAGCTAGGTGGCACAGTGGATAGAGCACCGGCCCTGGAGTCAGGAGTACCTAGGTTCGGATCCAGCCTCAGACACTTAACACTTACTAGCTGTGTGACCCTGGGCAAGTCACTTAACCCCAATTGCCTCACTAAAAAAAAAATAGATTGTAATAGAAGTACATAGTCTCATATGCAAACCTTTTGCTTGTCTGTTTATTTGAATGTATTTGTCAATGACTATTAAATCGATGCTTTCAAAAAGAGAAAGAAAGTGTTCTGCTCTGTTGGATAGTGGCTCTCTGGTGACAATATATTCTAGTCATTTTACAATGATCATTTGCAGCACCCACATATATAGCCTATGTTGGGAATGTTGTCTCTATGGACTAAGGGGGCCCATATTTGGATTACACTAGAGTGAGTTTGAAGCTACAGGTATTAGGAAGAAATTAGACACCATGGCCCTCAGTATGCCAGGATCTGGCAAACATCTTTGATGTGTCAACACTTATTGAACTCAACTATGAAGAAAGTGGCAGAAGTTGGAGCTATAAAATGAATTATTGTGCTGGACCATAACTGATCCAAAACAAGATATGGTTGTTAGCACTTGGCACCTCCCAAGTTCTACCGTTCCATGGCCACGAAAGCAATACAGGGTGATTTTGGATACTTGCACAAAAGGAGAATTGTGAAGCTGGTATCAAATGAGTTCTATTGGTCAAAGGTGGAAGCAGATGTATGTAACAAATGTGAGACTGATGTTCATTGTTCTCAAAAGAAAATAATTTTCTGGAGGGTATAGATACCATTCCTCCCTGGAACTTATATGTATATACTTTTTATCTTCGGAAGGAAACAGGAAGAACAGAAGCAATATCCTGGTGGTGACAGGCCATTTCCCTTGGTATGTATAAACCCAAACCAAAAGGCTTCACCAATTGATGTTATAGGAGAAGTATTTCTTGGTATATGGCTTATCTGTCAAGACCTATCCATTCTGGCAAAGGCTACAGTTTTTACAGCAAGCTTCTAAATGAAATAGTTCATCAGGAATCAAGTAGCCTAAAACCATGCCTTGCCATCCTTAAGGAAATCTGTAGTCAGTGTTTTAATTACACACTAATGAACATGCTGGAGATTCTGTGGCTGGAGCAGAAGGCTCAGCAAGATCAGCACATGGTATTTTTAGTGCACATGTGCAATATTATCAAGAATGCCACCAAAGGTTTTACCCTGTTCATTCTGATATTTGAGAAAGAGCCATAGCCTATTGACTTGTGCTTTGGGTTTTAGAAGATAGAGAAAACATGGAGTATGACAATTAATAGACTTCTTCTTCTTCTTCTTCTTTTGGTGAGGCAATTGGGGTTAAGCGACTTGCTCAGCTTAACACAGCTAGTAAGTGTTAAGTGTCTGAGGCTGGATTTGAACTAAGGTACTCCTGAATCCAGGGCCGGTGCTTTATCCACTGTGCCACCTAGCTGCCCCTAACTTCTTAGCCAAGAAACCAATTCAAGACCTATTGCCTAGCTATTGCTTCGGCTCAGAAAAACTCAGGGAAGAGCTATTGATGTTTAAGTTTACTGTCAGAAGCTCCAGGTAGGGAATGGAACCCTGAAAAGAAATCTTAATGTCCAGAGAAATTATAATATCATAGGATCATAGATTGAGAACTGAAAGGGCTCTTTGAGTTCATCATGTCCAACTATGCCATTTTGTAGATGAAGAAACTGAGACTCAGAAACATTGAGGACTCTCCCACAGGCAATATAGTGCCTGAAATAGGATTGGAAGGTAAGCTTCTTGTGAATAATAATTTTTTTTTCTATTCTTTGAATTTGTACCCAAGTGCTTAACACGGTGTTTGATCCCAAATAGATGCATAATAAATATTTGTTGACTGACTGATTTGAATTTAGCTTTTCTTGACCCAAGTTCATTGCTATATTGACTATTCTATTTTGTTTCACAGTGAAATGCTAGAGAATTACTCCATACAAAGTAACTGAAAGACTGGAAAATCTGCCAATCTATTAAAGAGCCCCAGAAAACCATTTAGGGCCTTGCAAAGACAATGTATTGTAACCAATGCCTGCCAGCTGGGAAGTTAGTTGAATTCCCTGACAATCTTAAGGAGAAGATCTAGGGATAATCATTAATGCAGGATTTAACAAGGGCTCATACATTAAATGCAGGTGGAATATTGGAGCCAAATGATAGTGAATAGGAAAAGGACACTGATTGTCATTTATATGAAAGAGAAGTTTCACGACCCTCTTAAGGACTAATGAAGTCAGAGGTAAGATTGTCAAAGCCTGAGAGGAACCTCTGGCTGGACACAGAGAGGTTTGAGTCTAGAGATGGATGCTTTCTTACCTAATGCTCTGGTGGTAAAGGGTCCAAGCAGAGTGATGACACCCAGAGGCCATAACTTAATGGGTACTGAGAATGGTGATGGCCAATCTGGATTCTCAAAGGAGCATGCTGTATATCTTTCCCTTTGCTGGGACTTTACTCAGGGTAGTGCCTTAAATCTTGGAGCCTGAAGAAGATTCAGAGAAATAGAAGGTATTCCTTAAAAAAAAAGGAAGAAGCTTGTTTGATTTTCTATGAGGTCAGGTAAAAGCTCTTTCTATGTTCTTTATTATATCAACAAAACATTATTTTTGATATCTTGTTAGCTTGAGTGCTTACTGGACAGTTAATGGCTAGCCTTTATGGCAAAATGATTCAGATGCTGAAGTTTCCAGGAGTCTTTTGGGTGGGAACTGATGATCTTGAGAAAAGTAAGAGATCCCAAAAGTTGCCTAGGCACTTTTTTTTTTTTTTGTGAGGCAATTGGGGTTAAGTGACTTGCCCAGGGTCACACAACTAGTAAGTATCAAGTGTCTAAGGCTGGATTTGAACTCATATACTCATGACTCCAAGGCTGGTGCTCTATCCACTGCACCATCTAGCTGCCCCGCCCCCCTAGGCACTTTTTGCTTGGAAGCAGTCCTTGTTAAAAGGATTACATTTAGAGGGCTTATCTGGAATGGTTGGGTTTTTTTGTCTGTTTGTTTGTTTTTTGCAGGGCTGTGGCAGTTAAGTGACTTGCCCAGGGTCACACAGCTAGTCAATTGTCCGAGGCCTGATTTGAACTCAGGTACTCCTGAATTCAGGGCCAGTGCTCTATCCACTGCGCTACCTAGCTGCCCCTGGAATGTATTTTTAAAAATAATAGCTAACATTTATTTTAAATTTTTTTTTTTGCAGGGCAATGAGGGTTAAGTGACTTGCCCAGGGTCACACAGCTAGTAAGTGTCAAGTGTCTGAGGCCAGATTTGAATTCAGGTCCTTCTGAATCCAGGGCCAGCGCTTTATCCACTGTGCCACCTAGCTGCCCCTTAACATTTATTTATTTAATTATTATTATTATTTTTTTTTGGTGAGGCAATTGGGGTTAAGTGACTTGCCCAGGGATACACAGTAATTTTCTGAGACCAAATTTGAACTCAGATCTTCCTAACTCCAGGCCTGGTCCTCTATCTACTGTGCCACCTAGTTGCCCTCCAAGTATAGGCTTTGACAGAGTCAAAACAGTACCTCTGTAAAAACATCAAGGAAGGTGTGATTCTAGGGGTCATTGTATAACTTCACATTATTGTGAATTTAGGGGAATGAATGACTACTATAGATTCCTAGTTCTCAAAGATCTATTATACGGGTATGGGTGTGGATCCTCAGAAAAGACTTTTTATATTTTTGGTATCATTGAAAGGAATTTTTAGGCTGCTGGGTAAAGATATTTGGAAAGAAAGATAATGAAAGTGCAGCTTTGTATGAGCCATCTGAAACTGTGGAGCCTTCTAAGATATAGTAGCTAGCATTTATATAGCTCTTTAAGGTTTACAAAGCACTTTCCAAATATTATCTCATTTTATCATCACAACAACCCTAAAAGGTAGGTGTTATTATTATCCCTAGTTTACAGATGAAGAAATGGAAGCAGACAGTGACTTGCCCAGGATCACACAGCTAATGAATATATAAGTCAGTATTTGAACACAGGTATTCCTGAATCCAGATCCAGTACTCAGGTAAACTACTTAACCCTTTTACTCCTGGGAAGAAATTGCTAAGCAAGATGACATCCACAGAAGAAAAGCAATGATGATACTGGAACATTCTGTAACTGATTCTGGGTCATCTAACTACATGGTAAATAGTAGGAGGCTCTTTGATTAGATGTGGAAACATTAAAAAAGAACAAGTGACCAGAACCTTGGCTATTTCCTCTTTAGCTGTACTCCGGTTGTTTGACTTGATTTGCCAATCAAAGAGCATCCTATTCACCACATGGTTAGCTGACCAGAACCAGTCACAAAATGTCTGCCTAGGCTCCAAGTATCTCTTCAAGCCATTTCCTTTACATGTGACCCCCAACTGTCCTGGAAGCAGGCTCCCTAGGCTGTCCATGTGGGGAGATACCATCATAGATAGGTGTTCTGCACATATGCCAGACCCCCCTTACAGACAGACCATGGAAAATGGAATGGGACTACAAGGGACTGAGGTACCTTCCTTTTCAGTTCATGATCTGATCCCAACAAAGGCATGGTGTCATGCTGTGGTAAAATCCCTAAGCAAACAGTTTAGTTGGAGGCCACCCTGTGGCTCATTACAGAGATTTCAACAGAACAGTGTTCAAACCTTTGAACCATGACTAGAACTCACCAAAGGATGTTTTCAGACTGAGAGAGGCATGATGCAGAAAAATAGAGGCACTTACCAGAGAGTCTCAGCAAATTCTCCTTTGATATTCTATTCACCTTATAGATTCAATCCACTTATAATACTGTGTTTACAGTGGATGGATAGTCAGTTTGAGAGCAAAGAGAGGGAGGAAGGCACTTATGTTAATTTCCCCAACTTGTAGGGCTTTTTCAAGGGGTAGATAGTGCAGAAAACAAATCAAAAGTATAGCAACAACAGAGTACTCCAGACACACTAGGCTGTTCCATATTTTTAGGGCAATTTTTGATGGTAACCCTAGTTTGCCTATTTGGTAAATGATTTGGTTCTATTTCTTTTTAACACCCTTGCCTTGTGACTTCTTTCACTAAATTGTACTGATTTTAATGAAAAACTGAAGAAGAAATGTGAGTATTCTGCCTGCTGGCACTGAATGGGACTTTGAAAAATATAATTGTTAGTTTTGCTTATTAGGGTTTTTTTTTTCAGGGCATTGAAGGTTATGACTTGCCCAGGGTCACACAGCTATCCTTATTAGGTTTTATCTTTTAAACCTGGTATATAAAATAGCATGGGATCCCTCATTTTCTCCACCACTGATAGACACACTAATATAACTCAATTTAAAGCAAAAGTAGAAAAATTGATTTGTTCTGACTTATTTCCTTTTTGAAGGTTGAGGGCACAAAAGGTGGTTATCAACATATTGGTAAAATATACTTTAAGTGGAGACTCATTTTTGAAGGAATAATTATCTTTTTTTTCTTTAAAGGAAAATCTTTTATTTTAAACTTAACCACTTGCCCCCAAAAAGATAATTTCCTTATGCTCTACAGAACATAGAGAATTCTATGTGAAACCATGAATCTCCATTTCACCCTGTTTGCTTTTGAAAAAGTATATAACAAATTTTACTCAGTACTTTCAAAACTGCCCTGTTTGCTCATGCTTTTTTTCCTGAACTTACTTTTGTTTTCTTTCATATTTTTTTTAAAAATGTTACTATCGGGGCAGCTAGATGACGCAGTGGATAAAGCACCAGCCCTGGATTCAAGAGGACCTGAGTTCAAATCTGGCCTCAGACACAACAATTACTAGCTGTGTGACCCTGGGCAAGTCACTTAACCCCAATTGCCTCACTAAAAAATAAAAAATAAAAAAAATAAAAGTTACTATCACCCTTTTTAGTTTGACTATTGTTAATCACTCTCCTCTACCCCCATTATACCAAGAACAAGAAAGGGAGGAAAAGGACACAACCAAACAACAACAACAACAATACCACCACAACAACATACAGTGACCATGTTAAAAGAAAAGTTATATCTTTGCACATTGTTTCTATTATATATCAGGAGGGAAACATGCTTTATCATAGTTCTTCTGAAGATATAGTTGGTCATTGTTCTTACAGTCTTTTGAAGTTGTTTTTCCTCCTAGTGTTGTTCTTGTATAAATTGTTCTCATGGATCTACTCATTTCATTTTCTCTCCATTCATACTACTCAGGGTTCCTTGAAATTTTCTTTCATCATTTCCTATGGGGAAATAATTTTCCATTAAAATAACATAGGATAATTTGTTCAGCCCTTACCCAATTTTCATAGAGGCAATCTAAGATATTCCATCAGATTCTAGTTTTGTTTCTCTTCTTTTTTCTTCCCTTTCAAGTTCACCTTTCAGATTAGGGAATTGTTTTGCTTGTGAGTATATTTCCAGTATTATCCTTTCTCTTAACAAGGTCCTTCCTATCTTTGATTATTTACTTCTTGATTTGATGTATTTTTGAAACTAAACTGTGTGTGTTCAACCCTCCTTTGTCAATATGATGAATGAGGTTTATCTGATGACCTACCCCTTCTTCCATGTTTGTGCAATCTTCTCATACATTCCAATTATGAGAAATAGCAAATTCCATTCCTTTCTTCCACTTTCTACTCTATTATTCCTCCTTTCACTTTCCTTTATCTTCCCTCTCTTAAAACTCTCAGAATTGAACCAACTCCTACTTCCCCAAATCTTAGTTTTTCCTTATCGAACTCCTTCAATCTCTTTAAAGATATTAAGGTTCTGAGGGGAAATTTGTTTCTCTTCTCCTTATTACAATATTGGCACCATTTGGTTCCTATTAATTGCTCAGATAAAATTACATTTCTTGAATACTGTGGCCTCTGGTGATTATATTACAAAGATTGTAATCAGTTTTGGGCTTTTCTTCAGAAATACTTGAAAGTCCTCTATTCTCTTAAAGATACAACTTTTCTCCCCTTCTAAAATTATATTGAGTTTTGCAGGGTTATTCTTCCTTATAAGACCATCTCTTTTGTCCTCTGGACTACTATATTTCAAAATCTTCTCTGGCTTTTGTTAGAAGTTGCCAGGTCTTGTGTGAGCCTGACATTAGTTTGTTGATAGTTGACTTCTTTCTGAATGCTTCCAGTATTTTTCCTTTAATGATCTCTAGATTTTGGCTATGACCTTCTTAGGACTTTTCCCTTGTTTTTTCCCATTGTTATTATTTTTTCTTTAGTAGTAGGTAATTATTGGATTCTTTCTAGTTACTTTGCCCCCTAGTTCTACAAGATTTGGGAAACGTTCATTCATGATGTCTTGAAATATATTGTCCAGGCTTTTATTTATTTATTTATTTTTTGCATCATACTTTTCAGTGGGTTATATAATTCTTAAATTATCTCTTCTTTGACCAATTTTTCAGGTCAACTATTTTTCATATAAGATATTTTTGTTTATTCTATTTTTTTCATTATTTTGATTTTCCCCCCTAATATTTCTTGCTATCTCATGAAGTCCTTGATTTAAATTTGGTCTATTCTAGTTTTCAGGTATTATATTTCTTGGGAGAATGTACTACTTTCACTTCTAAGCACCTTATTCTCCTTTACATTCTTTCCTCAATAGTTTTTACTTAATATTTGCATCTTTTGCTTCATTTCTCCTAGGTAGTCATATAGTTCTTGTGGAAAGCTCATTTTTTCCCTTTGAGTTTCCTTGTAGTTGTTATGGAAATGGATTTGCAAATAATTCTGATACTAGTTAGGTTCTCCTTAGATTTAATCATCCCTTTGTTTCTGAATTGGAGCTTTGTGCCAAGCTAGGTTCTGCTTTCTTATTGTACATTTAGGTGGAGTGGTCAGTCCTGCTTGATCTTACCCAGGGTAGACTGGGTTCTTGCACTGACCACCACCTAATGGCATTACCCCACCCCTTCCCCTCTTGCTCTACCTTTGAAATTCAAAGCATGGGATCTTCAAGGTTGGCCTTTGATGTCTTAGTGCAGAGTGTGAGATACCTCAGAGTCCTTCAGGTCTAGGGCTCCTGGTCTGAAAACTATAATACTATACCGGTCAATCAATCAATCAACATTTATTAAGCACCTATTATGTACCAGGCACTCTGCTAAGCACTGAGGATACAAAAAAAAAAGGGGGCAGAAGACAGTCTCTTCCCTCAAGGGGCTCACAGTCTAGTAGGGGAGACAATATACAAACAACTATATACAAAATGAGCCAAATACAGGATAAATAGGAAATAATTAACAAAGGCATTAGAATTAATTGGGTTTGCAGAAGGCTTACTATAGAAGGTGGAATTTTAGTTGGGACTTAAAAGAAGCCAAGGAAGTTTGGGGTTGAAGTGAAGGAAGAACAGTGTTCTTCACATGGGGGATACTTAGAGTGACTGCCTGGAGATGAGTGTTTTGTTTTTAGAATAGCCAGGAGGCCAATGTCACTGGATTGAAGAATATAAGGTGTAACGGGGCTAGGTTATGAAGAGCTTTAAATGTCAAATGGCATTTTGTATTTGCTTCTGAAGGCAATAAGAAACTGCTGGAGTTTATTGAGTTGGGGGTGGGTGGTGTGTGTGTGTGTGTGTGTGTGTGTGTGTGTGTGTGTGTATGTGACATGATCAGTCCTGAATTTTAGGAAAAAAACACACTAGTGGTTGAATGTAGGATGGATTGGAATGGGGAGAAAATTGAGGCAGAAGACCCACCAGTACAATATTTCAATAATCCAGGTACTTGGTGATGAGGGCTTGCACCAGAGTGGTAGCAGTGTCAGAGAAGAGAAGAGGCGGGGCATATTTGAGAGATGATGCAAAGATGAAATCAACAGGCCTTGGCAACATAATGGATATGGGAGGTAAGAGAGTGAGGAATCCAGGGTGACTGCTAAATTGTGAGCTTGAGGAACTGGGAGGATGATGTTGCTCTCTACAAAAACAAGGAAGGCAGTGATGGTAGTAGTTGTGGTCATGAGTTCTGGGGGGAAAATAATGAGTTTTGTTTTCAATAGATTGAGTTTAGGATGTCTACTGGACATTCAGTTTGAGATGTCTGAAAGTCAGTTGGAGATGCGAGGTTGGAGGTCAGCAGAGATATTGGGGCAAGCTAGTTAGATTTGAGAATCAGTATACATAGAGATGGTCATTAAATCCATTGGAACTAATGAAATTACCTAATGAAGTAACATAGAGGGATAAGTGAAGAGGGCTCAGGATAGAACCCTGAGGGACACTTACAATTTGTTTTGTTTTGTTTTGGGGCAATGGGGGTTAAGAGGGACACTTACAATTGGTGTGTCTATTCTGGAAGAGGTTCCAACAAAGGAGACAGAGAAGGAGCAGTCAGATACGGAGGAGGAGAACCAGGAGAGAGTAGTGTCCCAAAGACCAGCACTGAGCTGGTGTCTGCCTAATACTGCTTCTTGGTGCTTCCGCCTTTTGGCTTTCTGACCACCCTGGGGTTTTCTTGGGGGAAAGCCTTTTTTTTCCTCTGGACATATTGTGTCCAGTCTCTGGTTGAGCTGTCACTCACTTTACTTCAGGGACAATTTTTCCTATTGCCCTGCAGCTTCTAATTGAATTTTTGTTTGATACTGGGGCAAAAGATGTCACTGTAATTTCTCATTGGATTTCTTGACCGTTATTTGACATGAAGTGAACTTCAGGGCTTTGCTGGCATAGGTGTTGGGCAGCTGGGCAGCCTCCTTTCATTTTAGGCAGTCATCTTCAGAAAGCATTTTCAATATATTTTCTGGTGTTTATTATAAAGTATTGGCAAAATCTGGATAAAATATATAAGTAACATAGTATAGTAACAGAATACCATGCCATAAAGTACTTACTATGATTTTCCATGAGCTTGGTAAACCGCATGATGCACATGTGGTGAAATAAATACATGCCACAAATATGTTGATATATACTCATTCTAAATTTCCTTTAATTTAATAGTCTTGCTTTCTTTTCTCTAGAATGATAAGGGAAACTTTCACTTTCATATCTTTTATGAAAGACAAGTTTACCCTAAAAAAAGGATGTTGCTTGTAGACAAGATATTGTGGTAATAAAGTTCCTTGGATAAGATTTGTAAATGAAATTCTCAACTCTTACTAAAATAAACTTGAATAGGGCATTAGACTAATAAAATATCTGCAGAGTTATACCAAACCAATCATAGACTTTCTTTTGTTTAAATTTTATTTATGTGTTTTGTTTTTACCTTGCATTTATGGATTACTCCCACTTACAAAATATTTCTTACAACAAAGTAAACGTTAAGTAAAACTAATTATAGTGACCTCATCTAAAAGAAAATGTACTATTTTACATCTGTAATACCACTTCTACTTCTCTATTTATAAAAATGGTCAGAAATTTATTTTCTTTCTCTCCTACTCCTTACCCCATTAAAAAAAAAGAAAAATAAATTCCTTGTAACAAATATTCACAGTCAAGCAAAACAAATTCCCTCAATGTCTGAATAATCCACAGAACTAAATTAGGCAATATAGACAACAAAATTCTTGTTCAAAAAGATGTACCTGTCCAAACAGTCATGATAAAAAGGGGGAGTTTTGAGGGCTCATTGTAGAATCCAACCCAAATTCTCAGCATTGCTGTATTTGAAAAATGATTCAAAGTAAAGCGTTCAAGTTGGAATGGTTGTTATTTGGCAAATGCTGAAATATTTCTCCCTATAAATTATTTTAGCTAAGGAAGGGATTTTCTATAGTTGAAGTGAAAAGCATCTGTGGGCATTAGTAATGGCTATCCAAAAAGGATATTTCTAGTTGAAGGTATCAAAAATAGCAAAGCACTTGCAATAATTTAGCTGACACATGTCAAAGTCAGAATGCAGACTTTGAATACTAAGCAAGATAAAAGGAAATTGGGGATAGGTGGGGTACAACCTTTAAGCCTCTGTTTCCACAAAGGCTCTTTTGGTTTGGAACCATGATTTCTTTGCTGTAGGGAATTTCCTGGTAAGGAAACACCATCTACCTTTGATAGTTGGCAACTATCTTTCAAAATATAGTCTTAGACACAAATATATATGTGTGTATGTATGTATGATTCTATACATATTTGTATTTTTTTTTTTGCGGGGCAATGGGGGTTAAGTGACTTGCCCAGGGTCACACAGCTAGTATGTGTCAAGTGTCTGAGGCTGGATTTGAACTCAGGTATTCCTAAATCCAGGGCTGGTGCTTTATCCACCATGCCACCTAGCTGCCCTACATATTTGTATTTATCAATTCTTTCTCTGAATGGAGATAGCATCTTTCTTCATATGTCTTTTGTATCTAATAGTAGCCATCTCTAGGGTGGAGGGGGTAGGAAGGGAAAAAAAAAAGAAAAGAAAGGGAATTTATATAGCTTTATTATGTTTTTAAAAGGAATAGCAAATTGTACATAATAGATTTGTAGTTTCATGTGCAATCATCTTTTTTATTCCACTGTTATAGAATGCTTGTTTTAATTCATAAATTAAAAATAAAATAAGGAAAAAAATTAAAAAGTAACCTTAGAGAATCACCTGGGGGTACTCCCCTTTTCCAGAATCAGCAAAGAAACTATTTGAAAAAATTAATGGCTTCAGTAAAATAACGGGATGCAAAATACTGCCCCCCTCCCCCAAATGACAACAGCATTTCTACATAGCAATCACAAAATCCAGGAGGAAATAAAAGAAAGGGCATTCTACTAAAAATAACTCAAAAATGAATGAAATATCTGTGAGTCAATCTACCAAGGTACATTCAAGACATGTAAATGTAACTACAAAATATTATTTTAAGAGAGTTGTCTGGGCCACTGAACAGTTAAGAGATGTGGTATAGGTCACACAGCCTGCCTGCATTAGAGGTAAGTCTTGACCTCAGGGCTTCCTAACTGAGGCCAGATTGCTGTTTACTGACCCCATGCTGCTCTTCAGCAAAGAAGGAACCCCGCTTGCCTACCAACATGCTCACATCTTGCCTATTCTTGAAAAAAGAAAGTCCTTCACATGACCTGTCATTCTCTCAAGCTGTTACCCTAAATCTCTCTTGTATTTACTGTTAAATTCTAAAGAAGTATGTTATATATACATTGGCTCCACTTTTCCCCCTATCCTCTCACTTTCCTTGCACTCTGGTTCTTGACCAATGATCAGTTACCTCCTTTATTTCATCCTCCCAACCTTGGACATTTGTGTAATTTTTTAGAGTCTGATCTCCAGTGATTTCTGAACTGCTATATTTAGGGACTTTTCCCTTCATGCCCATCCTTCTGGACCTCTTTGCTGCTTTAGACAACAATCACTACACCTCTATGTTTGGATACTGTTTCCTCTCTTCATTTCTCTAAGTTTTCTCTTTTAGTTTTTCTTCTATTTATCTATTTCTTTTCAGTCTTCTTTACTGGATCATCATTCATTTCTTGGATTTTTAAACATTTTGTAACTGGTATTAGGACATGGGTGTCCTACAAGGCTTGATTTTGGGATCTTTTTCCTTTGCTTTCTACATTCTCTCCCTTGAAGAGCTCATTGGTATCAAAAGTTCAATGATCACAATTACAAATATTATTCTCAGATCTACAAATCTACACTCAATCTCCACCCCAAACTCCAGTCTGGTGTCTCCAAATTCTTTCTGGACATTTACAACTGGATATCCTATCATCCCCTCAAATGCAAAATGTCTGAATCAGAAATTAACATATTTCTTCTAATATTCCCCTTCCTTCAAACTTTTTATTAAAGCTTATTTATTACATTTTATTAAAGCTTCAGGATTGGGAAGGGCCTTGGTGGTCATCTAGTTGAACACATATCTGAAAAGAATCTCTGCTATAACATATGAGAAGTGGCTGCTCCTGGAAGGTTTCCAAGAAGAAGGAATTCATCATCTCTTGGGGCATCCCATTTGACTTTTGGACAGCTCTAATTATTAGGAAACTTTTCCTGATATCAAGCCTACATATGCCTCTTTTGAACTTCTTCCACCAGATTTTCCACCTTACACCCTTTGGGCCCAACTAGATTAATATCAATCCCTCTTGGACAAGCTAACTTCAAATATTTGAATAAAGCTATCACATTGTCTCTGAGTCTTCTCTTTTACAAAGCTAAATGCCCCCAGTTCCTATAATTGATCCTCATATGACGTGGACTTAAGGCCCTTCACCATCCTTTGAACATTTTTCAGTTTATCAAAGTCCTTTCCAAAATATGGTGCTCAGAATTGAACCCAGTCCTCCAGAAGAAGTCAGATTAAGGTAGAGTGAAGATAAATTATCACCTAATTCCAAGAAACTTTGCCTCACTTATCACAGCCTATGACACTATTCATTTTTTTTTTTTTGTTATCATGTCTTACTTCTGCCTCATATTGAGCTTGTAGTCTACTAAATGCCCAGATATTCTCTAGACAAACTTCTGGTCAGCCATACCTCCTAATCTTGTGATTTATTTTGTGAATCAGCTTGTACAATTTACTATTTTTTTGCATCCAAGTATGACTTTATATTTATCCCCATTAAATTTTATCTTATTAGATCTACTATGCTCTAACCTAGTTGTATCAAACACTTGGCCCAACAGGAAGCATGGGGCCTATAACACTTTAAAATATGGTGGAGCCAGATTAAAATGCAATTGGGAAATATTTAACAAAATAAATATAGAATAAAAATAGATAAAGGTAATTTGTGGTTTTCTAAGTCAATATGTGGCAGCAGAGATTCTTATGTAGGGTTGAGTAGGTACAGTTTCGCTTTGAGTTTAATGGAACTGATCTAGCCTGTTAAGATCTTTTTTTTAAAATTTAATTCATTTTTTTTAAGTGAGGCATTTGGGGTTAAGTGACTTGGCAAGGGTCACACAGCTAGTAAGTGTTAAGTGTCTGAGGCCAGATTTGAACTCAGGTACTCCTGACTCCAGGGCCAGTGCTCTATCCACTGCACCACCTACCTGCCCCAAGATCTTTTTTTATAGCTTGACTTTGCTATCAGGTGTTGACAATCCTCTCCATTTCCTTGACTCTGAAACTGGGTCTCTTTGTTGCTGTGACACATTCTCTGTCATTTTGTTTTAAAAGATGTCCTCATTTTATTTTATAAACTGTTCATGCTTGGATCTTTGTACATATGAAAAAGTTACACATTTTCACAAATAAATTGATATATAATGAAATGCATTATCTTGACCAAAGCCTCTTACACATACTAGCCATAGACCACCTTAAGAAAATCAGGTAATTCTATAAGACTAAATAGCAGAACAGTTGCTGATCTTCAGTGATAGGTGAATTTCCTATCCTAAATTCGGCAATTTCCTATATTAATGAATTCACAAGAGGGTGTCCCAAAAGTCTTAGTTCAGTTAATAGCTCTTTAAACTTAAAACCCCACTAAGACTCTTGGGACATCCTCTGTGTGTCACAATACATAATATTCTACATTCTACATACACATTATATGACATTTTAGAATGAGGGCATTAGAATGGAGTGTTTTGCAGTGAAGGAAAAAAAAAACATTTAAAAGTAGAAGAGCTTGGGGACTGCTAAGTGGTGCAGTGGATAAAGCACCAGCCCTGGATTCAGGAGGACCTGAGTTCAAATCCCACTTCAGATACTTGACACTTACTAGCTGTGTGACTTTGGGCAAGGCACTTAACCCTCATTGCCCCACAAAAAAATAAAATAAAATAAAATAAAATAAAATAAAATAAAAGTAGAAGAGCTTAAGGAATTATTTTTCATTAGGTATTTTATCCAGCACAGTGCAGAATAGAGTATAATCACTTTCTCAATGAATAATTCTTCATGATGATGGTGCCCAAAGATAAATTCTTTGATCATGGAAACAAATGGAACAAAAGAATATTTTTTATTGTCCTCAGTCTTCTGTGTATCTCTTGCTTTTTCAGGGACAATGGAATATTGAAAGAAAAGAGTACATAGCATATCAAGAATCATAGCTCCATCTTAGATTATTTTTAAAAATCTATTGAAAACACTGTAAACTATTAAGTGAATAATGTTAAGGACATTGAATCAGATTATTATCATTCATAAGAAAAGTTTAACTGATACAAACCAGTTGCCACAATGAAGAACCTAGAAACTGTTTCCACTGGCAGAAAGTTATTGCCCTTAATAAGAAGGGAGAGATGATAGCCACAGAAACACTAGTTTGCAATAAATACTCATTTGGAGTAAAGGAGTACAGTAGATTAAGTTTAGTATCATCATGAAACAGTCAAAAATAATGAAGAAAATAAACATGAGGAAATCCTGCTATCAGACTCATCTAAACCAGATCATCCCAAGAACATGTTTAGATGAAATTGAAAGAACAGCAAATAATGTCACAGTAAAACAGCTTTGCTAGTGTTCTTATCTTGATTTATTATAATTATCAATGATAACATAAATATAACACATTGATATTCAGTCTGCTATATGAGGAAGTGTAAATGGCTTCTTTAGGAAGATGAAGTCAGGTAGAGTGTCAGACCATGTATACATAGAATAGAATCTCTGCTGAAGGTGATAAATTTTAAAATCACTGAGGGACTGATTTTTAAGTTGTCTAATATAGGAGAAGATGCTAAAAGGATGAGAAAAATAAACATTAGCATAATTCTCCAAAATAGTCAACAGAAAAGACATCAACAAGTTTACTGATCCATGGAACCCTCATTTTCATCTTTATGAAAATGTTTTATGCATCTATTGATGGTATCTTTGATGAAAATATGAGAAGAAAACAGGTTGGCTTTCAGATATGATTTTTATAGCAGATTATATCTTTCCATTTTACATAATTGATTAAGAGTTCTAAGAAATACACAATTCTGCTGTATTTGTGGTTTGGTCATTACAAAAGAGCACTTGACTTGGTAGTTAAACAGCCTGAAAAGCTACTCTTTTCTACAAATTGTTGCCTGTATATATGTCAAGAACATATAAGATTCCTTGATCAGTGCCACCATGGAGGATTAATGATCTGATTATTAATAACAAAAAAGCATACAAGAAGGAGATTATGCTTACCACTGTCATAGGTGTTAACCTCAGCTGAGTACAAATGAAGAAGTATTACCTGTTGATGGAGAGGTACTGGAGATGGTTGTGTTTCTGGATGACATCATGCTAATTATGCCAAGTTCCAGAACACTATAGGGCCTTTTCAGTGAGATGCATGGCCACTTAGAGAAGATTGGCTCACCAATCTCCATGGGAAAATCCAAGTGGATAAAGAATGCCTATGACCCATTTTTATGAGATTACTCCATGAAAATTTACTGGGCAATCTATTGACTTGGTTTATCAGTACATATATCTTAGATTGGCACTGAAGATGACCAATGAGGTGGATCTGGAATTAAATGGGAGAAGAGAGAGATTGATTTAATTTGGGAAATAGTATAGGACTTTCAATGAAACAAGATTCGTTCCTGACACAAACCCTATCTTTTGAACATCAATATTCTTCTACTAATCCTAAATGGTTTGAAGTCAGAGAACATGATCTACCAATAAGCAAACAAACAAACAAACGTTTTGGAAATTTTGGAAATGGAAAGAAGCACAGTGGTCACAAGTAGACTTTAGAATTTTATGGATAATTTGCTTTTATGAAGTGACAATAAAATAAAAGCTCCTAGAGGCAAAGAATCATTTTGTTTATTTCTTTGTATCTCCAGTGCCTAGCATGACACCCTGCATAAAGCAGAAACTTATAAATGTTTGTTGAATTAAATTGAAACTAGCAAGAAAAATATCATCAAGGAAATATATGCTTAGAAAAACAAATGGGCCAGTCATCTAGTGAGAACAAATTATTAAAAAATGTATTACTTGAGTACTGAATTGCTAACCATGAAATGTTTAACAATCTAGAATAAGACCTCCCACATTTTAGGTATATCATCTTTGGAGGACTTGTGAAGAAAAAATTGACAGGGCTTAGTTTGTGGGTGTATATTTGGAATAAAGGGGAGGAATATAACACCCCAATTTTAGTCTGGTATGCTAGAAGAGAGGGTACCCTAACTAAAATGGGCTAGTTATCAGTTATACATGTAAACACATATTGGTAGAGGAGATGACTGGACAATAAATCCAGTCTCTTTGAGCCTGCATATTGTATGTAGCTGAAGCAACCCCCACATGGATTTTTAGATGTTTCATAACTGGTTCTGGCCCACTAATCATGTGTGAGGAGAACCCTTTTTGATTGGCTATGGAGGTGGAACTGGAGGGCATTCTAAGGCATTCAAAATCAGTCAAATCAATGTTCTTGCTCTTGTTCTTTCCTTCCCTGGCAGTGTTTGAGAAGAGAAACAATCTGTATAATCCTGTGGATGGAAAGAGGTCTTGGGTCCTTCCCATCCAAGACCAATGTGCAGCCCATTAATATGCAATTTCATTCTTTGCCTTTTTGTGTTTGTACTTTACTGTTAAGTGAAGGAGACTGGAAATGCCTATGATGTTATGATCTTTGAAAAGGTCAGTAGAGTGAGCCACCTGAGATCTGCGACCTAGAGTTTTTGGCCACATTTGTCAGAAGCCATTTGGTAAAGAGTGAAATCTCAAGATATTTGCTTGGCCCAGCCTAACAAAATGACAGGAATGTGAATTTATCCAAACCTATGCCACAGCTAGAAATAAACTTGATGGGACAAACACAATGTAGAAACTGTGTTATGTCTTATTCCACCCTCCTTGGGGACCAAGATGGTATAGGGAATGAGAGGGTATGTCCTTGGGGTTTGGGTGGGAATGCTTTTTAACACCTTTTCTTGCTATATTTTTTGCAGTAAGTATCCCTTTGTAAAAAATCAAATTGATGTTACAATTAAATGAACCTGGAGCTTACAGGGGGATTGGAAAAATGCATCAGAAAAGTAGCTTTAAAGAAAGATATCCCTGACCCCTCAGGGATACCCTAGAATCCTGAGGGGATGATACACTCAACTTTGCTCTGGGAGAGTGAGGCCAAAGTACTGCTACACATGAATTTTCCTTATACTGCTACAGATTAAGTTGAAGCTCCTTCTATGTTCAAAACAATTAGGTGGTAAAGATAAAATGATGTGACATAGACTTAAGAAGTTTACAATCTAATAGAACTCAAAGGATATGAGTACAAATGACTATGATACAAGGGAGAATATAATCAATACAGGGGACAAGTCCAGGCAAGGTGTTCAAAGAAATTTGAGGAAAATACTTCATAGAGATTTATTATGGAAGGCTTCATGGAAGAAGGGGGCACCTGAGGTAATAAAGACTTCAACAGATGGAGATGTTTCAAGAGTACATTCCCAGCATATGGTCTTGGTACAAGAAAAAAAAAAAAAGGATACTAGGTAAAATGAGCAACAAAGACAATTCCAGTTTGGCTGGGATGCAGAGAACATGAATGGTAGTAATATGAGATAAAGCCTAAAAAGGAGGCTGGAGCCAGATTGTGGATAGCCTTGAATGCCAAGAACAGAAGTTTATTCTTTATTTGGAAGGCAATGGGGAGGCACCAAAGGGTTTTCAGGAGACAGAAGAGTCATAATCAAAGTGATACATAAGGAAAATTACTTCCAGCTCTTCATAGACACTATTTAAACTTCCTGTAACATCATTGGTGCTTAATACCGATTGACTGATTGATTATTTATTTATTTTTTTTTTTAGTGAGGCAATTGGGGTTAAGTGCCTTGCCCAGGGTCACACAGCTAGTAAGTGTTAAGTGTCTGAGGCCGGATTTGAATTCAGGTACTCCTGACTCCAGGGCTGCTGCTCTATCCACTGTGCCACCTAGCTGCCCCTGACTGATTGATTATTGACTGAAATAGTTATGTGAAGGACGAATTGGAGGAGAGCTATGCCAGTAAGAAGGACTGATTAGAAACCTATTATGGGGCAGCTAGGTGGCACAGTGGATAAAGCACCGGCCCTGGATTCAGGAGGGCCCGAGTTCAAATCTGGCCTCAGACACTTGACACTTACTAGTTGTGTGACCCTGGGCAAATCACTTAACCCTCATTGCCCTGCAAAAAAGAAAAGAAAAAAAAAGAAGCCTATTAGAAGAATTTAAATGAAAATTAATGAGAGCCCAAATAAGAGTGGTTGCATAAGAAGTGGAAAATTGGGATTTAGATTTGAAAGAATTTGTCAAAATATAATCAACAGTTTTAGCACATATTTGCTGGGTGACCTTGGGTAAATTATATAATATTTCTGTCCCCTCGCTTCCTCATTTGAAAAATAAGAGGTTTGTTCTGGATAGCCCTGAAGGTCCCTCCCAGCTATGAGAATTCTATAATGCTACTATATTGCTATAGTATAAAGTTATGTTTCTCTGGTAGTAGATTGCTGGAGAAGTATCCAGATGTCTTGGTTTTTAGTTTACATGTTATTATCTATATTTAGAATAAAAACACATATTGAATGTTGGATTTTTAAATGAAAGATTTTGTCATTGCTAAAGTTGCCATATCAAGATAAATTCACAAACAATCTACACAGTCTAAATTAATCACGCTGTTCATAAGTCTTTAAGTGAAATTGGGTGTGTGAATATTAATTAATAATCTAAATAAAACTATTAGTGATACACACTTTAATCTGATGTCCGTGAAGCTACATTAAGTAGTAATTAATTCCAGTCTCCAAAATGGAAACCTTCTTCCCAGACCTCTAAAATAATTACAGACAAATTTACAAGGGCATTTTGGATATAAATTTAAATTGGCTTAGTAATATTTTTAGTTATTATTTATTATGTGATTTAAAATTATTCTGTACCTTGCTGATGTTTTACAAAGCTATTATAAATATGATTTATTTATAAAAGAAAGTGAGAAAACTGTACTGCTAATCCTCATGACTCAGTCATAAATCTTTACTATTTTGCAATAAAACACATTTCCAATAATGTTGAATGTACTTTCCACTACATTTTATCCTCTTGGGATTTAACTGCTCCAGGTTCTTAAGATGATGATCTATGCCCTAGAATGAACCAGATGTTTCTTAGCCTTTGAAATGAAAGATCTTTGTGAAATTTATAAAGAACTGAGATCTCTTGAGGGATTAATTTTTCAAGCCTAATAAATGCCACAAGGTTTACTTTTTAAAATTGTAAATTAAGAATTTTCTTTTATGAGGGCACAGTGATATACAAAATAGCCACTGGATATTTAATACCATTGATAAGGGACTTGCTGTGACTTTTCTTGTAACAGGCTGCAACATTTATCAAGAATCCTCACGTTGGGGCGGCTAGGTAGCACAATGGATAAAGCACCGGCCCTGGATTCAGGAGTACCTGAGTTCAAATCCGGCCTCAGACACTTAACACTTACTAGCTGTGTGACCCTGGGAAAGTCACTTAACCCCAATTGCCTCACTAAAAAAAAAAAAAGAATCCTCACCTTGTTCCACATGTTGAATATTAGGATATATGCACAGATACCTAAGGAATCATGGCATAATGGACAGGGTTCAAGAGTTATAGTAGGAGGCCTAGGTTTAAGACCAGTCTCTGACTCTAATGAGCAGTGTGATCATGGACAAATCCTGGAACCTTAATTGTGCATTAGCATGCTTTCCTTAATTACAGTTGTTAGGAAAACACTTTATAAATGAAAATTATTAATTATACAAGAGAGAAATATTCTCTACCCCTAAAGCCTTCCTGATAGAGATAAATTAACATATTGGCATATATTCAAGGAAAACATTAACAACAACAATAATAGTAATGATATCTAGCATTTATATAACATTTTAAGATTTGTAAGTTATAGTGATACAATAGTTAACTTTTGCAACATTACAATAATTGACATAAATACAGCATTTTAAAGTTTGTTTTTATTTCATTTACTGCTCAAATTGGAAAGAAATATGTCATGAATAAAGCACTGGCCCTGGAGTCAGGAGTACCTGAGTTCAAATCCGGCCTCAGACACTTGACACTTACTAGCTGTGTGACCCTGGGCAAGTCACTTGACCCCCATTGCCTTGCCAAAAAAGAAAAGAAAAGAAAAGAAAAGAAATATGTCAACTGGTTACTAAGACTTAAATTCTTTAAGGACTGAAAAAAAATCAATAGAATAAATGCATTCTTATGAAAATATCTGAATTGTTCATTATTGGCAAACAACAATTTAGGATTACATAGGTTTTTCTAGTATAAAGAACAGTGATAAAGGTTGAATACTTTTTTGCCTTTATAAATGTATACATGAGGGGGCAGCTAGATGGCGCAGTGGATAAAGCACCAGCCCTGGATTCAGGAGGACCTGAGTTCAAATCCGGCCTCAGACACTTGACACTTACTAGCTGTGTGACCCTGGCAAGTCACTTAACCCTCATTGCCCTTCCCCCCAAAAATATATACATGACATACTTGTATATAATATATTTATTCAGTTGGCTATTGGCAGAGGGTAGCAGTGGAGATCTTTGTACATCTGTGGATACTATCTCAGCCATCTTTTGAGACATTCCCAGGTTTCAAAAATAGACAATTTACTTCATCTTTTAACTAATGGGCAGGCTATTTTAAAGTAGATGCTGATATCACTGGCTTGAATTGTAGTTTTAAAAATAAATTGTTTGGGGCAGCTAGATGGTGCTGTGGATAGAGCACCGGCCCTGGAGTCAGGAGTACCTGAGTTCAAATCTGACCTCAGACACTTAACACTTACTAGCTGTGTGACCCTGGGCAAGTCACTTAACTCCAATTGCCTCACTAAAAAAAAAATAAATTGCTTAGAGTAACTATGGGTTTTTAATCACATTTTCAGACAAGAACCTTTCGAAAATGTGTCCTATGAGGATGATTCAGCATATATGACTTACCAGTTAAGAGTTTGTTATAATGGCTTTTTGTTCTTAAGATTTCCAAGGATACTTATTTATACAAGAGATATTTGGACAGAAAAGAGATGGGTTAATCATATAACAAGAGTGAGTGATAACAAATGAAAAACCTATATGCTACATGAGTGCCCATGTAATGTTAAACAACCCACAGCACATTGAATCATTGGTTTAGAGCTTAAAGAGAGCTCATCTGGTTCAATTCCACCTTATTACAAATTAAGAAACAGAGTCAGAGAACTTCAATAGCTTGCCCAAGGTCATGTAGGTTGTGACAGAGCTAGAATTCCACTTCATATCCTCAGCACCCACAACCAGCATAATTATCACTGCATAAACTATGGATGATTTATAGGAAGACTTGGGTGAAAATTGTGAAAGACGAGCAGGTGTGGCTACAGTGAAATCTATGTCATTGTAGGAAGCAACTCGCACAGCTGGGATTTCAGATCCACTGAAACCTTTAAATAAGTATTTGAAAACTCTACTTTTTGAAATCTCAAGGAAAAAATAAAAATTCTTCGTTTCAATAACATTTTATTTCTTGACATCTGTACATGCTCAAGCAAATAGGAAATGTAGAATTTGGAAGATAAATATATGTGTGTGTATGTATTTGTGTGTGTGTGTGTGTGTGTGCACGCGCGCGCGCGTGTGTGTGCGCGCATATATATATATATATATATATATATATATCCTAACAATTTAGAACAATCTGAAATCACTTGATATTATTCAACTAACTTAGTGACAGTTTTACCTAATTAAGGATAAGATCCTGCCAGATATTACAACACTATTTTAACCATTGGGAAACTACTGCCTTCTGAATTTTAGCTTGAAGTTTGGTCTAAATCAAAATTTGAAAAAAATTTTCAGTTGTAGAGCAATCCTCATAGAACATATTTTTAAATGGTCATGTCTTGAACTGTGATTAAAAATCCAAAGCTTCTATAAGCATACATATGTATATGTACATGCAAATATATGTATATAATATGTATATACCCATGTATATATGTGTGCACACATGCATATAACACCACAATTCAAGCTAATGAAATTGGCATCTGCTTTAAAATAGCCTGCCCATGGGGCAGCTATGTGATGCAGTGTATAAAATACCAGCCCTGGATTCATGAGGACATGAGTTCAAATCCAGCCTCAGATACTTGACACTTACTAGCTGTGTGACCCTGAGCAAGTCACTTAACCCTCATTGCCCAGCAAAAAAAAAAGAAAGAAAAAAGAAAGAAAAAAGGAAAAAGAAAAAAGCCTGTCCTCTAGTTAAAAGATAAAATATTTTATTTTTTTAAAAAAGTTGAAATAAATACTGTTTTTCCAAGCCTAGGAATTCTCTCCAAAAATGGCTGACAGTATCTGTAGGTGTACAAAGATCTCCCAATATCCAAGTCATCACTGAATGAAGTGAATGACAACTAGTCCCAGCTGAACTGAGTGGAGATAGTAATGGAGAAAGCTGACATGCTGTGAATGCAGCATTAAGCTTCCAGTATAACTATATTAACATATCCATTCTCCTGTGAATGCCTGTAACACACTAACCATATGGTGTGCTCTACATTTTAAGGTTTTTAACCTTTAAAATTTTTTTGACATTGACTCATGAACAGTTATCTGAATTTTAATAACATACATTTCCAAAAGATTATGTTCTTTTATGAACAATACTCCTCAAATTAACTAGTGAAATAAAACCAAGTTGGATCATCTTCCCAGAATTAAATCCACTGAGAAATATATGTTGAATACCAAAAACTTTGTAGTTTTACAAGACAAATTCCATCTCCTTTGGAGTATGCACTGTGCATTTGTATTAAATTTATTCTTCCCTTTCTCATAAATCCATCTTTTAGGTTTAACCATGATGTTTATGGATCATTTTTGACATGTGGAGCCTAATACATAATTGGTATTTGTTGATAACAAAAATGGTTCATTCAGATAGGGTCATTTTTCCAACTAGTCAATGAAGGAAATATTATTTTCTTGAACATGTAATGAATCCTGATGCTTGGACATACAAATACTTCTATAAAAAGCAACTAACAATTGTGTTATGAATCAAAAGTAGAATATAAAATATATATTTTTTATTTTAAATATTCATTAATAAAAACAAAATGAGTTCCAAATTTACTGGGTATTGCTGGGTCAAAGGGTATGCACAGTTTTATAGCCCTTTGGGCCTCATTCCAAATTGTCCAGATGTTTGGACCAGTTCACAACTCCACCAGCAGTTCATTAGTGCACCTATATTTCCCTTACCTTTTCCAGCATTTGTCATTTCTGATAGTTGTGAGCTGGTACCTCAGAGTTGATTCAATTAGCATTTCTATAATCAGTAGTGATTTGGAGCTTTTTTACAAATGTGACTATTGATAGCTTTGATTTCTTCTTCTGAAAACTACCTGTTTATACCCTTTGACCATTTACCAATTGGGGAATGGCTCTTATTTTAACAAATTTGCCTCAGTTTCCTA
This sequence comes from Dromiciops gliroides, assembly GCF_019393635.1. NCBI lineage: Eukaryota > Metazoa > Chordata > Mammalia > Microbiotheria > Microbiotheriidae > Dromiciops > Dromiciops gliroides. Next base: position 266,844,789 of record NC_057861.1, on the reverse strand, counting down.
TATATTTGAAGAATAAGACCTTTATCAGGATAACTTGCTATAAAAAATTTCCCCCTAGTTTCCTGTTTTCCTTCTAATTTTGGCTGCATTAGTTTATTTGTACAACCCCTTTTTAATTTCATGTAATCAAAATTATTGACTCTACTTTCTGTGGTCCTCTCTGTCTCTTTTTTGGTTGTAAACTCTTTTGTTATCCATGGATCTGACAGTACATTTTCCCATGGTCTCCTAATTTACTTACAATATCTCCCTTTATGTTTAAATTATTTCTTCCTTTTGACCTTATTTTGGCATGTGATATAAGATGTTGTTCTATGCCTATTTTTTTTTTCCCAATTGCATTCCAATTGCAAGGCAATTTTTTTTTCAAATGGTGATTTCTTACCAAAAGTTAGATCTTTGGGTTTATCAAATACTAGATTATTATCGTCACTTACTATTGTATACTATGTACTTAATATTATTCCACTGATTTGCCACTCTTTTTTTTTTTTTTTGGTCAGTACCAGATTGTTTTTATAATTACCACTTTGTAATATAGTTTGAAATCTGGTACAGGTAGGCTGCCTTCCTTCACATTTCTTTCATTGATTCCTTTAATATTCTTGATCTTTTGTTCTTCAAGATTAATTTTTTTCTCTAGCTCTATAAAGAATTCTTTGGTCATTTGGTTGCTATGATACCAAATAAGTAAATTAACTAAAATAGAATTGTCATTTTTATTATATTGAAACAGCCTACCCATGAACAAAGACTATTTCTCCATTTTTTTAGATTTGTCTTTATTTGTGAGAAAAAGATTTTAAAACTATGTTTCTGTAGTCCTTGGATTTGTTTTGGCAGGTAGACTCCTGTGGTGAATAAAATTATATGGGGATGCCCTATAATTGTTCCAAGTGTTAGGGAATTTAGCTGGGATTTATAATATATTTGTTACTTAAAAATTAGAGGCTACTGCACCAGTTTGGGGGCATTAGGCATTTATTAAACCATATCAAATATTAGTAAAGAGATGGCTCAGAAAGTTAAGAAGCCCTGCATACCTAGGATAGAGGGGAAAGAGAGAGCAGCGTGGGAGAGGGAACAGTGTGTCAAGAGAGAGCGAGAGGCCCTTCTCCAGGGTTTTTAACCTGTCTCAGGTAGAGGAGGGTCACTCTACCTTGATCCAAGCTAATTGGCTGGTAACATTCAAGTAAATTGATTGACATGACTTGAAGGTGGTCTTAAGTTAGTTAACTTCCTTTAGTTAGTTAGGAAGGTTGATCTATATTTCTTTTGAAATTCTCCTGACTCTGGGCTGGCCACACAAAACCAGCCAGAGTTCCTCTGTGTGTATGTGTGTGTGTGTGTGTGTCCCAAACCCCATTATCTTCTCACACCCCCAAGTATTTTATACTGTCTGCAGTTATTTTTAAATGGAATTTTTCTTTCTGTCTCTTCCTCTTGGGTTTTGTTGGTGGTGAATAGAAATGCTGATGATTTATGTGAGTTTATTTTATATCCTGCAATTTTGGTAAAGTTATTAATTATTTCAACTAGTTTTGAAATCAATTCTCTAGAGTTTTCTAAGTATACCATCATATCATCTGCAAAGACTGATAGTTTTGTTTCCTTACTGTCTATTTTTATTCCTTCAATTTCTTTTTCTTGTCTCATCATTAGAGGTAGCATCTCTAATACAATATTGAATAATAGTAATGATAATGGACATCCTTGATTTATACCTGATGTTATTTGGAAGGCTTCAAGTACATTCCTAGTATAGAAAATGCTTGTTCTTAGTTTTAGATAGCTTCTACTTATTACTTAAAGAGAGAGGCTCCCTTGATTCCCATGCTTTTTAGTATTTTTAATAGGAATGGGTGTTGTATTTTGTTAAGAGCTTTTTCTGCATTTATTGATATAATCATATGATTTTTGTTGTTTTTGTTATTTATATGGTCAATTATATTTATAGTTTTCCTAATATTGAACCACCCTCAATTACTGATATAAATACCACCCCTGTAGAGTATATGAACTCTGTGATTTATTGTTATAATCTCCTTGGTAATAATTTACTTAAATTTTTTGTATTGATATTTATTAATGAAATGGATCTAAATTTTTTCTGGTTTTGCCTTCCTTGGTTTATGTATTAAAACAATGTTTGCATCATAGAAAGAATTTCATAAAATTTCTTCTCTACTTATTTTTTCAAATGGTTTTCATCATATTGCAATTAATTTTTCCTTAACTGTTTGACAGAATTTACTTGTAAATCCATCTGGTCCTGAGGATTTTTTCTTAGAGAGCTCATTTATGGCTTGTTTAATTTCTTTTTCTAAGATTATTCTATTTCCTCTTCTCTTAATCTGGGCAATTTACATTTTTGCAAATATTCATCCTTTTCATTTACATTGTCGGTTAAACCAAGGAAGGCAAAACCAGAAAAAATTTAGACCCATTTCATTAATAAATATCAATACAAAAAATTTAAGTAAATTATTAGCAAGGAGATTATAACAATAAATCACAGAGTTCATATACTCTACAGGGGTGGTATTTATATCAGTAATTGAGGGTGGTTCAATATTAGGAAAACTATAAATATAATTGACCATATAAATAACAAAAACAACAAAAATCATATGATTATATCAATAAATGCAGAAAAAGCTCTTAACAAAATACAACACCCATTCCTATTAAAAATATTGGGTCTGGCAATGAAAACTGCATGTTGAGGAATCTGCAGGTTGGAAGTTCCAACTGGCATTTGTAGAGCATTCTGTGGTATTCCTGAACATATTCTTATATGCTTATTTGCCATCTCCCTTATTAGAATTTGAGTGCCTTACAATTAGGAATTCTTTGTATGTGTATTCCTAGCACCTAGCATAGTACCTGGCACATAGTAGGTGCTTCACACATGCTTGTTGATGAATTTGATTGTTGATTAGGTTGATGTTGTATTCATAAACTTCAGCAAATAATTAATTATACTTTTTATTAAAATAGAGAAAAGATCCACATAGCATAGAAGTTAGAATAAGTTTTTTATTTTAAATAATTCATGTATCTAATTATACCATTTGTGTGTGTGTGTGTGTGTGTGTGTGTGTGTGTGTGTGTGTGTGAGAGAGAGAGAGAGAGAGAGAGTTTGTATGTTTGTGTTTCCAATTATACTCTGTCATTGTCATGGTTCCACATCTGGAGCTATTAATCACTCAGAGTGAAAGGGTTCAGATAAACAATTTCTTCATTAAAAACACATCCAACAGCCTCCAGGTAAAAGCAGTCTGCAAGGCAATAGTAAGCAATCCTGGAAGACAAAAACAGGTTAAAAAGCCCTCTACCCAGGAAGTTAAAAGCAGTCTTCCTTCAAGGAAGTTCCATGCCAAAATTCTGAAACGATTTCTTCTTCTTTTTTATGTCCTCCTTGTCCAAACACCTCATAAGCTGGTGGGTCTTAGATGAAGCCACTTGGGGGCAAAGTTAGCTCAAAGTGTTGTAGGTCTTGGCTCATAATAGGGCTCATTAGAAATGTAGGGGTTAACTTGAGTTTCCACTAGTTTCCACTTGTGTCTTGGACTACAACTGACTTATTTCAGCTCTTGATCACTGGGAGAAAACTCCACCCTTTATTCTTTCTTGCTATATTTTACTGGATCCCAAGCACAGAATAATAGAGTGAATCACTTAAGCATTGCTTAACTGTATACAGTTCTTTACACATAATCATGAAAAGAAAAGGCACAAAAATGGAATAAATTAAAAGAACTACTACATTGGCTGCATTTCTGAAGCTTCCCCTCAATCAGGGGTTCTTAGCTTTTACATCATGGACTAGAAGCAGCTGGAATCACAGTAGCTAGAATGCTGAGCCTGTAGTCAGGAAAACCTGAGTTCAAATGTCTTCAGAAACTTATGAAGCTGTGTGATCCTGGGCAAGTCACAACTTCTGTCTGTTTCACTTTCCTCAACTGTAACATGGTTAGGTTGTATGTGGATCAAATGAAATAATATTTGTAAAAAGGGCTTAGAACTGTGCCTAATACATAGTAGGAACCACATAAATGCTTATTCTTTCCCTCCCTCATGGACTCCTTTAGCAGTCTGGAGAAGCAAATATGGACTATTATAGACTCCTCAGAGAAATGTTTTTAATTTTAAAAATTAAAAAAAAAATTTTTTTGGTGGGGCAATGAGGGTTAAGTGACTTGCCCAGGGTCACACAGCTAGTAAGTGTCAAGTGTTTGAGGTCAGATTTGAACCCAGGTCCTCCTGAATCCAGGGCTGGTGCTTTATCCACGATGCCACCTAGCTGGCCCCAAGAAATGTTTTTAAAAGAATAAAATCAAATACATATTATTACAAAGAAAGCTAATTGTATTAGAATTGTTATCATAATTTCCCCCAAACCCAGCCCTAACCCAGGTAGCTCAAAACTTGTGGGCCTCTTCACATATACCAAACCTAGGAGTTTCAGAAACACAATTCATATTCTTGTATTCAAACCTTTTAATTTCTTCTAGAGTAAACAGGAGGAAAGCTTATCTATCAACTAACTCATAGAATCCAAACAGCTCTGTAGGAACTCTGGGACCTCTCCAACTTCAAAAGCGGCCTTCCTTTGCTTTTCTTGGACACCAACATCCAATGTGTCTGGTCAGGTGCTCTAAATCCTCAATGGCTCCCAACCCTGCTGACTTTGAGTTTGAATGTTTGAAAGAAAAATAAATGTCCACAGGTGTAGTTAACCTGTCCTCTCACTTCTGGGTCAGCTTCTGCGGAGAAACATGTGTCAGGGCATTTACAGTTGTCTATGGAGAGTATAATTTACATACACATTGGAACTTGAGATCCAGGCTTTGACATTGCCCTGTGTCCTCTTCTCTGTCCTTGCTCCTTCTTCACTCACAAGGCTGGCAAAGTCCTAGGTAACTTCCTTTCTGGGAAACTGGTTGGTTATTTTCATACCGTTTCACTTTTTCAGGCAGAAACAATCTGAGGCAAGAGAATGGATACTAGTTCCTTTCTTCTGCTTCTGGAGCAGAAGAATGAGGACAGGCTTACATACTCAATTCACCACAATCGATAATGTCTATATTGTTCAGTGCCATGGACAACTTTATTCTCTAGGCATGGTGTGCTTCAAGTGAATGAATTGGATAATGAAGGTCTGGTAAAGTAAGAGCATTGATTACTAGGTATTAGGACTCAGAAGCTATTTTTCTGTTAATATAGAAAATGTATTCTGTTCTCAGTATACTAATAATCATGAAGATAATAATAGCTGACATTTTTATAGGCTTTTAAGTAATACAAAGCACTTTTTATATGTCATCTTATTTGATCTTCACTACAGCCCTCTGAGGTAGGTAGTGGGAGTATAGTTGTCTCCATGTTACAGATAAGGGAACTTAGGTTCAGATTGCCCATGGTCATATTACTAATATCAGAGTTGGGCTTTGAACTCAGGCTTCCTAAAGTCGGGAAGTTTCCTCTTCCTGAGTTTAAATCTGGCCTCAGAAGCTTACTGAGCTGTATGACCCTGGGTAAGTCACTTAACCCTGTTTGCCTTAGTTTCCTTTCCTGTAAAATGAGCTAGAGAAGAAAATGGCAAACCACTACAGTATCTTTGTCAAGAAAACTCCAACTGGAGTCACAAAGAGTTGGACACAACTGAACAACAACAGGAAAATGTTCCTATGTGTTCCTGAGAAGGCTGAAGTTTTTCCCAGCCATCTCCTCTCTTCTATGTTCTATCCAGATAAAATCCATCTATCAGAAGTAGGGAGAAGAGGCCAGTCAGTCTACTGTCCTGGATTTAGAAGAGTGAAAAACACATAGGCAGTGGGGTTCTGAAAACATTCTTTGTTGTTGGATCCTGTGGAAGGAAGGCAATGATTATCCATAGGCTATATCAGAATGTTTAACTGCACTAATGGAGACAACATCATACTGATAAATTTACAAATCTATTGCATCGTTGACAAATTTGAGTAAGGTTTTTGGCAATGACAAGCCATTGGTATTAGCTAAACTATCTGACATTATTTTGCAATGACAATAGGAAGACTATTGGGATGATGAAGAAGAGATTTGAAAGGGGCCCTAGACATAGGTAGGTCATATGGGCATTGTGGCTTTTGGCCCTCCTGGATTTCTCCATTCTTTCTGTATAAGTTCCTTATGACTCATTGTAACATCTATAGGCTAGAGAAGAAGCCCATGTAAGTGTTCTATGGGTGAGTGTTTTGACTATGTGGTCGGAGAACCATTACTTCTCTGTCTAAGGCATTGGCTGCAAACAGTTCAGGAATTTGGACAAGATAGGTACCAGAAGGAAATAACCATTGATGAATGGGAATATCCATAGACTCAGTTAAGCTACTTTTTGTTTTGTTTGTCTAAAACTTCCCATCTAGGTCTTCTCTTTTTCTCAAGGGTCTGCTTGTTGTAGTCAATCAATCAGTCCAGACACATTTATTAAAGCACCTAGTCTGTGCCAAGCACTGTACTAAGCTCCGGGCATACAAAGAAACACAAAAACCAAGCCCTTGTCTTAAAGACTTCACAGTGTAATGGAGAGACATATCAAGAGCCATGTGCAAACAAGATAGATACAAGGTAAATTGTAAATAATCAATGAAGGGGAGGCACTAGCATTAAGGAGGATTAGGATAGGCTTCTTGTAGCAGGTAAGATTTTAGCTAGGACTTAAAAAGAATTCAGGGAGTCTAAGAAATGGAGAGATGTGGGGAAAATTTGGCTTCTGGACCTTCCTTCCTCAGCGCCGTCACTTTATAGGACTTTTGTACCTATGCTATGGATTTATCTATCATATTCTAAATGCATTATTGTTACTTGAACAGGTTTCCTAATTTTTTTTGCATCTATATTATAACTATATTATATGATATTATATTATAACTATATTATATTATAAGTTCCTTAAGGGCAAGGCAATTATACCTAATTAATCTTCCTTCAACACTTAGCACAGTGTTTGGTGCTGAAATATTTGTCAAATTGACAAACTTAATTGAATTTGGTGACTTTTAAACAACTACTTATTTTATATACTGAAGTGTGAGTCTAGATAACAAAGAGGATACAACATTTGCTTTTGAAGGGAATATAAATTCTTCTTGGTCTTGTGTAGCCATCTAGCTGCACTGTTGCTGGGCAGGGTACCCTAGGCCAGTTAATTTTGCAGTTTTTTTCTTTTCTTAACCCGTAACACACACATTCTCTTCCCACTCAGTTGCATATAATCGGGATGATATATAGGTGTCAGGCTGCTACCTAATAGCTGTGCTCTCAGACATGGGGATGTGAGTAATTTCCTTTCCAACATGCAATGGTAGAAACTTCAGGAAGGCACTGGGGCTATCTGAGAAGTAGGCCTTGCAGTACTAAAGACAATAGTACTGATTAATACCATTAGTTTATATCACAACAAATATGACTAAATAGTTTAACTGTTATTTTTTAGTAAACAAAACTTTACTAGTCAGTCATCCAGCTAAACATCATTGAGAAGAATCTCAGGATCCTTTGTTCCATCAATGCATATCAAATACACTGGTTATAAATGGCATTTCTAAATTAATATAAGGTTGTGTCATATTCTCTTTACCTAATGTTTAGGACAGTGCTTTGCACTAAGTTCTTAATAAATGTTTTTATTAATTAAATACTTAATTATGTGATTATTTATAACAATAGTAAAGACACTCTAAACTCATAGTCAGCATTCTCAAATCCAATGTTAACAAAATTTCTTGTTTAATGGCAAGCAGAGTGGTTCAGTGGCAAGAGTGCCAAATTTGGGGTCATGGATCTTGGTTCCAAATCTTTGATCTCCTATCCTCTATTTGTGTGATCTTGGGCAAATCACTTAACCTCCTGGGACTCTGTTTTCTAATATATAAAAAGAAGAGTTTAGATAGGATAATTTCAGAGCCTCTTTCTAGTTTTAAATCTATGATTCCGTGAACTACCTGGATTGGTGAAAACAGAAATTCCGGCATGTGATTATGTACGTGTATAGTATACTAATTTAGGTCAGGTTGAAAATTTATGTAACCTACTAAATGTGAGGGTTTTTTTTCCTCATGTGTCTATTAGAGTCAGATTGAATTTTAGATTTTTTCTAAGATATCATTTGGGAACTAAGGATTTAAAAGGGCAAGGTAAAGACAGATACGTCACCAGAAGGTTGCATCCAGAAGTTTAAGAATGTTGGTGTTGGAGAATTCTCTTGTTTTTTCAACTTTTGACAGACTTCTTCACTTCCTTTTCTTTTTTTTTTTTTGAGCTGAGGATATACAAGGAAGTGCAGTTGTATTACAGGAATAGCTTTTCCAGTAATGTTATAGCCCAACAGGAAATAAGAAATATTAGGAACTTTATTTGAAAGGACTTTGCCATTAGACTCTGTCTATAAGCTTAGGTACTCTCTGTTGAGGCCATACATTTTATGAAAGATTAGGGAGAGAGAATGGCTTAGTCCTAATGGCACTAGATTAAGTGGGCTAGACACTAATATTTACCTTCACTCAATAGGAGTGTTATATTTTTTCTTAATATCAAAGTTTTTATTTTATTTATCCTGAGATAACAGTTCCTTAATCCATTTTTTTGTGTGGGGCAATGAGGGCTAAGTGACTTGCCCAGGGTCACATAGCTAGTAAGTGTCAAGTGTCTGAGGTCAAATTTGAACTCAGGTCTTCCTGAATCCAGGGCCGGTGATTTATCCACCGTGCCACCTAACTGCCCCGCCCCTTATTCAATAAACTCCAGTGATTCCTGACTACTTCTAGGATAAAATATAAAATCCTCTATTTGGCCTTCACAGCCCTTCATAACCTGGCCTCTTCTTACCTTTCAAGTCTTTTTACTCCTTACTCCTCTCCACAGTATCTTCAATCCACTGACACAGTGCTACTCTCCATGCACACACAGTCCTTTCTATTCCTCACACAAGATCCTATATTTTCTAACTACTCCATGCCTAGAATTCTCTTCTTCTCTATCTCTGTCTCCTTCTTTCCTTGGTTTCCTTGAAGCCTCATCTAAAATCCTGTATTGTACAGGGAGCCTTTCCTGATCCCCCATAATACATAATAGTGCCTTGCCTCTGTTGATTATCTCTAGTTCATCCTGAATATATCTGGTTTGTTCATAGACTGAGAGTTTCTTGAAAGCAAGGACTTTTGTTTTTTTCTTTTTTGGGGGTGGGGCACTTTCTATGCATCCCCAGGGATTAGGCCAGTTCCTGACACAATAGATGCTTAATAACTTCATTTTGATTGACTGCCTAGTTGAGCATTTGGCTCTGTAAAATACCTACTGATCAGGTCTGCAGGGGCCTGACACCTCCCAAATACCTTAAATTAAAGCTCTTTCTGTTCCTGCTTCAGCCAGGGATGATATCTTAGGCATTAATTCTCGAGGGCCCCAGATTTATAATCATACTGCTCACTAGTGGTGTCTTTATGATACCAATACTGTAAGCAAAAGATTAATGGATCTGATTAAAGGCAGTCACTGAGAAACCAGTCTGGACAGGGAAGATGTTTTAGCCAAGTACATTGTGGAAACTGGTCTGGTCAGTTATGGCCCAATATCTGTAAGGGAATATTGCTGATATAATTCAAAGAAGAAGCTTACCTAGTATTTTGAATTTGCTTCCCCAAGCAGCAAAAATTTACCAGAACTATTGTACTGAATCACATTGATTTCAATTAGGCTGGAGGGGGATTATTTTTTTAAAATTTTTTGCCTGTCAGTGTATTTCATAATGTAGATTGATCATGGGTGTTAACAGAGAGTTTGACAGAGAAGTCACATAGCAGGGTTTTCTTTGTACAGGGAAGGGGCTGAATGCTGCTATTGGTTACACCAAGATACAAGATGAGAGGCTTATGTTAATTCTAGTACTCAAGAATACTAGAACTTTACAATAGAGAGGAACCTTCAAGACAATATTCTTTGTAAAGAACATATATTGGGCCAGCTAGATGGTGCAGTGGTTAAAGCACCAGCCCTGGATTCAGGAGTACCTGAGTTCAAATCCGGCCTCAGACACTTGACACTTACTAGCTGTGTGACCCTGGGCAAGTCACTTAACCCTCATTGCCTGCAAAAAAACAAAACAGAAACAAAAAAACATATGTCTATGGAACATAGCAAAGGAAATTTAAACTGGAATGTAAGCTCCAGGAATGCAGAGACTGCATCTTTTTCTTTTCTTTTTTTCTTTTTTTGTGGGGCAAAGAAGGTCAAGTGACTTGCCCAGGGTCACACAGCTAGTAAGTGTCAAGTGTCTGAAGTCAAATTTGAACTCAGGTCCTCCTGAATCCAGGGCTGGTGCTTTATCTACTGTGCCACCTGGCTGCCCTCGCATCTTTTTCTTTTGTCTTTGTCTGTAAATGTTTGTTGAATTGAACTGAATTAAGCTCATTAGAATTTCTGATGCCTACCCCTTTCCCAAAATGTAGATCCCAGATCCCAGATCAGGTTGGAATTTGTCACTTTAGTCCAAAGACTCTTTAGCCTCCTTCCTTTACTGAACTACCAGTGCCAATCAATCCAAGAATAGCTACTTATTATATTCACTGAATGAAGACTCACAAATTTGATGAAAATGAAAATTACTCATCGAAACTGTCATCACATCAAACCGATTTATCTTGTTAGTTTAATGAACAAATTAAAATATTCTTCCAGTAATTTGAATGAAATATGCATTAACATGATCTGAGGAAAACAATTTTTAACCTTAATTTTTGGGGAAGGATACTAAAGGAGACCTTCTTATAGTCTCCTCCCACCACCCTGCAAACAAGCACATTCTTATTTAAATAGCAAAATTGATCAATTATAGAACCTATTTTTTTTTTTGCCTGTGCCTAAGTTCTTTTTTTTTGTCTTTTAATACAGCATCCATTTTTGGATTAATAGTTTAGAATGATAATCAATGACAGGTTTTCAGAATTAAAAACTAAATTCCATGTGTTAGTATATAGCTGTTATTTCCAAGCATTAACATAATTATAGAAACCAGCTTATCGACCAATGTTCTAAAATTTTTGAATTGTTTCATTTCCAAAATGTGTGACATTTTCTTCCCTTTTAAAATAATTTCTCTTTCTATTCTCATGTAGAAGGATAGTATCGTATAGTGTAAGGTGAGACTGTTTGTGGGGTCAGAAAGACCTGGGTTCAAGTCTTGACTAACACATACCAACTGTGTGACCAAGGACATGTTAGGTAGCCTCTCAGTGTCCCAGACAGCTCTCAAAGATTACAAATTGTAGATAATTTACTAATGTGTATTACTAGAAATAGTTTCCTACAATCACGGGTCTGGAATAGAAAGAATTCTCTTCTAATTAAAGGAAATGAAAATCTAAGCTTAGAAGAATATTTTATTTCAACATTGAGTTATTGATATTCAAGATCAAGAGGACAAAGATGTAGCCTCAAAGCTAACCAGACCTGGATTGAAATCCTACCTTTGAAATGTTCTGGTTTTGTGAGCCTGGGTAAATCATCTAATTTTTCAGTGCCCTGGGAAGCTTCCTAAGGCTCTAAGATACAGAGAAGGTGATGACCTGAATTGGAAAAGGGAGCTTTCTTGCTAGAATTTCCCAATGCCCATAAAAATAGAGATCCATTCCATGTCCTAATTGAGATCATAAAATCATAGGTAAAAAGTGATTTGAATGTGTCTTGGGGAAATAGGTGGGGGAGGGGGTCCTTAGGTATTCCTCTGTAAAGAATTACATTCTTGTTCACAGTTCAGTTAGAATTAAAATGGTCTTTTATTTGGTGCTGGTGAAAGGGACTGAGGGTTGGGTCAAAGACTTTACTCTGTGGAGGGCTCAAACATTCTCCTCCCTGAACAGAAGGAAGGCGAAAGCTTTTATAGAGGATAGATGGGGTGACCACCTGAGAATGGAAAGTTCCTTTTGGGGGTGGGGTGGGGAAAGCTTGGATACTTGTCATTCTTGAAAGACGAGGGGGATTATTTTTTAGAAATGATGGTCCTTGGGGCAGCTAGATGGCGCAGTGGAGGTCCTGAGTTCAAATCCAGCCTCAGAAACTTGATACTTACTAGCTGTGTGACCTAGGGCAAGCCACTTAACCCTCATTGCCCTGGAAAAAGAAAAAAAAAGGAAAGAAATTATGATCTTGACATCTGGAATTAGCTCTGTCTCCTGGCTCCAGTCAGGTAGTAGCCACACCTAACTGACTTTCCTGCTATAGAATTTTATGTTCCCTTACTTCTTAGGTGTGTCCATTCTCATATCTAGTTGGCCAAGGTAAACTTTTATGTTCCCTTACTTCTTAGGTGTGTCTATCCTGATATCTAGTTGGCCAAGCTAAACTTTAATAGTTTCTTGATTCCTTGATAAGTCTGTCCTGTTATCTGATCATCCTAAGTCAAATGCAACTGAGTGGATTCTTCAATTATTTCCATTTAATAATTTACAAAGAGTAAACTCATGGGATCACTTGATTGAAATGAATCCCCATTTTCCCTTTTACAAATAAAGAACACTCACCAAACAGAGAAGTAAATCACAGAGCAGGAAGTTCAAAATTTTCCATTTATCATTTATTTAAATTGTTCCTATGTATTTTGCTTTTCTGAGAAGATTAGAAACATGTTAACTGTCCTCTGTGTAGATATAAAAAAATAAAACTTTTTTTTTTTGGTGAGGCAATTGAGGTTAAGTGACTTGCCTAGGGTCACACAGCTAGTAATTGTTGTGTTTGAGGCCGAATTTGAACTCAGGTCCTCCTGAATCCAGGGCCAGTGCTCTATCCACTGTGCCACCTAGTTGTCCCAAAAGAAAACTTTTTTTTGTTTTGTTTTGTTTTTTAGTGAGGCAATTGGGGTTAAGTGACTTGCCGAGGGTCACACAGCTACTAAGTGTTAAGTGTCTGAGGCTGGATTTGAACTCAGGTACTCCTGGCTCCAGGGCCGGTGCTCTATCCACTGCGCCACCTAGCTGCCCCAAAAGAAAACTTTTAAAAGAGAAAATAAGAAAAGTAAAAGGCAGTAGAGTTGTGGGGAAGGGTTGTATTATTATCCATATATTTTGGGCTTAGATATAGTATAATGGATCAATTGTGTAGCATCCTTCTGTTAATTCTGCTGTTGAAGATACTCATTATTCAGTCATGCATAATGCACAGTAAAGGGCTAAAGAGTTTTCCTCCACCCCCATTCCCATTCTAAATCTATGTAATCATTTATAATAGCTCTTCTTAAATATTGAATGACTATGAACCTAACAAAACTTGCAATATTTCATACACTATAGATTTTTCTCTTCTAATAAAATACATGCTATCTATTCCTTAAATAACGAAATTCTTTAGCTTCTGTTTTATAGAATCATAGGACTAAAATATTATAGAGGTTACCTAGTGTAGTTATAATATTCTTTTGGTTGGAATAAACATTTATAATTAAGAGAGTATCATGATACAGTAGAAAGAATATTGGACAAGGAAGCAGGTGAACTAGGTTTTAATTCCTGCTTCCAGAATATGCCTAGGAGCAGATGCATCTTAGAAGCTGTGAGAATTGGCAATGGGTCATATGATCAAGCTACCAAGCACAATACTGTGTAGTTTGGGTGCCAATTCTATTAGCTGTTTCATAAGACTATATTTTAGAAAACTAACACCTTATTAATTACTAAGATTGTCCACAGCAGGTAGGCAGGTTAGTATGCTAGAGACTGGAGAACTAAGTAAATATAAGAAGCAGGATTTCCTAGGAATAGTGGGAAAATACAAAACAAAAGAAAGAGAATAAATTTTGCATTCCTGGATCTATACAATATGTATAAGGCTCTGCCTGTGGAAGGTAAATCAGGGCATTCTGAAGAAATGTCAGCATCTGATACTCAATGCAACAGAAAAAATAAATCACGAGTACCAGAATATTATTGGAATTTTGTTACTAATCATGGGAAGCAGGGACAAAATATGGTGGCTGTGTCAAAAATTATTTTTAATTTTTCTCAATCAGCAAAAAGCTGAACTCTTCTACCCCAATGCCCCTAACTTGAGAATTAAAGAAAAGCAAAGCCTGTTACAAACATGTATACTTAATCAAAACACATTTCTACATTGGATATGTCCAAAAACTAAATTTATCTCCTTCTGCATTGAGTCCTTTACCTTCTCTCAAGAGGGGGCTAGCATGTTTTTTATTGCTACTTATTGGCTTTTTAAAAATACTTTTTTTGGCAGGGCAATGAGGGTTAAGTGACTTGCTCAGGGTCACACAGCTAGTAAATGTCAAGTATCTGGGGTCAGATTTGAACTCAGGTCCTCCTGAATCCAGGGCTGGTACTTTATTCACTGTGCCACTTAGCTGCCCGGTAGCATGTTTTATCACTAGACCTCTGGAATCATGGTTGGTCATTATACTAAAGCTTTCAAAGTTGTTTGTCTTTACCATATTGCTGTCATTATATAAACAGTTCTCTTAGTTTTGTTCACTGTATTCTGCATCAGTTCTTAAAAGTCTTCCCATGTTTCTCTGAAAACATCTTCTTTGTCATATCTTATAACACAATAATATTGCATCACATTGCTATGCCATAATTTGTCAATTCCTCAATTCATGGGCACCCACAGAGATTCCCAATATTTGCTGCCTCAAAAGAGCTATAGTTTTGTACATCCTTAGAGTTTGTTTACTTAGGATTAATCCCTCCTTAATCTAATATTTCTCTGATTTCCCCCTACCCCTTTTCTATCATTTCCCTGTTGAAAGAAATGCATTTCTGTACTTAACTATGTGAGTATTCTTCCTTCATTTAATGGTCAGATGAAAATGCGGTTGAAATATCAGTTCTCCCTGCAACCCTTCCTACTTTGTGTAGGTATCCACTTGTGTACCTTAATTATGTGTGATGAATTTCTCTAAACTTCCTTTCCCTTCCCCTTCAGCATTCCCAATATATTCCTCTTCCTAACAGAACCTCTCCAAGATTTTATCTAATTATATCCCATCTATGACCCTTGATGATGATAAGGCTCAGGGGGAACACAGGTATCATCTTTCTATATTAGAGGTAAGCAGTTTATACTTTAGTCAATTATCATTGCTCATGTTTGCCTTTTATGTATCTATCTCTTAACCCCTGTATCTGAACTTCAAAATTTTTATGCAGCTGTAGTCATTTCATCAGGAAGACTTGGAAGTCCTCCATGCCATGATGTTCTGGGAATTTTCATTTTGGGGTTATATTCAGAAAGTAACCAGTGGATTCTTTCTATTTCCATTTTGTCCTTGGGTTCTAAGAGATCTGGGCAGGTTGCCTTTACTATTTCTTGAAATAATGTGGTTAGGCTTATTTTTTGGTCATGGCTTTCAGGTAATTCAATGACTTTTTTTAGCCTTTTGACTTTATTTTGATTTTTCTTGTCTCATGGAGTCATTGGATTCTATCTGGTCTGTTCTAATTTTAGGTGAATTTGTTTCTTGAGCAAAGTTTTGTACCTCTTGTCTCAAACTGTTAATTCCTTTTCCAACTCTTTCTTCCATGGCTTCCATTTCTTTTCTATTTTTTCTCTGTGTTCTGTTTTCATTTATAAAAGCATTTTTAACTCTTAAAAAATACTCTTGCTTAATCCAAGGTAAAGTCTGTTTGCTGCCCCTCTGCTCTGAACTCTGTGAATTCTTGACCTGGGTTTTGGTCTGAGGAATAGTAGAATGATGGTAGACTCAGCCCCTTTCAGCCTGCTTGGAAGTTCTGCTGGTTCAGAGTGACAGAACAGCAGGATCCCCTTTGTTCTGAGACAGCTGTCCTGGTTATTCCTCTGCAGGCTACACTAGAAACGAGGGATGAAATCCTTTTTTGCTCTTTGAGTTTGATCCAAAGTCCTGCTATTTGATGTTAAACTTGTTCCTTCCTGGTACACTACCCAGGGCCTCTCTGTCCAAGAATGCCACTCTGGGCATAGGTACCCTTCTGAATCCATCTTGGATCTATGATCCAGAAGTGGGTAGTGGGTGACAAAGCTCTTAGCTGGTGTCTGGTATTGTCAAGGTAGTGCCCAAAATATGTCTGAAACCTCCTTTTCCCCTGGTTCATAGCCTTTTCTGGTGTACATCTTAGGCTGTACAGTGTCCCATGAGAGCACTTATCCCTCATAGTCCCCAATGTCAGCAGACCCCTCTGTCTCCCTGTGCCAAATCATGCCAGACAAAGGATTCACTGACTTTTTTTCACATTATTCCCATCAGGATATGTATTTCATAGTTCTGTTTGGATCTAGATGTTCTAGATAGAAGTTTGGATCTAGATGTTCTAGATGGAAGTTCAACTCCATTGCATCCTACTACTTCACCACCTTGGCTACCCCTCTTAAGGTGATTTTCTATTGTGGAATATTTAGTGGTTCTCTCCAACCGGACTATGAGAGTTAGAAAATCTGCTAAGGCTCAAACACATTGACTGTTCTCTACTTTTTTGATCCTCATAAATAAATGTCAAGATCAGAAAAAAATGGATTATATCTCTAATGATAGCTCACATTTGTATAGCATTATAAGATTTTCAGATTTTAGGGAGAGCAGAGAGGTTTGGACTAATCAGAATGCAGTTCAAAAAAGATCACTGATTTTGTTGCTGAAGATATTCCTCAATAATGGCAGACAAGTGTACCCTGATTGCCTTCCTTAGTATTCCTTCTTGTTCCTAGCTTCATTTGAAGGCCAGTCCCAACTGGGAAATCTCAGATTTTTAGCTCCCAGCAATCTCATTTATTATTATTATTATTATTTTTAGGCAATGGGGGTTAAGTGACTTGCCCAGGGTCACACAGCTAGTAAGTGTCAAGTGTCTGAAGCCGGATTTGAACTCAGGTACTCCTGAGTCCAGGGCCGGTGCTTTAACCACTGTGCCATCTAGCTGCCCCCAATCTCATTTATTCTTTTTTTTTTTTTTCAGTGAGGCAGTTGGGGTTAAGTGACTTGCCCAGGGTCTCACAGCTAGTAAATGTCAAGTGTCTGAGGCCAGATTTGAACTCAGGTCCTCTTGACTCCAGGGCTGGTGCTCTATCCACTGCGCCATCTAGCTGCCCCTCATTTATTATTTTTTGTTTTGTTTTGGTTTTTTGCAGGGCAATGGGGTTAAGTGACTTGCCCAGGGTCACACAGCTAGTAAGTGTCAAGCGTCTGAGGCCGGATTTGAACTCAGGTACTCCTGAATTCAGGGCCAGTGCTTTATCCACTGCGCCACTTAGCTGCCCCGCCTCATTTATTATTAATATTTTTTTTTTCGTTTTGTTTTGTTTTGTTTTTGTTGAGGCAATTGGGGTTAAGTGACTTTCCCAAGGTCACACAGCTAATAAGTGTCAAGTGTCTGAGGTCAGATTTGAACTCAGGTCCTCCTGACTCCAGGGCCAGTGCTCTATCCACTGCACCACCTAGCTGCCCCAGCAATCTCATTTAAAAAAATCTTATCATCCTGCAGGATCCTATCAGCTTTGGTTCTCTACCTCATCACTACCCTCTACCCTGAAGCATACAGTCAAAACCTCTATTTGAGGAAAGGGCTCAGATGAGAACTTCTCATTTTTCACTTGGTTGCATTTCTCTGGGACATCTCTGACTTCTCCACCATGCCCCACTAAGTAGCTTCCCTAGCTAGGCCCCACACCCTGCTTTTCAGCTTCCTTTTGTATGTTGTCTCCCCTATTAGACTGTAAATACCTTGAGGACAAGAACTGTCTTTCCTTGTTCTTATTTGTATCCCCATTGCTCAACACAGTGCCTGGAACATAATAGCATCTTAATAAATGTTTATTGCTTATTGACAATCACAGAAGCTCTTATGAATGAGGTACATCTTAACACCCCAACTTCTCAGTAACTCATGTAATTTTTTTTGGTGGGGATTAGAATCCCAGAAATGGATTTTGAAGACACAGGTTCACAATTGGAGATTTAGCAAGGAATTTACTAATCCCAATTCAGATAGCAGGGTTAGGGACTTTGAATCAGCACCAGATAAAAGGAATTCAAACTTAGTTTTATCTTGGGGCATTCCATTGACTTTTCTGGCTGCCTGAATGAGTTCAGAGCTTTGGCCATACGCTAAAAGCATATCCCCCTATACTGTTAGCCAGAGGCCTTCTAGTCACTCTACTCAAATATATTGTTTTGTTTTGTTTGTTTTGTTTTATGGGGCAACAGGGTTAAGTGACTTGCCCAAGGTCACATAGCTAGGAAGTGTCAAGTGTCTGAGGGCGAATTTGAACTCAGGTACTCCTGAATCCAGGGCTGGTGCTTTATCCACTGTGCCACCTAGCTTCCCTATCTACTCAAGTATATTGAAGCAGAGAACAGCAATTGGCCCAGAAAACTGAAGCCTAGCAGATGGTAGTAAGTAAGGAAGTAAGTAAGTGAGTAAGTAAGATAGTAATTATAAGACCAACAGATCCAATATGGTGCCTAGAAAAGAGGCTGTAATTTTCAAAGGAAAGCAGAGGTAACCACAAGATAAAACTGATGTCTTAGAATGCTTAAGTAATCTGCTCATTGTCATTTAAGTATCAGAACTAGTATTTGAACCTCTATCTCTTGACTTCATGTTTCAGTGCCATTTCCACTGTATGACTAGAAAGCTAAAAGAAGGCCAAAAGAATAAAAACAGGCCCATCTTCCAATTAAATAAAAAGGTTGTTTCTAGAATGTATAGAATGCCCAGTATGGTGGTGCGCTACCTGTTACTGGCAAGACTAAGGCTAGGGCTTCCCTTGGGTTTAACGATTCTGGACTAAAGTAGGGTTACAGCCTAAATCTGGCACCAATATAGCGAAAGGCACCAGTGATGCCGCCTAAGGAAGGACTGATTGGTACAAGTAGGAAAGGGAACAGATCAAAGCTTCCCTGCTGAACTGTGATGGGATTGGGCCCATGAGTGGCCTTTGCATTTCTGGTTTGGACAATATAGGGAGACCCAGTCTAAAAAAATATAGAATGCATATAGCCTTTACACTGATCCCATAAAAAATTCAAGGATGCTGAATTAATTAGATGGTTTGTGAGCATTTAGAAGAAAATCAGGTTATAATTAGGACCAAACACAGGTGAACTAAAAGCATGTCAAGCCAACCTTATTTCCTTTATTAATAGAATTATTAGATCAAGTACAAAGAGTTTTTTGGACAGAGTAGCTTTTCATAATGCATTTGATGTAGTTCTTGAAAATGGTCTTATGGACTAGATAGAAAAAAATTTGGAAAAGAGGATAATAATTCTACGTGGATTCATAGCTGAGCATCTATATCCAAAGGGTATAAATTAACTTATGTATGTATGTATGTATGCCAACCTGGAAGGAGCCCTATAGTGGTTAAGTTGAGCTAAGTTGGGTGTGTCATATAGCCCCTTTTCTGCCTCTGCCCTGTTCATAGTATTTACTAATTTCAGCTGAAGATGTAGAAGGCATGCTTATCAAATTAGCAGATGATAAAAAGATAAGAGGTATAGCTTATATTTTTTATCTCTCCCTCTATCTATAAGATAACAGAATCAAGATAAAAATTATTTCACTAGACTTTAAAGATGAGACAAAATAAGATAATAGTAAAAATCATTCCTTCCCTGCATGTATCCCAAAAGTCTTATACACTTGTATAATTATATTAATATAGGATAAGAGATATTACTTGAAAGCAATTTATGTGAAAAAGTCCTGTGGGTTTTCATTGCTCACAAATCTCAAATTGGGTCAATGTGATCATAGAACTCCTAAATAAGATTATTTTTTGCGGGGAAGGGCAATTGGGATTAAGTGACTTGCCCAGTGTCACACAGCTATTGTCAAGTGTCTGAAGCTGAATTTGAACTCACGTCCTCCTAACTGCAGGGCAGTGCTCTATCCACAGTGCCACCTTGCTTTCCCCCTAAATAAGATTAAGATGGTATTCCTTATCTCTGTTATTAGTATGGGTAGCCTTTCCCCTAATACAGATTGCATTCTTGGTTGCCCTGTGCAATTTTCATCCCGTTTTTACCACAAGTCTTCCAAAGAGGATTCATCCAGTGTCAAAGCCCTATCTCTGGTTCTTTTAATATCTTGCAGTGTAGCGATGTCACTTTTTAGCTGCCAGTCTTCTATCTCTCAGTCTTGCTGCTTCACCTCATTTTCTGGTCACACATATCCTTGAAGGTCTCTTATATGCTACTTTTTGCCTGTGAGTCATAAATTGTTGGAAATGTCCCATGGCTGGCTTATAGCCTTCATGCATATTTTTCCTATATTTGTATATAATGTATAGAAAGATACACTTTAAATAAGAATAAGAAAAGCTAATATTTATGTAGTACCCTCTATGTGCCAGGCATTGTATTAAACAATTTCCTATTATCATCTCATTGGATCCTTACAACAAATCTGGGAGGTAAATACTATTGTTATGTTCATTTTACAGATGGGGAAACTCTATTTTACAGATGAGGCAAACAGAGGTTAAATGACTTGCCCCAAATCATACAGCTAGTAAGTGTCTGAGGACAGATATATACACATGTATACAAGAGCACATATGTGTATGTGGATGGATATGGGTATGGGCATGGGCATGGGCATGGGTAGGGATATGGCATATTGTATGTATGTGTATATTTAAGTATGTATTGATAATTCCCTAAATGGAACAACCAATCATATAAAGTAGTAGGCTTCCTATCATTTGAAGGCTTTAAGAGGTTAGTTCTTTATCTATATGGAGAGAGAGATTGGACCTCTATGATTCCTTCCAACTCTAAGATTCTATGCATTTATGATTTGTTAAGTTATTGATGATGACTTCAAAATGAAGAAATAAGGACCCCAAATGCACAAGAACTTACTTTATAAAAAGGTGGGTTGTGAGCTTTTTTTCACTGATGATGAAAGAGGAAGAGGCTTTGAATTGTTGTAAAAGGAAGGTCAGACTAAAGGAAATACTTTCTAATTATGAGAATTTGAAATATTTTGGCTGGAAATATTTTTGTAAAAAGATGATACACTTCTTTCTGGAATGATACAGGTCAAACACTTGGCACAGTGCTATGTACCTCATAGTCACTAAATAGAATTAATCTTCGATTTTCTATGTTTTTATTTTTCAAAGGATTTCAGAGACATTCCACAATAAGCATGGTACCACTCCCTACAGCAAAGTTCTCTATTAGTGGGTCTTAGGTCAGTTAATACATTCATTGGTGTAGATGTTTCTTTGCTTTTCCCAAAGTCCTGAACAATTTCCTACATTGACAAAAAGCAAGATTTAGTATTTCAGAATGTTAGAGCTAGAAGATACCTTGGAAATCATCTTACCTAATCCTTTCACCTTACAGATGAAGACACTGAGACCTAGATAAAGTAAATGACTTGCCCCAAAATTAGAGAGTGGAAGAAATGGAACTAGCCCCAAGTTTGATCTACATGTTTCTTCCAGTTCAAGCTCATTGGAATTTAAATGAAATGGAAGGAAGAAAATAAGTCTATTATGTGTAGACACTGTGCAAAGTGTTTTATGGATATATCATTTGACCCTCACAACAATCCTGAGAGGTAGGTGCCATATAATCTCCATTTTGCACAGTGGTTAAACAGGTTAAACTCCTTGTCTAGGATCATACAGCTAATAATTTTATGTCTTCTTGACTCTTGGCTTAATGCTCTATCCACTGCACCACCAAGCTGCCTTATATTAAATGTTAATTATGTGGAAGCTTTACATCATATTCTGATTCTTGTTCCATTAAGGAAACACTTTGTTTCTTGAGGAATCAAAGGGGAGAATGTGGTAAAAAGTTTTTAACAGTCAGTTAGTGAATACGGAAAAACTGGATGGTCAAAATTGACATGGAGATAACTCCGTTTTTTTGAGGCTATGCCCAAAGATCAGAAGATCTGGTGGACAATGCTGGAAAAGGTCTGCATACAGTTATTTTCTTAAGAACTGGTGTAGCTGAGTTCAGAGAAATTCAGAACCAGCATGCTGGCTGCCAGATGATAAAGTTTGCTGGCTACAGCAACTCATGGAGTCTATAGAAGTTGCTATGAGAAATGCTTGGAGATATTCAAAGAAATTTTATTACTCTTGCTCTCAGGGCAAAATATCAGGAGATGTTTTTATTGTTGTTGTTGTTTGGCCATTTTCCAGTTGTGTCCGACTCTTCATGACTCCATTGAGGCTTTCTTGGCAAAGATACCTGAGTGATTTGCAATTTCCTTCTCAAGTTCATTTTACAGATGAGAAAATTGAGGTCAACAGGGTTAAGTGAATTGCCCAGGGTCACAGAGCTAGTAAGTGTCTGAGGCAGATTTGAACTCAGAAAGGTCACTCTTCCTGACTCTGAACCAGGTACTTTATTCACAGAGCCATCTGGATGTCCTAGAGGAGATGACACATATACCAAAAAAAAAAAATACTACAATACACCACAGATGATGACAAGTGCATAAGAAAAACATGCAAAGTGCTTCAATGAGAATCTAAAGAAGTAAAGATAATTTCCAACTCAGAGATCAAGGTAACATTCATGGCAGTGGAATTTGAGCTGGGCTTAAAGGATAAGTAGAGATTGTACTGGTAGAGAGGGGAGGTGCTAGAGTATCCCTAGGTACATTATAGGAAAAATGTGAAAGTGGAACATGTGCCATGTGTTCAAGGGATGGAGATTAGAGGTTAGTATATGGAGTGGGGATGAGGAATAATATAAGTAATTTGTAAAAATAGCTCTCTCTCTCTCTCTCTCTTTTTTTTTTTTTTGCTAAATTATGAATTGCCTTGAATGCCTGCATGAAGGGGTTGAACTTTATTTGTTATGAAATAGGGGGCACCATTGAAATGCTTTAATCAGAGATGTGATGTAATCAGATAAGATTTATTCACTAGGAGGATTAATTTGGCAGCAGTGTGAAGAATGATCTGAAATACTCAATAAGGCCTTAAGCTATTCATGCATTGCTCTAGTTATATAACTGTGCCTAATTGGAAAATTTATTTGATTTAACTTATCATTAAGAGATAAAATTTTGCTCACTGTCTAGGCAAACTGTATTCATTATGCTATATGTATTCTAAAACAAAACTTACACTTTGATGTTGAAATGATTACTTTTATCTTCACTTTTATTGATGCAATGCATTTTCATCAAAGAAAAAAATGTGCCAGCAAAGGAGCCTATAGTATTCTCTCAATGACTTTCTTAATATTTTCCATTTTCAAACACATCATTAAATAGAATAAGTATTACCCATAATTGTCAGAACTGCACAAACCTTTTAGAATGTTAATTCAATATAACAGATAGATATATACTCTCTATCTTCTGATTGAATTAATATCTTCCCATAATCATAAAGGGCTGTCATAAAATAACATAGTCATTGCTTTTTAGCTCTCAGACCTCACAGAAGTCACTTTTTTATTGCTCCCTGGACTAATAGTTGGAATGAATTTGTTGTTACTAATGCTTCCCATAGATGTTGGCTTGGAAAATTTAGTTATGGACACTGTCGAAATTGAAAATGTAAAACATCTTAATCTTTCGGTTAAGGATACAGTGTAATAGATGAATTTTGCTGTGATGCTAGTGTAAGGAACAATTTTTTTCATGAAAAATGGGAACTAAGGAACTAAATCCAACTTATTTTTTGGGCAATAAAAAGAAATAGATATTTAAAGTGACAACTTTTTTTTGTTCAAAATTGGAATGAATTGTTATTTCTTTAGTATTCAAATATATTACTATTACATACGATTCCTCTAGGTTGCTAGATCAATCTTGGGCTTACTTATTACAAAAAAACAAGCAATAATGTGCTAGGCCCTTGGGTTATAAATAATAAAATGAGGCAGTACTTACTCTCAGGGAGCATATATTCTCCCTGAGTTATATAGGATGTTGACAGATATAAAAATGGAAATTATATGCAAAATAAATATAGAGAAATTTCAATGGTGTGTGCATGCATGTGTGTGTATATGTGTATGTATGTGTGAATGCCCTAATAATTGGGGAGATCAAAAAGATCCTCATGTAGGAGGTGGTAAATGGCCTGGCTCTTGAAGGGATCCAGGGATTATAAGAGGCAGAGATGAGCATTTTGGGCATGAGGGACATGCCTATGTGAAGAGATATAATTTTGTGCATGGGAAAAAAATAGGCCAAGTCTGAAGGATGTGAGAGGGAGTGATGTTATCTAGCATTATATAGCACTTTAAGGTTTTCAAAACACTTTACAAACATCATCTCATTTTATCCTCAAAACAACTCTGAGTGGTGGATGTTACCAATATCCCCATTCTAGAGGGAAATAGAGGCAGAAAGAGGTTAAACAACTTGCTTAGGGCCATACAGCTAATAAGTGTCTGAGGACAGATTTGAACACAAGTCTTTCTGACTCCATGTTGGAATCACTCTAGAAAGATGGACCAGAGCCAGATTGTAAAGAAGTTTAAATGCCAGATGGAGTATTTTATATTTTATATATGCTGCAGGCACTAGAGCTTCATAAGTAGAGGAACTGCATGGTCATGCCTGACTTGTAAGCTGGATGGTGGAAGGATTGGAGAAGTTTCACTGGTGGACAAATTAGGAGCTATTGCAATAGTCTGTGTATGAGGTAATAAAGTCCTGAACTTGGGTGGTTTGGGGATCAGTGATGAGGAGGGATGGATTCAAGAGATGTTGAAGACATAGGCTTGACAAGACCTTGGCAGTTGTTTGTATATGGGGTGTGATGAAGGGCTGGGAATGATTAATAGATTGTGAACCTAGGTGACCGGAAGAATGTTGATGCCCTTGTTGAAAATACACAAGTTAGGAGGAGGATAGATAGAGGAAACATGAAAAAGAGATCAATTTTGAATATGTTGAGTCTGAGACACTTATGGTATATCCAGAGAGAAATGTCCTACAGACAACTGGAGATGTGAGACTATAGCTCAGTGAAGACTGGATATCCAGATTTGAGAGTTATCTGCATGAAATTGATAATTAAATACATGCGTACTTATTAAAATCACTGAGAGAAAAGAAAAAAAAAGGAAGGATGGAGAGGGCTTCACAGAGCCCTAGAGTAAAGCCAGATATAGGAGCAACCTATGGATGATCATCTTGCAAAGGAGACCCCAAAAGACAGGTAGGAAGAGAATGTAACTAGGGCAGTGTTGTGACATCTCAGGTCCTCTAGTGATGAATAGATGCTGCAAAGAGGTCAACAAGAATGAAATGAGACAATACTATTGTATTTAGCAATGAAGAGATCACTGGGATTTTGTAGAGAACAGTTACATTTGAATGGTAGGGATAGAAGCCAGATTTCAGGGGTACAGAAATGAGAGAGGTGAAAAAGTAGAGGCAAAAAGTGCATGTGTATTTTTGGTTTTGCCTTTCTTTGTAGCCCCAGGCTTAGCACATTGCTTTGTATATTATATGTGTCTAATACAAAGAAGCTGACTCACTGAATTAGTGTTATTTCATTAGAATGAGTATATTGGAATTTATAATAGTACAAAACACTTTGAAACATAAAAAATACTATTTTAAAAGTTGAATTTTATATGGTAGAATTCTCTACTAAAGCCCCACTCAGGACTTCAACTACGGACAAATCAAGGTTTGTCTCAAGGGCACCAAAAACTGAGGGCCCCACATTTTGAACACATGCTCTTTCAGAAACAACTGGACTTGCCACCTTGTTAGCAAAGATAATTAGTTAAAATAGGAAGCTCTCACATCTTCCTAACACCTTCTCTTCAATTGAAATTGCCTTGATTACTTCCATTATCTTCACACCATGAACCTCAAAGGTAATTTGAGAGCATCTTTTGTGTTACTTGCCACTAAGAGCCAAAATCATGGCTGTTCCATCAAGGGATGGAAGGGGACCCTGGGTTCTCCAAGGCTAGGCCAGTAGACTACCACTTCTCTCAGTTGTTTCACTATAAATATAAGTTGAAGTTGATTGAATGACATGGCATCCTCTTGAGTGAAGAGCTGGAGTTTGCATTGCCTATAAAGTAAAATTGAAGAGTTTTGCTGTGAGCTCTACTTTGCTTTAAGAAAACAATAAATAGATAATATAGCATCCTATGGAGGTAATATGTAGCTGGGGTTGTCTGCCTTATCTAGAGTTCAATTTGAGGAGCTTTGTCATTCACTATCATCATAATACTGTAACTCTACCTCAATGCCTAGTTAAAGGTAATTGTGAGTTAAAGTCACCTTTGACTGGTTCACTGGTTCTAGAGTAGAAGAGGAAAGTTTTTGTTCATCAAGAAAGCAATAAAGACCAGAAGGGGAGCAGCTAGAAGAGAAGCAGTTTTATGTAGTGCAGATTATCCTTAAAGAGATCAATGACACAATGGCCTGCAGTTCAGAGTTGTGCTTCTCATTGAGTACTTGAGAAATCTTCACTTACATGTCTCCCGGCTCAGTTTCTATAAGGATATGCCTACTCTTCCCCACAGAGTCTGCATGCTATTGTGGGAGGTTTATGAATTAACTAGGCTAGATGGATGATTTTTGTATTGTGTTATTTAGTTTGTTAGGTTATAATTGATTTTTAACTTATTATTTAGTAAATATTTCATGTTTAATAGTCAATAGTATCATTATTGTGATGGACTGATTTTGTGTGATTGGAAAGCACATTGGTGGTCACTCAGTAGTTGCAGAGAGGAGTAGGGAGATTATTTTTCCCCATGATAGAATTGCCACTAGAATCTTGAGAGAATTTGAATTGTGGTTTCATGGTTGGTGGTCCTTTTCTAAGATCCTACACCTATCAATATGGGATCAATAAGTCATTTGGGGTAAGAAAGCCAGCTTATTTAATAATCAAGTGGACATATGTTGTGAGAGGGACTACACTGTGGAGCATATGCCAGGTATTAGCTTTATATATGTGTATGTTATCTCCCCTGTTAGAAGGTAAACACCTTGAGGATATGCTGTTTCCCTTTTGTCTTCATGCCTCTGGTGCTGGCACTTAATTTGTTGATTGACTGATTGATTGGGTCAGAATAAAACTGTGAAGCTTAATGAATGGGAAATGTGAATAGGAGAAAAATTTTGAAAAACTAGGATAGTTTAACTTGGGGAAAAGAGTAAAGTGTAACTTGATAATTGTCTTCAAGTAGTCATTAACTTATCCTATACACCCCAGAATAAGAGGAAATAGGATGAAACTATAGCAAGAACATTTTAAGTGAAGTGTATGTCTTTATTGAAAGTAAGTAATGCTGGAAAGGAAAATGGGTAGCACCAAGGGATTTGTGGAATCTTCTGCCTTGAATCACTGTAAAATTAAGTTAGATTATTTTATTACTTACAGTTTTTAAAAGGAGGAACTGATTTTACTTTTAAAAATTCCATTTTAATGTGGCAGCTAGGTGGCACAGTGGATAGAGCACTGGCCCTGGAGTCAGGAGTACCTGAGTTCAAATACGGTCTCAGACATTTAACACTTACTAGCTGTGTGATCCTGGGCAAGTCACTTAACCCCAATTGCCTCACTAAAAAAAAAAAATCTATTTTACATGCTCTAGCTTAAAAAGGATTTTCTAGGCCAAAGATACTTGTTGGTTATTTTTTTTTGTTTGTTTTGGGGGATTTTTTGCTGGGCAATTGGGGTTAAGTGACCTGCCCAGGGTCACACAGCTAGTAAGTGTTAAGTGTCTGAGGCAGGATCCGAACTCAGGTACTCCTGAATCCAGGGCCGGTGCTCCATCCACTGTGCCATCTAGCTGCCCCTTACTTGTTGGTTATTAATGAGTGATTCCTAGTCAGATTCATACAACATCATATCTCGATATCTTACATTCTCTCTAAATAATTCTTTAGATATAAAATAAAATGTGGTCCCATAGAAAGCATGCTGGATTCGGAGGCAGTGGACATGAGTTAAAATCCTGACTTTGCCAATTTATTACATGTGTGAATAATCACTAAATCTCCCCGGCCTTGAGCAAATAAGTCATTTAACTTCCCTGGCCTTGAGTTTCCTGATCTGAGAAACGAATGGGTTGGATCAGATGACATCTAAAGTCTCTTCAGGTTTTCAATCTCTGGTGGTTATAACGAGAAACTATTTTAGAACAAATAATACCGATCAATTTGGAAGTCCTTATCTTAGATCGTTGCAGGCTGAGGAATGATCTGAACTTAAATTTGCTATGAAACTAGGTATAGATATTTTTTTCTCTTTTCATAGACATGCAACGTATATGAAAGAAAATTTGATTATTTTATCAATTTAAAAATAATCTCATTAATAGTAGAATTCTCTCTCAACTTTTCAGATGCTTAGAACCATTAATTATCATTTTTTTTTTGAGTTAGGTGAATATACTTTATTCTTCCTGTTCAAGATGAGTGATTTCATTGGTATATTTAAACAGAAGATGTGATCTTGGTTTAAAGAAAAATAAAACAACACCTGGAATTCATAGACTTTCCCTAAGAGCTCCTAAATTTTCAGTATTTGGCAATAATCTAGCCCTTTGGAGGAAACAGAGGCGTTCTACAAACCTCAAGAGTTATTAGGAATAACAGGCACTTTCTCCGTCAGGCAGGTGGGAAAAAATACACAACTCTTGGCTCCTAGCCTCCTAGAATCTGGATAAGAGCCAGACACATTCTGATTTTCCTGAATTTTGAACTGGGGTTTGAAAACAAAGCAAGCTTTTTTCATGAAGGCAAGTCAGGCAGGGAACCCTAATTTGGATTAATTAAAACATTATTATTACTAAATAGCAATAGGAGAGCTGTAAGAGCTCATTAAACACCTTCAGTAGTCCTGGCATCTGACTTCTTTATTAGCCTAGGGAATTGCTTGCACCTGTTACACCAGCCAAATTTACTTTTTTATCCATCCTAATCTTATTTTGAACAAAATGTATGATTGTATTTATTTTTTAAAATAATACTGGCTATTTTTATGATCAGTAATATGAAGTCTATTTGGAAAATATGTGTGGGGCTGTTGTTTTTAAATGATCCCAAACTTATTTCCTCTCTTGCCTCTTCTTCCTTATAGTGATTTATTTACTCAGTTTTTTGGACAGAAGAACTTTAAAAAAAATTATATTAGATTCCTGCATGTTGAAGTGCAATCTGATCCTATTTCCTCATCTATAAAATGGGGATAATAGTACCTGTAGGGTGGTTGTGAGATTCAATGTGAAAAATGATTTCCACACTTTTAAGTGCTAAAGAGATATCAGTTGTTATGTTATAAACAATTTTGGCAGGATTATATTTCCTACCATTTTCTTGACTAATTGATGTGCTCTCTTCTTAGTTGTTTAATTTTGGACTAGACCTGTGATTTTGTTCGTGTGAGGACCTCCTGGTAAGAACAACAACAACAACAACAACAACAACAACAACAACAACAACAACAACAACAACAACCTCCTACTAGTGTAATTCTTCACCAGAGCTATTATCAAAAAGAATTGCCTGGGTCACTGAGAAGTTAAATGACTTTTCCAGGATCATGGAGCCAATAGATGAGAGAGGTGAGATTTGAATCCAGGGCTTCTAGCTTTCAAGACCAGGTCTTTCCTCAGTATACTATTTCTGTTTATCCATTATTAAGGCTCTTTCTATGAGGACAACTTCCTTTTTTAAACTTGAGTATTTTGTGGTATTGTCCCAGTCTCAAAGCACATTACTCTTTAAATCATCAAACCTTGATGGTCTTGTGAAATCAGAGACAATGAACATTTTGTAGCTAGAAAAACTCTTAGGAAACTGATGCATGTTATCTTGGTGCTCAAATCACTCAAATATTTGTTAGACCATGCTCATAAGCCAGAATTTGTTTTAGAGATATTAGAGTATTCAATTTCCTTGTAACTGTGAAACACTAAGAGAGTGATGAGTTAAGTTCTGAAGCATTATTACTGAGACGATCCTACTCTTATTAAATTACTCTCTTGACAATCCAAATTCTAAGTTTCAGAATGTGGTTTGTAAATCAAGTGTTAATAACAATCAGACTAACCAATGATGTGCTCTTGGGACCATGTGCAAAAACATTACAGCCCAATTGATTGAGCACTGTTTTTAATTTTCTCTTCATCAAAATGTGTTAAAGGGGGAATTATAGGCTGATATAAGGCTTGAAACCACCAATTTTTGGAACACTATAAAGGACTCTTTTTAAGCTACATTCCAAGATTTCTAAATCATTGGTGGTTTCTTTTACCTGAATTATTTTCCCCCTTGAGGCTGAATTGCAACTGAGAGCCTTAAGTTTTTAGGTTTTAACTTACTACTTCACTTAATAATACACACATGTATAGAATTCTAGGTCTTAAGAGTTTGAAAGGTCCTTAGTGGTCATCTACAGGATTGGAACTAGAAGTCAGGTCTCCTGATTCCTAGATTTAACTCTCCACTATACCATGTCTGTTAGTTTACATTGTTTTCTCTTTCTCTAATTCTAACTCTATGGGGCAGCTAGGTGGTACAGTGGATAGAGTACCAGGCCAGGGGTCAGGAAGACTCATCTTCTTGAGTTTAAATCTGGTCTCAGATCCTTACTGGGTAATATGATCTTGGGCAAGTTGCTTAACCCTGTTTGCCTCAATTTCCTCATCTGTAAAATAAGCTGGAGGAGGAAATGGCAAACTACTCCAGTATCTTTGCCAAGAAAACCCCAAACAAAGTCACAAAGAGGTGGACACAAGTGAAAAATGCCTGAACAACAACAATCAAAACTCTAATCCAGTGGGCAGCTGCTGTTGTGGTTTTTCCTTCATTCTCAAAGAGGACCATGAGATTAGGGTGATATCATGACTTGCACTGAATTGGATTTAAGTGAGAGAGGGCTGTGCAAGGTCACCAACCTCACCCTGTCCTTCTATAGCCATCTGAGACCAGTGGTTAGATATGTATCAGGACGACTGGAGATGGCTCTGGATGTTTTAAAGCAATTGGGATTGTGACTAACCCAGGGTCATAGTAAATGTCTGAGATAAGATTTGAACTTGGGTCCTCTTGATTCCAGTGTCAGTGCTCTATCCAATGCGCCACCCAGCTTCAGTGGGCAGCGGTATGTAGATACTGCTGGGCCAAGAGTCAGGAAGACTAAGCTTTCTGAGTTCAAATCCAGCCTCAGACACATACAAGCTGTTTGACCCTGGGCAAGTCACCCAACCTTGTTTGCCTCAGTTCTTCATCTGTAAAAAATGAGCTAGATGGCAAACAACTCCCCCAAATGGGATCACAAAGAGTCAGATATGAGTGAACAACAATAAGATCCTAATTCATTATTAAGTTACATTCTATATAGGTAGTTGAAAAGGAATCAATAAATATTGATCATATGTCCCCCTTTCACTTCTCTATAAAGAACTTCATGTAAATGGTTGATACTCACATTGATTCTCCTCTGGACAGTAATGTATAAAGGGAACAATCAGGGCTTTATAAACAGTTTTCTTTTCTTTTCTTTTTTTTGTGGAGCAATGGGGGTTAAGTGACTTGCCCAGGGTCACACAGCTAGTAAGTGTCAAGTGTCTGAGGCTGGATTTGAACCCAGGTACTCCTGAATCCAGGGCCGGTGCTTTATCCACTGTGCCACCTAGCTGCCCCCAACAGTTTTTAATAGGAGGCAACATTGCCAAAGTCACACAATTGGCTAAAAGGTACAGATAATACAAGATCTTCCACTCAGTAAGTGTACAGTAAATGATTATTGTATTTTATTGCATGTTGATTGTTGGTTTAAAAACATTGACTTAAAGGAACAAAAATGTGCATTTCAAGATTTACTTCAAACATGTTAAAAGGATACACATGTCGATGACAGATGGGATCATGGAGATTACTATGTTCAACCATACATTGAGCTCTCACATTTTTAACAATTCAACTTAGACTTGATTGATTTGTTTTGCTGACCTGCTTTTTTCTCTTCTTTTTTCATTTTTTATAATAAAGCATGCCTTTCTAGATAGGGGAAAGGTCAGCAATGTATTGGGAAACAGAGATAAAATAAAGGATCAACATTAAAAAAAAAGTTCTGTAAGCTAAATCTCCAGTATAAAATAATTGTCTAATTCAACTTATTCTCATTTTGATTCACAAAGATTCTCATGCAACTTTCTGCAATTTTTTGGGGGAAAATGATCAATTTCTATATTAATTTTTTGTGACTAATAAATTTAGCCTCTTATTTTCAAAGATAAAAAAAAGATCATTGATAAACTTGGAGAGAGCAGTTTTGGTTGAGTGATGAGATAAGAAGTCAGATCTAAATTTCAGAGTATTTAAAAGAATGAGAAGACTAGGAATGGAGGCAGATTTTTGCAGAAGGTTTGGCTCAGAATAGGAAGAGACAAAGAGTACAATATTTAGCAGAATTGAAGGACCTAGTGAATGTCTGGACAGGTCTGTAATCAGCAGAGGATGAACTAGTAAATAGGGAGAGACTGTAGATTGGAAAGAGTGGATAAATAGTGAGGACAATCTATTGGAGAAGTTCCGAGAGGATGGGTACATTGGTATATGTAGAAGGGTTCTACTTGGGAAGGAGAAGGGCCACATACATATTCATCTGAGAATTGGTAAAGGAGGAAACAGTAGAAAATTATATCAAGGAGTTAGGAGATGAGGAGAAGAGGTGATTCATATCTTTTTTTTTTTTCCGGGGCAATGGGGATTAAGTAACTTGCCCACAGTCACACAGCTAGTAAGTGTCAAGTGTCTGAGGTCAGATTTGAACTCAGGTCCTCCTGAATTCAGGGCCGGTGCTTTATCTACTGTACCACCTAGCTGCCCCTGATTCATATCTTTTTAATATTCAAATCTCCTGGCCTTGATTTTCTCAAGAGATGGGGTTCACCCCTTGACAACTAGACTGGAATCATATTAGCTAGTTGGATTGTCAGCTGTACTAAAACTGAAATTTGCAGAGTTTTTCTTTGCTGTTACCAATTATGCCTACTTATCATGAAACGTAATAATGTTCATGCTGATCATCAAATGTGGCAGGTTAACTTTTTCAATTTATTTGATTGCAACACTAAGTTATGTAACACATTTTTGCTCAGTCTTTCAAGAACAATTGCCTTTGATCTGCTAGAAATGCTAGTCTAATTTTTAGTAATAGTGTGTTTTAGGGGAAAGGTAATGTGGTAGGAGGAACTAAGTGATATTCTCAGGGAAATAAAGATGTAGTTTTTCTAGATCAGAGGTGTCAAACATACATCTTGCAAGTCTCATGCAGTCTGCCACACATCTGAGTGCAGCCCAAACTTCATTAAAATTAAATTGGGGAATACTTAACAAAATAAGTGAAAGTACAATAAAATATAGATAATATTACATTTTAAAATTCAGTCAATATGTGACCTGCAGGAGTCCCTATGTACAGTTTAATGGCCCTGGTTTCTAATTGAGTTTGATACCATTGTTCTAGGTTGTACCAGAGATCTCTTCCAGTTATAAGGAATCTTGTGAAAAATTTTCAGGGACATAGATCTCTATCAGTCATTTCCAATTGTATCCCCTCATCTTTTTCTTGTCCCTGTTAAAGTTTAAAATATGTACCCAATGCCACCAGTCTATCAGTAAATTAACATTTATTAAGTTCTTACTTTTGTTGTTTAGTCATTTTTAGCTGTATCCTACCCTTTGTTACCCCCTTTGGGTTTTTTTTGGCAAAGATACTTAAATGGTTTGTCATTTCCTTTTCCAGCTCATTTCACAGATGAGGAAACTGAGTTAATAGGGTTAAGTTGCCTAGGTTCAAACAGGTAATACATTTCTGAGGGCAGATTTGAACTCAAGTCTTCCTGACTACAGGGCCAGTGCTCTATCACTACACCACCTAATTGCCCTACTAAGTTCCTGCTACATACCAGCAAATACTAAGTCTTGATGATACAAAGAAAGGCAAAAAAAAAAAAAAATGGTGTCTGTGCTCAAGGAATTCACACTGTAATGAGGGATACAACATGCAAAATACTTTATGTAGAAGATATAGTCTAAAATCTTGCACCGTAGAAGCCACATTTGAATTAACTCCAATACTACATAACAATCTTCATTTCTTGTTCTGGCAACAGGAAAAGAGAATTAATCATCTATTTGTGTCAAGGCTCTATGGGACTATTGGTAATTCCTATATCATTTCTAAGTAATATTATGCTAGATTATTCTAGTTTACAAATTTCTTCATCTGTAAAGTGAAAGTTTCAGAGTAGATTAATTACTTATCTGGTTCCTACCATGTCTATCATTTTGGGATTCTATGCACACCTATGGCTTTATGGATACCTAAGACTTAAGTCTTGGGAATAGACTAGGCAGCTGAATTCCAGCTTGATAATGAACTCAGACTTGAGTGATGGCCTATTCTTTGCTCAGATGTTTACAGCTGTATATGAATAATTAATGAGTAAAGATTAGACTTCAGTAGTATTACTGATAATGAGGCAGTTTGGAACAAGAAAGCCAAAGTTTTTCAATACAAGAGAAACATCCATCTGTTGACAGTTAATGTTTTTCCAATTAAAATGATTGATTTTCAGACATATATACATTAAGGACACAGATTGGTTTTAGACAGAGATGCCAATCATTAGAAATGCTATACAGTATTGGGAATGTTTTCACGAACAGAAATTCATATTTAATTCCTTGCTGGTTAAGGCATATCTATGACATTGAATTTTGAATTAAATATAATTAAGAAACTAGGATGTGTTCAGCAGTAGTCTCTATATCTTCCTATAGTCTCATCCAACTACAAGCCAAGCTAAGATTGAGGAGCTTTATTACTTGAGGCCAGACCCCCAGGGTGATGATGTTTTGGGTCACAATATCATGGAAATGGTCTATGAGGGCATAGAGAGAGATGGTGATCTGTGTTAGTATAGGAAAGTGAGGCTACTAAAGCATATGGATCCCTGTGGGCATATATTGATTTAGGTAACATGCTAATGTTATCTATGTTTTGTTTTATTTTTATTTATTTTGGTAAATATTTCCCATTTACATTTTTTTTTTTGGTGGGGCAATGGGGGTTAAGTGACTTGCCTAGGGTCACACAGCTAGTAAGTGTTAAGAGTCTGAGGCCGGATTTGAACTCAGGTCCTCCTGAATCCAGGGCCAGTACTTTATCCCCTGTGCCACCTAGCTGCCCTACCATTTACATTTCAATCTGGTTTTGGTTGTATTCCAGTGTTGTGGGCCACATGAATCATCATGAAACATTAAAAATAATTTTTTTTTCATGGCAATGGGGGTTAAGTGACTTTCCCAGGGTCACACAGCTAGTAAGTGTTAAGTGTCAGAGGCTGGATTTGAACTCAGGTCCTCCTGAATCCAGGGCCAGTGCTTTATCCACTGTGCCACCTAGCTGCCCCCTTAAAAAGAATTTTTTAAAAAGGGCAGGTAGTTAAAAAATACTTAGATTCATCCATGA
The DNA here is from genome assembly GCF_019393635.1 of Dromiciops gliroides. Taxonomy (NCBI): domain Eukaryota; kingdom Metazoa; phylum Chordata; class Mammalia; order Microbiotheria; family Microbiotheriidae; genus Dromiciops; species Dromiciops gliroides. The sequence goes on along the minus strand of NC_057861.1, from coordinate 266,809,305 downwards.
TTTCATTGATTTGGATACTTCTTCCACTGGAGCATACTGAAAGCCCTTCTAATTTTCTCATTGTGTATGTTTTTCAATCAGATATTTTGTGATCTCCTTAGAATATCCTTACCCCCCCCCCAATTATACTAGAGGCCTTATTGTGTTATTTCAATACTTTAGGGGTCCCAAGAAGGCACTTGGGTTGTTAGCCTTCATTTTCATAGCAGCTTCTTTTCTAAGCATGCTTATGCTTAGGTAAGTTACTTAACATTATGTTGGCCTCAGTTTTCTCCACTTTAAAATATAAATACTGGATTAGTGTGGCACAGTGGGAAGAATTCTGACTTCTCAATCAGAGGGCTTGAGTTCAGATCCTTACTTCTTGGTCTCAAGGCAAGATACTTTTCTTGGCTTCAGGTGTCTCATTTGTAAAAATGGACAATTTGTAAAATTGGACAGTAGCCTCTGAAGTTTATTTCAGTTCTACATCTATAATTCCTTGACAAGTTTCACATGATCCAAATAGTATAATAGACTAGGTGAGAGGAACTGAACTGGGGTGGTAGCCATGTGAATGGAGAGAAGAAGATGGGTGCAGAAGATATCTCAGAAGGAGAATCGACAGGACTTTGGCAATTGATTGGATATGTGGAATAAGGGAGAGTGAAGTATTGAAGTTGACTCTCAGTTTGCAGTCCTGGGTGACTGGAAGGAATGTGATACCTTTTATTGACTAGATAAGTAAGAGGGAGAGTTGAATTTAGGGGAAAAAATAATGAGTTCTCTTTTGGACATGTTGATTTTGACATTCTTTTGGTATATCCAAATAGAGATGCCCTGCAAGCATTTGCTGAATTACAGAAGAGAAACCGGCAGCTAGATATGTATATTTGGGAATTATCTACATAATTGTACCCCTGGGATCACCTAGAGAGAGTGTGGTCCTGGAGGTATGACCTTGAATAGGGGATAGAATATGGATTATTAGTCATCTACACAGACTGAAAAAGAACAGACATGCAGGAAATAAAGCAGGAGGAAGCAGTGTCACAAAAACCCAGGGAAGAGAAAGTATATAGGCAGGTGAGTCAATGCATCAGGGAAATCAAGAAGGATGAGAAAAAGCCATCAGATTTATAATTAAAGAAATTATTGCTAACCATGGAGAGAGCAGTTTCAGGTCAGTGATGGTGTCAGAATCAGATGGCAAGAGAATGAGAAGTGAATGGGAAGTGAGGGAGTGGAAGTAATGATTCAAGGAGGATGTGTCTAGGAATTTGGCTGTGAAAGAGAGAAGAGATATAGGATGGCAGCTCAAGTTGTGAGAAAATAATGGGGTTTTGGGACTCCCCAGAAGCCCCGTTGAGCCTGGCCTGACCTTTCTTAAGGTCAGCCCAAAGTGAGGAAGTTACCTCACTCAAAACCACACCTCCCTGAAAGGGGTGTATTCTCTCTCTCTGACATCAGCATGTTCTATTCATGGACTGCCCTCAAATCCAGTGAACCAATAGATTCGAGGGATGCTGGCCAATCAGCTTAGAGCAGTGTGTAGGGCGTGCCTCTCTTCTGGACCCGCAGGTAGCTTCCGCTCTGGCAGGCAGGGGAACTGGCTCTTTTTTGGCCTGAGATTCCAAGGTGGTGGGGTGCGCTTGGTTCTAGGTATGTAGAGCTTCTGAATTTTCTGAACTCCACGCGTTCTCTCTTTACTAATATCTAATATACTTTAATAAATGCTTAATGCCCCAAACTGGTGCAGTAGTCTCTAATTTCTAAGTAACAAATGTATTAGAAACCCTAGCTAATTTTCCCTACACTTGGGACAGTAATAGGGCCACCACATATAGTTTTACTTGTCACAAAGTCAAGTGAAGGTTATTGGAGAATGGGGGCCTCCCTCAGCCTCTAGCAGCAGGGATTACTGGCATGGGCGACTCATGTGTTTTAAGATATAATAACAGCAATTTACTGAGAATTTACTGATCCCCACCTACTCCCCATTCCCAGGCCAATGAAATGCCTGGGGCTAACCAATCTTTGTTAATTCCAGACTTTTGATTGATTGTCTTATGGACCTCTCCCCCAAGCAAACTATTCCCTCCCAATGATTCCCCACCTTACTCCCTGGACTTTATGTTATTATGTAAAAGGATCCATTTACATTAAGTAGTTTTTATGGAGAGTTAAGTAGCTTCTACTCTGAACTGAAGAGTAGTCTTTTAGTTCCCTTTGTTCTGTTACCCCATATAAACCCTGTCCTAGGTTCCCATCCTTGGGTATTCCTAAGCATCTTGCTTTGCAATACCACAAGCTATAGTTCCTCTGCCCTTATTTTCTCTTATATTGATTGTTTCATTAATTTCCAGGTTAACAGCTACCATGGCCCTATTATTACTTTTAGAGTAGACACTAGGTGGACCATGAGCCTTGGCCTCTAATGCTAGCAAGAAAGTCATTAGCAAGTAAAAAGTTTTCTGTAGGAGCCAATGATTTGGTTCAAAACAGGATAGTGTATTATTTCTTCCCCTCTGAATAAATACTTTAAGTGGATTGGATTATAATTCTTAACTTTGCAGCAAACTCTTTAAGGTTGTTGCTAGGGCACATTTATAACACAGTGGTGATAATTTACTTAGCATCTTTCATGTATTCAGTCCTCACAACAACCTTGGAAGGTAAATACTTCAGATAATTTTCATCTGTATTTTGCAGATGAAGAAACTGAGGCCAACAGAGGTTAAATAACTGTCTACATTCATACAACTAGTAAATGGAAAAGGCAGATTTTGAACCTCTTCCTCTCCTGACTCCTAATTCTGCATGCTTGCCTCTCTCAGGGCTGAAAAATCTTCAAAATGATCAGTGAAATGAGCATCCAAAAACATGACATTTACCAAGACCAAGGTCCTTGAACTCCCTGAGTTTGCAAAACCAGCATAAAAAGTTACATGAGTCAGTTCTCTTGAGATTTCTCATCAGTCTGTAATACCTGGTCTTGTGAGTTTTGCCTTTTCCATTTCAGGTTTTGGCTGGAACAAGGTATGCAGAGGTTTATGGAAATGAAAAAAAAAACCACCACTTTTTTTTTTTGAGAGCTTAAAAACTTTCAAAGACTTAGGAGAGCATTTAAAGAGTTATGGGAGAAGAGCCCAAGTGTTTGTTGTAAGCTGGCCAACATCCTTATCCATCCATTCCAGTTGTTGCACTTTCTCTACTGACATTTGGTTTTCACAAGTTCACTGAGTATGAAGAGTGACATTTGCAACCACGTATCCTTCCATATTATTCCTGACATATTTCTTAGGGGGGAATATTTCCTACTTCTAAGACTTGAGGAGGCTCTTTAGATTTTTGGAGAAAGAGACAGAGAGAAGGAGAGGGAGAGAGAGAGGACACAGAGAGATACACAGATAGACACAAATACACATAGAACAACCTATGAACAATTCTCTAAATGACACTCTGTGGAAAAGAATTAAAATGTTTCTTAGGCTTTAGAGATGAAACAGTACATCTGGAAAGGGCATCATGTAATTAAGCTAGAATCTATGAACATTTCTAAATATTCTGAAGTTCCTCTGTCCTCTAGGAAAAGCTTTGCTTTACTGTTGACTCAGCTATGGTGTTTGCTGCCTGAAATTTGCATCTCAATAAGATTTTATGGAGTGTGTGTGTGTGTGTGTACTCAGAGCTGGGTGCTCTACAAAAAAAAGTGGTTCCTGCCCTCAAGGAGTTTACAGTTTAGTTGGGATGACAAAAGTAATGTGTATGAAAAAGGTAAAAGAATAATAGGGAATAGGGTCAGTCTATAACCAAGTTTTGGATTGGGAGGTATGGTGTCTAAGGTGCCTTGTTGGAGTTCAGTCATTCAATAAACATTTAGTGCCTACTATGTGCCTGCTCCTATTCTAAGTACTGGGAATACAAAAAAAGGGGCAAAAGACAGTCCTCTTTCTCAAGGAGCTCACAGTCTAATGGGGGAAATACCATGCAAACAACTATGTACCAACAAGCTAGATACAGGAGACATGCACAAAGGGAAGGAGTTCAGAGAAGGGGAGTGGGAAGAGACCAGTGAAGGCTGTAGTATTTGGGAAAACCTTCACGGAGAAGGAAGGGGTTGATCTGGACTTTAAAAGATGAGGAGTATTTAGATAGCTCTGGATTTGGCAGATCTATCCAAATTTGAGGTTGATGTTGGTCTTTTTCTGATGAATTTTTATAGGAGAGACCAGCTATAGTTAGAGTAAAGGAAACTCAATAATTGCTACAAGGAAATATAGGGCTAGAGGAAGTGATCATATGAAATATAATGTTATTTAGGGGAAAAAAATCATTGGGGACACAATTTATCAAGAAACCTCAGACTGGAACACCTCGCTCATTCTAAATGAATTTAAGGTAGAACATGTTTTGATGGAAAGGGATCCCAGCCAAGGCTTATTTCTAATTCATACCAACCACAGCTAATTTTATATATTTTAGAAAAAAAAAGTGGCATTTTATATGCCTCAATGTAAAATTAATGAAAAATATAAGATATGTTGTTAAAATCCTTTTGGAAGAGATTTTGCAGGAAGATATAGATAATTTCTTGGTCTTGAGGGTAAAAATTCACAATGTAGAACATAAAGCAGTTAAAGTAATTTAGCGTCACTACTATGCACTGCACTATAGAGTAGAGAGTAGACAAGTCAGTCTTGGGCAAGTCAGCATAGTGTTAGCAGTGAGAGGACTAGAATTGATGTTAGAACGACCCTGCCTCATGATCTGTGTCATCATGAGCAAGTCCCTTTTGTATAAGCCTCACTTTCCTCATCTATAAAATTAGAAAAATAATTGTGCCCACCTCACAAGGTTTTCTCACCAAGATGCACTAATTTTTTTTAACTGTTCCTCAAAAAGCTGATTTTCATCCTGGAAAATCACTCCAGCTCTTCTAACCTCTCCCTCTGATTTGATGGCTTCTGATTGAAACTCCATTTAAGGTGGGTGCTTGGGTCAACCATGTATTTATCTCTTGGTAAACTACACTCTGAACTTCTCTATGATGCCCCCTCACTGGGTATACTCATCTTTCCAACTTCAGTTTCTTTTTATATGTTATCTTTTATTAGAATGCAAATTCCTTGATGGTAAGTGGTATCTTTCTTTTTTGCTTGTATTTGTAGTCCTAGAGGTTAGGGATGCATCAAGAATATTTGTTGTTCTTCAGTCATTTTAGTCATGTCCAGCTTTTCATGATCCCATTTGGGGGTCTTTAGGCAAGGATGGTGGAATGATTTGCCATCTCCTTCTCCAGCTCATTTTATAGATGAAGAAACGGAGGCAAACAGGGTTAAATGATTTGCCCAGGGTAGCACAGCTAGGACATGTTTGAGACCAGATTTGAATTTGTCTTCCTGACTCTAGGCCTGGCACTCTATCTACTATTCCACCCAGCTGTCCTATACCCAGAACATAATAAACCCTTAATAAATGTTTCTTGATTTCTTGGCTTGTTGAAGGTTGTAAGGATTAAATGATGTAATAGGTATCAGATATTTTACAAACATTGAAGTGATATACACACACACTAGAGAGATACATTTATATATATATTTATATGCATATACACATTTCATATATGTGTATGTGTGAATTATGATTGTTCAGTAAGTCTCTTTGGATCTCTGGGTTTTTTCATTTTTTAAAATGATGTTGTTGCACCAGACTAGCATTTTCTGAGTTGTGTTCCATTGAACACTGGCATCACACCTGATGTGTGTGTGTGTGTGTGTGTGTAGGAGTGGGTGGTTCTATGAGAACATTTTGATATTAACATTATTTTTCTTCTGATAAATTATATATGAAATGATTAAAATATAGTACCTGATGTAATATCTTGGCATAAAAATAGCTTTTTCCTTCTTTTTTTGCTCCGAAATGTCCTGAACAGCCCTTTAGATGGGGATTATTTCTTAAACACAGGATTTAAAGACTATCATTTATGGGTTATGCCAATTTATTTCAAGTCCAAAGGTGTTACATGGTCAAATTAGTTTGGGAAATTCTGGATGATCACTTAGGTCTTATCTTTTCTTTTCTTTTCCTTCCTTTCTTCCTTCCTTTCTTCCTTTCTTTTTTTTGTAGGGCAATGAGGGGTAAGTGACTTGCCCAGGGTCACATAGCTAGAAAGTATCAAGTGTCTGAGGCTGAATTTGAACTCAGGTCCTCCTGAATCCAGGGCCAGTGCTTTATCCACTGTGCCAGCTAGCTGCCCCTACTTAGGTCTTTCCTAGCAATAATGTTCTTTGATGGTATGAGTTTAGAGGTAGTTCAAGGAATGGGAAGCATAATTGTCTATACAATGGTGCTCCAAGGATATAAAATGACTGATTTAGAGCTAGAAGAGAACTTATCAGTCATTTAGTTCTACCCATTAAATTTTTTTTTCTTTTTTTTTTTTGGTGAGGCAATTGGGGTTAAGTGACTTGCCCAAGGTCACACAGCTAGCAAGTGTCAAGTGTCTGAGGCCGGATTTGAACTCAGGTCCTCCCGACTCCAGGGCAGGCGCTCTATTCACTGCGCCACTTAGCTGCCCAGTCTACCCATTAAATTTATAGATGAGGAAACTGAGTCTTGAAGGGGTGATGCTACCTACTCACTATCACACAGGCCATAAGCAACTGAGTGGAGATTTGAGACTAGGCTACAGAATTACAGACCCTCAGAGTCACAAGGGACATCACAGTTCTCTATTCTGATGCACACCTGAACAATTATCCCTTTCACAACATAGCTGAGAAATGATCATCTACCCTTTGTTCGAAGGCCTCTGGTGAAGAGACACCTTCTGAAGTAATGAGGTGACCCATTCCACTTTTGTATATACTTCACTTGTTAGGAAGTTTCTCTTTTTATCTAGGTTATCTATGCCTCTTTGAAGATTCTGCTCATTGTTTGTGTTTCTAACCTCTGGGCTCAAAAACCCATGTCCTATCACCCTTCCAGGTGACAGTCCTTCCAATTCTTGAAGACAGTCATCATGTCCTATCCGTGTTTTCTTTTTTTGTAGACTGCACATGCCCAGTTCCTTCAACCTCTCCTCACATGGCCTAGAATCAAGGCCCTTCATCATCATGTTTACCCTCCTTTGGATGCTCATTTCCTTTCCAAACCAAAGCACCCAGAACTAATCACAATACTTCAGATGTGGTCTGAGGGCAGCATACAGAGAATTATCGCCTCTTAATTTTCTTGAATCTATGTTTCTCTTAAGTCAGCCTGAGAACAAATTACAGTTATTCATTCTATATTGCTGGGGTTGGGGGGGGTTGCCCACATGATCTGGAAAATCTGCATAAAATTTTTTGACCCTCCCTTTGTACCAGTGAAGAAATCGGATTTTTTTTCTTTTTCTGTTATGGGGTGTTTATAGTACCTTATTGTAATATTTGGCTGAAGTATTTGGTCATAGACTCCATGTCACCTGTGGCTTCCCAAAAACTCCCCCCAAATTTCCATTTAATTGCTTATGCCAACCCATGATATATCTAAACCACAATGGGGAAAGTCGTGATGTGGAAGGGATTACTGTAGTTTTTTGGCTACCATGCTACCCTGGTGACCCACCAGTCCACTAACCCCCCCCCCCCCAAGATATTTTTTCCCTCATTTATTTACTATCAACTTATATTTGTCTTGTACTTTTAAACTTATTTTTTGAGCCTCAACTATAAAGCTACATTTTCAAATTTGATATTCACTCCTCTCTCTTGCCCCCAAATTTGCTTTTTTTTCATTTGAATATCCTCACCTTTTTCAATGACTATTTAGTGACTAATGGCTTGGGCAGCTAGGTGGTACAATAGATAGAGTATGTGACTTTGATTCAGGAAGACTCCAGTGACTTTGCTGAAAACACCCCAGTTAGGGTCATGAAGTCATGGGGACATGACTGAAAAGTGACTGAACAATAGCATCATATGGCTTAGGTTGAAGGCCCAAGTATCCTGTGTACGGTCTTCCATAGTCACTTATAGGCTTTGTAATTGGCTTTGAGGCTTCAAGAGGGACTTGTTTTTAGGAGTTAGGCTGTATTCTGTTTTTGTGTTGTTTTTTTTCCTGTGGGTGACATCATGGTATTGTGGAGAATGTGCTTCCTACTTTGAGACTGATATTTGGGGTTTGGTTTGATCTTGTGGGAAGATAAGCTTCCTTATTTATAAAAGGGAATCAGATACTCACAATACCTATCTCTTAGGAATTTTGTGAGGAAAATGCTCTATAAAACTAAAAGTGCTCTATGAATGTAGATTACTAATATTATGATAAATAACAATAAGACCTGGCATTTATACAGTGCCCTATGGTTTACAAAGAATTTTACATATATGATATTATTTGAGCTTTACAACTTTGTGAAATAGGTGTTATTATTATCTTTATTTTAAAGATGGAAAAACTGAGGCTCAGAGAGTTTGAATCATTTGTCCATCGTAGGTGGTTCCAAATCTATCATTATCCACTGTCATGCTACTGTTAATCACTTTGAGTCTTAGTTTTCTCATCTTTAATGTGGGCATAATAATACTTGAGCTATTATTAGTTTTTATGTATTCAGGGACTGACTGACTACAACAAGGCGGCATATCACCATTTGACCTCAAGGCTGACTTGCACACAGGCAGAATAATTAGGCTTGTTCAAGGACCTAAAAACCTCTTTCACTGACCTTTGCTAAAGGGCCTAAAATTCCCACGTTACTCATGGACTTATGGCCTGTGTTAAAATGCAAGTTTTATCTGGGAGGGAATAATATATTAAGCTATTATTATCCTTAGCTGAAATTGTTTATCAGATTAGAGGAGGACTGTAACTGGAAGCCCTGTCATGGGGAGTAGGAATGGATGGGGCACTCAATAGGGGACTTATGTCAATCTCTGGTTATCAAGAAAGCATTCAAGGTCTGGGAGGGAAGGGGCACGGAATGGGGGATAGATGTGCACCAAAACTCAACTTTACCCATTGTATAATCTTTCCAAAGGCCCCTGTCACTGACCCATTTGCTAATTCTTATCCTTTTCCCATTCCCTCTTCCTGTACATCATTCAGAGCTATATGGCTAGCCACTTTATAATACCTCTGCCTGGGCCTCCACTAGGCATGGGGCTGCCTTTGAAAGAGGCAGCCAGGACAAGAAAGGACAAAGCAAAATATGAATCAAAGAAATAGAACTGCTGGCCTTGGGACCCAGCTCTGCCAGTAAAAATGGGTCTGTCTGGGTTTCTGTTTTTAAATCATGATCTCTATAAAGCTCCCTTAGACTCAAGCTGGAGAGGAGGTGACAACTCTATTTCTGACCTTTGTTAACATTAGTCAATCTTTTCCCCTTCTTTGAATGATCCTATAATGACAAAGGCCAAGTGTAAGTCACAAAAGACCCTGGAATAATTTTGTCTTTTCAAAATATAGGCAAGTGGTATCTTATTTGCATCAGTACATTTAGTTATTTATGTGCAAGAGAAATTCTTGGCTGAGATCACCTCTGTTTAGAAGCCTGCAAAAAAAGATTGTATACCTTAGCCACATTTCATGATTTTCCAACAGTAAGTCATACTATTCAAAATTATAGTGTGTGATTATCTTTAAGAAATGATAAAGCCCTGATTTTTTATGGTTGATTAACTAGGTTATTGCAAATCACGTCAGCCTTGAGCTTGGCATGTATCCCAGCAAGCAAAATTCCCAGGCTAAATCCAGAGTTTCTTTTTCCACGGTCAAGATTTGAATCCACAAAGCCTCTAGAGATTGTGAGTGTCCAAAACAGACATTTCCCAGGGTTTCATATGGTCTTCTGGAAAGCTCTAGACCAAACAAGTAGTTCCATATGGAAGCATCCAAACTGATGAAGCACCATTTCCTGTGGACTCACTTTATGTTAGAGATTCTCCTAAATTCATTCTTTCAGCAGGCAGCTGGCTCTGATTCTGATGTTATGGCCTATGCAATGTTGGTGATATCATAGTCATCACTCCTGACATGACAAAGGATGTTGTCTATTACTCTTCCAGAGATCAAGCAAGTGGTGTTTTGTCTGATATCATCAGGAATTTCATCATTTCCAAAAAGATTTATTAAATAAATTTTTGCATAGGCCTGAGTTGTAGATTTCATCCATCCTTCTGCTCTGGCTCAGCCCTGCCTTCCTTTCTATTCTACATCCTCAATAATAATTAAAGTTTGTAAATTGCTTTCTTTCTCTCTCTCTCTCTCTCTCTCTCTCTCTCTCTCTCTCTCACACACACACACACACACACACACAGAGCTAGGTGGTATAGTGGATAAAGTACCAGACTTGTAGTCAGGAAGATTCATCTTCCTGAATTCAAATTGGGCCTCAGACACTTAGAAGTTGTGACCCTGGGCACATAACTCAACACTGGGTTTTGTTTTGGTTTTTTTGGTTTCCTAATCTGTAAAATGAACTGGAGAAAGAAATGGAAAACCACTTTAGTATCTCTGTCAAGAAAACCCCAAATGGTATCATGAAGAGTTGGACATGACTGAAAAATGACTAAACAACAACATATGCATACACACATATAAATATACACATACATACACACATCTATCTCTCCATCTCTCTATCTACCCATCTATTTATCTAATCTTCATTTGATCTGTGATTTGATTAATACTTAATTTGATTTGTGAATCAGATACTATTATCCTCATTTTATAGAAAAAGAAACTGAGATTGAGAAGTATTAAATGACTTGTCCAGTTGTCACACAGATAGTACATGTCCAAGGAAAGATTTGAACTGAGATCTTTCCAATTTTATATCCAACTCTCAATCCACAATGCCAAGTTGTTTATAATAGCTCTAATAGACTTCCATCTTCCTTAGTTTAGGTCAGGCTTGGAGCAACCTGTAATTCTCCCTTCCCAATATATTTGCTTCATCTCAGGATCCTAGTGACCTCTTCTACATAATAGGCAGGAGAGAAAGTAATGCTTGAGGTTCTAGAACTGGACCCCGCCACTCCCAGCCTGGATCTTCTTCTCAATCTGGAATACCTGTTTCATACTCAGTTTGGGCTAATGCAATTATTTCCTTCTATTCTTATCCCCCCAAAACAGAATGTGGCCAACAGGAGGAGACTTGCTTAGTGATTTTGCTGGTCTCATTAAACCCTGGTATGTCATAGATAACCTAGGAAGGACTCGGGTTAGATGTGCTTTGTAGCTGCTCTGACCTTTGCTGGGAGATCTTGCTCAATTCCTCTGTGGATTCTAATTTCAGTTTGGATTTAAGGTTGGGGACTAGGAAGAGAGAATCAAGCAGCCATATAAATCATTTAACCTGATAAGTGATGAAACGTTTGACTTAAAAATTTTGGTATGCTTTCTAAAATGAGTCATGTATTTCTTGTCTTAATGCATAAAATATATGGAGTATAATTGGATGTTTTACAGATGACAGATGATGTTTTACATGGTCATCATTTTGAATATTAGTTTTGTATGTGTCAATATAGTTTTTACCAGTGGATTAGATTAAGGACATGGAATTTTCTGAGCACTCTTGCCAGGATGCACCTTGGAACTTGTTTTCATGAAGAAGTCCATTGATCTGGTGTATGCTCAACTGCAAGCCCATGCCTTTGAAAAAAGAGTAGAGTCATATGATTCATAATTGGGAGTTCAAGACTAATCAAATGAACAGTGTTCCATCAGTTTTAGATATACTGTCATTCTGTAATTATTTGAGCCGCTTGATCTTTGTTGGGTACTTAACTTCCTCCATTGTCCTAGTTTTTATATGTCCTTTTAAAACTTTCAAAACCTAGATTCAGTTGGTTTTACTTCCCACTTGTATCTTTCATCCCTGGATTATACTTCTTCCAATTGCTTAATGGGAATTTTTTATGCTGTTGGATTTGGAATTAGAGTACCTTAGTGAGAATCTCTGATGTGCAATTTATTAGTTGTGTGACTTTGGTCAAGTCACTTAACCCTTTTTAAGCTCAATTCATCAACTGTAAAATGAGGGAGTTGAGTGAAGTGATATCCAAAGTCCATTCTATCAGGAATTTATGCTTTTATCATGAAGATCTGGTTGGTTGTCATCTTGCTTAAACTTCATTTCCCATGTATCCCTTTGTAGTTGAATAAGTATGTTGATTTAAAATAACTAATGCCATTTTAAGTGTCCATTTTGTGGTTGAGTTGTTTTCTTACTATGACATTTTTCTATAAATTGTTTTTCAATAAGATTAGAACTCTTTTGGTCCAGTTTGGTAAACAACATGCATGTGTGTGTTTTAATAATTGATATCATATGTGGACCTGCAGATAGTTTGAGACCACCAATGAAAAATTATTGTAAACAATTTAGTTCCCTCTTATAATCATGTTATGTAATAAACTACAAGTCAATTGTGACATAAACAAATTAGGTAATAAAGCACAAATCAGAACTTGGGTATATCCAGAAAACATCTAATTAGAAACTCACTAGAGGCCCTGGCCATCAGCCTGCTCTTGGGTGAAAACTAGGAAATACTCCTGTATTCCCTCACACATAAAAACTAAAGCATTTAGTCTTTCCTTTGTATTTGCTTTAGAGTAGAGCTGATTGATGAGGACTTGTCAGAATACTACCTTGGAGGGAGATACATGGCCTCTAGATAGGTAGAGAGGGAACTTTGTCATGAGAACTGTTATGAAACACGCCTACCCAAAACTTTAGGGAACTAGTTGGTGATTTGTTACTAGAGGCAAGTAGTTGGAGGGGGGGAGGGGTTAACATATTGAATCGAAAATAAAAGTGATTGCATATGCATTGATGAGTCTCCTATAGTGTTTCCATCATTTTAGTAAATATTCTTAGCAGTAATTGGCTTAGTGTATATAGTATGTTATATGCTTTGAGGGAATCTTTTGTTTGGTGATGATCTTAACTTGGTGATCAGAACATCAGAAAGCAGGGTTTTGTTTTTTTGTTATTTTCCTCTTAAAAGTATTTTTGAGAATCTGAATTCCTGTAACTTACAGTCTAGGAGTCTCAGTCATGTCACCACTCACAATAATGACCCATCTAACACCTTGGCTTCACTTTTCTTGTCTGCTCAACATCAAGAACTTTCACTTTCTCTTACTTCTTCAATGTCTTGCACCATCAAATACATTTATATCCAGGATTTGTTATCACTCAGAACTTTTCTTTCTCCTAAGCCTCACTCCATGACCTTCCCTTCTCTGTCTTCAGTCTTCTCTTATTCTACCTCTATAACTCACTCAGTCCTATTAAACCTGTTGTATACTTTCATCCTGACTTCTAGCCCTTAACTCTTCCCTGTTTTGCTCATTCATCAGTTTTCTTAAGACTTCATTGTTACTTTATGTGGAACCTATGGTGAGCCATTTCAGGAATGGTCTTTTGTATCCCTTACAATTTTATTTTCCTCCATGGTCCTCTTTCATACTTGTTTTGCCAATCCCCAATCCTGCACCCCCTTCCCCATCCTGCACCCACAATCTTTATTTTCCTTCCACTCTCACAATACTGAACACCAATGGTGAAAGTTTTGAGACTGTGCTGATTGGATTCACTACAGATTCATATTTTCTAAAATCAAATGATCTCTCATTGCTACTCAGAAATCCCTTTGTCTCTTATTTCCCAATTATTTTAAAGTCTCCAATATTTCACTTTGTATAGATGGCTTCATTTTCTTTACTAAGACAACTGAGGCCATCCAAGGTGAGTTCCTTTGTCACTTTAAAGTTTTTCTCTATATTTTAATGGCATTTTTTTCTTCATGTCTCAAGAGAAAGAAGTGTCCTTCCTCCTTTATAAGGTTAATCATCCATCTATACTCGTGATACTATACCCTATTTCTATAGCCTAATTTAGGTCTATAATTCTTAAATATGTATCCTATCATATGTCTTCTATTACTCCCTCTTTATCTTGCTCTCTGTTATTATTTGGCATGTGTGTTAGGAAACTTACAAGAGGATGATAAATCTGCCAGGGACATTGTATGGTCAGGATGAAATACATTGTAGAACATGTATTGTAGATAGCATGTATATAGAGTTTTAAAGTTTACATAACACTTTATATATGTGCACACACGTGATTAATAAAACACATGTGTATATATGTATATGTATGGGTATACACACATACACATACATATACATACCTACATATATATATGTATATATATATACACACACATACATATATGTATATAAATTTACTCCTCATCATAACCCTTTAAGGTAGGTGCTATTACTGTCCCCCTTTTATATATGAGGAAACTGAGAATTGGAGAGGTTAAGTGTTTTGCTCAGAATGATATTAGGGAAGTAATTAGGGAAATATTAGAATCCAGTCCTTTCTGACTCAAAGTCTGGTGTTTTTTCAACTATGCCCCTTAGATTTCCATGAGTTAACCCAAGATGGCAGAGTAGAGAAGCACTCACTTGAGCTCTCCCAACATTCCTCTCCAAATAACTTTAAAATAACAACTCAAATCAAATTCTGGAGTGGCAAAGCCAACAAAAGGTCAGAGTGAGATATTCTTCTAGGCTAAGAGGAGATTGAAGAGAGAGATCTGTGACATGGAGGAGGAGGTTGGCCCAGAATCCATAGAGATGAAATGGTGGAACTAAGTGGTAGTGGTAGAAGCAGCAGTGGCTTTGAGTGCTTTGTAAACCCGAGACAGTAAGGGGACCTGGTAAATGGATAGAAAGAGATTACAGTGTACCTATGTACGCTGCACACACTGCACACAGGACCAAACATTGTTTGGCAATTCCATTGCCTATATCCACTTCTGAGTCACAGTTCAAGGTCAGAGAGGAACACTTTCAGTCAAGAGGGAGTGGAAACCCTGAGGGGCCATATCACTTTTGGCTTTAAGGGATCAGGGAACCTAAAGGGTAGTGTCCCAGTGGAGGAGGGACCCTAAGGAACAGAATTATTTGCAATTCTAAGGGAACAGGGGCCCTTCCTGGGTAAGGATCAGAGTATAGACCAAGAGAGCAGTGACCACACTTCTCCCCACATCAAATCACCTTGGAAGCACCCAAAACTTCCAAATTCCAGAACTAGCTCTGAAAACAGCAGTGACCAAAAGCATGAAGTTTGAGACAGAACCTACCTCCAAGTTGGGAGCAAAGCTCAACATTAACATTAAGTTCCAAATTAAGAAATAGGGTAGAAAAATGAGCAACCAGCAACACAAAGAATCTAATCATAAAAATCTATTATGATGACAGATCAAGACAAACTCAGAAGAGAATGAAATCAAAACATCTACAAATAAAGCATCAAAGAAAAAAACCAAATTGAACACAAGCCCAACAAGAACTCCTGGAAATGTTAAAAATGTTTTTCAAAATCAAGTAAGAGTGGAAGAGGAAAAATTATATAATGAACTGAAAGTAAAGGAAGAAAATTATGAAAAGAGAATTAACAGGATAGTAAAAGATGCACAAAATATAATGAAGACAATTAATTATGGCACCTAAATGTTCCTAAGGTCTTGAATCAGGTCTTTTGGGAAAGGAGTAGAAGAAAAATGAAGGAAGAAATCTGGGAGCAAGACCAAATGAGGCAATACCCAAACTGACCTATTGATAAGGGAAAGGTGAGGGTACAGATTTTAAAGTTATTGACATATGCATAGTTAAGATATTTAGGTATGGGGGATTCCAAGATTTGCCAAAGGTGATTCTTATTCTGTATCCCATCAGATTTTTTTTTTTTTTTAGTGAGGCAATTGGGGTTAAGTGACTTGCCCAGGGTTACACAGCTAGTAAGTGTTAAGTGTCTGGGGTCAGATTTGAACTCAGGTACTCCAGACTCCAGGGCTGGTGCTCAATCCCATCAGATATTAACTGGAACTATACAAATGCTATTGTTGTTCTTCCTTCATTCTCAAAGAGGACCAGTGACATTAGGAGAGTGATGTCTTTACTTGCAAGTGAATTGAATTTAGGTGAGGCAGGGCTATGCAAAGCCATCAGCCTCACTTCTCCAGAGTCATCTGATTCCAATGGCAAGCCATAGGTCAGGACAACTGGTGATGGCCTAGGATGCAGCGGGGGACTTTGGACTTTATAAACTAAAGTCTTTCCCAGATCTCAGTTTGTTTGAGGCAATACTAAATCTGTCATTAGAAGCTAGGTAAAAATTGAAGCAATTGATTACAAGCCTAGTGCTCTATCTACTGTGTCACCCAGCTGCTCCCCACAAATGCTATTTCTAATTTGGTTACTTAATCACATGTTTTATGAAGTATATCACATTTATGCAATTATTGTGTTATTATTGTTTAAGGGGAATACACATCATACTCAGGCCCTCTCCTGCTGAGGTTGGTAGTAGTGACATACTCCTACCTGCAGAAAAATCAACCCTTGCACTGTTATCTCTGTAGCCTGTGGCCCATAACAGAGGCTCTGGGTTGAAAAAAATTAATTATTCATAACTATAACTAACCTGGAAAAATTTATATAATTGGACTTATGAAAAATTATGATTATGTGAAAAATGATAAATTTAGAAAAATTATAATTGGGCCGTAAGTCCCTTCGTGGTCGCCATTCAAATGTTGAAATATTTTTAAATGACTATCCTAATTTGGGGGGCCAATCTGACTGGAGGAGTAAACTGGGGACCATTGACTATATGGCTATCTGACTTCATTAATTTAATATGGGCCGTTTATAAAGTTCCACCACACTGCTCCACTCCCAAATTGATAAGCAAAATATTAAGAAGCCTCTTAACTAAATAATCAAAGCAGAGTTTATTTATGAGATACTATTTAAAATTAGGAATACAGGGAAATAAAATGTACAACCTGACTGCTTTCCTGCGGTCTCTTTCCACTGCCTCTCTTTCCCACCTGCTGCGTCTTGAAGTTATTGAATACAATAAGGGCCTTAGCCACCTCCATGCCCTGAGGTCGGAGGTGGCTAAGGCCCTTTTTACCCCCAGCTGTCTGACCTGGCATCTTGTACAGCCCATGGGGCTTTTTGCGCTCAGCTGAAGCTGAGGAGTAGGGGGAGAGACCCTGAGGGCCTAAGGCTTTCTAATCTCAGCCTAAAGGTAGGGTCCCCAAATCAAAATAAATTTCCACAGGGTTTAACTTTGGGGACTTTATTTTTTTGAAAATCCTTTTTTCTGAGCTTATTCCATCACTCAGGGTTTCATTAAATAGCCTTGTAACTAGGTTTCCATAGCAAATAAGAAAAGAACCCTCAGTTCTCTTTAAAGTATGTACAGTACTTAAAGTAGTTACTTTATATGCTTAAAGAAGTATTTAATATAGAATGGGCTTAATGAACCCTTCCCCAATGTGAAGGACCCACACCCTAGCTTGTAAATCATCAAAAGAATTCTCCTTCCCCTATGGTTAGCTCTATTTTCTCCCAGGACCAATATAGTCCTTTAGAACAGAGGTGTTTAACGCACCACCCCATTGCATGTGGCTGACAAGACTACCAAATATGGCTGGAACTGGATTAAACTGTAATTGGGAAATATTTGATAAAAACAACAAAAATACACAAAACACAGATTATATTTTAAAAACTAAGTCAATATGTGTCTAACAGAGACATTTATAAATACAGATCAGTGACCTCTATTTCTATTTGAGTTCGATGTTGCTACTCTAGAGCTATATAACCAGGCTCATAAATTTGGTCCTGAAAGCCTTATTGCACCAATCACTAGACAGTCAACTCCTTTTTCTGGACCTACACAATTCACATAATTTATAGTACCAGTAAAGGGCAAGATCTACATTTGCTTTCTCCCATCATGGTTCCATCCCTTGCTGCTTCTCAGCTCCAACCCCTATGTATCATCGGATCTTCTCTCCTTAGCCCAGGGAGCATGGTCCAAAAATGGTGGTCCAACAACTCTTCCTTCACTATTTCTGTTTCATGTTCTTGTTTTCATTTTTTTTTAGTGAGGCAATTGGGGTTAAGTGACTTGCCCAGAGTCACACAGCTAGTTAAGTGTTAAGTGTCTGAGGCCAGATTTGAACTCAGGTACTCCTGACTCCAGTGCTGGTGCTCTATCCACTGCACCACCCAGCTGCCCCTGTTTCATGTTCTTGTATGTCCAAGCTTGGACCTGGAATTCTAGCCACTCTACTGATGCCTCCATCCATTGCTATGTCTAGGTTCTTTAATTTCCTGGAAGGGCTTTGCACATGTGTAACTCTCCTTTCCTCTCCCTAATTTTCCTCACCTCCCCCAGTATAAGTAATTTGCCTGTGGTTCTCTCTGATCCTTAAAAGGATGTTCCAGGCTAACACTAATTGTTTGTTGTTGGTGTTCATCAGGAGGGAGATGTCTTGACTTGCAAGTGAATTGGATTTAAATGAGGTAGGGTTGTCCAAAGTCCTCAGTCTCACTCTCTCTTCCAGAGTCATCAGAGTCCAGTGGCAAGACATAGGTCAGGATGACTGGCAATGGCTCCAGATCCTGACGCTAATACAGAGCACATCTGAAACCTATCTTGCATTATGTAGTTATTTGCGCATCCATCTCATTTTCCCTGGATAAGATATAGCCCCTTTGAGGGCAAGGATTTTGTTTCAGTTTTGAGCTTCCCTTCTATCTCATTTGCATTTATTTATTTATCTATCTATTTATTTATTCATTCATTCATTCATTTATTTATTTGTGTGGGACAATGAGGGTTAAGTGACTTGCCCAGGGTCACACAGCTAGTAATGTCAAGTGTCTGAAGATGGATTTGAACTCAGGTCCTATACCCAGGGCCGGTGCTTTATCCATTGTACCACCTAGCTGTCCTCTGTATTCATGTTTTGACAGAGTATGAAGCACTCATTGTTACAAGCATTTCTTCTATAATAGGTTGAGGGAGGAGACTGTACTTGAAAGCCTATAAATTCTTCCCCATCACAATGACAAGTCATAATTTTCTCTGTGTTCTTCCTAATTCTTTTTTTTTTTTTTCGTGAGGCAACTGGGGTTAAGTGACTTGCCCAGGGTCACACAGCTAGTAAGTGTTAAGTGTCTGAGGCTGGATTTGAACTCAGGTCCTCCTGACTCCAGGGCCGGTGTTCTATCCACTGTGCCGCCTAGCTGTCCCCTAATTCTTGATTTTAAAAGAATTTCAGGTAAAAACAACATCAAACATGGTATCTCTAATGCCATAAGAAGATTGAAATTCCTGTGCTCAGTTTTCATGATGGATTACCTTTCTCATGAAATTCCTTTTATAACATTTCATTTTCCTAATGTTACCATGATCTAAAAGCTGAATCAGTGATGTAATACTAGCAGGCAGAAAGATGGTCAAAATATTAAGCAGAAACTAACTTTGCTCCATTGGGATGAGCCCTAAAATCATCTAGTAACAGGATTGCTTTGTTGTCATCAGGGAAGCCTGTGGTACTGAATGATTATTTCCCTGTAGCTATCAAACTATGATGGAAACAGTCAGGAAAAGGAAAATGCCTTTGTCCAACCATGCATCAGCTTGGGCTTAGTAGGTGATAAATAAATGTGTGACAAAGGCTCTAAATTAATTATATCTTTTAGTTACCCATAGTTTTATTTTATAGAAATCTGAAATACTAGCACACTCAAACAGGGTCTTTCTGTCATTCTTAAACCTGGGGGCAATTGATTCAACCAATATCTGCTAGTATAGAATCACTGAAATAGATTGATTTATTTGGCACTACACATCAGAACTGTTCTGGGGATTGACTCTATTAAGAAATGAGTTCTTTGTACCTCTGTGCCTCTCTCAGGATTTTCCAAATAATGTTAGGCTGGTAATTCCTTCTGAGCAAGGTGTATTATGTAATAGTTGTTCTTGATTGACTTTTCTATAGGAAAAATCTCTGTGGGTCTAACAGGGATTCTTAACATGGGGACTATGAATCTATTAAGATTTTGATAACTGAATTTCAATTTAATTGGTTTCCTTTGTAATCCTTTGTATTTTATTTTATTCATTTAAAAACATTATTTTGAGAATAGGGCTTCACTAAACTGCCAAAGGGGTTCTTGAAATGAGAAAAATTATAAATCCTTGTTTAAAGTAACTACTTTAGCTTAAGAGGCTCTGTTATGGAGAGAGACAGAGACAGAGAGAAAGAGACAGAGAGAGACACACACACATACACAGAGGTACAGAGACACACAGAGAGAGAGAGACAGACAGAGACAGAGGGAGACAGAGACAGAGACACACAGAGAGAAACAGGGAGAGACACAGTGACAGAGACAGAAGAGAGACACAGAGACAGAGACAGAGAGAGATACAGAGAGACAGGGAGAGACAGAGAGAGACAGAGACAGAGACAGAGAAAAATACATTATTAATAGATGAACTCTTGAACTGAGATTTGTTTGGGAGGACTAGGAACAGAGAAATATTTAGAGTCCTGTTTTCTTGAGAGCCTGGTCTATAGAAGAATCAAAATTTCTTTTGATAGCCAAATGCTTTACATGAGTCAGAATCTTGAAGGAGTTAATTATATTCTCAAAGGGAACTCTAGAACACCCTCTTATGGGAATTAAGAAGATATTAACACTGTTATATTCCATTATGCTCATGTACCACACTGTTTTTTTAATCATAAAAGTATTTTATTATTTTCCAGTTACATGTAGAGATAGTTTTCGACATTTGTTTTTATAAGATTTCTAGTTTCAATTTTTTTCTCCCTCCCTCCTCCCTCCCCAAGACAGCAAGTAATCTGATATAGGTTATATATGTACAGTAACATTAAACATATTTCTGCATTAGTCATGTTAGAAGAATCAGAGCAAAAAGGAAAAAAACCTCCAAAAAAGAAAAACAACAGAACCAAAAACAAGAGAAATAGTATGGTTCAATCTGCATCCATATTCCACAGTTCTTTTTTTTTCTTTCTGGATTTGGAGAGCATTTTCCATCATGAGTCCTTTGGAACCATCTTGGACCATTGTATTGCTGAGAAGAATCAAGTCTATCACAGTTGATCAATACATAATGTTGATGATACTAATGTACCACACTTTGTTTAGCCATTCCCTAATCAATGGACATCTACTTTCCAATTCTTATCTATCAGAAAAATGCTCTGGATTTTTCTTAAGTCTTCAGCTAATGCCCACATTCTGAATTTTCAAATGTCTTGTTTGAGGTACTTTCAGAATGAAAAACTTACTTCATAATAATTTATTTTGAACCTAAAAAGTAGCAGAGTATAATATTGTCATGAATATTTAGACACTGCTAATATGAAGTGCTCTATATCAATTATACCATCAGACCTTATTAAGGATAAATTATTCCTTTCTCAAGTGAAAATAAATTTAGGCCAGACATAATTATTAGTGGCAATAACTATAATCACATTAATATAAGCATATTCTATAAATACTATGACAACTATTAAAAATGGAAGCTTTCAAAATATGCTAAACTCCAAAGCTCGATTTAGTTCACCATTGCCTGTAACAATCCTGACAATGCCAGGCTGCTGCTTCAGAAGGTGGTGTTTCATGAGAATGGGTGGATATATTCTTTTCACTTTAATTCTGTCCAAGAAAGTTGCTGCTATTTTTTTCCTCCTTCAGAAGCACAGAATCCATGAGCTGGAAGAGATCTGATGTCCCAACTTATATCTAAGAAGCCATTCTATCGAATATCGGATCCCCCAAAGTGAATAACTGACCCCTGCTTTATAAAGCAAGGGAGAAGACTAGTTTGTTTCTTCATTTCACACCAGGCTATAATCTGGATTCCATCATTCCCCAGAAAACTTTTCATTCTAGGTCACTTCAGCTCTGGAATTCACCTCAGCCCCTCAGCCCTTTCCTTCTGATTGGATGGCTCTTCCTAGAACTTCCCTTTAAGGAGGCTACCTGTCTTTCATTCTCTAGACTTGGACCATTTGTGGCTACCTTTCCCTTCCCCTAATTTCAGCTTCCTTTTGCATGTTGTCTTCTCTCATTAGAATGTAAGCTCCTTGAGGACAGGGCCTGTCTTTCCTTCTGCTTGTGTTTGTATTCCTGGTGCTGAGCACAATGCTTAGTCATAATAAGCACTTAATAAATACTTGCTGACTGATTGTTGCCTGACCAATTCTAAGTTGGAAAGGTAGAGTTACCTTAATCTGGGGAAGCCATTTATATTATGAAAAAGGCAATTTGGATTAATAATCTGAGGTGAACTACCGTGTTGTTTAACATTTATCTTACTTGGATTGATTTGACTAGGAATGATTAACTTGGGGGCTTTTTTTTAGAAATATTTCAAATAATTGTATTTCAATACAATTGGTTTACTTTGTTAGTCTTATGTATTTTTAATGCATTTAAACACATCATCCTAAGAAGACATCAAGAGTCTGCCAAAGGAGTCAGAACAGTTAAGGACCCCTAATTTAGACAGATCTTTTAATCCATAAATGCAAGTTCTCCCTCCATGGAGTAGATCTTTCTGTAAATGCTTAGAAAAGTCATTCAGTGTCTTGGGGACTTCCTTTGGATTTAAAAAAACAACAACCATTAGAATGAAGGAAAACAAGCATTTGTTAAGCACCCACCCATTAGGTGTTGGGCACTATGAATTTTATGAAGTAATCATTTGATCCTCACAATAACCCTGGGAAGTAGATGCTATTTTTATCCCCATTTTATATTGCCCAGATTCACACAGCTGGTAAGTGTCTGAGGCTAGCTTTGAACTTGGGCCTTCCTGACTACTGGCTCAGCACTACATTCACTGTACCACGTAGTTGTCTTTATCTTGGGGTTAAATATGTACTCTCCACTTGCTTCTCTGATACTCGTTTATTCCCTTTCCTTGTTTCTGGAGGACTCGCTCACATAGCTGCAAAGTTCTTCTAGGGAATCACACTGACACAGAGATGGGAACAGATGGATGCAATGGTAAGTGATGAGGAGGTCTCAGGCCAAGCTGGCAGTAGAATGGCAGCAGTGATATGATAGAGAGATTCTTGGAGCAAGGCAAGGACCATGTTCAAGACAGAAACAATGGGGACTGGAAGCAAGAAGCAAAAGATCACAGGACCATGATGGAGAGGAGCAAACTTGAAAAATGACCATTCATTACTATAGTGTGGTATGTCCATTGTCCAAGTCAAGGGGAGAGAATCAAGTCCCTAGAGATTCCTGTGTGCTTTCCCTTCTCTGGTGGGGGGACATCAACTTGTGCATGGTATTATAAGTCTGGGGGACCAGATGGGTATAGGAGATGCTAGGACTCACCAAAGTTCTTTTAGTCTGTTGTGTATTGGGCAGAACTATAAATTTAGGGCTTGACATAAATTCAAGGCAAAGTGGTCCTTATTGGAATTGGGGGGGGGGGAGGGGAAGAGGTTATTGACCTGCTAGCAATTCCAATTCCTTTCCCTTTGTTGGGTAGAGGGTGGAGGGTGAAGCTTGGAGTCAGTGACTCATCTAGTGTAATTGACTTAGAGGACCAAATAGGTCTCTGCATGCTAAATACCCCCCGGAGGGCCTAATTATGGCCTTCGGTATTAGGTTTTTTACATTTTCTTTTTTGATTGTGTTAATAAATTCTGTTCTATATTGCATGTCTTATTTGTTTCAAGTGCTTTCATGAACCAAAGGCCCTTTGCTTTTTTTTTAATGGAGACCTAGACATGAGTCAAAGTCTGATTTTCCCAGTGGAAACCAAGGATAGGATCATAAGTCAAGCATGTGTATGTATATATATGCATATATATATATGTATATATACACACACACATACACACATATATGTATATATACACACACACACACACACATATATATATATATATATATATATATATACATATGTAAAACTGAATAGATGCTTGTTGACTGACCCACTCTAAGTAGGCAAGGGAGAACATTATATTAATGTGAGGAAGTCATTCACTATGAAAGAGGAAAGAACAGAGGTTGTGTGATCCTAGAGTTTTGGTGATGTGCCAGGGTCACCTAATGATGTAATGTGCTACATCTTTCTTATATCTACTATGTGTTTCCTTTGCCCTTTGGGACATCTGAAGATTCATTTACAATTGTATAGCATCATGGGAGAAATGATTGGTGTTACAGAGGTGGCCTTTTGTTGCAGTGAGTATAGTGGAAAGGATACTAGATTTGGAGTCACAGGACTTGGATTTAAATCCTGCTTCTCTTACGACCTGTATGATCTTGGGTGAAATTACTTAACCTCTCTGGGCCTAAGTTTTCTCATCTATAAAATTAAGAGGGTGCCCTAGATGTGCTAACTGGTCCCTTCCAACTCTCATCTATGAGCCTATCCTCATTGAAAGAACTGCACAATTTCCCAAAGGTGATCTAGCCCAGTTTCTCTCTCCAACTCAATTGGTTTGTGGACCCAGCTCATTATTAACTTGCAACACTTGGAGAATATTTGAATTTCTTGAGGAGTTTGGGAGCATTCATTCCATGGGTCCTTATGCAAAAAGAGTGAAACTCAGAAGATGAGAGGGATGGGGAAGATCAAGGGAGTCTTTTGTAATTTCTTGTATCCTGAGTAGAAGTTACCTGAATATGCCCATTCATTTTGATTCTATAGACTTTAAAGATTGGTGTAGATTGTAAATATTGGTGAGGAACAGGAGAAGGGGGAGGAGATACAAAAAGCCAATGCTTTTAGTTCCTCACTACCATGGCCTCCCAAGAACTATAAGTGGGTAAAGGAAAACAAAGTTTCTCTCTAGGTTAAGGCACAGGGCTTCTGAAGGCAAAAGAGTCTGGGATTGTCCATTGTTAAAAAACAAAACAAAACCAAACCCCCCCCCCAAACCCACAAAAAACCTATGCTCTTTGGGGTCAGATATCCATACAATTATATTTTTCATAGTGATTGCCCCCAACCTTCTCTTCTCTCCTTAAGACATCTATACCACTTCTGGTCCACTTCTTTCAGTAGAAAATCTCTCTCTTGTTTTACCAAGAAAATAGAAACCATCAACTGTGTTTCCTTCTTAATTTCAATTCTGTACTTTCAATCTTCTCACCATTATCCCCAGTATCTTCTTGTTTACACCATTCTCTGAAGAGGAGGTGGTCCTTTTCCTTGCCAAGGTCAATACTTCTGCTTCCAACTGTGGGAATTTCCAGTAAGGTCAATCAAATGACTTAGTAGATAAAATGAGTTGAGGACTTTTGTTATTCATAAAAAAAGAAAATCATTGTGAATTTTAGACCAATTTTAGGAAAACAAAATGTAACAAATCAGTAGGAATGTATTTAAGTACTATGTAGAGGTCCCACGACCGCCCAACTCCTCCTGGAGTTTTTCCCTTTGATCATCTTTTCTCTTTAAACTTCAGTCTCTCTTTATCTACTGGCTGCCTCAGTGTTGCCTACAAACACAGGCAGATCTCTTTATCCTTAAAAAAATCTTTATTTGGCCCCACAGCAATTGTCCTATATTTCTCCTCTTTTTCATAGTTAGACTCCTAGAAAAAGTTGTCTATATCCATTGACTCAATTTCCTCTCAGTTCTTTTATTTCTCATCCCTTTGCAATTTGGTTTCTGACTCAACTGAAACTACTTTCTCTAAATTTACCTCCTCCTGAATACTCTGTCTCCCCTGCGTTTCTGGGATACTGTTCTCTCCTGATTCTCTTCCTACCTGTGTGACTCTTTCTCCTCCTCCTCACTTTCCTTTTTTAAGCTCATCAGCCACATCTCAACCATTATTCATCAGCATAGCTTAGGAAGCTGTTCGGAGCCTCTTCTTTTTCTTTATACTCTCTCAGTGATCTCGACAATGCTCATGAGTTCAGTTATCATCCTGATGACACCTACCTGTACATATCTGGCTGTCATGTCTTACTTGGGCTCTAGGAACACATCAATTCTGCTGTACATTTCCAACTACAATCCCATAGGTAACTCAAACTCAACATATCCAAAATTTAAATTATCATCCTCTCCTTAAGACCTAGGGCAGCTAAGCCATATAGTAGAGAGAAAGATCCAGACCTGGAGGCAGGAAGGCTTGTCTTCCCGAGTTCAAATTCAGCTTCAGACATTTACTATTTATATAACCCTGGGAAATTCACTTACCCCTGTTTGCCTCAGTTCCTGTAAAATGAGGCAGAGAAGGAAATGGCAAACCAAATCTAGAATTTTTGTCAAGAAAACCCCAAGTATAAAAGCGGGTTTGAGGCTTAACACAAAAAAACAAACCAAAACAACAAAAACTAAGATCTTGGCAATTGGTCCTTTCATCTCCTGTCAAGTAGAGAGAGAAGAAGTGGAAGCAGTGTCAGATTTTATATTCTTGGACTCAAAGATCACTGCAGATGAGTACTGCAACCATGACATTAAAAGATGCTTGCTCCTTGGAAAGAAAGCTATGGCAAATCTGTACAGCTTCTGAAAAGCAGAGCCATCACTTTGCTGATAAAGGTCCGTACAGTCAATGATATGCTTTTTCCAGGAGCAATGTATGGTTATGAGAGAAGACTTTTGAGAGTCCCTTTCCCAGTAAGATGATCAAATCAGTCAATACTTAAAGAAATTAATTCAGGTTATTCACTAGAAGATCAAATACTGAAGCTGAAGCTTAAATACTTAAATATGTTGTCTACATAGTATGAAGACTGGACTCTGTGGAAAAGATTTTGATGTTGATTGAAGGCAAAAGGAAAAAAAAAGATATGGCAGAGGATGAGATGGATAGATAATATCATGGAAACAATGAATATGAACTCATATAGACTTTGAGAAATAGTGGGGGATAAAAGGGACTAGTATGCTATGGTCCATGGGGTCACAAAGAGTTGGACATGACTGAATGACTGAACAAGAACAGCCCTAAAACCTACCCCTTTCAACTTCTCTATTTTTTGGTTGAGGATATCAGCATCTATTTAGTTATCCAGGTTTATTATCCTGGAGCTGTCCATGATTTTTCATTCTCCCTCTTCTCCCCATATTTCATCAATGGCCAAATCATTTCAATTCTACCTCCACATAATCTCTCACATATGTCTCCTCTGCAGTCACATAGCCACCAGACTTCCCTCCCTTCTAGCTGGACTATTGTAATAGTCTCCTTATTAGTTTTCTTGTCTCAAGTCTCTCCCTCTCATCATTCCATATACACCTGCCAAATTGATATTCCTAAAGCACAGGTCTCGCTATGTCATTGCTCCTTCTGACCCCTAATGAAGCTTCAATGATTCCCCATGGTCTCTATTATGATTTTTTTATGACAATCAGGATTAAATGACTTACCCAGGGTCACAGTAAATGTCTGAAGCTGGATTTGAACTCAGGTACTCCTGACTCCAGGAGCAATTATCTATCTACTGTGCCACCCAGCTGCACCTCCCCATTATCTCTAGTAAAAAAAAATACAAACTTTTTTTGTTTTGTGCTTATAGCTCTCTAGATTTAATTATTTTGCCATCTATCCTGCCAAATTTCTCTAATTGATCTTCATTGGTCACAACATTCTGCCTCCTACCTCCATGTTTTTGTGAATGCATAGAGTACTTTCTCCTCTCTTCTATCTTTTGGGATCCCTAGCTTTCTTTAAGGCTCATCTCAGCTGCCACCTCTTATCCCAGGTAGTTTCCCAAATCCCCCAGGTATTAATGCTCTCCTTCCATCTCATATAATTACTACATATTTACTTTGCATATGCTTTGCATTTATTAATGGTGCACAGTACAAACAGAAGCAATGCATCCAAAATTATAAGGGAGACAGAAAGGTGGGAAACAATGTTTATAGCCAGTACTTCTGATAAAGGCCTCATTTCTAAAATATATAGGGAACTAAATCAAATTTATAAGAATCCAAGTCATTCCCCAATTGAGAAATGGTCAAAGGATATGAACAGGCAGTTTTCTGATAAAGAAATCAAAGCTTATGAAAAAATGCTCTATATCAGTATTGATTAGAGAAATTCAAATTGAAACAACTCTGAGGTACCACCTGACACCTATCAGATTGTCTAATATGACAAAAAAGGAAAATAATAAATGTTGGAGAAGCTGTGGAAAAATTGCAACACTTATGCATTGTTGGTGGAGCTGTGACCTAATCCAACCATTCTGGAGAACAGTTTGGAATTATGCCCAAACGGCTATAAAGCTGTGCATACCCTTTGATCCAACAATACCACTATTAGGTCTTTTCCCCAAAGAGATCATAAAAAAGGGAAAAGGACCCACATGTACAAAACTATTTATGGCTACTCTTTTTGTGGTGGCAAGGAATTGGAAATTGAAGAGTTGCCCATCAAATTGTGGTATATAAATGTAATGGAATACTATTGTACTGTAAGAAATGATGAGCAGGAGGAATTCAGAGAAACCTGGAAGGACTTACATGAACTGATGCTGAGTGAGATGAACAGAACCAGGAGAACATTGTACACATTATCAACATTATGTGTTGATCAACTGTGATAGAATTGATTCTTCTCAGCAATACAATAGTTCAAGATAGTTCCAAAGGACTCAGGATGGAAAAGGCTTTCCAAATTCAGAAAAAAAAGAACTGTGGAATCTAGATGCAGATTGAACCATACTATTTCTATTGTTTTTGTTGTTGTTGGTTTTTTTTTTGAGGTTTTTCCTTTTTGCTCTGATTCTTCTTTCACAGCATGACTAATGCAGAAATATGTTTAATGTGATTGTACATATATAACCTTGACAGATTACTTGCTGTCTTGGGGAGGGGGAGGGAGGGGAGGGAGGGAGAAAATTTTGAAACTAGAAATCTTATAAAAACAAATGTTGAAAACTATCTCTACATGTAACTGGAAAATAATAAAATACTTTTATGGGAAAAAAATAGTGCACATACTGAATCTCCTCAGGTGAAATTAAGCTCCTTGAGGGCAAGGACTGTTTTAATTCCCAGGGCTTTGTACATAGTAAGTATTTAAGAAAAGTATTTTTGAATCAAATTGAATATCAAAAAATATGGATGAGAACATTGACCTTTTCTAAATATATTGCAAAATTAACAAGACTTTTCTTTAGAGTTTTTGGATAAAAGTCTTTTTAGGGACAATTACTAATTGTTAATCAGTTAATACTAATTTAAAATGAATTAACATATCTTGTATTAAAGGATCATTCTTACAAGATAAATATATGAATACTTTCACATAAAGTAAAAGTTAATGCCTAAGCAGGAAAAATCTACATAACTACTCTGTTAATGTATTGCCAATTCACTCAATTTTAGCCTTTTATAATATCAACTCACATATATTCCCTTCTCTTCTCTTCTCTGATACCACTATGGTGTAGTCACTCATGGACAAATGCTTTTTTTTAGTGAGGCTATTGGGGTTAAGTGACTTGCCCAGGGTCACACAGCTAGTTAAGTGTTAAGTGTCTGAGGTCTGATTTGAACTCAGGTCCTCCTGAATCCAGGGCCGGTGCTCTATCCACTGCACCACCTAGCTGCCCCTCATAGACAAATGCAATAGGCTGTTGATTGGTCTTCTTACCACAAGTTTCTCCCTATTCTAATCCATCTTTCACTCCTGTTAAAGGGATCCTTCTAAGCACAAGTCTGACCATGCCACCCCTCCTTTATTCAGTAAAGTCCAGTGGCTCCCTATCACCCCCAGAATTAAATATAAACCCTCTATTTAGCATTCAAACTCTTTCATAACCCGGCCTCACCCTCATCATTCACCTTTCACCCCCAACCCCACATGCTCTGTGATTCAGCCACACTGGCCTTCTTTCTGTTCCTTGACCAAGAAACTCCATCTCTGAACTCTGAGTATTTTCACTGGCTGCCCCTCATGCCTGGAACCCTCTTCCTCCTTATCTCTGCTTCTTGGTTCCCCAGGCTTCCTTCAAGTCTTTGCTAAAATCCTACCTTCTACAGGAAGACTTTCCCTTAATTCTAGTGCTTTTCCTTTGTTCATTGTTTCCAATTAATCCTATATATAGCTTGTTTGTAAATAGTTGTTTACATATTGTCTCCCCCATTAGATTATAAGCTCCTTGACAGCAGAGATGTTTTCCTTTCTTTGGATTCCTAGCATTTAGCATAGAATTTAAAAAATATTTATTGATTGACAGAAGCCACAGTCAATTTAGTGAGAACTCAGTAAAACTGGTCAACACTATATATTTTTTCTTTTTTAAAAAAATAACTATTTTATTGTTTTCCAGTTACATGTACAGATAGTTTTCAACATTTATTTTTATAAGATTTCCAATTTCCAATTTTTCTCCTTCCCTCCCTCCCTCCCCCTTCCCCTAGATAGCAGGTAATCTGATATAGGTTTTATATATATATATATATATATAAACATTAAACATATTTCTGCATTAGTCATGTTATAAGAGAAGAATCAGAGCAAAAAGGAAAAACCTCAAAAAAGAAAAACAACAGCATCAAAAACAAAAGAAATAGTATGGTTTAATCAGCATCCATATTCCAAAGTTGTTTTTTTCCCCCTGGATTTGAAGAGCCTTTTCCATCACGATTCCTTTGGAACTTTCTTGTACTGTTGTATTGGTGAGAAGAATCTAGTCTATCACAGTTGATCAACACATAATGTTGATGATACTGTGTACAATGTTCTTCTAGTTCTGCTCATTTCACTCATGATCAGTTCATGCAAGTCCTTCCCGGTTTCTCTGAACTCCTCCTGTTCATCATTTTTTACAGCACAATAGAATTCCATTACATTCATATACCACAACTTGTTCAGCCATTCTCCAATTGATGGACAGCCCCTCAATTTCCAATTCCTTGCCACCACAAAAAGAGCAGCTATAAATATTTTTGTACATGTGGGTCCTTTTCCCTTTTTATGATCTCTTTGGGGAAAAGACCTAATAGTGGTGTTGCTGGATCAAAGGGTATGCACATCTTTATAGCCCTTTGGGCATAATTCCAAATTGGTCTCCAGAATGGTTGGATCAGGTAACAGCTCCACCAACAATGCATTAGTGTTCCAACTTTTCCACAGCTTCTCCAACATTTATTATTTTCCTTTTTTGTCATATTAGCCAACCTGATAGGTGTCAGGTGATACCTTAGAGTTTGGTCAACACTATATTGACAAAGCAAGGGATTAATGGACTGAATTATTTCATTTTTCAGTCACCTGATGTGGCAATCTGAGTTACTGAAATATGAAGAAAAATCAAATTGTTTATGTAATGTAGATAAACCTAAGGTTCCCTTCTAGTTCCTTTTAAACAAGAGAAAAGGCAGGTAAAGTTTTAGGAAACAGAGGATGTCTGAGCAAAGATTAGATTGGTAAGGGTCTATTATTCCTGACGTGTATTATCATGAACTTTGGGAATTCATTAAATCTCTCTCTTTAGTTACATTATTTGTAAATTAGGATAGTAATATTTGTACTGCCTATCTCACAGGGTTGTTATAAGGCACACATGTATGTATATATGAACCTATGTATGTACATGTATAACACATCTGTATATTCATACATACATGCACATATATGTATATACCCATTTGTTTGTATATATATATGTATGTACATACATACTTTTATTTGTTTCCTTTCTATGGACTATATTGTGAAGATATAATCGTAAAATTTCTAGCCCAGGTTGGGGGTTGATATACTAGTTTCATTAAAAAAGTTTTTTTTTTAAACTTAGTTTTATAGCTCAGGGAATGCTTTCAAAGCAGAAAATGTAACATGAACTAGCAGTAAAGCTTTGCACCTTAGTTTCTTGACCTATAAAATGAGGGGATCAAAGTAGGTGAAATCTCAGGTTTCTTCTTATGCTAAATATTGTGATCCTATGAGTCTAGGACTATTTTCATTATCTAGAAACAATTATGAAGAAGCCACATGAACATAACACTGGGCAAGGTGCTATTTAAAGTGAGTTAAAGTGATATGGTGCCCATCTTATAGAAGCTTATAACTTGCTCAGCCCCTTCAGTTCTAGAACACTTCCTTGTTAACTTACATGGTATGATTTACGTGGTTATCTGTTTTGCCTAATGACAAAAAAGGAGACATTTGTATGAGATGCAAAACTTTTACTTCCATTAGGTGGTGAAGCTAAGTTGTTATTATATTAGCCTGATGTATTCTAAATCCTTCACTGGAATATTCAAATGGGTTGCTTTGTAGAAACTCCTTGGCTCTGCCTTAATGGGATAGAATGCTACAATGGAAAGAACACTGGGTCTGGGGTCTGAGAACCTGGATTTGAGTCTTGCCTCTGATACTGCTATTTCTGTGACTTGAGCAAGTCACAACCTCCTGGGTCTCAATTTCCTTCTTAGTAAAATAAGGGTGTTGGACTAGATATCTTCTAAGGTCCTTTCTCGTTTTAGATCTATGATGCCATGCAACATTAGGACTTGACCCTTTTTTCTTCCTCTGATTTTTCAATAGTAACACTAAAGTAATTTACCAGCTCACCAATTAACCTCTCTCTTGTTCCTTTCTCAAATTAGTTAAGTCCTACAAGAAAAATTGACATATTTGATTTAACCTTGGCTGTGTGGTCCTTTTCTGTCTCTTCTTCACATGCTTTTCATGAATGTAATTGGCAAAATCCATATATTTGAAGGAAATTAGAGCCCTTACTAATCTCTTGAATTGTAGTTTGACTGCCCTCCTTGTGCTTTCTATAAAGCATCATGAGGATTATTTGTGTAAGGTTATCTCTAAGGGAAAGAAAGTCAGAATGTGAATTACTCAGTCTTTTCTTATTAGCAATGGAAAAAGGTTTCTTTGGATACAAAATTCTTCATCCACTCTAGCAGCAACTGAGTAGTATTCACATTTACATGACCAATAAATCAAATAAATCCCACTTCTCTTTTAGTAAACAAATTCTTTTAAGGTGAGAGCCATCCTCACATTACTTTGGGATATGAAGTGCTGTAGTCCAAACTTGACCATGACAGAGAGAAAAGATTCTGAAAAAAAAGTTTATGCTTTGTTGACACTAAGATCTTTGCAAAATTAAATGAAAAATGAGAAGAAATGATCAGTAAATATGTAAAGATGAATATAAAAGTACATTGACCTTTATCAGAGTTTGCACCATTCCATAAAATTGTCTAAATGCAAGAATGACAGTTTTATTACCAAGTGTATTGTAATAAACCAAAATTCAATATTCTTGTTTCACTACACCTATTATTTTGGAGCATCTTGAAAGATGATGTTCTTTGTGTCCAGAAACATAAAAGACAGTAATTCAAGGTGCATTGTGCTGTTGGCCAAATAGATTTTGACAAGGGTACTTCATCAATATTTTACTGTGAATGAAAAATGAATATCATCCCATTTTATTTATTCTCTAGAGCCTGGCAACCTCTTGTTATGTTTCAAGGGAAAACTTAGCTCTTCTGAAGACACTAGCTTTTCCTCAATCTCTTAAGAAGATTTCAATTCCATTTGTCCATTTTTAAAATTTATCATTTAATGAAAGCCCATTGTTGAGTTTAAGACTTGTGAATCTTAGGTATAGCCAAGTTGCACTGGGAGTAAGTCATGGCATCCCATCATGATCTGCATTTTGATTTCATCTGGATGATTATGAAATGTGACAGTCCAACCTGTCAGGAGGAATGAAGGTCATGTTCAAAGAATAACTTATCTCTCCCTGTTCCCCACCCCCACAAAGGCATTACTGAATAGTATAATGAAAATCCAGAGTGAATTCAGGTTGTAGAATCCTAATTTTTCCTTCATTTTTTGAGGAAAGATTTAGGTCTTATAATAGGTATAGGATCCATAGATGTAGAAATAATAATAATTTTTTACATTTATATAGTATTTTGCATTTTTCAAAAAGCTTCCATATATTATTTTATTCATCTTCATGCAGACTTTGTAAGGTACATAAAGATAATATTCCTATTTTAAAGGTGAAGTAATTTAGGTTCAAATAAATTAAATAATTGCTAGATTATAAACTTATGAAAGGCAGGGGCTATATCTTATTCAACTTTGCATCTCCAATCACCTAGCAATGTTGGTGTTAAATTTATGCTAAAGACTCACCCAATGTCATACAGGTAGTTGACACAGGCTAGACTAAAGATTATAACCTGAGTCTTCTGACTCCTTACCCCTAAACTATACTACCACTATGGGAATCAGATTTTCTACAAAGTCACTCACTGAAAGGTGAATTTAAAAAAAGATTCCCCTACTCTGTCTCATGAAAGATTCCGATCATTGACTCTAATAGGCCAAGAGCTGTTTGGCTATGGAGGTTATACAACAGACATAACGCAGCAAACCCATGCAAAGCCTAGAGGAATCTCCTCGAGGGAAATGATTTAAATTGCATATCAGGACCATTTCATCTGATAGTGAGGAGCCTCCCAGTATATAAGGATCATCCTACCAACTTTTGTTATAATCTTGGAAACTGATAGAACCCTTTCCTTTTTGCAGTTGCCTCAATGGAAGCTGTACTCACTATGTATCTTTGTACCACCACTGGGATAGTATATCCTTTATGTCCCAGTAAAAGAAAAAAACAAAATACTTGCTTGCATTTTTAGATTACATGTGCTAAATTGTCTTAGATTTGATACTTGCCTGAAAAACTGTTCTTAAGGAGTTAATATTAAAGGGTTTAGAAAGCCCTTATGTTCTGTGAGGACCAATTTTTAATTGGGGAGTGTTAGCTAAGCAGCTCGCCACAATATTGGGGCAGGGAAAGAGACTGGCAGCCTCCCTCAAAACAGAACAGGATTTATTTTAACAAAAACGAACTTAAAAAAAAAAACAAAACAAAACACAAACAGAATCAGTAGGATCAAGGGAAAGGAAATAAAATGGGGAAAGGGAAAAATCCCACCACCCAGGAATCAGCTGAGAATACACAGCAGAGCTCCTGTCGCCTTCCAGCTTCCAGCTAGAATGGCAAATTCTTCTCCCCCATCTCAGAAAACCCCACACAGCCCCCAGCCAATTGGATGGCTGCTCTGACAGTCACATGACTGCCCTCACTAAGCTTCCAATCATTATAATTTTGCCAGGCCCATGTAGGCTTCGGAGAGTAGTGATGACGTGAGGTGCCAGCGCCATGGCAACGGCTACAACCAGTGGGTAGAGCACCATGCGGTTTGCAGAGCCCCAGGCTAGTGCATGCTAAGGCATAAAAACTTCAGATAACAATTAATTCTTTACAATTCAAATAGAACAAAGTCTAGTTATCTAGTTCTTGTTGACATTTCTGGTGAATTTTCAAAACCCAGTCTTTAAAATGATCAAAATATTATGGAAATTAAATTAGAATGGGGTTGCAAAGGACTGTAGATGCTGAATTTTGTGTATCTATGTGCATGTGACAGATTTAAAAATGCATATCTGCCTATAAATGTGTCTCACAGGATCTCAAATTGTGATATTTGGTTAGGGCCACAAGACACCATTTAGTCCAACATGTACCTGAACAAGAAGCCCCACTTCAACATACCCAACAATTGTTCATAGGGTTTTTACTTGAAAACCTCCAATGAGGAGGAACTAACTCATTGTCTCCTGAAATAGCCCATTCTACTTGTCTATAGCTTTATTTGTGAGAAAGTTTTTCCTTACATAAGTCTACATTTGTATCTTTGCAATTTTTCTGTAGCATTTTTAGTTTTATCATCTAGGGAAAAAAAGTCTAATTTCCCTAAAGGGACAGAATCCTTCAAATATCTGAACATATCTTTTGTATCCTGTGTCTTATCATCTTCTTCCACCAATCCTCATAAGTAATGAACTCAAGGTCCTTCACTGTCTTTGTTGCCCTCTTCTGGATATCTCACATCTTATCAATGTTCTTTCTAAAATGTGACCCTAGAACTGAACATAATGCTCCTGATGTTTTTAAAATGAAGGAAGTAAAGTCATCCCCTTATCTATGGAAATTTATCTCTCTTAATGCAGCTTCAGATTGCATTATCTTTCTTTCTTTCTTTCTTTCTTTCTTTCTTTCTTTCTTTCTTTCTTTCTTTCTTTCTTTCTTTCTTTCTTTCTTTCTTTCCTTCTTTCTTTCCTTCTTTCTTTCCTTCTTTCTTTCTTTCCTTCTTTCCTTCTTTCTTTCTTTTTGTTTTTTGTTTTTGTTTTTTTGCAAGGCCATGAGGGTTAAATGACTTGCTCAGGGTCACACAACTAGTAAGTGTCAAGTGTCTGAGGCCATATTTGAATGCAGGTCCTCTTGAATCCAGGGCCAATGCTTTATCCACTGCAGTACCTAGCTGCTTCCCTTTCTTTCTTTTTCCAAAGTAGTATTTTATATTATTTTCCAAATACATGTAAAGATTGTTTTCAACATTCATTTTTGTAAGATTTTTCATTCCAAATTTTTCTCCCTCCCTCCTTTCCCTCCCTCCTCCCCAAGATGGCAAGCAGATATAGGTAATACATGTACAATCATGCTATACATATTTCCACATTAGTCATGTTGTAAAAGAAGAATCAGAACAAAAGAGAAAAACCACAAGAAAGAAAAAAATAACAACAAAAAACAAAGTGCAAATAGTATACTTTGATCTACATTCAGACTGTATAGTTCTTTTTCTGGCTGTGGAGAGCATTTTCCATCAAGTCTTTTGGAACTGCCCTGGATCATTGCATTGCTGAGAAGAGACAAGTCCTTCACAGCGGATCATCCCACAATGTTGTTGTAACTGTTTAGAATGTTTTCTTGGTTCTGCTCAATTCACTCAGAATCAGTACACTTAAATCTTTCCGGCTTTTTCTGCTTGCTCATCATTTCTTTTTCTTTCTTTCTTTTTAAAATTTTTTTCTTCTTTCTTCTTTTTTCTCTTTTAAAAATAAGGCAATTTTTTTTGGGGGGGGTGGTGGTGTTGTTGAGGCAATTGGGGTTAAGTGACTTGCCCAGGGTCTCACAGCTAGTAAATGTCAAGTGTCTGAGGCTGTATTTGAACTCAGGTCCTCCTGACTCCAGGGCTGGTGCTCTATCCACTGCACCACCTAGCAGCCCCCCCCCCCCCCCCGCTGCTCATTATTTCTTATAGGACAATAGTATCCCATTACATTCCTATACTACAACTTGTTTAATTATTCCCCAATGATGGGCATCACCTCAATTTCTAATTCCTTGCCAAAACAAAAAGAGCTTCTATGAACATTTTTTCATACATGTGGGTCCCTTTCCCTTTGCATTAGCTTTCTTGTTTGCTATATCACACATGATTCATATTGAGCATGTAGGCCACTAACACTTCCAATTTTTTTTGAGATCAATTATCTAGCCATGTTATTCCTATCTTGGACATTTAAAGTTAATTTTTTGAACCTGAGTATAAAATTTTGCATTTACTCGATCCAAATAACTTAAATGGCACTGTGATATCATAAATTTGGATATGGTTTCCAAAGTTTCAAATCACAGCCCACATACTTATCCATCTTGTGTTGTTTTTTTGTTCATACCTTCCAAAAACTTTTTTCATTCTCTTGACATCACAAGGATACTAGTAAAACACTGGTGCTGCCTGTCATCTCTCAACCTTACTATATGTCAACCCCATCTTTTAATTTCTTACATTTCCCTGGTAATATCTTTTATTACTGTTCTTTATGTTCCTCTTTAGTTATATATTACACCTACTATGTGCCTTACAGTTGTCTTTGGTATGGTCTTCATTTTCATTTTTTTGAACTTTACATTTATCTCTACTAAATTAAATTTTGTTAAAATTGGCCAATATTGTAGCTGGTTAAGACCTCCCCCCCAATTTTGACATTTCCATTGAATATGTTAGCTCTTTGTCTTCTGGCATTTTGTCATCTTCTTTGGGCCTTTTATATATTTGAGAATGATTTCATAAAATTGTAAATTTAGTGAGCTACTGTCAGAAGTTTAGCTCAGAGTTGCCTAGGATCATTTAAAATTTTCTTTTATTTTTATTTAACAGTTTAAAAAATAGGATTTATTAGAACAACTTTAGATGTTTGAGCCTGGATCAAGTGTTTGCTAAAAATGCTTAGTTTTAATTTTGATTACTCTATTATTAAGAGAGAAAAATATTACTTTCCTTTGGGATTCTGAGAAAAGACCAAATTTCATGAAGGAGTATTACAGTAGTTACTATTTATAGCTTTCTAATTCACAACTCTCTTTAGGGGTGACATTACATAGGGAGTTGAGAGTGAATGGTGGGAGACCACTCTCTTAGTTCTGACACTGCTCTTGCCAATATTCTGAATACTGTGATAATGCTCTAAATCCCATACCTGTGTATTATGCTTTCATATTCTTCTCTCATTTCTTTTCTTCAAGCATTTCTAATTGAACTAAAAGAGAACTGGCTCTCTGTTACCCAAAGCAGAGAAAATTCTTATCTTTGAGAGATATTTCCCCTTTTAGACATTCAATTCTAGAAAGTATTATACATTTTCTGCCTAGTTCCCAAAACTTTGTTTTCTTACTTTTAACTCCCCCTTGCCATAGTTTTCATATCTTACATAGAATAATAAACTTTCTTTTTATTATTTAAATGTTTTTATTTAAAGTTTTGAATTCCAGATTCTATCTCTCCCTCTTCCCTGAGGCAGTAAGAAATCAGATATATTATACATGTGCAATTATGTAAAGCATCACCATATTAGTCATTTCATATAAGACTTGAATAAAAAAATGAAAGAAAGAAAGAAAGTGAAAAATATCATAGTTCAGTCTGTGCTCAGTCAATATCAGTTCTTTCTTTGGAGGTGGATAGTATGCTTCATTGTTAGTCCTTTGGGATTGTCTTGTATCATTTTATTTCCAAAAATAGTTGTCATTCACAGGTCTTCATCAAACAATATTGCTGTCTCTGTGCACAATGTTCTCTTGGTTCTGCTCACTTCACTATCCATCAGTTCATACAAGTCTTTCCAGGTCTTTCTGAAATCATCCTGCTTGTCATTTCTTATAGCATAATAATATTCCTTCACCATCATATACCACAGCTTGTTTAGCCATTCCTCAATTGATGGGCATCCCCTCAATTTCCAATTCTTAGCCACCAGAAAAAACTTGCTATAGATATTTTTGTACGAACAGGTCCTTTTCCCTTTTTTGGATGTCTTGGAGATATAGACCTAGCAGAGGTGTTGCTAGAGGTTTTTGTAGCCTTTTCAGCATAGCTCCAAATTGTTATCCAGAATGGTTGGATCAGTTTACAACTCCACCAACAGTGGATTAGGGTCCCAGTTTTCTATATCCCCTTCAACATCCAACATTTTCCTTTTTTATTCTGCCATTCTGATAGGTGTGAGGTGATACCTGAGTTGTTTTAATTTGCATTTCTCTGCATTTTTTTCATGACTATAGATAGCTTTGATTTCTTTGTCTGAAAACTACCTGTTCATTTCCTTCAACCATTTATCAATTGGGGAATGATTTGCATTTTAAAATATTTATTCAGTTCTCTATATATTTGAGAAATGAGACCTTTATCACAGATACTTGTTGCAAAAATTCTTTCCCATTTTTCTGCTTTCCTTATAATTTTGTTGCATTGGTTTTGTTTGCGCAAAAGTTTTTTTTTTAAATTAATAAAGTATTTTTTTTTTCCCGTTACATGTACAGGTAGTTCTCAACTTTTATTTATACAAACTTTCCAATTTCAGATTTTTCTCCCTCCCTCCCCTCCCTCCCCCCTCCTTAGACAGCAGGTAATCTGATATAGGTTATATATATATATATATACACACATAATAACATTAATCCTATTTCTGCATTAGTCATGTTATAAGAGAAAAATCAGAGAAATGATTAAAAATCTCAAAATAGAAAAAAACAACAGCACCAAAACCAAAAGAAATAGTATGGTTCATTTAGCATCTATACTCCATAGTTCTTTTTTTTTTTTTCTTGGATTTGGAGATCCTCTTCTATCATGAGTTCCCTGGAACTCTTCTGTACCATTGCATTGGTGAGAAGAATATAGTCCATCACAGTAGATCAACACTCAATGTTGACGATACTGTGCACAATGTTCTTCTGGTTCTGCTCATCTCACTCATCATCAGCTCACGTAAGACCCTCCAGGTTTCTCTGAACTCCTCCTGCTCATCGTTTCTTACAGCACAATAGTATTCCATTGTATTCATATACCACTTAGCCAGCCATTCCCCAATTGATGGGCACCCCCTCAACTTCCAATTCCTTGCCACCACATAAAGAGCAGCTATAAATATTTTTGTACATGTGGGTCCCTTTCCCCTTTCCATGATTGCTTTGGGAAAAAGACCCAAAAGTGGTATTGCTGGGTCAAAGGGTATGGACAGCTTTATTGCCCTTTGGGCATAATTCCAAATTGCTCTCCAGAATGGTTGGATCAGTTCACAGCTCCACCAACAATGCATTAGTGTTCCAATTTTCCCACAGCTTCTCCAACATTTATTATTTTCCTTTTTTGTCATTTTAGCCAATCTGATAGGTGTCAGGTGGTACCTCAGAGTTGTTTTAATTTGCATTTCTCTAATCATTAGAGATTTAGAGCATTTTTTCATATGGGAATAGATAGCTTTGGTTTCTTCATCAGAAAACTGCCTGTTCATATCCTTTGACCATTTCTCAATTGGGGAATGACTTGGATTCTTATAAATTTGATTTAGTTCCCTATATATTTTAGAGGTGAGGCCTTTATCAGAAGTACTGGCCACAAAAATTGTTTCCCAGCTTTCTGCCTCCCTTCTAATTTTGGATGTGCAAAAGTTTTTTAGTTTTACATAATTAGAATTTTAAAATTTAGTAATGCTCTCTATATCTTCTTTGTTCCTAAATTCTTCCCCTGTCCATAAATCTGACAGATAAACTATTCCATCCTTTCTTAATGTGCTTATGGTATTCCCTTTTATGTGTATCATGTACCCATTTTGACCTTATTTTGGTATATGATGCGAGATGTTGGTCTATACCTACTTTCTGCCATACTGTTTTCTCAGTAGTTTTTGTCAAATAATGAGTTTTTATGAACTTTCTATTAATTCTAGTACTCTTTCACTTTTCCATCCACATTTGTATTATACAACGTGAACTTTATCACATGTGACCTTTTTTAAAGTTATAGATTATTCCTGAAAAGAAGAAGAGGGTTAGGATGAGGAAGAATGGTAATGATGATATGATGACTAGATGATAAAAGCTACTTCCAAAACTTCCTGACATGGGGAGATTGAGCTGTTGGAATCTTAGGGTTATTTTTGATGATGGTAACCATAAATATCTCCAAAATGTCTATTATGGTGTCTTCCAAGGCCAGATTTCCCCAAGTCTATAAAAATTTCTCCTACAATGTTATAGAATTACTCCATAAAGTTTGCTCATTTTATGTCACTCCAACTACTTTTTTGAGCGCTTGCTGTGTGAAAGGTATTTTACTAGGCACTGAGGATTAGTCAATGAGCATTTATTATGCACCTACTTTTTACTGGGTCCTGTACTAAGGACTGGAAATACAAAAAAGGGCAAAAAGAGTTCATGTCTTTGAGGAGATCACAGCACAATGGCGGAGACAAAATGCAAAAAATTATATCCAAACAAGCTATATAGAGGACAAATAGAAAAGAATCAGTAGTGAGAAGGCAATGAAATTGAGGGACTGAGAAAGTTTTTTTTTGTATAAGGTGGGATTTTACCTGGGACTTGAAGGAAGCCAGGAAAAGTAGGAGGCAGAGATAAGGAGGGAGAACATTTCAGGCATCTGGGACAGTCAGTAAAAATGCCTGGAGCTGAGAGATAGAATGTTTTGTTTGTGGAATAGCAAGGAAGGCCGTATTACTGGATTGCAAAGTATGTGGAGAACATAAGGTATAAGAAGATTGGAAACGTAGAAGCGGGAGTAGGTTATGAAAAGATTTGTGTACCAAATATAGGATTTTATATTTGATCCTGGAGGTGATAGGGAGCTACTGGGGCTTATTGAGTAGGAGTGTGACATGGTCAGACTTGCACTTGTTGTAGGATAGTAACTTCGGTGACTAATTGGAGTATGGACTAGAGTAGGGAGAGACTTATGGCAGGCAAACCAGCCAGAAGACTATTGCAGTAGTCCAGGTATGAAGAGATGATGGACTACACCAGTGTATTGACAGTATCAGAGGGGATAATGGAGCATATTTGAGAGATCTTACAAAGGTGAAACTGACAGATATTGATAATAGTTTGGATATAGGAGGTAAGAGAATATGAAGAATTGAAGATGACATCTAGCTTGTAAGCCTAGGTAACTGCTGAAGATGGTGGTGCCCTCAACAGGAATAGGGATTTGAAAAGGGAGAAGATTTTTTGGAGAAAGATAATGAATTCAGTTTTGGACATGTTGAGTTTAAGATGTCTATAGCAGATCCAGTTCAAAATAGGCATTTGGAGATGTGATAATGGAGGTCAACAGAAAGAGGTCTGGGCTGGATAAGTAGATTTGAGAATCATCATCATGTATATGATCATTGAATCCATGAGAGCTGATGAAATCAGCAAGTAAAATAATATAAAGGGAAAAGAGAAGTCCCAGGAAAGAGCCCCAAGGGACACCTGTGGCAGGCAGGAGGCATGACCTGGATAAATATTCATCATAAGAGACTGAGAAGTAGTCAGGTAAAAGAAGAACCAGGAGAGAGTGGTGTCCCCAAAATCTGGAGAGAAAAGAGTGTGAAGAAGACAGTGATTGGCTATGTCAAAGTTTACAGTGAGGTCAAGAAGGATGAAGACTGAGAAAAAGCTATTGGATTAGGCAATTAAGAGATCACTGGTAACTTTGGAGAGACAAATTTTGGTTGAATGTTAAGATTGGAACCCTGACTATATAAAGTTAAGAAGAGAGTGAGAGAACAGCGAGTAGAAGTCCCTCTTGTAGATGGCACAAGGATGTAGAAGACACAAATATGAGTTAGAAATCATATATTCACTTGTTTTGTAGAGGGGCTATGTGTGGGGCATTAACAAAATGTTTGGGACTCAATAAACAGGATAATTGGGAAATTCATATTATATAAACATGGTCATAATAGCACAATTCTGTCTGCATTGTAAAAAACCAAAAAAAGACTAGACCAAAGAAATTTCACCAGTCTAACTTTTATCTTTAATATTTATAAGCTCATCATTCATTTGTTGGTCTTGAATTGGAATTGAAAACTTCCCAAACAGTTGAACACCTTTGGTTCTGGGGGAAAGATAATATGCTCTGACTCCTGGCTAATGGACAGGCATTACCAGGCATTACTAGAGGTTCTTGGTTGATCCTGTTGAGTGTCCATGATTGAGGCTATGTTCTGCCATTTCTCCTATGCCCTCCTATCTCCATGAAACCAAAGTGCTCAATTCTATGGCAAGTATTCAAGTCCAACACCCTCCCCCCATTTACTATCATTTTACTGGAAAGATATCTAAAGAATCTCTGCTCAGTTTTGTATCTCAATAATTCATTAAAAAACACACAAAAGAATTAGTTACTTCCTAGCTTGACATTCTAAATTCATCACATTGAACAGCAATGACAATAACAGATTATTATAATTCCAGATGACATTGACTTAAAGTTGGAAAAAAGACTGTTAAAACTAGATATTACCTACAAAATATGAGCTCATTCATACTTAAATATCAAATTTTTATTGAGGCAGTTGAAAGTTTCAACATTGTCCCCCATAAATGCTTGTTCAATTCCATCTGTCTTATGTATGCACATCCATTAAACTACAATGATGTTTCTTTATAATGTTTTACATAGAATTGCTATGTAAAGAATTAAAGAGAAAGGCATTTTAATAAAGATTCTCTATAAAGATTTCATTCTGCTATATCTCCAAGGCGGAACAAAAAGAGTCAAAGCTATCTTATGCTGGAAGAATTCAGTAAGAAAAAAATTGGAGTAAAAATTGAAGAAAAATTAGGTAAGCCAGTGGGCTTAATAGAAATTTTACCTAATAGAAATTTTAGAAGCTATTTTTTTTTGTGGGGCAATGAGGGTTAAGTGACTTTCTCAGGGTCACACAGGTAGTAAGTGTCAAGTGTCTGAGGCTGGATTTGAACTCAGGTCCTCCTGACTCCAGGGCCAGTGCTTTATCTACTGTGCCACCTAACTGCCCCATAGATGCTTTTTTTTAAAGTTAAAATGAGATGATTTCTTTTTTCTTCGAAGAGTTCTTTTATGTTTAAAGAGGAGAAAATCTAGAAAAATATTTTGGAGACAGGAAGAATAACCAATTTGTCTGACATATGGTATTCTAGACAATGTTTTTAAAATTACTCCTTCTCTCTCCCCCTCTCTTCTCTTCAAAAACTTTTCTATGACTTATCACTCTCAACATTAACATCTGTGGAGATATAGAATCTTGTAACCACTGGCAACCTTTGCTAATGGATAAAATCATGTCATTCAAGAGTTAGAAAGGACCTCAGAGGTCGTCTTGTGTAAACTCTTATTACAAA
The DNA here is from genome assembly GCF_019393635.1 of Dromiciops gliroides. Taxonomy (NCBI): domain Eukaryota; kingdom Metazoa; phylum Chordata; class Mammalia; order Microbiotheria; family Microbiotheriidae; genus Dromiciops; species Dromiciops gliroides. The sequence goes on along the minus strand of NC_057861.1, from coordinate 266,764,884 downwards.
CACGAAACCATTGTATTATATCTCTGCCAGGAGGTCATTCACCTTCTGTTTGATGGTCTCCAGTCATAGGTAACTCACAACCTCCTCAGGAAATCCATCCCACTTTTAGAAAGCTCTAAATGTTAAATTATTTCTTTTGTCAAGTGATCTTTTTTTTTTGGTGGGGCAATGGGGGTTAAGTGACTTGCCCAGCATCACACAGCTAGTAAGTATCAAGTGTCTGAATTCAGATTTGAACTCGGGTTCTCCTGAATCCAGGGCTGGTGCTTTATCCACTGTGCCACCTTGCTGTCCTGTCAAGTGATCTTTGGTACTCATTGAGAACAATTTTTCTCCAGAAGACATACCCAGTGTGTGGAGCTTATAACATTCTTTTCTAATACCCTTTCATTTCTGTGACCTCCATACAGAATGGACTAGGGGGAAGAGTAGGCATACTCATTTATCTTCATCACTATATCCAGACCTTTTCTCTGCTGTCGTCACTCATAAAGCTCTTTCTTTGAGGTTTTCTTCATTCATATTTAGCACTCTCCAGATCCTGGTAGCAGTTATGTACCATCTCTCAGTTTTTTCCCTTCCATATTAAGGAATTCAATACTTATAGTCTTCCTCTCCACCTCAGCCCTTAGCCTTATGTTAGAGAGCTTCAATATATTTGCTAAGTTCCCTTGAATTTACAGATCTCCCAAATCATCATTCATATCAGCAAACATGACCCACAACCTGACTCCATCTCAGTTACTCATAGGCATGGTCACACCCTTGATTTCACCATCATTCACAAGTCTTCTATGTCCATGACCTGGAATACAGAAATTCCTTTATCTGACTATAACCTCTTATCTTTACCTGTGCCTCATTTCTTCTAAACTTATTCTCTGACCTTATTTTGAACTCCACTCTCTCTGTCCCTCCTTGCTCTCCCAGGCCATCATTCTTACTCTAGCTTCACTTTCCTCATTTCAATCTTGACCTTAGAATTAACCAGTTCAAGTTTGCACAGTCCCCAATTTTTGAATCTCTTGCGCCATTGTTCTTTCTCTGCTAATGCTTTGTTCACCCCTTACTCTACAATAGCCCTAACATACTATCTCCTCTACTCCTATTTACTTGCAATTAAATGGTGCTGGGTGAAGTCGGGCAATTATATTGACTGAATTCACTACAAATGTATGTTTTCTAGTCTCAACGGGGGCTTCTTTACTATAAGGCAATCTTTCTACTCTTCTTTAATTGACTCTTCTCTAATTTACACTCAACCCAGAAACTGTTCTAAATCTTTTCTTTTCTCCTCGTACCTCCCCCATCATTTCATTCCCCTTTCCATTTTAGCAGAAGCTCTTGCCTCATCAATTACTTGGAAAACCCTCTTCGGACCTACTTTACATCTCAAGACTTCTTGGCATCTTTACCTTTTGTTTCCTCCTTTATTGTAGTTTGTGATAAAGAGGTACTTTTTCTTTTTATCAATGCCAACCCCTCTAACCTGTGTTCTTGGGATCACCTTGTCCCATCTCCTCTGGCAGACTGCCCCTTAAATTATCCCCTCTGAAATCAACAATCTTTCCCAATTTTCTAGCTTTCTCTACTACTTGAAAATATCCCCAAATTTCTCCCATACTTAAAACACCTTTACTTGACTCTGCCATCCTCTTACGCTATCATTCTATATCTCTTCCCTTTCTTTCTTTTTTTTTTAGGTTAAAAATTGTTATTTATATTTTCTTTCCCAATCTCTATCACTACTTCCCTCCCTCCCCTTCCCTTTTCCCAAGGTGGCCAACAATCCAAGATGGGTTATACATATATAATGATGAACAACATCATCATATTTGTCACTTAATGAAAGAATGTGAGAAATAGTATGCTCCAGGCTGTTCCATCATATCTCTTTCCTTTCACAGAAAAAAAAGCTGCATACACTTTTAAAAATTTTTTTGATTCTTATTTCAAAGTACCCACACTTTAAAATAGTTTTCAAGACACAAATTTATTTTTTTCCTTTAAAACAAACAAAAAAAATCAGTAAGAACAACTGAATACTATTTTTGCTGGTCCTTGTTGTAGTCATGGACCCAGTTCTTCAGTGTAGGTAATTCTGAGTTTGTTTGGCCAGAGAGGTAGGATGGTATGGAGGTTGGGGATGGTGATTACCGGGCCATGGGAGAGATACCAGGAAGAGGAGATTATAAGGACATTAAATGCCAGACTCAAATAGATGCTTGGCCTTGTTCTTGGAAGCTGGCATAGTAGAGGCTGGGGACTGACAGCCTCTTGGGTTAGAAGTCTGGCCATTGGTCTGCACTTGTCCCAAGAGAATCTTACCCTGTTATCCACAAATCATTCATCACCTTTTGTTGATCTAAACATCTATTTAGTTAATAGCAGGAGTAAATTAAAATGATTAAAAACCCTTTCCATTATACTTTAGTAACATTATAAAGATAGATAGGATGAAGGGGACAGTTGAGGGGGAGTGGAAAGAGTACATGTTAGATGAAAATCAATCAGCTTCATTTCATTGGCTTCCCCACCTGGAAGCAAAGCAAAGCATCTTCTAGATGTTCCCTCTGAGAAGGTTAAACAAATAGGGGAGGGGGCTTGTTGGGGGGAAAAGGAGAGAAAATGAAAACCCATTGCCATGGAGATGATATGGCCACATTCAGCCTTCATTTCAAACAACCTGATACTTTCTAGGATCCAAACTAATGAAAGGCAATTAATATGACATATTAGCTTTATAAGCCATAGTGGTAACCACCAATTGGCAGGAGAGACAGAGCTTCCCTGGAACCATCAGATGACTTATTACTGGAAGGGAAGTTTGAAGGCTTTTGGTGCTTCCAAAGCTTGTTAAAAAACGTGCTGAGGGGGGCAGCTAGGTGGCACAGTGGATAAAGCACCGGCCTTGGATTCAGGAGGTCCTGAGTTCAAATCTGACCTCAGACACTTGACACTTACTAGCTGTGTGACCCTCGCAAGTCACTTAACCCTCATTGCCCCACAAAAAAAAAAAGAAAGAAAAATTTGGGGGCAGCGAGGTGGCGCAGTGGATAGAGCACCAGCCCTGGAGTCAGGAGTACCTGAGTTCAAATGTGGCCTCAGACACTTAACACTTACTAGCTGTGTGACCCTGGGCAAGTCACTTAACCCCAATTGCCTCACTAAAAAATTAAAAAAAAAACAAAAAACAACGTGCTGAGGTCTTGAGAGAATAAACATTTATATAGTACCTACTATGTGCCAAGTACATACTAAGTTCCTTTTTAGATCTTCGCAACAAGCCTCCAAGGAAGATGCTATTATCATCCCCATTTTATATATGAGGAAACTGAAGCAAACAGATTAAATGACTTGCCCAGGGTCACACAGCTAGTGTCTTTTTTTTTTTTTTTTGCTCTATCCACTGCGCCACCTAGCTGCCCCTACACAGCTAGTGTCTTAAGGTTAGATTGGAACTCGGGTCTTCCTGTCTCCAAAATCTCTGTTATGTGTCAGTCGTTGTGCTAAGCACTTTACACATATTTTCTCATTTGATCATTATTACAACATCCCTGAGAGGTTGATGTTGTCATTATCCCCATTTTCTAATTGAGGGAAATGAGGCAGACAGGCTAATAATCTTTAGCCAAATTTCAACTCAGTTCTTCCTGACTCCAGGCCTAGCACTCTATTTACTGAGCTACCTAGTTGTTGTCCTTCTCCTTTACCACTCTGTCTTCTTACTCCTGGAGATAGATAGGGATGATTGGACTGGCTGGTAGTGAGATTCTTGAAGTTTTGTTTGTTAGTTGGTTTGGTTTTTGGATGATTTTTTTGATACTTGGTGAACTGGAAGAGGAGGAAGAAAAACTAATTTCTCCTGATTTATGTCAGTGTTCCATCCACTTAAGCTTTTCCAACATACTGTACAGTTATTGTGTTGTCCCAGGCTGGAGACTTTACCGTTGTTGTGGAATAAGTAAGTGACTGCTAGATAACTATTGGACATTCTCACCCAGCATATAGTCATCTTTGCATGAAGGATATTCTGACCTTGAACTTACATGTACCACTGTGTCTTGTATGGTGGGAAGGGCTTGTATTTTCTGTTTGTTTGCTCATGGGGAACTGATGATCAACCGTGTCCTACTCTCTTATTGTGAATATACCTCAAAGATATGTTCTGGGCCTTTTTTCCTCTTCTTTTTCTACACACACACACACACACACACACACTCACTCACTCATGGATCTCATCAGTTACCATGGGTTCTATATATCTAGCTTAGTCTCTCTTTTATATTCTAGTATCAACTCCTAAAGAGAATTTATTATATTTCCCTCCAAACTCTCAATTCTTCTTTCATTTCCTATTTCTGTCAAAGGCACCACAATTATCCCAGTCACCCTGGCTTACAAACTCATGTAATCTTTTCTTTTTATTCTTACTCACCTCATATTCCAATATGTTGCTCAGTTTGTCACTTTTACCTTCATGGCATTACCTGAATAAATCCCATTCCTTTTTTTCCATTCACACATCTGCCAATTCACCACTCACGTGCAATAGTCTCGAGTCTGGAATATTGTAAGAGTTTGCTGATTTGTGTCCCTACCTCAAATTTTTCCCCACTCCATTCCACTCTCCATTTATCTGTAGGTCTGATCATGTCACTTCCCTTCTCAATAATCTCCAGTGGTTCCCTATTACCTCCAACATTATATAAAAATGTTTTTCTTTTCTTTTTTGGCATTTAAATCCCTTTATACAACCATCCTCCATTCCTTTTCTAACTTTCTTATATCTACTTTCTTACTCTCTTCCAATACTTGACTGCTTGCTGTTTCTAATATAATACCCTATGTCCCATCTTTGAACCTTTTCACTCACTACCCTCCATGCCTATAAGGCTCTCCCTTCCCACCTCTACTTCTTATGAATCCTAACTTTCTTCAAACTTAGCTCAACCCCCATGTTTTATAGGATGTTTTTTTGATCTTCTTGCCTCCTCTCCTCTCTTATGCCTTTTCCCCTTTCATTTACACTGTATTTATGTTGTATGTGCTAGTTATTTTCTTTTTTCCCTTTTCAGTATTCTTTTTTTAAAAAGTATTTTATTATTTTCCAGTTACATATAAGGATAGTTTTCAACATTTGTTTTCACAGGATTTTTAGTTCCTAATTGTTTTCTCCCATCCTCCCTTCCCTCCCTCCTCCCCAAGATGGAAAGCAGTCTGATAGAAGTTGTATATGTACAATCACATTAAACATATTTCTACATTAGTCATCTTGTGAAAGAAGAATCAGAGCCCAAGGGAAAAACCTCAAAAATGTACTAGTTATTTTCATGGGGAAGCTAGATGGCTCAGCGGATAGAACACTGGGCCTGAGTTAAAATTTGGCCTTACCTGTGTAACCCTGGGCAAGTCACTTAACCTGTTTGCCTTAGTCCACTGGAGAAGGAAATGATAAACCACTACAGAATCTTTGCCAAGAAGATCCCATGGACAATATGTTCCATGGGGTCACAAAGAGTCATACATGACTGGACAACAATGAAAGTTATTTTCATCTTGTGTCCCCTACCCCCAAACATCAACTATAAGTTCTTTAAGAATGAGAATTGTGTTTGTGTATTTCTTTGTATCTTCGGTACTTAACAGTGTCTGGCAAATAGGAAATAATTAATAAATATTTCTTGATTTCCCTCTGACCTTACTTTAGTTTGTGGTGCCATTTCAGTGACAATCTTTTTCCTCAGACTGTTGCTGAAGTAATTTTCCATGAGTCGTAGCTCAGTTTATTTTGTGCCCAATTTGGTAATATCTAACATCCTTTCCAACTTTTAGTATGCTGTGATTTAGAATTCATCTTTTCCCTTCCATGTGGTTTGGCCAGAAGAGAAAAAATTATAGACACAAGATGTATGCATCTTTGTTTGTTATTTTGAAACACTGGGGTTGTTATTTTCCAATATGAAGACAATATTTTTCCCTGTCTCTTAAACTTTGTTCTTGGCTCATTCAATCCAGAGCCGTAATACTTCAAAAGATCTCTGATTTTGACCTCGTGGGCAGTTTCTCCTTCAACAAAGATCACAACTCCTCCACATCTTTGTAGTGCTGGGGAGATTATAAGAACAATCTCTTCTTCCTGAGTTGCTGTGGCCCAAATATAATGACCTATGTAGGCCAACTTTTCTGAACCTAGGTAAAGTAGTCAGCAGATAAGTATGAAAGTTTATTGCTGACATTGTATGATGATCAGCTGTGATAGACTTGGCTCTTCTCAGCAATACAATGATCCCAGACAATTCCAAAGGACTCATGATGAAAAATGCTCTCCACATCCAGAAAAAGAACTGTGCAATCTGAATGCAGATTGAACCATACTATTTTCACTTTTTTCTTTCTTGAGGTTTTTTTCCTTTTGTTCTGATTCTTCTTTCACAACATGACTAATGTGGAAGTGTGTTTAACATGATTGCACATATATAACTTAGATTGGTCGCTATCTTGTAGAGGGGGAGGAAAGGGAGGCGAGAAGAAAAAATTGGAACTCAAAATCTTATAAAAACAAATGTTGAAAACTATCTTCACATTTAACTGAAAAAAGTTAAAATACTATTAATATTGAGAAAAAAAGAAAGTTTGTTGCTGAACTTGTACTTGAACCCTTTCCAGCTTGGTATAACTTGTCAAAACTAATGCTTAATGGGCATGGCTTTTAAGTACCCAGGATCACTTCCACATTACAGTGTTGTATCAGTGGATGACTTTAGTAGAAGAAAGATTGTGTTATTCCAAAATTCAATAGAAGAGTTCCCTAGAAACCACCACATAGATATACATTTGGATAAAATGTGGTTGTCTGTAATAACTTGGAATCATAATTCTAGCTTTAGAAGAACCTCACATTTTAATGCCTTTAATTAGACCATACCAACCTTATAAAACAGAAATATAATGTGCTTCCATCACAGCTGCCCTGGGTAATTGGGGACAGATTGAGAATGGTCCTAATCCTGAGCTGTCAGGGTGAATGCCTAGAACCATTCTGAGGATTTTGAGAATTCTGATCATAAGAAAGACATCGGTATTTTGGGGGGTTTGGATTTGGATTCGTGACTTCATCAGTGTAGAAGAATGAGGGAAGATAAAATCAGAGCAAGTTTGCTGAAATTTAATTAAACTCAATTCAACAAACATCTATTAAATATCTACCATATTCAAGACACTTTTATAGGTGTGGTGGATGCAGAGATGATACAAGACTGTTTGTAAAGAGTCTCTGATTAAATTTGGGAAATGATCAATATACAAATAGCTAAGATAAAAAAAAATAGTGAAATGAATGCAAAGGCAAGGCACAGGCAAATAGCTATGAGAGAATTTTAAAAAAACCAACCAAAACAAAACAATGATATCTGGACCTGCTAGCCATAGATGGTTTCATGGTAAATACAGTATGATAAAATAATGGAATTTGGCAGACACCCAGGAGCCACACCTGATCGATTTAGTATTGTTTGAATTGGGTGAGAATGAGAAACTAAGTACCTATTTATGGATAATTAGATTGTAGCCACACCTGGCTGGCCCTGAGTGAGTGTTGGTGTAATACTGATGTCAGCAGGGGAACACTCTCAGTCAACCAACTTGAAGGACCTCCCCTTTGGGGGAGGGGGAGAGCAAGTAAGAGGGAGAATCCTGGCTCTGAGAAGCTCTGTTGTCTTTTGGTGAGCTTTGGGAGTGTACTGGAGAGGGACTGCACAGCTTACTCCCATTGAAACAACGGACTCAAGGTGGTGAGTTATTAGAAAGAGGCCAGCTCTTTGAGCTGGCTGAACTGGAAACAAATTTGGGGTTTGAGGCAGTCTTTGCTAGAGCCAGGGAGCATATCCATTTTTCTCTTCCCTTATTTCCTTGTCCCTGGCTTTATTAACTTCACCTTTATTGTAAAATTTATTCCCATTAATAAAACCTGGTTTGTTTGTAGAAAAGAGGCTGTTAATCTCCTTTTTTATTAGTCTGGGAGAAACAACTAAAAAAGGCAGTTTGGAAGGGAGGAAACTTTGGACCTAGAGGTCTCTCATTATTTTCTGAACCCCAATATTATGGTGAGCCACCCAATTAACTCTCCCCATAATAAATTTGGCCCCTAAAATAGTGTTAGATTTGGGAAGGAAACAAGCATCTACTAACCACTTACTACATGCCAGGCAATGAGATAAGCATTTTACAAATGATATTTCATTTAATCCTTACAACAATCCTGGGAAATAAGTGCTATTATTATTCCCTCTTTATAGTTCAGGAAACTGAGGCAGGCAGGCATTAAATGACTTGCCTAGGGTCACACAGTATATGTCTGAAGCTGGATTTGAAGTCAGGTTTTCCTAAATCCAGGTTCAAGGTCCTTTCCTCTGTACTACTTAGCTGCCTCATCAGTCATGAAGAACTTTGGCAGATAGAGATGGGAGTCTCTTTTTACTATGAGGATGGTATAAGCAAAGATGCAGAGAAAGTAGGGAGCAGAACAAAAACAGAGTTTGGAAATTAGTCCAGTTTGGATGGAATGTCAAATATGTGTATGGAAATAGTACAAAACAATAATGTAAAGGTAAATTAGAGACAAACTAGGGAGAATCTTGAATGTTAGAATCAGGAATTTTTACTTAGTAATGGGAAACCATAGCAGTTTTTTTTAATTTGAAAAGTGACATAATAGAAATCAGTCACCAAGAAGTAAAACGCTTTTGGAGAATGTAATTAGTTCTATTGTGTTTATGAACTAAGAAGGGCAAAAACAATTTTGGAGAGGATTATAAGCATGTGGAATAGCTAGTGCAAATCCATGGAGATGGCATGTCATGGTCAAGGAACATGTTCAAATAGATCAGTGTATCTATATTGTAGAGTGTGTTGAAAATTGATTGGAAACATAGGAAAGGGGCCTGTTATAAAGAATTTTAAATACCAAGCAGAAAAGTTTATAATTGATACTGGAGGAGACATAATAAGGAAACATTGAATTAAGGTTTGACATGATCAGATCCTCTGTTCTGAAAATTCACCTTGCTAACTGAGTGGAAAGTGGAGTAGAATGGCAGAAAGACCAGTTAAGATGGCTATTGAAATAGCCCTAGAGGTGGTAATTGCTTGGACTAGGGCAGTGGTTGAGTGAAAGAAAAGAATATAGGATAGACGTTGTGAATGTTAAAATGACAAGATTTGGCAGTAAATTGGATATATAGAAGGTAAGTGAGATTATAGAGTTGAGGATGTCATTGGGATTGCGAGACTTGGAGACTAGTGGACAGTGGTATCCTTGACCATAAAAGGGAAGTTGGGAGATGGGTTTTATGGGGAAAGATAACAAGTGCTATTTTGGACATGTTGAATTTGAGATATGTACAGGATGTTAGTTAAAGGTGTGCAAGAGACAATTGGTGATGCATTGCTCTAACCCAGAAAGAAAGGCTAGGGCTGAATATAGAAATCAGGGAATCATCTGCATACAGCCATGAGAGCTGATGAAGTAACAAGTTAGATAATATAGAATGAAAAGAGAAGATGGCCTGGGACAGAGCCTTGAGGGACTCCTGTTTAAGTAGGCATGAATAAGAACCAGGAAAGGAGACTAGATAGCAGTGATGAGTAAAAGAATAACATGAGAGAGAGTAGTGTAGAGTAGAGGCCTTGTGGAGGCCACCAATACATCCTATTGTGGCCAACCCAAAATGCAACAGAACAAAATGTTACTATGTGGTTTCCTAAGTCAATATGGGCTCACAGGGATCCTTAGGTGTAGTTTAGTGAGCCCTGTTTCTATCTGAGTTTGACACCACTGGTGCAGAGAATCAAATGAGCTAATACTTTTAAAAAATTTAATTTAATCTGATTTAATTTTTAGCTAACACTTTTAAATCACACAGTGGATAGAGCACCAGGCCTGGAGTGAGGAAGTCCAGAGTTCAAATTTGACTTCAGACATTTACTGGCTGTGTGACTATGGACAAGGCACTTAACCTCTGTCCACCTCAGTTTTGTCATCTAAAAAGGACATAATAAAAACACCTACCTCCAAGGGTTGTTGTGAGGACCAAATGAGATAATAATTGTAAAGAACTTAAGACAGTGCCTGGTGTATAATCAGTACTATATAAATATTAGGTAACACCATCATTATCATTATGAACACTTAGAGAATAATTTTTTGTTGTTGTTCAGTTGTGTCTGACTCTTCATGACCCTATTTGGGATTTTCTTGGCAAAGATACTGGACTGGTTTGCCATTTCCTTCTCCAACTCATTTTTACAGATGAGGAACTGAGGTAAACAGGGTGAAGTGACTTGCCCAGGGTTACATAGCTAGTAAGTGTCTGAGGCTGGATTTGAATTCAGGCCTTTCTGACTCCAGGCCTGGCATTCTATGCACTGTACCACCCAGCTGCCCATATAGAATATTTAGGAGCAGGCAATTAACAGTGTCAAACACTCCCAAAGAAGTCAAGATGGATAAGACTTCAGAAAAGCATTTGTCAGTTTAGTGATTATCAGTGACTTTGGCCCATTGCGTGAAGAAAGGGACATGCTATGTTTCATCATCTGTTTTCTGGGATCAATTTTTGTCATTATAATTGCTGAGATCTTAGTTTTCTTTAAACTTCATTTCATCTACTTTATTTCTTCTGATTCTGCTTACTTCATTCTGTAACGGGTCCAGTAAGTCACAAAAGAATAGCTTTTAAAATGGGGACAGGGATAGAAACTGGACCTGTGATTTTATTGGTAGCAGAAACTCACAGCTAAGGAAAGGCCTCTCAATACAAGTTGGCCCTAAGAGGAGTGATAATACTTTTCACCTATTCTAGAGCCTTGTCAGATGTATAGCACTGTAGATTATTTAGATCCAATGAGTTATACAAATAAAAGACTTCATTATTTTAAAGTAATACTTGTTCTTATTTGCATTCAGAGATGTACCATGGCATAGTGAATAGTGCCCTGGTACAGAAATTAGAAAGGTTTGGGTAGGAGTCCTGGCTCTACACCTATTAGCCGTTTGGCCCATTACAAGCCATTTAACCTTTTTTTTTTTTTCTGTGAAATGAGGCTGATAATCCTTTTACTCTCTATCTTGTAAGGTTGGTATGAGCTAAGTGAATTACAAACCTCAAAGTACTATTAAAATGTATTATTTGTTTTTCTTCTGAGAAATAGGGTACAAAACAGTGATAATTTAGCAATTTTAACACACCAATAACCTTTTAGTTCTAATTACACTATTGCAGACTTAGGGAACCAGTTGGAGTTCATGTCCTCTGATCTCGAAACTATGAAAGGAGAGAAAATGCTTAATTATCCCCATTGACCATCAAGGCCCATTAAAAAAAATAACTTTTCAAGATTTCTTAACTTTTTGGCATACTGCATCCCTCTCATTCCTCAACTAATAACATGTCTGATTTTTAGCAGACAGAGCTTTGTCTCTTAAAAAAAAAATCAACATGAGTGATTTAACTTACCCATGAGATGATTAGCAGCTTTGATGATAAAACAAACCAGCAAAGTTCTTGTATTCTTTGCACTCTATACAAAAGTAGGAAGGAATGAATTCCATAAACCCCGCCATGAGTGGAAAGAAGAAATGATGGGGCATGACTTGATTATGCTGATAACCAATCCAGAGATAAGTATAGGTTTACTCATGAGACAGTTTGAAAGTGGTTTGAGGGAAATGCAAAGTGATAAGCAAGGGCCTGATACAGCAAAATACAGGATGCTGGCTAATGCAGTTGAACTAGACCATTGCAGGAAAAGCAAATATTAGATATAACTTGAAGGAAGGCCAATGGAGACAGAAAAATTGGCTTTAAGAAACAGTCATCTGATTCACTTCTTTCAGTTCAGTTCAATCCAATTTTAACTAATTACATTCGAGAAACACTGCTTAATTGCCTCCCATGGATAAGATACTGTGTTAGGTAAAAGATAGATTAGTTGTTGTACAGTTGTTTCATTTGTATCTGACTCTTTGTGACCCTATTTGGGGTTTTCTTGGTAAAGATACTGGAGTGGCTTGCCATTTCCTACTGGAGGGATACAGAGATCATTAAGGATGACCCTTCCCTCAAGAATCACAAGGTCAGGGGCAGTTAGGTGGCACAGTGGATAGAGCACCGGCCCTGGAATCAGGAGGACCTGAGTTCAAATCCGGCCTCAGACACTTAACACTTACTGGCTTTGTGACTCTGGGCAAGTCACTTAACCCCAATTGCCTCACCAAAAAAAAAAAAAAAGAATCACAGGGTCATAGGATGTAGGGATGGAAGAGACCCAAGTCCAATACCATTATTATACAGATGAGAAAGTGAAATCCAGAGTCTACAACCCAGTTGGAGCAAAAAGAGAAGTGCAAAATAACTCTAAGGCTAATCAGAAAATGGTAATACAGAAGATAAGTAGAAAGAGAATGCTAAGCATAGGGATAAATGGCTTCTGACTTTGGAGACAGTATTGCCAAAAAAGGCAGAAAAAAAGAAGTAAATATAGTTCAGATAAAAAGAAAAGAGCTATTTTTTCCCCTCATCAATCCATTGTGCTTCTCTCCCATCCTCATGCCAAGAAAAAAATACTTCCTGTATTTGGATATGAATTTGCACACATTCTTACAATATAACTTTGCTGTAAGCCTCAGTAAGCTTCTTGGTATCAGAAGTGAAAACCATCAAGGGGCCTTATAGATTGAAAGGAATGATTTCCGTACCATATGGTAAAAGCTCGGATAAAAAGCGCTCTGTTTAATTTGCTTTGAAGAAAACTCTGTCTTCTTATTTTTCATTTATTTTCCTTTCTTCTAGAATTCCTTTTCCTTTATTACTCTGAATCAGATCATTACCACTGTTAGTTTATTCACTGATGAGCTAGCTATTTCAGGATTCTGCTGAGGTAATTTTTTTGTGCTCAGATTGCAAATAAATTGTAGTAGTGTTCAAATTAGATATTATGTGGTAGGGAGAAAAAAAACTGCTTTAGAAGGTAGAATAGCTTGTGTATTTTATGAGTGACATGATCATTTAATTGAAATTTGGAGCTGCAAGCAGTCCTTACCTTATAATTGGGCTATGCTCCAATAGGTTACCTGTTAGGAACTCCAGATGTACTTTTATATGGAGTAGCTTGGGGAATTTATACACACACACACACATATAAAATACATAAGACATATATGCATATATATGTATATGTATATTGTTGTTGTTCAGTTGTGTCTGACTCTTTGTGAGCCTATTTGGGATTTTCTTAGCAAAGATATAAGAATGGTTTGCCATTTCCTTCTCCAGCTCATATTACAGAGGAGGAAACTGAGGCAAACAGCATTAAGTGACTTTGTATAGGGTCACATAGTATCTGAAGCCAGATTTAAATTCATGAAGAGAAGTCTTTTTTACTTCAGGCCTCATGTGCTATTCACTCTATCACCTAAGTGCCACATTTATGTATACACCTGTGTGTAAATATACATGCATATATATATAAGCATACATATATGTTTATGTGCATGTATACACATATATTCAGGTATGTGAAGAAGGGAATGGGCTAGCTTGAGGAGTGTTTTATACACACATGCTCACACACATATCACTGGAAAGAGGACTGTGAACTGTGAAATGAGGAGATACAAAGCCCATAGGAAGCCCATATGGTCAGGGAGGCAGGAGGTAGTCAAGGAGGTAGGAGGTAGTCAAATTGGCAAGGTGGTTTAGACTTTACTAAAGTAGAATGGGGACAGAAGCAAAATGGCAATCAGCATGGGTGCAGCCTTTATTTGTCCTCCAGCTACTTTCCTGAGAGAAAATTTCAGTTGTAAAGCCACATATTCTTGTACATAAGCCAGATCTAAGGGCAAGTGGAAAATGTAAATTGAGTAGAGGAAGAATCAGAAACATGGTCAAAGTATAAGAGCTGACAGACATGACAGTGGGCAGAGTGGGACTGAATGGAAAATGAAGAAGGGCATTAGTGTCATAGAACACAGCCAAGACCTTCAGCACTTACCTTAGCTGTGCGACTCTGAGAGACTCACACCTTTTTGTCTCTATTGCGGCAGGAGGGGGAAGGTTGAATCAAAGCCCCTAAATCGTGTTTCTTTGAGTCACTAGGTTGAGACTATCTGCTTTGCATGGGATCTAGGAGCTCTCAGTCCATTTTGGTTGCTTTTATACATTTAGATTTATCCTATCTTAGAGTATGATTAAAGCACTGTATACAGTTATGTTATGCTTTGAGGTATGACTTTTATTGAAATGCAATAAAAAATGGGACAAGGGCAGGAGATTGTTTTAGGTTTTTAAAAAATTTTAACATGGAGACAATGAGAAGACTATGGTTGGATATCTTAAACACACTGAATCTTTACTGATAAGAAGAGTGTTGACACACAAAACAGGCAAAACTAAAATTGAAAGGTAGCCGTCTCTATGAGAGACAGATAGAATTTGTTGCTACCTCTAGAGCTCCCTCTGGAATTGTTTAGATTATATAACCATTGGGGTAAAACATTTAAATGACAGCACAGGATCATTATTAAGAAAGATGAAACAGGTGAATGGCATAACCTGCTAGTTAAATCTGCTTCATAGAGTTACTTTTAAAGGTTTTTTTTTTTTTAAATCATAAATGGAATTAAAGTGGAGGGATAGAGATATTCATGAAGTAGCTACAATAAGATGCTTTCTATGAGACAAATATGGTTCTGATACTCATTTGTTTTTATAGCTGGGCAAAGCCAATGTCTATATCCTCTTGAGGAATTAGGAGGTGTGTTAAAAAAATCCCTTCCATAAAATCAACTTATTAAGACAATGAATTATATAAATACAACTTTTCATATGATTATAAAACAATTTTAACAGAAATGAAAGGTACCAATAATTGGAGAGAGATTCATGATTAATGAGTATTATAACAATATAATAGAAATTATTATACCAGCTAAATTAATATGCAGACCTAGTTCTTTACCTATCAAAATACCAAGGGATTACTTTATAAAACTAAACAAAATAATAATGAAATCTACCTGAAGAAACAGTCAATAATCTCAAGAGAATAATAAAAAAAATTAAAGGGAATAGAGCATTACTTGACCTTAAACTATTTAAAAAGCAATAATTATCAAAACTATTTAGTATTTGTTTAAAAATAGAAAAGTTGAGCAATGGAAAAAAGTTAACTAGATAATAAGACCCAGGAGTAACAAACATAGTAACAATTCTTGAGAACACCAAGAAAACGCACTACTGGGGTAAACACTACTTTTCATTTATTTACCTATTTATTTTTTACCAGAACTGCTTGGAAAATGGGAAAGTCATATGGCAGAAATTGAGTTTAACTTACCATCTCTTCTATCATCTAACACAATGATGTTTAAATAGATATATGACCTAAATATAAAATGTAACACCATGAAAAAAATTATAATGGAAGAAAATACTTTTCATAATTATGGTTAGAGTTAGGATTATTAAGCAAAGAAAGGACAGGTGGAGTGTGGTGGCTTATATGTATAATCCCTGTTACTATGGAGGCTGAGGATGGTGGATCATTTGAGCTCAGGAGTTCTGAACTGCAGTAGAGATAAAGAGATAAAGTCTACATTGAGTAGAGCACAGATATGGGGAGCCCCCAGAAGTAGGGGGCCATCAGGTTACATCTGGAGGAATGAGCCACGTCAGGCTGGAAATGCAGCAGCTTCTAAGATGATCAGCAGTGGGACCACTATAGTTTCAACTTGGGTAAGATAAGGAAAATAGAGATAATCGTAAAAGATAAAGTGGACAATTTCAATTGCTAAAGATTAAAAAGCTGAAAGAACAAGGTTCTTCTGAAAGAAAGAGGTAGGACACAGAATGTGTGAAGTGAGTCAAACCACTGTTTGGTCATCATTTCCTTTAAACCCTAATGGAGAAAGTCCAGGATCATGAGCCCAAGAGTCTTGGAAAGAGACCACTACAAAACCTGGAAGTCATCATGAAGTGAGCAACCCCTTTGGAGAAAGGCCTTGTCTTCCTGACTACTACCACCCTTAGGAGAGACCTGGAGATTGTAGCCATATCCACTATACCAGTCCTGCTTCCAGTCCCCCCAACAGCCATTATCCAGAGGAGAAACTCATGTGGATACTTAGCAACTATTTCTGATGGTCCTTTAGCCCCTGCCTAGACATAGCTACTAAAGACCTAGAAAAGAATATTCTCACCAGCAATGTCCTTGGCATTATCATATTATCCATAATAGACATAGTGTCTACCTGATCCACTTAACTCTCATCTCTAAGAAGCTGTAGGATGTACAGTTTAACCCCTATGTGTTAAACCAGGCTGAAAGGAACCAGTAAGTCTCGAGCCCATTGGTGAGTTAGGGTAGTGTCTACTCCAAGCATACGAAGACTTCCCTTTGTGGAACGGGCAGATGAGAACAATTTCCAATGGCCATGAAAGCAGATAAAGCTGGAAAGTGTGAGCACTTAGAGCTTGGTTAGACATGGAAGACACCAAGGACATCCACTGTATCTCAAGCCATTACCAGTCATCTTAACTCTGGCCTGCCTCTGAACTATGATGCCTCTGGAGAGAGAGTGAGGCCTACAACTTTGTTCAATTCTGCTTCACTTAAATCTAATTTATGCACAAATCAAAAGACATCACCCGGGGGCAGCTAGGTGGCGCAGTGGATAGAGCACCGGCCCTGGAGTCAGGAGGACCTGAGTTCAAATCCGGCCTCAGACACTTGGCAGTTACTAGCTGTGTGACCCTGGGCAAGTCACTTAACCCCAATTGCCTCACTTAAAAAAAAAAAAAAGACATCACCCATATCATTTTACCATTTTTACCTATCTCAGTCTTATAGCAACAGATAAGTGACAAAGCAGCAGGTATGGATACGTTGTGAGCTGTAGTCACAACCCTGCACACAGGTTCCCCAGGCCATAGGGTCATCTTTTCATTGGAAGCAGCAGTGGGATTCAGCAGGCCTCTGGGTGTCTGAGCAGCCCTTTAAGAACTGCACTGCTCACCTCCTGGTGTAAGGAAGGAGATAGAAAAGGTATACTATGGATAAGTTCACTTACCTTGGCAGTATACTTTCCATGGATGTACACATTGATAATGAAACTGACGGACATATTGCTAGCGCTAACTCATTTTTTGGAAGGTTCTGAAAGAAGAGGTGGGAGAGAAGAGGTATTAGACTGACTACCAAAATGAAGGTCTACAGAGCCATTGTACTGACCTCATTGTTGTATGCCTGTCAAACCTGGACAGAATACCAGTGACAGGCCAAGAAACTGGATCACTTTTATTTGAATTATCTTAGAAAGATTCTGAAGATCACTTTGGCAGGATAAGGTACTGGACACTGATGTACTTTCTTGAACTAAACTGCCAAGCACTCAAACTCTACTGCAGAGAGTGCAACTCTGATGGGCTGGCCATGTTGTTTGAATGCCAAACACACATTTGCCTAAAAGACTATTTTATGGAGAACTCACAGAAGGCAAGTGCTTACATGGAGGTCAGAAGAAGCGATACAAGGACACTCTCAAGGTCTCCCTGAAGGACTTTGGAATTGATTGTGTGACATGGGAGATGCTGGCACAAGACCACCCATCATGACATGCCTGCCTCAAAGAAGGTGCTGTGTTCAATGTGTGAAGCAAAATTGAAGTAGCTCAAAAGAAATGCAAGACATGTAAATTGAAAGAATCCACCCCAAGTAACCATATGGACTATTTGTGTCTGACCTGTGGTAGAGTATTTTGAACTCATATTGGTCTGATCAGTCATGGTCAGACATACTGTAACTTGATTTTAACATAGTGATGTCATTTTGGTCCTCTTTGAAAATGGAGGACAATAACCAACCAACCAACCAATGGACATGACTTTATTTGAATTTCTTTTTATTAACAGAAATGGCATTAAAGATTTGTTGTCTTTTGCTTTGCTGCTGTGAATTGGCCTACTTGTTCTGGAAAAACAATTTTACATTATACTATAAACATCTCAAAAACATGTATCCTTTGATTCAACAATACAATGCATAAAACTGTACACAGAAGAGGTAAAAGTCCTATATATACTGCACAAAAAATTAATTATTAATAAGTATATCTAACCTGGAAAATTATATAATTTTGGATTTATGAAAAATTATAACTACATGAAAAATGATAAGTTTAGAGAAATTATAATTGGGCCGTAAGTCCCATCTGGGTCGCCATTCTAATGAAAGAATATTTTAAATGACTAGGGCTAATTTGGGGGGACTAATTTGCTTGGGGGTACTTAATCTGGGGACTCTTGACTGTTTGACTATCTGACTGCTATTAATTTAATGTGGGCCGTTTATAAAGTTCCACCACACTGCTCCACTCCCAAATTGATAAGCAAAATATTAAGAAGCCTCTTAACTAAATAATCAAAGCAGAGTTTATTTATGAGATACTATTCAAAATTAAGAATACAGGGAAATAAAATGTACAACCTGACTGTATTGTGATGCATCTCTTTCCCACCTGCTGCACTTCGAACTTCTTGAATACAATAGGGGCCTTAGTTGTCTCTTGCCTTAGGGCACTCAGTCCTTTATTCTAACTCCAAGCCCCTTTCACTTTGTAAATCCCCCTGCTTCTAACTTTCCTCTCCTTACTGCCACTGCTGAACCCCTGTGTTTCTCTCTCACCGACCTTCTATCTGTCTGCTCCGTCAGTCTGCCCTTCGGCCTCTCTTTTCTCTGCTCCTAGTCCTTCTCGTCTTCTCCTGCATCCTTGTAGCCCCGTCTCTAGTCTGCCGCGCTCCAACCTTTCTAATCTCATCAGCCACCGCTTGACCTCTTCTCCGCCTTGTCTCGTCCGTCAGACCCCTCTGTCCTTGTCCCCCTCCTGAGTCTAACCCTCAGGTCTCTATATACCTTTTCTTTTCTCCACTCAAATCTCGGGGCTTCCTGCGCCCCCACAGACCAAACTAATCTGCCAGCCAGGGCTGTGGCTGGTGGGGGGGCGGGGTTTGCGCTTCAGCCTCACGTGTCTCAGCACAGGTTATCTGGGATCTTTCAGATAGCTCTGCTCAGGTCAGAGGGAGCTGGGGGCTTTTTTTCCCCCCAGCTGTCTGACCTGGCGTCTTGTACAGCCCATGGGGCTTTTTGGCTCAGCTGAAGCTGAGGAGGAGGGGCACCAGCCCCTCCCACACAGAAGAGACCCTGAAGGCCTAAGGCTTTCCAATCTCAGCCCAAAGGTAGGGTCCCCAAATCCAAATAAATTTCCACAATACATATATTATACACACACATGTAAACATACATACACATACATATATATGCAAACATACATCTATATACATGTGTGTATGTGTTTGTATACATATGTGTCTCTGTATATTTATAATTATTATCTTTCTTTTTTTTTTTTTGTAGCAGGCAGCTGAAGACAAAGTGAGGATCCATCAACTGGGGAATAAATGATCACCCAGGGTATCAGTAGGGGTCTTATGAAATTGGGAATTCCTAGCTGAAAGGGAAGAGAGGAGTTTCCCAGGCAATAGTTTGGGATCTTTGTTTGAGTGTCTTTGGGGAGGTGGGCAATAGCTATTTGAAGTGGATATAGCTACCTTTATTTACCTGTAGAGGAATACCAAAGGGCCAATCTCATGGGAGTGACACTGTTCTCTGTTTTACTTAAAATTAGAGAGATTTTTTATTTTTTATTAAATTAATTTTATTAAATTTTAATTAATTAATTCATATTTATTTTATTTTTAAAATTTTAGTTTTTTAATTAATAAAAATCTATTATCTTCTTCTCTCCTCCTCATCCATTGGTTGGAAAAAAAGAAAAAAATGTAACAGAATTGAATAGTGAAGTGAAACAAATACCCATATTGGTCACGCTGAAAAAATATATTTCATTCTGAACTCAAGTACAGCAGCTCTTTGGCAGGAGGTAGCTAGCATGCTTCATCACCATTACTCTGGAATTGCAATTGGTCATTTAGAGGGCATCTTTTAAAATTCCCACCTTTAAATAATTAATCATTCCTCTATAGTTGTTGTTTCATCCATGCTAATTGAGCTCTACACATATTAACACATATGAGATTTTATATATTTATTGAATTCAAGAGCTGGCAAGTACCAATAGAGAGATATGACTAGAGATCCACTATATTAATCTCCTCTCCATCTAAACTAAGAGAGGTAGTAATAGGTGGGCTATAGGCAGAACCTTTTTAACCTCTTATCTGTTTCCTATTGTCACTATGAGTATAGAACCTTAGAAAACTTTCAGAATTGTGTGCTTGTTTTAGGGAAAATTATCTCTCCTTCCTCAGCACAGTAAAATTTTAGTAAGGCAGAAAACTATATTCACTTACATTATGGGCTTCTATGGGCTCACAACCATTTGCGATATATAATTTTTTTCCTATGGAAAAATGTGTTCCAAGTGCCAAACAACCAAGTCCCAGATCTTTTTGAATATAACTTCTTAGTCAATTAGAGCTGCTTGTATTTTAATTATTTGGAATCCGATAATGCGTTTTTCATTTTTAAGGTAAAATATTTTTATTTTGTTAAATATTTCCCAATTGTGTATAAATTTTTTAACATTTATTTTTTAAAATTTTGATTTCTAATTTCTTCCACTCCCTTCCACCAAAACCCCCACTCATTGAGAATACAAGTAATATGATTATAATTATTAAATAGTACAAAACATATTTCCATAATAGTTATGTTGCAAAAGAAAATACTTACAAAAAATCCCAAGAAAAATAAAAAAGCAAAAAAAAGTATGTTTCAATCTGTAGTCAGAATCAATCAGTTTCCTTTCTGGAGGTAGCTAGCATTTTTTTTATTATGGGTCCTTTGGAATCTGACAATGCATTTCTTGTGTATGACAACTCTTCTTTCAGGTAAAGGGAACAAATATTTATTAAGCACCTCTGCATGCTAGGCTACTACATTGCTCAGTACTTCACAATATTCACTTCAAATATTATTTCATTTACCCAGAACATTCCTTCCTGACTATGATGAAAAACAGATAATTTACCAGGAGGAGTTCTAATGCCTTTAAGTCAAGTATTAGATTCTGTGGTCATTCAAATTGTTGAATTGTATAAGATATAACACTAATTATAATAAAGTCTTCAGTTTCTGGTTTTTATCAAGGATGTGATGAATATTCTGAACTATGGGAACTTTCTTGTTATTGCTTCAGAATGATCAATGATCCTTTGAGTGATTGCAAGCACAGCAATCTCTGGAATGGTTACCCCAAATAGGGTTGGCCAAATAGTGATGCTGGTAGAAAGGAAAAGTAATTTATTGTGAAATAGCTAACTTCCTGTACATGTTTAAAAAATAAAATAATGAAGTATTCCAACAATCAAGTCTATCATTTTGTAGATCCTTGTCTTAGTGATACAATATCATGTAGTATGTCATTTTTCAACAACTCGAAGGCTTCATTTTATTTACCTATCATCCACCCATCAAGCTATTCATTCATTCATGCATGCATGCATTCATGCAGGAGATTCAGTATGACATAATACATAGCAGGCAGCCTTCCAATCAGGAAGGCCTGGTTCAAGTCCTGCCTCTGAGAAATGGTAGCTGTGTGACCACACACAAATCACTAAACTTCAGTGCCCTTGGTAGCTCACTACAATCTTATAAATGAGTTATCAATCTGTATCCACAGAGGGAGTTTCCAATATACTTTGAGGTCCAAGGTCCAGATTCCCTCATAATTGATATAATTTAAAAAGGTATTCAATCTTGCCCACTGAGAAAACATTCAAATACAGAGAAGTAAAAAAAAAGATTGTACATGAAACATATGTCCATTCTTTAGAATTTGGGTTTTTATTTAGTATTTTCCCTAATTGCATGTAAAAACATCCATTTTAACATCCATTTTAAAAACCGTGAGTTCCAAAAATTCTCTCTTCCTCCCCCTGTACCCTTAGAGAAACCTAGCAATTTGATATGATATACATGTGTAACCATGCAAAACATTTCCATATTAGTCATGTTGTAAAAGAAAACAGACCAAAAACCTCAAGAAAAATAAAGTAAAAAATTGTTTTTCAATCTGTATTCAGATACTATCAGTTCTTTCTCTGGGGATGGATAACATTTTTCATCATAAGTGCTTCAGAGTTGTCTTGAATCACTGTATTGCTGAAAATAGCTAAGTCATGTATGGCTGATCATCTTACAATATTGCAATTACTTTGTATACAGTACATGTCACTTTGCATCAGCTCATGTAAGTATTTTTAGGTTTTTCTGAGAGTATCCTGATCATTTCTTATAGCACCATAGTATTCCATAATAATCACATACCACAATTTGTTCAGCCATTCCCCAATTGATGGGCATCCCCTTGATTTCCAATTCTTTGAAACCAGAAAAGAGCTGCTATAAATATTTCCATACATATAGGTTCTTTTCCTTTTTGTTTTTTATCTCCTTTTGGATACAGACATAGTAGTCATATTGTTATGTCAAAGAGTGTTCATTGTTTTATAGCCCTTTGGACATTTTTCCACATTGCTCTATAGAATTTTTGAATCAATTTAGAATTCCAACAACAGTGCATTGATGTCTCATTTTCCCCATATCATCTTCAAAATTTTCCATTTTCCTCTTCTGTTCTATTAGCCAATATAATAGATATAAAGTAGTGTTCAAGAATTATTTTGATTTACATCTCCAATCCATAGTGAGTTAGAGCATTTTTTTTTCATATGGCTATAGATAGCTTTGATTACTTCAACTGAAAACTGTTCCTATCTTTTGATCATTTATCAATTGAGGAATGGCTCTTATTTTTATAAATTTTACTCAGTTCTCTATATGTTTGAGAAGTGAAGCCTTTATCAGACAAACCTTCTTCAAAATTTTTTTTTTCGTGAGGCAATTGGGGTTAAGTGACTTGCCCAGGGTCACACAGCTAGTAAATGTTAAGTGTCTGAGGCTGGATTTGAACTCAGGTCCTCCTGACTCCAGGGCCAGTGCTCTATCCACTGCACCAGCTAGATGCCCCTTTCTTCAAAAATTTTAAATGACAAGGTTCTTAGAAGTTATGAATATCATCTTCCCATTTAAGAATATAAATAATTTGGAGGTCGGTAGGTGACACAGTGGATAAAGCACTGGACCTGGATTCAGGAGGACCTGAGTTCAAATCTGGCCTCAGACACTTGACACTTGCTATGTGACCCTGGTCACACAAGTCATTTAACCCTCACTGCCCTGCAAAAAAAAAAAAAAAGGAATGTAAACAGTTTAACCAATTTAAGTCCCCTAAGATTTCCTTTTCCTGCTTACCTTTTTATGCTTTCCTTGAGTATTGTACTTGAAAGTCAAATGTTCTATTCAGCTCCGCTCTTTTCATCGCGAATTCCTAAAAGTCCTCTTTTTCATTGAATGTCCATTTTTCCCCTTGAAGGATTATACACAGTTTTGCTGGGTAGGTGATTCTTGGTTGTAATTCTAGTTCCTTTGTCCTCCAGAATATAATATTCCAAGGCCTCCAATCCTTTAAAGGAAAAACTGCTAATCTTGTATGATCCTGACTATAGCTCCATGGTACTTGAATTGCTACTTTCTGGTTGCTTACAATATTTTCTCCTTGACCTAGGAGTTCTGGAATTTGGTTATCATATTCCTGAGAGTTTTCATTTTAGGATGTCTTTCATGAGGTTATCAGTGTATTCCTTCAATTTCTATTGTATCCTCTCATCGTAGATTATCAGGGAAATTTTTCTTGCTAATTTCTTGAAAGATGATGTCTAGGCTCTTTTTTTATTTATTTATTTTTTTAGTGAGGCAATTGGGGTTAAGTGACTTGCCCAGGGTCACACAGCTAGTAAGTGTTAAGTGTCTGAGGCCAGATTTGAACTCAGGTACTCCTGACTCCAGGGCCGGTGCTCTATCCACTGTGCCATCTAGCTGCCCCTAGGCTCTTTTTTTGATGATGACTTTCAGGTAATCTAATAATTTTAAAATTATCTCTCCTGGATCTATTTTCCATGTCAGTTGTTTTTCCAATGAGATATTTCATATTGTCTTCTATTTTTAATTATTTTGGTTTTGTTTTATTGTTTGTTGATTGCTCATAAAGTAATTAGCTTCCATTTGCTCATCAAGGAATGATTTTCGGGCAGCTAGGTGGCGCAGTGGATAGAGTACCGGCCCGGAGTCAGGAGGACCTGAGTTCAAATCTGGCCTCAGACACTTAAAACTTACTAGCTGCGTGACCCTGGGCAAGTCACTTAACCCCAATTGCCTCACTAAAATAAAAAAAGAAAAAGGAATGATTTTCTTAAGTGAGCTTTTGTGTCTCCTTTTCAATTTAGCCAATTCTACTTTTTAAGTTTTTTTTTTTCTTGAGTAAAATGTTGTGCCTTTTTCCATTTAGCAAATCCTGCTTTTCAAGGCATTTCTCCTCATTGGTTTTTTGTACTCCTGTTATCATTTGGCTTTGTCTGTTTTTTTAAGGTGTTTTTTCTACGGTATTTTTTTTTTCTGTGTGTGTCTCCTTTACCAAACTGTTGACTCTTTTTTATTTTAATTTTAATTAAAAAAAATTTTTTTTAATTTTTTGGGCAGGGCAATGAGGGTTAAGTGACTTGCCCAGGGTCACACAGCTAGTAAGTGTCAAGTGTCTGAGGCCAGATTTGAACTCAGGTACTCCTGAATCCAGAACCAACGCTTTATCCACTATGCCACCTAGCTGCCCCTTGTTGACTCTTTTTTAATGATATTCTTGCATCACTCTTATTTCTCTTTCCATTTTTTCCTCTACCTCACTTACTTGATTTTCAAAATCCTTTTTGAGCTCCTCTATGGCCTGAGATCAATTCATATTTTTCTTGGAAGCTTTGGATGTAATCGTTTTTACTTTGTTATCGTCTGAATGTGTGTTTTGGTCTTCCTTATCACTATAGTAACTTTCTAAGATCAGAATTTTTTTTTGTGTTGTTTGCTCATTTTCCCCAGCCTATTTCTTGATTTTTAACTCTTCATTAAAGTGGAGCTATGCTTCCAGGGTGGATGGCACATTGTCACAAGCTTTAGGGGTTTTGTGCAGCTGTTTTCAGAGATACTTCTATGGACCTTCAAGTTTTTAGTTCTTCCAATGAGTATTGTGAGTGAGATTTTCCCCATCCCTTAGTTATAAGAGATTTACTATAGTTATAAGTGATTTGATTAAGATAATAATCAATATATTAACTAAAAAATTGTGATTTATTCTATTTCATATAGATTGCATAAGCTTAAAAGGTTAAGTCTTTTCCCATATTTCTTAATTTTCCAATGCCAAGCGTTAGGTAATATCACAAGATCTAGTATTCAGCAATACTATATTTTAATAATCACGAGTGCCTATAAGAGTTCACGCTGTTGACCAGTGGCCTAACAATGATCCACCCTATTGTTATCATAATGCTGTCATTTATAGTCATTTAGGTAGTTCCTCATATTTCCTAAGAATATGTTTTAATTTTAGAAGTACAACTAATGATATAATACTGTACAAGTGTAACTTTGGAAGGGTATATAAACCTATGAATTTTGTAATTCTGGGTCTTTCAGGCCCAATGCCTGGATGACCGGATTTATTGGGAGGCTAAACCCCAACCTATTGGCTTTGTTGGGGGACTAACCCTCTCTCAATAAACCTATTTGCTTCAGCCTGGAAACTTTGTTGTTTTTGTTCTTTTGTCGGACTTAAAAATTGTCCCGACAGTATGATCTAAGGAAAGATGTGTTTACTATTCTTCTGGCCCATGTTCTGATCTGTGAGCAACCATAAGCCCTCTTTTCTGCCCTAGAACTGTGAGGAGGGTCTCAACTCCACTGCAGTTACAAGCTCTAGTATGCTAGTGCTCCTCCCTGCCCTTGGACTACCACCCTGGACTGTAACCTGCATCTGAGAATGGGCAAAGTGAGGGACTTGCCTCAGTGCCAGCAAAGAACCTCCTGTAATCTTCTTCTGATCAATTTTTGGAACTCCTTATCATCTGTCTGTTGAGAGCTCCAGAAGCAGTCACTGCCACTGTTGATTCACTGGCTCCCAAGGCCTGCTCCTGGTTTGCTGGGGCCAGGTCTGTGCTGGTATGGCCTGCACTAGACTGTGTTTCACTCTCACCTGGGTCCAACAGTTCTTTCTTGGCAACCTTCTAAGATTTCTTTGGCTGGAAAATTATTTTATCCTGTCCTTTTGTGGGTTCTGATGTTCCAGGAATTATCTTGTGGCCTTATTTAAAGGTATTTGGAGGGATTTGGGGGAGAGCTCAGGTGAGTTGCTGCTTTTCCTTCACCATCTTGTCTCTGCCCCCTAAAATTTGTTTATATGTATATATATATATATATATATATATATATGTATATATATATATATATATATATATATATAGAGAGAGAGAGAGAGAGAGAGAGAGAGAGGGTGTTAAGATGTTGAGAACAATATCCTATAAAGAAATAGTTTAGAGTGCATACCATGTTCTTTTCTCAACAACTTTTCTCTGGCACATTTTGTCTTGCTTCTGTGATGATGATGATGATGATGATGATGATGATGATATGAAAAATAATAACAAAGAATGAAGAAAAATGAAAAAGTTTGAGGAAAAATAAAAAGAAAGAAAAAGAAGACATTTTAAACAGGTATTGTCACTCTATACTTCCTTCAGTCAGTATTATTCCCATTATTTCTTTGTA
Source organism: Dromiciops gliroides (assembly GCF_019393635.1). Lineage (NCBI taxonomy): Eukaryota > Metazoa > Chordata > Mammalia > Microbiotheria > Microbiotheriidae > Dromiciops > Dromiciops gliroides. The sequence goes on along the minus strand of NC_057861.1, from coordinate 266,738,091 downwards.
TCCTTCACCTATGCCATTTCTTACTGTGAGATAATCTTTCTTTATGTTCACTAACCAAAATTTGTTCATTCCTCAATTGGCCACAGCAATTTTATACAGCTGAAATTAAGTTGCACTTAAAGGGCAGACTTGAATACCAATGAGTTTAATGTGGAAAGGTGGGGGGAGGTAGTCCTGTGACTCACTTCTTTGCCTGGATCACAGTAAGAGTTTGCGGGCTGATTGGATGGTCATTTTTAGGATTAACTCATAGAGCTACTTCTTTTTATTGAACTGAGGTTAGGGACTCTGAGGAGGGGCTGAGGGCAATTACTTGTATTTACTATATCCAAGATAAGGCTCTGACCTTGGGAATAAATGTTTTTTGGAGTCTAGAGATAAAAATTTTGATTGGTGCATGCCAAAGAGGAAATTGTTTGCCATTTCTGCCAATGAAGAAAACAAAAAACAAACTAGAGATGTAGAAAAGGGAAAGGGGATAAATATTCCAGCAGTATATATTTCCATAAAAGTTAACACCCAACCTTTGTTTCCTTTGAACCACAAGGATAGAGTAACTGGGTCCCTGAGGAAGCATGCCAAGAGTAGTTTATATAAAGAGAGGGAAAATCACAGAAATAGCAGTACCCAGTGAGAGGGTATGTGAACCACAGCTCAGGGTGAACTTCTAACTCGCAGTACAAACTTGTTTTGCATCCTTGGTGTTTTCATTTAGACTGTTAGAATAGAACTCTTGCTTTTCAAATAAGTAATCTCTTTCTTTAGGCTTTAGAAGTGGATCAGATGAGTCGGGAAAGTGGGATGGACAGAATATTTTGTTCAAAACACAGTGGAAAGGGTAGGAAAGTACAGGTGGAGAAAAGAATATGGGAAAAGATAAGATTTGATCTCAGCAACATACTTTGGAGTTTTACCTTTGCTCCCATGATAGGCAAATTTCCTTTGCAGGGTTGTCCACACATCCCCAGGAGACATGCCAGCCTGGTTTTATTTTGAAAAGCAACTGACAACTGGGCAAACAATGTCTTTTCATAAATGTGTACCATCAAGGTTTCTCCCTGTAAACAAAACCTGTAGAGGACATGTCAGTGACCCTAATAACAGAACTTACTTCCTTTTGGGATAGCTGGCAAAGTCAGATTAATACTAGTGAGAATATTCTTTGTTTACTTTTTCAGTTAAAATAACGTTATTTTTGTTCAGTTGTTCAGTAGTATCTGACTCTGTGACCCCATGGACCATATAGCATGCCAGGTCTCACAGAATCTGTCCAAGTTCATGTTTATTGCTTCCATGTCACTATCTATCCATCTCATCCTCTGCCATCCCCTTTTCCTTTTGCCTTAAACCTTTCAATTCTTTTATTAAAAAAAACCAACACCTATATACTTTTGCCATTCTTCTAAAGAAGGAGTTAATTACCTTGAGATAAAACTCTATGTGATATATAATAAAATGTTTGAATGATTACATATTTCTAGGAACAAAATTCCAAGAAAATATTTCATAACATTCTCCTTAGTGATTTTTTAGGAAGCCATGTTGTAAGAGTGGGACACACACATTTATTTGTTTTGCTTCATTTTTTTTATTATTAAGAAAATATTAAACATTTTTTGCTTCAAGAAAAAAATATACTTACCCTCTCTCATAAAATGTCTCTCTGAATAAATATGAATATATAACACATATGTATGTATATAAGCTTATACATAAATACACACATACATGGTCTTGGTCATTTACTGCTAGGGCAAGCCTATAATGAAGAATTCCCTTTCATGTAAATGCCAACTTGCTTTTGGAAACAGTTTTAAAGTCAAATTCCACATTTGGGTACTAGCTTAATTCTTTAGTGCTTGATACATTTAAGAGAATGATAATTTTCCCTTTGTATGTGCCTCAGGGGCAATAAATGTGATTATAACATCACACAGCATTTCATAGCTTGGAGATGCCATATTTCATTATGCTGATGCATATTTTCTTCATCATTATGGTACTATAGTATTGGGATATTTGAACATTATGACTAGCACCAGGTTACCTCTGTGAGGCTCTTCCAAGTAAGCAGAGTTTTACCCTAATACAACTAATTATTTAAACCTTGCTTCCTGTACCAGCAATTTCAATTTCCTTATCTATAAAATGGAGATAATATTTTCCCTTGATATTTCACAGGGCTGTGGAATTACAGAGATAATTTCAGTTAGACAATGTATAAATGTCTTAAGAATGAGACTTAAAAATTGTTTTTTCAAAGACAAGAACTGAACCTGACCTTATGTAATGTTGATGGATTTTCCACAAGGAGATTTTTGACCTGGTGTCTGTAAACATTTTATAGTAAATTGGCTTTCTCAATAGTTTTAATCTTCAAATAGGTTGATAGTTTTAGGAAGTATTGTTAATCAATGTTTTAAAGGGAGAAGTAGATCAGATATACCTCAAGTATACATGAGTGTGCATATTTTTGCTTGTTTTTAGATATAGATCACTTCAATTTAACACCTCTTTATTAAACTTACAAAGTAGTAATTTTTCCTATGTGAGGATCAACTGAGATAATAATATACATAATTTTTATAATCATAAATATTTTATAAATGTAAGCTGATTTTATATACACAAAATCTTAAATTTAGTCAATATAAAGTTATTTAATTTACCTAATTTGGTCATTACAATGCTAATTATTTCAGAATCAATAAGAATCACTTTTTCATTATTCAGAAAATAAAACATTTTTGCTATAAGAATTTGAAAAGATATTCTTTTAGGATAAACTTTCCTTTCTTCTTATTTTTTACAAGTAGCCAGCAGATTCTTTTTTATATGGGCCCCTCCATGGCTTGACCTCTTTCCACTGAACATCATGTGAAATAGAAAATCTTAAAAATAACTATTAGCTATTCTACTAGCAAAACCAAGCAGCTTCAATGATGCCACATGATTATCTACTAACAAGAAAGAAAATGAAAGCACTGGTGAAGCCAGTATGGCAGGAATATTTTTTTTACTATGTTTTTTCTTAGGAAATGAAGGAAACCATTGTTATAGTAATGCATATATTTATATAATATTTCCCACATAATATTTCTCTATATTAATGTGTATGTGTTTACATGTGCATATGTTTATAGAGAAAATCATGTGCATATATATGTGTATATAATATATTATTACATATAATTAGATTTATCATAGGCAAAATACAAGTTTGACTCCCTGATGAATAACTATTATGGGGAAATAAGGGGTGGGGTGTTCAAATCAGGTTAGGGTATTTTCAGGGTAGAAAGTCTCTCTAACAATGCAGATTGGCCATTCATCTATATTTTAGATTCTTAGAGAATTTCCTGGTAGAACTGAGAAGTTAATGACCTGCCCATGGTCATGTAGATCTTATCTATGAAAGTTAGAACTTGAACCTGAGTCTTTCTGACTGCAAATCCAGCCCTTTATTTGTTCTACCATGCTGTCTCTCAAGAATAATAGATTGTAAATAATAATAAAATTGTAATGTCACAAGCCCTGTGTTGGACTGGAAGGAACAATGGCTTTGGCATAAGAAGACTTGGATTCAGATTTCAACTTTTCCACTCACTGATTTTGTGACCTTGGGCAAGTCATTTCATCTTTGTGGAGCCACAGTGCCCTCTCATCTGCAAGACTAGGTGATTTCTCTAGTTTCTTCCAACTCTGATATTCTATGGCCCTACAAGTATGCAAGGAACAGTGCTTAGCATTGTGCCTAGTACTTAATAGATACTTTATGCTAGTTGACTGGTGGCTATAAAATAAAGGACTAAGTGTCCTATGAAGTGTGTAGAATTAGTCTAAAGAGTATACTAAGGGATGATTGTAAAGTGTTTCTCCAGTATAAGGTGGACTCAAAGCCTGGAAAAATTTGCAGGATGCATATGAAAGGCCAAGAATAAAACTAGGCAAGGGGAATGCAACAACCTTAATCTCTGGGCTCCTTGTTATTATTTCACTTTTTCTCCCTTCTGTTAATTTGCTTGGGAAAAAAAAAAGAGATTTGGAGTTAAAAACTTCCCATTCTCCCCAATCCTGAGAACTATTGGATGCTCATTGGAAAAGTAGTAGCCACTAAAGGGATGTTGACTGAGAACAGATTAGTCAGTGGAAACTATCAAGGAATTACATGGACTTTCTGACCTCAAGGCAGAATGAGACCTTGGACAAAAACAGAGACCTTGTTTACTAGGAAATATAGATAGACAGACAGACAGATAGATAGATTGAATTGAGCCTGAGAATACCAGTTAGCTGAGGCATCTCTGTATTTCAAGGAGCTTGGCATCTTGATTGAGGAAGCTCCTTCTGGGTAGAAAATGCCCATTCTTGGCAGTTTGGAAAAATAGATAAATCTTTAATTGGTATGAGAGTAATCTTTCTTTTCTAAAAGATTTATATCTATAGATAAAACCTAAGAGAAATGTGGCAGAGTTCATTCCTGCTATGATGAAGCAGCATCTCTAGCTGAAACCAGATACTGGAAACAAGAGAAGTACCCAAATCTCTTGTCTGGGGGCAACTAGGTGGCACAGTGGATAAAGCACTGGCCCTGGATTCAGGAGGACCTGAGTTCAAATCTGGATTCAGACACTTGACACTTACTAGCTGTGTGACCTTGGGCAAGTCATTTAACCCCCATAGCCCTGCCAAAAAAAAATATCTGCCCAGTGGAGCCATGGCTGACAGTAGCTATCAGCAGCCATGGGACCATTGGCACAGTATCTAAGCAGATCAGATGTTTTACCTTTGTATATGCTTCTGAATTCATGTTCATCATGTGTTTTCAGTCTTTCCATGAATGGTATAGGTTTTTTGGAGAAATAAGTCCCAGGTCTATGGTAGAAATGATTTATTGCTACTTTTCTTACTTTGCTATGTCAGTAAATACCTTTAATTTGAATGATTACTTCTGGCTGACGAGTAAGGGTAAATGTATTTGTAGGTACTAATAAGCTATAGTTTGAGATAGATGTGAACCAATAGAGTACCTTGAAACTGACATAGTCTTCTCTGGGAGAGCCACTGTTTGAGTTGAAGGGTATTGTTAAATACTACATAAGAACTTAATACAATCTTCTGAAATATCTGTTTACGTTGTGGACTATCAACAAACCCTTTAGAATAACTAACTATTATGATGAGTTTTTATAGATCATTTCCCCTAAAGAGAAGGGGGTTTATAAGCAGCTCAAAATAGAGGTAACGATTGGAAATTAGGTAGGCAATCTTGGTAGGCCAGCTTCACTTAGCTGCCACATGCCATGTGGACTGAGGAGCTAGAGAAGAATATGAAATGCCAGAATTGGCACTCATCTCTCAATGCTGTGGGGAGGTAGCTGAGTTATATATAACATAGAAATGGTAAGTTGATAGAAAACAAGAGTACTTCTATGACACTAAAGAACATGATTCCGCTGGGGAAAAATGTCAGGGAAGTGAAAATTATTTCACTGAAAATCAATAAGAAAATGGGAATCACCTATACACATACCCACCAGATACTTTGGAAGTCTTTTACCTCCCAGAGAAATCTATAGTTTAGAGAACAGTCATGGATTTAGAGTCAGAGAACCTAAATTTGAAATCTCAGCTCTATTATATATACATAGCCATGGATGACCTCGAGCAGGGTATTTCCCATTCCTGGGATTTCCTAATCTGTCAAATGATTATAGAATCTGTCCAAAGGATATAAAAGTATCAAACTACCACCGTGTTGTGGCCTGAACCAGATTGGAAATGTTTAAGTAAATAGGAATACAATACAACGCAGATAGTGCTAATTTGTGGTTTTCTAGGTCAATGTGTGACTTGCAGGGATCTGTTTCTATTTGGGTTTGATATGACTGGACTAGGAAATATTCTAAATTCCCTTCCAGTTATAAATTCTAGGGTTTTATTAACTTTAAAATGAGTTATCTTTCCCACTTTTTACTGCTCATTCCCCTCCCCTCAGATACTTTAACTTGCTTAGATTTTACTTTGGGAAAGAAGGGGAAGGAGAAAGATTCAAACAGAAGAAAAGGAATTTTGAAGGAAGGCATGAGGGTTTTGTACTTGTGAATACGCCCAAGGGTTGGATTTTGGGAAGAAAAATTTGGACATACTTGAAATAGAAAGGAATAGAAGAGGACAAGAATGAAGCTGACTTAGGCTGAAGATGTAGAAACAGCAGGAGAAGGAAGGAGATGTGAGCAAAGGAGAAAGGAGAGAAGGAAATTGTTGGAACTCGGGGAGTTGTGTGGGGTTGTAAAAGTGCCATTAGAATGAAAGGCTGCTAATGAGGTAAAGCCAGTTCTCCAGGGCTGTAAGTTCTACTAAGGAGAAGGACAAAGGACTCAAGATCTTACTTGTATAAAGGATGGAGAATAGGTCAAATTTTGCAGTTATTTGCATAAAGTTCATGGTATTTTTCTGCCACAGCCACATGTGTTTAAAGCTCAGGCTGGTCTCCTTCCTAGGAGAGAAGGTAAAAGGGATAAAATAATAGTTTTTTTCTATTCTCCATGTTATCATGGACAGTGAAGTTTCTTTTTAAAAAATGAGGAGAGGGCTCACATGTGAAAACCAAGAAGGAAAAGAAATCTGAAGAGGCAGAAAGGGATCCTGACCTATTTCATGAAGTTAGAAGGTAGAAGAATATTCCACAGAGGAGAAAGGGAAGAAGGACCCCATAACACTTGGAGCCAGGTAATAGTAATAATAATAATAAAAAAACCCCATATACTTATCTAGCACTTAGTTTGTGCCAGGCACCATGCTAAGTGCTTTATAATTATTATCTCATTTGAGCCTTACAACAGTTCTGGGAGGTAGGTGCTATTATTATCCCCATTTTAAAGGTGCAGAAACTAAGGCAATTAAGTGACTTGCCAAGGTCACACAGGTAGTCTGAAACTGGATTTGAACTCAGGTTTTCCTGACTCCAGACCTAGCACTCTATTGACCGCTCCATATGACTGCTTGGTGATGTAAATCTGAGGCTTTTACTGAAGATCAGAAAGCTGAACCTCCTGAAACAGTAGCAGATGCTTAGTTTTGTGAATGACAATGTAGCTCCCTAGTTGTTGCCTGGAGAGATCATCCATTAAGGGTCAAGATGAATAGTGATGACTGGTTATTCCCTGCTGCAGAGGATAGGGGGAAATCACACAAACTCTTATGTATCAGTCTGATAATGACAATAGAGAACTGCTGTTTTTCTGGGGCATCTAGAATGTCAGGATTCCAAGATGTGGAGGAAAAGCGTACAAAGACCTGTCAAAGTTGATGACTGCTAGGAATTTCTAGTGATCCATGGGGTAGTATGGTTCATTGGGAGGAGCACAGTACATGACTGTGAGTTCCAGCCCTGCTGCTTACTACCCGAAAGACAGTGGGTAAATCCTGAAATCTCTATGGACTCATTTTCTCATCTGTCAAATAATAAAGAGATTCAACTTAATGACATCTACAATTCCTTCTCTGAATCTGGCGATTCTACTATCTTATATTTCAAATAGGCACAGATGATTCAGACCCAATGAATCTAGAAAGCAATGCAGAGGATTATGTGTTGATAGGCAAAAAAATCCCAAGAACCTTAATTGCACAGGTGGTGTTTTTATTACTGCTTCTGATCGAAGGCAAGAGTTTCAAAAGAGAAAGCCAGATTTGGGAAGTAAACAGCTGTTTAAAAAGATACTCTCCAAGATTGGGAGTTGTATTTCTGGATCATAGTTTAAATGATAGGAATATCAGACTTCTGGACAGGGATGGAGTAAACCTATCAACAATTTATAAGGATGCATTTGCCTAGATTTTTGAAAATGTAATAAATCATACTTTTAAGATGAAAGGGAAAGAGCAGGGAGAAATAAAAGTGTGCTATAAAGGAGGAAAAAATAGAAGTAAAAATGCCCCCAAATTCGTAGAAGACAAAATTAAATAAAGGAGTCAGCATTGAAATTTATTGTCTTAGATGTCTGTACAGAAATGCAAAAAATGTGACTAATAAGTAAAATGAAATAGATATTTTAACATAAGGTGACATATTTGACAACATAGGCAGCATTCAGACTTTGTGGGATGGGACCCCTAACTGTAGGACTCTAGTAGGAGCATATCCTTTATTCAAAAAGGAATAGGATAATTAAAAAGGTAGAGATAGAAAGTAGAAAATATACTTGTAACCCATTGTTTGCTCCAGCTCTGGACTTGAATGAACTTAGTCTAATCTTAGGGGCCAATTCTTTTTTTTTTTTTTTTTTTTGCGTGGCAGTGGGGGTTAAGTAACTTGCCCAGGGTCACACAGCTAGTAAGTGTCAAGTGTCTGAGGCTGGATTTGAAGTCAGGTACTCCTGAATCCAGGGCCGGTGCCTTATCCACTGTGCCACCTAGCTGCCTCTTAGGGGCCAATTCTAAGAGGTCAGATTGTATTTTGGATTCATATGTTCAAATCTCCAAATGTACTCATGTCTGGGTTTGCACAAATGTAGGTAAAATACATTCTGAACTACTGTGAATCCTATACAAGGTATTCCAAGTCAACAAATGGATATTGAATAGGGAATAGCTTTTATCACCCTGCAGAAGAAATGCAAAAGCACTAAGAACCCAAGGGAACATCCAAGCTGATTTCTAACACATAAAGCACTCAGAACCATTCTCCTTAAAGGATCCTGGAGTGAGAATTTGCATTGGGGTAGCACTGATCTTCTGGTGAGATCCTTCTCCCAGGTGAGTTGGACATAGACCTTCCCAGGCTAACCTGTGGTTCAGACTCTTCCAGGAAGGCAAACAATTTAGGACTGCTGGATGAGCAATGCCCTTCTCATCGGACATGATTGATGCAATTTGGGGGGGGGGAAGTACAGGTTTTCTGTTGCTCTAGGTCATGGTTTTCAGCTCTTTAGTAACCTTCTTGCTGAGGACCTCTTGTGGATGATTCTGTCTCCAAGAAGCCCTGGAACTCTTCCTCTTTCGAGCATGTCATATCTCTGAATTCTTAGACTTGAGACAGATCCCTAGGTAAATTCTGTGATCAGTCTGCTTAGGATATAAACATTCCACTCCTACTCTACAGAGGATGGAGATTCAGAAACATGGCACCTGAACTCTTGAGTCTTTGGGCAAGGCTACGTCTGTCTCTGCCAAAGGCTTCTGCAGAAACTCTGACTACTCTACCCCAGTGTCCCAGTATTTCCATGTATTGGTCTGGGAAAGCCTCTAACTAGATTTCTGGTCGCTGACCTGTACTCAGAAAACTATACACAAAGCCATGCAAATCCCATGGGGCTTCTGCCCCAAAGCAGTTTGTAAGAGGTATTTTCCTACCCATTCTAGAACCAATGTCTGCTCTGATTTGCTTTTGTCTGTCAGGCTAGAGAGTAGGTAAAATGGATGGTCAGCTCTCCTTTATGGGCTGGGAAAGAGGAATTGCTCTGACAAGAATTCCTGCCAACTGAATCATCCTGGGGAAAGGCCCCAGCTACTGAAATCAATTCCCTAGGAGGCACTAAGGATCAGTGCCTAGGATTATTCCCATCATTTGCTTCCATTGCTCCCACTCACATGCTGCTGACGCAAGTTGGAGAGATAAATCATTAAACTGTGCTGGCTAAGTCTGGTAAAAGTGTATGTTACAAATCTCACGTGGGCCCTCACTGTGGCAAGGCCATCCTTTTATACTTTCCTAATTGATTTGCTATCCCACTCACCACAGTGACTTTTCCAAACCTTATCACCCCACCTGAAGTCTTCCATAGCTTCCTCCTATCCCTCTCCTATCAGCTGAGAATCTTGCCTCCTATTTCACTGAAAAATTGAGGCCATTTGCTAAGAGTTCTGTCTTCTCCCTTCTTCTTCATCTCATATCACTAAGGTGCCTTTCACTACTATTTCCTCCTTTACCTCTGGCACATATGAAAAAGTGCCCTTTCTCCTTGCCAGGTCAAACTTTACACACACAAGGGATCCCATTCCATTCCATCTTCAACAGCAGATTGCCATTTCTAGTATCTCTACTCTTTCACTTCTCTTTAATCTCTCCTTGTGTATTGACTATTTCCTGGACAACCACAAACATGCTCATGCATCTCCCATTCTCAAAAGAGTCCTCACTTGATCTTTCCATGCTTGCTAGATATCATCCTATATCTTATCTCTATCAAGGCTAAGCTCCTTGAGAAAGTTATCTACAATGGATGCTTTTACTCTCCTCTAAACTCTTTGCCATCTGTCTTCCAACCTTATAATTCAACTGAAACTCCAATTACTAATAATCTCTTAATTGTCAAATCCAATGACCATTTTTCATTCTTCATCCTTCTTGACCTCTCTGTGCTTCTGACATTATCAATCACCCTTTTGTATTTGCTAACCTCTTTCTTTTCCAGGTTTTGGAGACACTGTTCTCTCCTGATTCTCATTTTATCTATTTGATTGTTCCTTCTCAATCTCCTTTATTGGATCTTCATCCAGGTTGCATTAGTGGCAAAGTGTGGCTGTTGTCCAAGGCTTTGTATTCTCTTCTCCCTCTGTATTATTTCACTTGGTGATAAAACTGCACCCAGGAATTAAAAGATCATCTGTCATAGATGATTCATGGATCTATATTTGTATCTCTGACCACTCTCCTCACCTCCAGGCTCATGTCTCCTACTGCCTACTCTGTATCCTGAACTGTATGTCCCATAGATATCTTAAACTCAAATGCTTCAAATTGAACTCATTTTCTAGACTCCCCTCTGAACCCTTACCTCTTCCTAAGTTCCCTATGAGTTTCAAAGTTACCATCATCATCCTTGTCAGCCTGGCAACCTAAGTGTCTTCCTTGCCTCCTCATTCTCTCTCACTCTCCATATCCAATCTATTGCCAACTCCCTCAGTAAAGGCAGAATTCCACTTGTCTACATCCCCATATTAGGTGGCAGGGGACAGAAGTAGATGACACTTTCATCAATTGCCTTATCCTTGATTAATTGCAATAACCTGTTCGTTTCTCTCCATGCCTCATAATTTCTCTCTATTTGAGTTCGTCCTCCACTCATCTGTCATATCGATCTTCCTAAAGCATGTGTCTGAACATGTCAGCCCCCATTCAATAAATTCCAGTGGCTCCCTAATTAGTCTAGGGTCAAATATACTATTCTCAGTGTGGCTTTTAAAATCCTCCATAAACCTGTCCAGTCTTCTTATACCTTACTCCTTTGTATGTATTCTGTGAGCCCATGACACTGGGTTCCTTGTTGTGTCTCCCACAAGACATTCTCTCTTTTTCTCTTGAATCTGGGCATTTTCACTGTCTCCTATGCCTGAAACCTTCTACCTACTCATCTCTGCCACCTGGCTTCCTTTTTGTCACCTAAAGTCCCTTTTTTTGTCATAAGCCTTTCCCAGTGCTGTATCATATCAATCCCTTCCCTCTGAGATGATCCTCAATTTATCTTGTAAATATTTTGTTTGTATACAGTTGTTTGCCTGTTTCTTCCTCTATTAGACTGTTGATGCCTTGAGAATATGTACTGTTTATGCCTTTTTTTTATTCCCAGTGTTTAGCTCAGTGTTTTGTACATAGTAGGTGCTTAATAAATGCTTGTGGATTTCTTGACTTAATGAGGAGCTTAAAAACAAGAAGGTTGGTGAGAAGATGACATAGGGATAGAGAATTAAAGGAAGAATGGCTAAGGTTTGTTTGAAGTAGGGGACCTGGTGAGGAGTGATCACTAATGAGGACAGCAAGGTCTCAGGGAGGAAGTATCTGAAATTGAAAGAGTTAATACCTTTACATATTAGTAATGAAGGCTTCAGTTATCTGGCTATCTGCTGGAGTTCTCTCTATGCCAAAAACTGAGTAGTTAATATTTTCTTAACTTCTTATAATGATAATTTCATCCTTCAAAAGATAGACTAATCGGTGAGAGGTACATCTATTCTGGACCCAATTCTTGCCAACAAGAGGAGATTCATTGCTGAAGCAAAATGATGGCACATGGGAAGAAGTGACTATTTCATCTTAGAATTTGTATTGGAAAAGGAGAGAAAAATCTGACATTTAGCATAGTTTTTTCTTAGGGAAACTGATTTCAAAGGGCTAAGAGAGGAAAGATAGGCTCCTATGGACTAAAATTCTCTGGAGGCAGCTATCTCAGGAGAGATAGGAAGCTCTTAGGAAAGAAATTATGAAGACACAAAGATATACAACTCTAATATTGGGGGAAAAAAATCAAAGAGAATAATGTGGATGCAAAAGGATCTCATCAACTGACAGATATTTTTAAAAGATATATATACACACATATATGTATAAATATATTTATATATACCTATAGGTAGGTATACTATATGCATATCATATATACATATAGGTAGATAGTGAAAGATGGATACAAAAGAATGGTGTGGACATAAACAAAGGATGTGGGGAATATAGCTTTTGAGCTGGCAGTGGACTCAGAAGATATCTTCTTTGATGATCTTTTTCTTTCTTCTCTTCATTTTTATAGATGAAGACTGGACCCAGGGAGATTAAGTGATTTATTCAAGATAGTAAGTGGCAGAGTGAGGATTCAAACTCAGATCTTGGGCTCCAGAGCACACTGATTCCCTAATGTCAGGAGCACTAAAGTTCAGCATGAGCTGAGATTGGAAATGAAGTTCCTTTTGAAAGAAGAATCAAAGAGGGGCCAGGACTCTAAAAAACAAAGAATAGCATGAGGGATATTCTCTAAAGCTTTGTCAAGAATCTAATTCTAAATCTATGATGCTATGGTTAAGACTGGGGTATTTAGATCAAATTCCTTCCATTTCTTCATCTTGTGATGTTTAAAATCTAAATTGTGGTCGCCTTAAATCAGAAGCTTCAGCTCCAGTCTAGCCTAGAGTTCCAGCCTGGTTGGGTTCTTCCTGAAGTCCTCCTCCACGAGCCTGCTTTAATCAGGAACACACTAGTAAGCTGTTTGTGGAAGCTTTTTATAGATCTGGAACAGAGGCGGTCCTTACACACTGCTTCAAGGTGATTGGTTAGCGTCATCCAAATCCATTGTCTTTGAAGGTGTTCTCAAGTTGAGTTCACAGTCTAGTTTCTGAGAACAATACCTTCTTAAGGGATAGCCAGGTGTGATTACAATCCAATTAACTTGAAGTAGGCTTAATCAGCAGTCAATCACTCTCACTTGATTCAATCAGTATAGATTAATCTCCAGGTGGGTCTTTGAGTATCTGCTAAATCCCATTATTTCATCACAATCTAGTATTTACAGCATCACTAGATCAGGGGATATATTGCATATATAATTTACCTAGAATTAGAAGGGACCTCAAAGGTAATGAGATGGTATTGACTCTTTGTGATCACTGCTTCCTTTTCTAGGGGCTCAATAACCATCCCTTTGATAATATATTCTAGAATTTTTTTCCCTAAGAGCCAAAATCTACCTCTGTGGCCTAGTCTCTGAATGGCCCATTGGAAATATTAGGCCTTTTCCATTTCTGAGGTACCTCTTTAGTTCTCCATGATTTTTCAAAGATTATGGACAGTGACTGTTAAGCAACCAAATCTACTGTTTCTTTCTGGAATATAATTCTATAATGTAGTGCATGTGAAACTAACAACTTAAAGATATTAAGGGCAGCCAGGTGCTTTTTACTATCACAATTATTATGTTCCCAGTCTCTAAAAATCATTTTAGTAGTTCTGTCCCTTTTTGATCAAAGATATTTTCCTTGTCAGAGAAAACAAGAAGAAAAGCAAGAGTTTAAGAGCTTTGCTCATTTCATCTTTCTGCCAACACACACACAGACACACACACATACAAAGAAAAGTCAGATTAATTTTGTTGACTTCTCTCCAGGGTCAGGCTATACAATATTTCTTTTCTTTTTCTTTCTATAGTCATTGAACTATGAACAAGTAGTGTTTTCTTTGTTCTGTTTACTTTTTTGCATCAATTCTTCTCTTCCCATCCTTCTCTAATCCATATTCATCAGTTTCTTATGACTTTGTATGATTTCATTACATTCATGTATGTATCACAATTTGTTCAGCATTTTCCCAATCAGTGGGAATCTGCTTTATTCCCAGCTTCTTAAGGCAGCTAGGTTGTATGTGGCATGAAGAATTGGGCTTGGCAAGAAGAGTTGAGTTCAAATTGCATCTCAGATGCTCACTAGCTATGTGACCTTTGGCAAGTCACTTAACCTTTCTTTGGCTATTTCCTTATCTTTTTGGGGGGGGGGGTTGAGGCAATTGGGGTTAAGTGACTTGCCCAGGGTCACACAGCTAGTAAGTGTCAAGTGTCTGAGGTTGGATTTGAACTCAGGTCCTCCTGACTCCAGGGCCGGTGCTCCATCCACTGTGCCACCTAGCTGCCCTATTTCCTTATCTTTAAAAGGGGATAATAATAGTACCTACCTCTGAGAGTTATTGTGAGGACCAGATGGGATAATATCTGTATAGTGCTTTGAAAAACTAAAAGCACAATATAAATGCTAGCTGTTACTGTTACTTGCTAACACAAAAATTCTTCTCTGACTGTTTTAGTGAGTGTGAGACCTTTTCTCCTGTCTTTGTCTTCCTTATGCCAAGCAGTAGGATAAATGAAATAATTTTTACTTTAGTTTATTTCCATTGGTTGATCTGAGAAATTAGTTATTTTTGATCATTCTCAAATATAACTGATGTCATTTGGCAGGACATTTCAGGCAGGATTGTGAATATGTCAGCCTTAGCACTGGGACATGGGAAATAGAGCTAATAATAATTTCTTCCTCTATTAAAATGAAAATATTGGTATAGATAATAATAGTAATAATGATAATGATAATAGCTACCATTTGTGTGGTCCTTTAAGATTTACAAAATGCTTCACACATAGGATCTTATTTGACTTCACAGGTGAAGTCCTTCCTGTTTTCACATGTTCTCCTCTTAGTGTAACTGCTTTTAGCTAATAATGTTGTGCTCTCAGCTCCTCTCTTCTTTTCACTCAGTCCTTTCACTTCTCTTGTTCTTTCAGTAGAGAGGGTGAAGGGGAGCTGTGCAGGAAGGGTTGTAAACAGATCAAGGACAAGAAAGCACATTCTTTCTTTGCCACAAACTACTGACAGCGCTTTCTTTGCTGCGAAACTACTCAAGACAACGGCATCCTGGAAAAAACAGAGGAATGCAGTGAGAGGCCCTCCAAAGGAACCTACAGGGATTCACAGGTCACAAAGAGTACTAGAGTACTACTTCAATACCCCTTAGTGTAGGATTCTTTATGTAGTCTGATAATGCTATGTACCTCTTTTCAAAATAATATTTTTAGGGGCAGCTAGATGGTGCAGTGGATAGAGCACCGGCCCTGGAGTCAGGAGTACCTGAGTTCAAATCCGGCCTCAGACACTTAACACTTACTAGCTGTGTGACCCTGGGCAAGTCACTTAACCCCAGTTGCCTCACTAAAAAACAAAAAAACAAACAAAAAAATATTTTTAAATGAATAAGAAATTCATAGGTTTAAAATGGACTTGACTTCTTTTTTTTTTTTTTGAGGCAATTGGGGTTAAGTGACTTGCCCAGGGTCACACCGCTAGTAAGTGTCAAGTGTCTGAGGCCGGATTTTGAACTCAGGTACTCCTGAATCCAGGGCCGGTGCTCTATGCATTGTACCACCTAGCTGCCCCTAGGTTTAAAATGGAAACCAGAGATTAGTAAAAAATAAAGGGGCAATTTTTTTCTCTATCCATATTCAGAGAACCCCTAAAATCTATCCATAGATCCCTTGGCAGGGGTTGTAGTGGTGGTGGTTGGACCCTAGGCTAAGGACTCCTGTCCTTGAGGCACTGTAGTGCAGTGGATAAAAGCAGGGCATTTCTACTTGAATAACTAAATTTGAAGTCATGTGATCTGAACCAGACTCTTCAGTTATTTCTCGTGTGATACTGAGAAATTCATCTAACTTCTGTAATGATCCGTTTCCTCATATATAAAATGAAGGGTTGAATTAGAGGATCTCTAAGGTTCCTTCTAACTCTAGAGTGATGACCTTAGGCTATGAGAGTGGTATTCACTAAAATGCAAAACCTCAGGGCCTCACAATATTTTTGATCAGTTTAAAAATCTAGTATGATCAGGGAAAAGGCAATAACTAGCTTAACAAATTTCCTATATTTTCCAAGGTGTTTTGATTTTAAGGCTTTTCCCTTTGGCTCTCCCAGGGACATTAAGAACAGAAAACATTCTAACTACCACACTGACAAAAGTCTAAATTATTTGCGTCATTACTATATAAACCAGTGGGAAGGCTTTACTCAGACTTGATATCATCTTGTCTTATAACCCACAAACTGTGGAATGAGGTTGATTGCACGTGTAAAATTTGTGTCAGAGTTTATTTTGATTAAAAAAACCCAACAACTTTGTTAGGGATGTAAGAGATACTGGTACATTTTGAGGTGTTTGTCACATTTCTAACTCATATCTTCTATTGCCAGCTAGGCCTGGCTCTCTGGTAATATAGGTCTGATAAGACATGGGTAGGTCATTCAGTGGTTAACAGAGATTTACTAATTCATAGTAGAGGAGGATACTGAGCAAGAGCTCCACTGTACATTAAAATCACACATGTCCAATTATAAAATATTTGCCAAAAATAAAGGATGATAATCTAAAAAAATTTTATATAAAAAATGCTATCTCCATCCAGATCTATGGATTCTGAATGCAGATGGAGGCATAGTAGTTTTGCTTTTTTTGTTTTTTTTTTCTTTCTCTCAGTTTTTCCTTTTTGTTCTGATTTTTACTTTGCAACATGATTAATGTGAAAATATGTTTAACATGATTGTATTGTATAACCTAAAAAAAGCACATCAGTGAAATTTTATAAAGGAATATTTCTGAAAAGATATAGCAAGGACAGATATGAACATTCCCCCAAAATCTGTGATTACACTCTCCTTTATACCATTCAGTACCCAGGGAGCATTGGTTCAAATTTAATGTGGATTCTACACATCATTCATCCTACCAATATCATTTCTAATGAATGGGTGAGTCCATATCTCTATTACTTCTGGACTAAATCCCAAAGAATTCATTTGGTTACTGGGCTAGGTTCTAAAGGTTTTTCTTTGTGGTCTTAATACTGGACTGACTACAAAGCCAAAGTATGGACTTTGGCTCCCAGACCTCTGATGGCTTACTATTCTGACATTTTGAAGTCCGTAGGGTCTTAGCAGTTGTCAATACTCCATCTAAAAGTAAGACTGAACAAATATAGAAGAAGCAAAGAATAGCAACTTCTCTTCATGGACCATATGTCAGCCTTAGACAGGAAGGATTGACAGCCTCTCCTCTTATAGCATTATCTCTATCATAGCAACAGTAGTTAGGCAGGCAAGAACCAGAGCAAGGCAAAGATCTTTATTCTCCTGATTAGTACCTTTTGAATACAACTGTTTTGGCTACACAGACCATCAACAAGTCATCTCTTCATCACATGGTTAGTAAATTGGATGTAGTTACAGAATGTCTTCACATGTTCCAAGCAAGGGGCATATCTATTACTTGCCATGATGCCTTTCCAGAAGCTAGCTCCCCAGTAACTTCCACATAGGGGATTGCTGTAGCTTAATGCCAGTCCCCATTACATTCACAAAAAAAATCTAACAAAACACATGTAGTAGAGGTGCCTCTTCCTGCTATAGTTCCTATCTTCCCCAAAATGAAAAGTTATTGTAGGACACAGGAAATAAGGGAAGTTCACATAAGACCCTAACATGTTTAGACACCATCTCCTCTTTTAAGCTCAAAATCCATAGAAGAAATATTTGACTGGCGATGGAAAGCAAATCAATTCTCACAAGTGAGCTGATAGATAATAAAGACACCTATCAATGAGTGATCTCCCCATAGATTGGTTTATAGTCTTGGTCACTTATAATAATGTGCTAGGTTAGGCTTTTTTTTTTTTAAGGTGTTACTCATTGTAGTTCTTTAGTGGGTAATTCTTCCTGGTGGTTTTATAAAGTTCCCAGAAGGCAGTGTTGGCATTGCTTCTTCTACAAGAAGCCTTCTCCAACTCCTCTAAATACTAGTGCCTTACCTCCATTAATTATTTCTTATTTATTCTGTTATTATTTGTTTGTTGCCACTCCCATTGGATTATTAGTTTTGTGGGTGGGGGTGGGGCAATGAATGTTAAGTGACTTTCCCAGGGTCACACAGCTAGTAAGTGTCAAGTCTCTAAGGCCAGATTTGAACTCAGGTCCTCCTGAATCCAGGGCTGGTGCTTTATCCACTGTGCCACCTAACTACCCCAGGAATGTTAGCATTTTGAAGGCTTTTGATTCTTTTTTTATCCCCAATGCTTAGCACAATGCCTAGTACATAGTAGGTACTTAATAAATGTTAATTTATTGATTAGATTATCTCATCTTTATCCAGATGCATGTTGAAAATTGAGCAACAGGCATTCTTCATGTACTTGGTCTTTTCTGTGTGGATAGGCCAAACTCCTTTTAGTGATTACAAAGTTCTTTCTGGAGTTTTTGAAATGTTCTGGGGTTTGATGGAATCATCACGATGTCATCTACAAATAGGAGCATTTGTATAACCTTACTATCCTCAGGGAATCCATTCTCAAAATTGGATTCTGTATTGCATTTACTCTGTTATAGAGATGCACATGTATGCTTTGTTCACCAATTTTTATTATCAGAGTTGTTCAACAGAATTATTTCTGTTATATATTTCAGGTAATCCTGAATGATTTTAATGTATGGCTTGGAGGCACCTTGTAAAAGAATCTATAAGACTGCCATTTCTTTTTCTACTCAAATTCTTTTCATAATAAACAAACAGCAAACACAATGGTTGTGGGCAAGATAGCACGTAGAATGTTTTTCATATATTAAGTGAGATTCTTTTCTTTTAATATAATTTTAATGGAGGGTCCTTCAATAGGAATATCTGACCTGGTACCTGTAAACATAATATAGCAACCCCACTTTCAAAATTAAATAGTTTGGTGTTTATTCTTTTTAATGATCTAAAGTCAGATTTTCATATGCATGTACCCTTTTTCTGCTAAAAAGAGGAGTCGATTGGATACATCTTGGTTATTTATATGCAAGAATAGTTTGCTCAGTTTTAAGACACAGCAATTCAATTTGCTTTTTCTGGTGTTTCCTTATAAAATTTAGAAAATGAGTTACTTTTCCTGTGTACTATCCCATAAAATCAAAGTAAGATTCATTTCCACTGCTGTATATTTTCTGAAGTATTTTATGATCCCAGGGAAAGGGTTTATAGATAAGCAACCTATCTTTATTATTGTTTTGGTTTTTATTGATGTTGGTTGCAGGTTCCAGAACCCATTTTCTCCTTCACCATCAGGTACTGTGTTCTGTTTGCCAGGTGGGAGACTATTCAGCTGGGACTATTCATCAGAAGCAAGTTCATTTATTTAGTATTTAATCTTGAAAATCTCTGAGGCAGTAGGAAACAAAGGAGGATTGATCAAACAAACAGATGGAACAATCAGTTTTTATTGATGTGATCTGACTCAGAGAGGAACAGCCATGAGTTGTTTTAACAACTTTTCTTTATTGTCATTGCTATGACACAATTTCCCATTTTTTCTCATTTCATGACAGTGGTCTAATAAATTTTGCTCTATATATCTATTCTTATATTTATATCTTATATAATAGATCATATTTATATCTGATATTATATATATGTCATGCTTATATCATATACATGAAACATACATATATAAATAGCTAGTAATTATATAGTTTTAAGATTTTCAAAGCTCTCTCTCTCTCTCTTTCTCTGTGTGTGTATAAAATTTGATCTTCACAACAACCCTAGAAAGTAGATGCTATTATTATCTTCATTTTGCAGATGAGGACAATGAGCCAGACAGAGGTTAAGTGATTTTCCCAGAGTCACACTGCTAATAAGTGTTTGAAGCAGGATTTAAACTCAGTTCTTCTTGATTCCAAATCTAGCAATCTACCCACTATAGTTAGTAGAATCATCTAGTTTCCTTAGTTATCTCATCTGTAAAATGAAGAAAATAGCTGCACTTATCCAAAAGGGGTTTTGTGAAAATCAAATACACAAGGTGTCTCCAAAGTCTGAGTGTAGTTTCAAACTTTAGTAGTTTTAAAAGGATGCTCTAATTTCTTAGTGCAGTTTTAAGTGACCAAAGCTTGAAAGACTTTTGGGACATCATGCATATGTCAAACTGAAGTATGTTATGCTTTAAAACAAATCGAACTGCTTGGATATATATATATATATATATATATATATATATATATATATATATATAAAATAAATCAGATCTATCTTGGAGATATATATATATATATATATATCTCCAAGATAGATCTGATTTATTTCTCCTTTAGCAAAGATAGATGCATAGAAAACAACTGACTTTTGGTGATTATAAAGAAGGAAGCAGGAATCAATTGAGATAACCTGTATATATACACATGTATATATATATATATATATATATATATATATATATATATATATATATATATACACACACATACACACACATATACATGTGTATAAATGTATATATATGTGTACATACATGTACACAAACACACACATATATGTATATATATATACATTTTTGCATATGGGTATATACATACATACATCTCTCTCTCTTTCTTTGCATTAGATCTGTGATTTCACCAATGTAGGGAACTCTGAATGTGGAAATTCCCACTGCCAATGCAGATCAATAATGTCTCTATAACTTATAGTTTTAGTGAGTTGCCTGGAGCAGCAAAATATTATGGGACTTGTCCATCATTACACAGTGTGTAAGAGACAGGACTTGACTCCAAGGTCAGCCCTTTATCCACTGAGCCATATTTCTGGTATATAGCTAGGAGTACTACCAATTATTTGATATGCCACTAAGATTTGATAGGGCAACTTTTATTTTTTTTTAACAATTTATGAATGAAAAGTCAAATTTTCTACCAAGGAATAGGCACTTGGTTATTTCTAAATTAAAAGAAGACTGGCAAGCTAGACTTAGGGGGAATTTAGTTATAATTGATTGATAACAAAACAAAGGATAAAGCTAAGATGTTCTGGCCTGGGACATAGCCACCTTGGTTCAATTTTTACTAATTTGGAACACATTACCACATTCATCAGTCCAATCAGGAGGTTTTTAGCTCTGCTAGGACTGAAGACATTTTGAAGATTGAGCTTTTGAACATTGGACTTTATACTGTTTTATCCTCAGTAGTAAGCGAAGGGAGTAGCCATTCTTCGCAAATGCACCAATGTGGATGAGGAGAGCACCAAACAGTCAGAAGAAGATAGAGTTGTTTGCTATTTCATTCACCAGCTCATTTTACAGATGAAGAAATTGAGGTAAACAGGTGTGTGATCCTGGGCGTACTCTCGTGCATAGACACACACACGTTTACCCAGTTATTTTGATTCTGGCTGTTTCTACATGCCTCCAGTCTCCTCTGTGGGAAAGCACAAGTCTGGCCAGATTGCCTCAAAGTATGATTAAGAATTTGTTTTAAGACACATCATGGGGGGTGGGGTGTGCAGCTAGGTGATACAGTGGATAAAGCACCAGTCCTGGATTCAGGAGGACCTGAGTTCAAATTCAACCTCAGACATTTGGCACTTACTAGATATGTGACCCTGGGCAAGTCACTTAACCCTCATTGCCCCACAAAGACACTAGTAGGGAGACAATTGTGTGTTTCATGTTTATTGGAGTAATCTGTGGTATGGTGAAAAGTACTGAATTTGAGGTACAGTGGTTCAAATCCTGTTTCTGCCACTCAAATACCTGTGTGATTTTTTACTCCGCTCCACCTCTCTGGGCTGAGTTTAGTTTATATAAAATGAGGGGAGTGTAGAGAGGGGGTTGGAATTACTTGAACTCTAAAGTTCCTTCTAACATTAAGCCTGTGATCCTGTGATTCATTAAACTGTAGTTGTTAGATGAAAAGTCCTGACTTTGTCTCATTTAGTTGATTGGGTGATGAGACATCCAGTTTGAGATGCCTTTGTAAATGAGAGTTTTATGAAGGATTAGTGGACTGACAGGCAAATGTCTAGGGGTAGACAGAGAGATTTTTATATTAGCTACAAACCAATGATAGTTGGACATATGGAAACAAATAAATTTGCTTAAGGCTCTGATGTAGTGAAAAATGAAGAGAGAAAGCCAAAACAAAAAACAAAACAAAACCAAAAAAAACCAAAACCCCAAATAAAACAACCCAACAACAACAGCAATAACAAAACAAATAAAAGAATCAGAGGGATATCATGAACTAGTTGAAACCTTCCAGGTAGAGATAATAAATTTAGGGAGGGTGTTAAAGAACGAGTGGTGATTGATAATAACAAAAGCTGAGGAGAGGTTGAAGTGAAATGGTAGAGAGAAATATTCTTTTGTTTGGGCAGTTGAGGTATGTTACCTTGGCTGGAGTGGTTTCTATGCAATGGATGGAATAGGTTCAAGCCTACTCAATCAATAGGTGTTGGGTTTAGAGGTTGAGCAGTCAAAATAATATA
Source organism: Dromiciops gliroides (assembly GCF_019393635.1). Taxonomy (NCBI): domain Eukaryota; kingdom Metazoa; phylum Chordata; class Mammalia; order Microbiotheria; family Microbiotheriidae; genus Dromiciops; species Dromiciops gliroides. Next base: position 266,715,497 of record NC_057861.1, on the reverse strand, counting down.
CTAATTTTTCACTACCTGAAGCTGACCTAGAGCATGAGTAAAGTAGAATTTGGCAGCCTGAACCATCATTCAGTTTGACATTCAACACATGCCAGACAGAACCAACCAAGAATATGGCAGGCCAGCATTTTCTGTGCCATTTTGAGAACAGTTGGAAAAAGCTTTCCTGGCATCCTCTTCACATCTGGCTGATCTAAGAGCACTTGTTCAGGACAAGTTCCACTGATCTTTCCAAAATAAATGCTGCAGAGTTGAACGTCCTATGCAGAGACTTAGTCACTATTCCCAGTAAGGAGAAAAAAAATACAACGTCATACACTCATAAAATAAATTCAATGTGAAGGAATTCAGGGAAGGCAGGATTATGAAAACAAGAAAGGGTATGTTTGGCAGCCAACCTTGCCATCTTCTCTGTCACTGTCCCTTTCCTCATCTCCCCATAACCTCCCCAACCTTCCAAAAGCACTATCTTGTACTTGATCTGACACTAATCTCTTACATCCCTTACAAAATATTAACTGATAACCCTTGAGGATGTTTGTATTTTAGTAGGAGCCTCCTAAAGGGCAGCTAGGTGGAGCAGTGGATAGAATGCAAGGCCTGGAGTCAGAAAAACTCATCTTTCTGAGTTTAAATCTGGCTTCAGATACTTACTAGTTGTGCGACTCTGGGCAAGTCACTTAACCCTCTTTACCTCAGTTTCCTCATCTGTAAAATGAGCTGGAGAATGAAACATCGAACAATCCTGGTATCGTTGCCAAGTGTTAAGGGCTAAAATTCTAGCTAGTCTGTCTAAAATATCTAATGAGTGGTTGCCAATAAATTATAAGCTTTAGCAAGAGTTCGGCTTTTAAGCATTTATTAAGGAGAATAAGAATTTGGTAGAGAGAGAAAGGCCTAGATTCCTATCTATTAAAGGGAGAGCACATTTCTAGCTCCCTTCTCCGCCAGAGTCCCCAGGAAAGGGCCTGAGAGCGAGCGCCAGTCTCTTCCTTCCTCCTCCCACTAGCACGCGTTACTTTCTGATGCCAAAGAAAAGATTCCTGGTCTTGCCCTCAAAGACCTTCGCTTCATGGGCGGAACTCTTCTACAGTAAGTCTCCAGCAGGTGGCGTCATTTCAATCGTTACACAAGAAAACCCCAAATGGATCATAAAGAGTTGGACATGACTAAAAGGAGACTTCCAAAGACCAAAAACTTCCCTGGACATACAAAGGTATAAAGATACAGTGATGACACATGATGGGGCTAGATCTAATTTTTGGCAGGAGACACTGACCAGTTGTTCCTTGTTTCCCCTATAATGACACCATATTGTCTACTATGCTTATCTATAAAATTGGCTCTAAAACAATTCCAAGTTCTGTCATCTTGATGTAAATTAATAGTTCCTTGTTCACAATATTGCTGATTTTTCAAGATGATCTTATTTCCCAATATGCCAACAAATAAGTCATGTTCTTCTACTCTTTTTACTCAAGAGGATGCTACCTATGAACGCATAACTGGACTAAAGTCAAGAAGACCTGAGTTAAAATCCTGCTTCAGACACGTAACAGCTGTGTGGCTTAGGGCAAGGCACTTATAATTGCAGACTCATTTTCCTCATCTGTGAAATGGAGATGATAATAACGATACCTTATATACCTTAAAAAATTGTTGTAAAGATCAAATGCAAAATATATGTGCAGTGTTTTGCCAAACTGAAAACACTATATTAATGATGGTGGTGGTGGTGGCAATGACTATGATGACAATGATGATGACACCAATGATGCTGATGACAGTGCTAAGTATAGAGAGGATCTTTTCTGCCCACCACAGCAATCACCTGGAATCTTTCCCACTTGGAAGTACCTCTGGGTGGCAATGTGGACAAGGATGGTATGCAATGAAAGTAATATTTGCATACTGTAGTTATGAATTAAAGCACACCACTATGGTCCTATTCTAGTCATACCCGACACTGTACCATACTGCAAAATATGTTCCTTATGTGCTAAATCTTGTCTGTCCATGAAGGGAAAAAACCTAACTATACACTATTAGTAATATAGGTAATTCCTCTTACTCTTTGCAAAAGTACACCAGAGACATTCTTTAAATTGTTTTTTCTTTCCTTCACATCCATATTAGGAAAAGAATAGGACTGATTGGTAATATCAAGTGACATTTTCTTGCTATTATGCCTTATTTGCATGAGTTAAACATAGCCCACAGACTTATAAGCAATTATTGACTTAATTCACTTGAATTCATCTCTATTTTGATAATGTGATTTTAAATTAAAATTTCTAGTTTTATCAATATGGTCTTCTGAAAAACACAAGAAGAAAATATTACACAGGAAATTAAATACATAGATGCTAAATGAAGGACATTTTATGCCTCCTAACATGTTGCTGTGCCTCAGTTTCAAATTAATTGAAGTATTGACAGTTCCTAACCCTGGATGAGAGTCACAGAGCACTGTAGTCTCTGAAAAATTGTCGTTGAGGATCACTCAAAGAGCTGTGGAACAATACAGAGTGGAGATGAACAGGCTGCAACCTCTCACAACCAAGGTTTGTCTATGACAAACTGTAACCAGCTATGTCAGAGAAATTGTATAAGGGATGTCATCAAAGAGATATATGATTGAAAAGGAAACAGTCTGGTTACCTAAGAAGACTGGTAAGGGAGAGTTAGGTTACCAAGGGCTTTGAACCAAACTGAGGATTTTATATATGATCCTGAATGTGCTTGGGAACCACTGATGTTTATATGTTGGGAGATGGCATGTTCAGATCTTGGCTTTAGGAAGATCATTGATAGCTGAATGGAAGAAGAATTGGAGTGAGAGGAGACTTGAAGAAGAGAGACTCATCAGCAGATTTTTGCAATAGTCCAGATATGAAATAATGAGAGCCTATACCTGGGTGCTGGCAGTACCAGAGATGAGAAAATGACATAGATGAGAGATGTTATGCAACTAAAATTGACAAGCACTGGCAATAGATTGGATTTGGAAGGTGAGAGAAGGTGGGGAGTTGAGGATGACACCTAGGTTGTAAGCCTGAGTGACTAGAAGGATTGCAGTTGTTTCAATATAAAGAAATAAGGAGAGGGTGGTGATCTAGATCATTAGAAGAAATTTCCACATCAATGAGATCACAGATTCACTGGGCTATTGGAGTAATTAAATTCTTACAATTTCTTTTCAACAAACAAACAGACAACATCAACAACCCAGGAACATAAAAAGTAAAACAGGAAGAAAAATCTCAAGAAAAATAATGGAAAAGGTACCTGAAACTGAACTTCTCTCAATTTACACTAATAGGGCCATTAATCAAAGTTTGGGGCAGCAGTAGATTGAGTGCTAGAGGCAAGAAGACTCATCTTCCTGAGTTCAAATCTGGCCTTAGGCACTTACTAGCTATGTGAACCTGGGCAAGTCACTCAAACCTGTTTGTCTCATTTTTCTTAGTTGTTTTTTAAAAAAATGAGATGGAGAAGAAAATGGCAAACCACTTCAATATCTCTGTCAAGAAAAACCGAAATGGGGTCACAAAGAGTGACTGAAGAATGACTGAACCACAAAAACAAAGTTCATTTCTCTAGGAAGGTGTTTCTCCAAACTTGACTAATTCCCCACTTAATATGCATGGTATCTTTTCGGGGCGGGGGGGCGGGGTTCTATGCTGATATATTTGATGGAACAGCAGAGATTATATGGAAATAGATTTGGCTAGCAAGATAGATAATTATTCTTCACATAGTCCTTGGTTTGTGACTTACAGCTTCTTTAATGGAAAGGATAAAACAATGTCCATAAAAATCAGATCAAGGATCAGACTTTGAAAGTGAAATCCTTGTCACTTTTCATTTCACTTTCTTATATTTGGAACCTCTTCATGTGAGAGTTCTATGGTCACGTCTGAACTGAATGTAAATCTCAATGCTCACATATTTAGGGAGGAGTTAGAACTTATTAATGGTGATGATGATGATGACAATGAATATTTAGATGGAGCTTTAAAGTTTGCAAATTGCTTTATATGACATCACCAATTTCAGTCCAACAATAGTCCTATGAGCTTGGTAGTCTGGATATTATTCCCTTTTTTCAGTTCAAATTGTGGTTCAAAAAGGTTAATTGACTTGCTCAATTAATGACAGACACATGTGAATGTTTCTAGAGAGGAGTATAGTGTTAATACATTGCTTTATTTAAAAAATGTCCCCTACTGTGGATAGTCTGACTGGTTTATGATATTAGACATTTTAGCAAAGGAGAATAAATAGATATTTTAGTGTAATTAGGAGACTAGCCAAGGAGGGCTCAGTCTTTAGAGAATGCTTTGTATCATCATTGGTAGCTTTAACAAATTTTCTTTATTGTCATTAATATAACACCATTTCCTAATTTTGGTCATTACATGACAAAGGTCTATAAATTCTCTTTCTCAGTATAGCTATTCTTAGATTTTTATCTGAACTATATAGGCATATAAAGAACCACACAAACATAATAGCTAGTAATCATTGAGTGCCATAAGATTTTCAAGGCTCTTTACATATATCTTATTTGATCCTCTTAAGAAACCTGGGAAGTAGGTGCAATTATTCTCTTCATCTTGGAGATGATGACAATGAGCCAGACAGAGGTTAAGTGACTTGCCCAGGGTCACACTGCTAATAAGTGTCTGAAGCAGGATTTAAATTCAGGTCTTTCTAGCTCCAACCAGGAATGCTATATCCACACATGCTCTAATTATTGGGTCCTCATTGGCCAGTTCTCCATTATAGTACATAAGAAAATTATATTCTGTTTCCTGTGAGCTCAGGAAGGCAACCAATCAGAGCTAATGCAAGATGCAACAGGGAGAACATCCCACTCTTTTCTCCAATGATACTTCTGACTACTACCTATTTTTCAAGAACAGACAACCTCAGATCACATCCCAGGGGAAAAGGAGGAAGCAATAAAGTCCTCTAAACATTTTGAGTAAAAATTGTCAAAGAAAAGGGTGGCAGATTGACATATTATCTCCAGGGAAGGAACAAACTTGCTACTTCTTTGAAAGATCAGAATTGCTATTTCTAGGCTTTTACCCTGGTTGTTTCTATTGTCATCAATTCCAAGTACATCTCCTCTGGTTATGCACTCCTGAAGAATGGATTGAATCATCTCTAAACCTTCCCTAAGAGAGAATTATATTGCATACACAGCAGTGGAGGTATATATTCATCTCTCTCTCTCTCTCTCTCTCTCTCTCTCTCTCTTTCTCTCTCTCCCTCCTTCCCTCCCTCCCCCTCCCTCCCCCCTCCCTCTCTCTCCCCTCTACCCACCCCCACTCTTTCTCAGAAGCTATGTGGCACAGTGGATTTCAAATATGGCCTCAGACATTTACTAGCTGGGTGACCCCAGGTAAGTCACTCACCCACTGTTTGCCTCAATTTCCTCATATGTAAAATGAGGATAATCAAGCCAACTACATCCCAGGATTGTTGTGAGGATCAAATGAGATAATTGTAGCACAATGTCTAGCACCTAATAGTTTGCTACTAATATTGTTTATCTATCTATCTATCTATCTATCTATCTATCTATCTATCTATCTATCTATCTATCTATCTATCCGTCTGTCTGTCTGTCTATCCATCTATAAATATAGATATATGTGTATATATGTGTGTATATATGTATTTACATATGCACACATAATATTTTTATTATAGGATAGGATAGGCTAGGTGATCACTTGCACCACAAGCATTGCTTGGATCCCTGACATCTCTCTGTGCTCTGCTAGTTTGAATCTATCAGCTAAAAAACTGAGAGGCCAAGGCAACAAAAACTCCATTTTCCAGTATCTTTCAACTTAATGGAATGGATAGCTTGCTCTAAGTACAGTACTCAGCCAGTCCACTTCTGGATGTATGACTCAAATGAAGGAAACTCATCCGTTTTTATAGGAAACTTGCAATTTAGGGTTTGATGTGTGTTTTTCCTGATTGCATACTTGTACCTGGCCAAACCACATCTAATTTCATTTTCTCAGTTTATAGCATCTTTTAGAAGTGGGATACAAGAATCATATCCTGATGTTTCATTTCATCAACACAGTGGGCTCACATAAAGTCAAATCCATAGCACTCTGTTTCCCAAATTTGATAAAGCTCTTTAATTCACTAAGCTGTCTCTGGCCATACTTAGACAAATCTGCTGACATTTGAGTAACCAGTAGAACAAAGATAAGTTTCTGGCTCTTGAACCCCTTTTCCTTCTTTGGGTACCATTAAATTTCTGTGTGCACTTTCCCTACATTAATGACATGGAAGTAAAAGTAAAAGAACATCCCTGAAGAGAAATTCAGAATTCGTCTTGCTTAACAGAGGTCCCCTTGAGATGCCAGAGGTCTTTCAGAATTTATTTATATGGGAAGGTAGAAGGCTCTAGAAAACAGCCTTTTAAGTTTGAAGGGACAATGAGTCTGTTTCACAAGTGCCTTAACCTGCTGCTTTCTCTGAGAAGTTGAGATCACCTAGAGAGCTGGGAGAAATCACAGCCTGTCCTCACTCTGCAGGCAGAAATCCACACTGTGGCTGAATGCACCTGGACATTTGGCTGCTTCAGATGTCTGTTTCCACAATGGCATTCTCAAGGGTTTGCTTTTATACTCCAAAAACAGGCTCTTCTAGTGCCTACGCTCCACTTACCAACCAGGAATAAGTAGCATGTGGCAGTCGGGAATGTGCTCCCCTCCACACAGGTACTGGGGATATTAGGTTGGGCAAGTATAATAGGAGCCATGGATTTTTATCCTTCCCTTCTTTCCATTAAAAAGCAAAACAAAATAAGACAAGTCTATTTTGATAATTACCATGGCTGAAATGAAAATCTTCCCTGTTGTTGAAAAGGCTAATGAGTCCCCCTAAAGAGTTCTCTAGAAAATTATTGATGTCTTTTGTTTTTATATCATCTTCATGTCTTAATCTATCCCTCTTCTCTCCCTGACACAAAGAGAGGTAGCTAGGTGTCAGAGGATAGAGCACTAGTTTTGGGTTTAGGAAGACCTGAATTCAAATTCTACCTCAAACACTAGATGTGTGGCACCGGGCAAGTTACTTGACCTCTCTAAGCTTCAGTTTTTTTATGCATAAAATAGGAACAATAGCACTTACCTCAGAGGCTCAAATAGAATAATATATGACACACATACACTCACACACACACACACACACACACACACACACATTGTGAGAATTAGAGTGCTACCAACCTGTTGAGAAAGATATTGCAGGGAAGCTCTGCCATGAAAAGAACGCACGTGACTTCACATCTGGAAGTGACCTTTTCTGGGGTTTTAAAGGTCAGATTGGCATCAGGAAGTGATGTCTGCCACCTGTGGGTCCTGTCAATCAGTGTTACCAGCCAATTAGCTTGGAGGGGTGTGTGTGTGGTGTGTGTGTGGTGTGTGTGTGTGTGTGTGTGTGTGTGTGTGTGTGTGTGTGTATGGCCCTGTTTCCTGTTTCACAGGAGGCTTCTGGGAGAAGCTGCAGAGGAGTGAGGCTTTTTCGGTTCTGGACTTGGGCTTGGTGGGAGGTCGGAGGCTGGCTTTTAGAGATAGCTAGATGAAGGCTGTTTTACCTCTCTCTCTCTCTCTCTCTCTCTGTCTCTCTCTCCACTAACCCCTAATATACATTAATAAATACTTAATGCCCCCAAATTGGTGCCATATGGCATCACAGCTAGAATTTTAGACCTTACTATACATATATATGTATATATATATATACACACACACACATACATGTATACACACATATACACACTATATTTGTTGTTGTTTAGTCATTTCAGTTGTGTCAATTCTGTGTGACCCAATTTTACAGATGAAGAAATTGAAGTGATTTGCTCAAGGCCTCACAAGTACTAGGTAATCTAGTAATGGTATTCTTTAAATGGAGATAATTCTCCTTTTTAGGGGTAAGATATACAACAACCAGATTTCCATTCTATTTCACGAATAGAAATATGGCCTCCTGAATTCTCTCTCATATATACTACCATAGTGGAGATGATGTCCTTTCAAATGAGAATAGTAAAGGGTTGCTTTTCAGTTGTGTCTCACTCTACGTGACCACATTTGGGATTTTCTTGGTGAAGATACTAGAACAATTTGACATTTTCTTTTCCAGCTTGTTTTATACATGAGGAAACTGAGGCAAACAGGGCGAAGTGACTTGCCTAGGGTCACACAACTAGTAAGTCTCTGAGGCCAGATTTGAATTTAGGTCTTCCTGACTCCACAGCCAGTGTTCTATCCATTTCTCACCCAGCTACCTTAGTAAAGAGTAGTTGAATGGAATGCCATTTTCAAAAAATCTATACTTTTGTTTTTCAACAAGGACTTGAGATGAGTAGGAGGATCGGACCTAGTATAGAATAAGGTATTTAGGGATAAAACAAAGTAGAAAAAGAAGACGGTTTGGCTCCTAGGCAGCAGAGCCAAGTAGGCCACACAACTCCAGCAATGAATTTGGCTGAAAGCTTTCCCACAGATAAGGCAAAATGGACAACATTCTGGGTTATAAAGTTTTCATTTTCTGACCACAAAAAGCACAGGAATTCATCTACAGAGACACAATCTTCCTTAGAATTTTATTTGAGCAGAAATTTAGTGCATAGGTCCTTGTTAGAGGATGTTGAATAACACAGTAGACAATGTGTTCAACCAATTTTCTGAAAGGACACAGATACACAGCTCAATGAGATAGTTGTATCAGCTCTCCCACCCCCTTATAAAAGCTGATAATAAGACATTAAATCATAACTCAGCAAAGGCATCTCTGTGAGGGCCTCAGATAATGTTGTCTAGAGCTTTAGCTTTTGGAGACTCCAACTTAATGCAGGGACGAAACTGAGAAGAGGATAAATGGATAGCTGACACATCCATTAGCTCGTCTCTTTCAAATATCATGTGTCTTCAGCTTTGCACAGGTTCTGGAGTACATTCAATTCACAAATGCCTGAAGTGCTAAAACTTTTTCTCTCTCTTTTTATTTATTTTTTTATTAAAATGAGAGATATTGACTTGTCTATAAGGGAGAGAGACTGTGACATATTAATCCAGAGGCCCACTCACCTTCATCACTACCTCTCCATTAGTGAGTTTTCATACAGACTATTTGTGCTCAACCTGTGGGAGGGCCTTATGAGGTCATGTTGGTCTGATCAGCCATAGCTGAATATACTGTACAGTAACTTGGACATCATGATGTCATTTTGGTCTTCTAGTACAAAGAACAACATGGATGAATCTAGAATTTATCTCATTGGCATCCTCAGTGATTTTCTATTTCCGTTTTAGGTCCTTTTTATCATCCAATTGGTCCTACAGGAGACAAATAGCTCTTTACTTTGAGGTGCAGTAAGGTATAATTAATAGGAAGATGTACGTACAAACCCTGCCTCAGACACTGTCAAGCTAGGCACGTCATTTATTCCTCTCTGGGCCTCATCTTTAAAATAAAAAAAAAAAAAAAAAGGAATGGGGCTGAACTCAATGACCTCTGTGATCTCTCCTTTTGGTAGTTTTTTTAGTGAGGCAATTGGGGTAAAGTGACTTGCTTAGGGTCACACAGCTAGTAAGTGTAAAGTGTCTGAGGCTGGATTTGAACTCAGATCCTCCTGAATCCAGGGCTGGTGCTCTATCCACTGCACCACCTAGCTGCCCCTGTGATCTCTTTAGATCTAAATATATGATTCTGTGATCTTATGATCCTTCCTCTGTTTCTTAAAAATAACGGCTTTATTACTGTCTGCAAGATGACAGTGGGTAAGAAGGTAAATTGAACACGGAGGGTGTATAGTGTATAAACTGCTTTTATAAAATAATATTTCTCAAATTGGTACCTTGTGTGATATCTCTTATAGGGGACCTTTATTTGCATGAGCAACTTCCTATCCATTTAGGTTACCAATGGTAGACAAGGTCCTTTTCTAGAAGGGTAGGAATGTGGGCTATTTTCTAAAGTCTAGGACTTGGCATACCTAACACACTTAAGTATAGGATTTGATACTAGAAAGGAGAGGTTGACATTCACTTAAGGAAATTTAAAAATGGAACTTTTTTTTTTGTCTTCAGACAGAAGGTTGTCTCACTTCAGCATGGGTGTGACCAGCAGGGGTACCTAATTATAGAACTGAAACTTTTATTTTTAAGAAGGAACTTGGGCTCTGTTCAAACTGTCACTCTACTGACTGAAGGACTGCAGGTGCTCAAATTAAATTTCATAACTGCTAATTCACCTGCTTTTAGTGTGGGATATGGGGGTGCATGGAAGAGGTTAGTGTTGAAGATAATAAAATCACAGCTATTGAGATGGATGGGACCTCAGAGGCTACTGAATCCAATCCATTCTTTTTTTTGGGGGGGGGGGGCAATGGGGGTTAAGTGACTTGCCCAGGGTCACACAGCTAGTAAGTGTCAAGTATCTGAGGCTGGATTTGAACTCAGGTACTCCTGAATCCAGGGCCAGTGCTGTATCCACTGCGCCACCTAGCTGCCCCCCCATCCATTCTTTTTACAGATTAGGAAAGTGAGGCCCAGGTAATCATTTTATTTCCACCTAGTCAGTTTACTATTCCTTACTCCATAGAGGTTGCTTCCAAATATTTTCATCTGTCCTCAAGCCCTTCTGTAGCACCATTGCTCCTACCCTTTATGTGGAGGAAGTATAACCTCAAGTCACCAAATAATGGATTTCACCAAAAAAAAAATTGAGATCAGTTGAACAGTGCCCCCTTCTCTCCCCCTCCTCATCTCATAAGACTCAGACCTCTCGCCATACCATCACCCCTATCTCACATGAAGAAACGGCCAATTCCCTGGCCAAGGTCAATCTCTTTACATCCACTCTTAATGCTGCTTGTCTTTTCTAGCAGATTACCCCCTCTATCATCCCCATTATTTCTCTTATCTCCAGGCTCCTTCCTTGCTGCCTATAAACACAGCAATGTCTAGCTCATCCTTAAAAAAAACTCTCACTTGATCAAGCCATTCCTGCTAGCTATTGTCCTACAACTCTCCTCACCTTCTTGGCTAAACTCCATGAGAAAATCATCTACACCAAGTGCTTCCATTTCCTTTGCCTTTCACTCACTTTTAAACCCTCTAAAATCTGACTTCCAATCTCATCATTCAACTATGGAGGCAGTAGCTAGTTGGTGCAATGAATAGTGCTGGACTTGGAGTCAGAAGTGCAGGGGCATGGGAGGATTCGAGGAAAGTGTTTATCAAGAGCCTACTCTGTGCCAAGTACAAAAATAGGGATAATAATAGCACCTACCTCCCAGGGTTGTTGAATCAATTGAGTTGATAATTGTAAAGCACTTCGCACCTCACCCGGTTCATAAGTGCTATTAATGTTGTGGTTTTTGTGTGCTATATCTATTAATATTTGTCATATTAAAATTAGTAAATTCTTGTTTGATTATGAAATTAGTTTTAATTTCACAGACCACCTTGAGGAGTCCAGGAATCCCAAGACCATACTTTGGCAACTTCTGCAACTATACTATATTGCCTCTCATTTAAAGGGATTAGAGAAAAAATATAAGACAATTAAATTTAAATTAAATTGAAGTTGATGTTAGGGATGATTTGATAGTCTGTAACCTTATTGATGGCAATGCCACATCAAGAGAAATTTAAATGTAATTGTTGAAAATTTCAAATGATGAATGATATTCTTGAGTTAATGCAATTTTTAAAAGGTTTCACTTTTTTTGGGGGGGAGACTAGTTGAATATATTGTTTTCAAAAATGAATGACACCGAAAATATAACAACTATAATTGTATTTTATTTCCAGGTAAAGTTTATCTTTCAGTTATAATGTATTCTCATCCAAATCCAGCAAGTAAAGAGGTCAAAGAACACAAAGACCCAGAAGAAGGCCATACATTTAGAATTTAGAAAGGGAGTGGTGGTCATAATGCAATGCTTTGAGAAGTGATTGTTTTTTGAGAAGGTTGAGACAGTGAATGTTCCAAGATTTCAGCAGTGAAAAGGAAAATATAGGACAATAGCCTGAAGAGCCGGGGAGAGTTAAGTGAATTTTTTTATTTTTTTGAGGTGGGGTATGGAAAGGTTTTACCATGCTTGTAAGCAACAGATAAAGAGTCAATAGATAAGGAAAGAATGAAGATGAGATAGAGAAAGCAAATGAATCAGGGATCAAATTCTTGAAGGAAATGGGAAGTGAGAGAATCACAAAAAGAAGGGTCATTCTTAACAAAGAAAAGAACCACATTAACTTCTGAGGGTGGAGTAAACAATCACAACTCTCCAGAGACCTTTCCTGCTTTCTCTGATTTTAGCTGTGGTGTTTTGAAGTCTTGATAAAAGCTTGAAAACAGAATAAAAGAACAGAATCTGTATCTAGGCCATATAATTTGTCAGAAAAAAAAAATCAAGGTACTGTCAGGGTGTTAGGCTTTCATACTATGTCTCCTTTAAAATGTTGACTGGGATGTGGTTCCACACCAGCATATGTCATCATAACACCCTTGGGTTATATTCCTTCTCCCTTCTTGAAACCAACATTCCTGAATGAAATGGAATCCCCTAGGGATCCAGTCCTGAAACATGAAACTACCTCCTTGTGTTCAGAAGAAAGGAAGTACCATAACAAGCCTTAGAATCGGAACTGGAAAGCTTATAGTTATGTTCTGACTATGCCACTTACTTTGGACAAATTATTTAATTTCTTTTTGCCTCAATTTCCCCATCAGAAAAATAAGTGTTGAATGGGATAATCTACAAATTTCTTCCAGCTCTGATCTTTGCTTTTATATCCCAGGTTGAGCTCACAGGAAGACATACTGCTTTACATAAGAGATAGGAAAGGCATTTAATTCCCTAGTACCAGTCTGGCAAGGGAAACTTTCCTGAGTCCTTGACATAGTCTCAATTTATCATTTCTGAGCTATTATTATGATAAGGAAAGTTAATACTTATTTAGCATTTTAAGGTTTACAAAATATATTATTTCATTTAATACAATAACTTTGGGAGGAAAGTGCTATTATCATTACCATTTATAGGTAGAGAAACTAAGGTTGAGGGGGATTTGATGTTTTGTCCAAGATCAAACAGCTGGTAAGAGTATGAGTTAAGATTTGAACTTAGGTCTTCCTCCATTAAAATCCAGTACTATATATACTAGTCCAGAAGTATTAAACTTGCTGCTACTTGAGGGCTGCAAAGCTCCTATCAGAACCAGATTAAAATGCAGTTGGGAAATGTTTAACAAAATAAATGAAGATACAATACAACATAGACAATATTAATTTTTGGTTTTCTTAGTCTATATGTGACCTACGTGAATAGCTTCTATTTGAGCTTAACACTACTAGACTAGTCCATGCTGCCTCTTCATTATCTTCTAATGCCTAGCTTTTTAAACTATGGGTCAAGAGGTCACATAACTGAATGTGGGGGTCATGAAAAATTGGCAACAGTCAAAGGTTATGTATACCTATTTCATATATATGAATATAATATATAAGAAACATTAATATTTAACAAATATGAAGATATAATGAATATAATATATAATGATATGAATATAATATATATTACATATTGTGTATACCTATTTCATGTATAAGAAATAGGTATACATAACCTTTTACTATTGCCAAATTTTTTGTGACCTCCCATATATACACATACCTACATACATATGTATATACATACATACATATCCATATATGCACATATGCATATACATACACTTACATATACACGCATGCACACATATATCATGAGTGGAAAAAATTTAAGAAGCCCTGCTCTAATGCATTCTTCTTCAGTATAACAATAGGAGCCAGTTTACCAATTACTGGGTTTTTTGAGAATTTGATACTGTTAGGTAGTATAGTGGATAGAGTGCCAGGCCTGGAGTCAAGAAGATTCATCTTCATTTGAGACACTTAGTTGGGTGGCCCTGGGTAAGTCACCTAACCCTATTTACCTCAGTTTCCTCATCTGTAAAAGGAGCTGGAGAAAGAAATGGCAAACCACTCCAGCATCTTTGCCAAGAAAACGCCAAATGTGGTCAGAAGGAGTCAGACACGACTGAATGACAACAGCTATTTTTAATATATCTCAACTTCAAGAAACATTTATTAACTGCCTACCATCTTCAGAGCCCTGTGTTTGTTGCCAGAATAGATTGAGAGATTAAATAAAACCCTAGATTTCCTGGAGTTTATAATTCATTAACTCAAAATCACTGCCCTGAGGTACAATTGTAAGCATTACACCCTAGATTTCTGGTCTGATGCTTATGCATTCACTTTTTGTAGCATCTGTTCTGGTGTTATCTTGGGGGTAGGTGGTGGTGGGGAGGCTAGCCCATTCTGATATATCAGATTCTTGAGAAACTTTTGTCAGTCAGAAATTTCCAGGTATAAGGATAGTCCCTTTGAAAGATGGAGGAAGATAATAGGTAGTTCCTGGCTTTGAAGAAATTATGACTTCAGAATCATAAAGATAAATTATTTGGCAATGACTGAGACCCCCCCCCTCCCCTCCCACACATACACTTAGAGGTAGATTTTAAATAATTCTGGAGGTAATAGATTTTTTTTTTCTTTAAACCTTTTTTTTTTTTTTGGCAGGGCAATTAGGGTTAAGTGACTTGCCCAGGGTCATACAGATAGTGTTAAGTGTCTGAGGCTGGATTTGAACTCAGGTCCTCCTGAATCCAGGGCTGATGCTTTATCCACTGCACCACTTTTATCTAGTTAATCAATTATGAGAATCTCTGATTCAGGTGGTAGGACTATTGGGATCTACAAAAGCTGAAGAAAAAAAAATTGTTTAGCTTAATGAGGGACAGCTGGGTGGCTCTTCAGTGGATAGAGTTCTGGGCCTAAAGTCAGGAAGACTTGTATTCCTGAATTCAAATCTGACCTCAGATATTAGCTGTGTGACTCAGGTAAGTCATTTAGTCCTCTTTGCTTCAGTTTCCTCATCTGTAAAGTGAATTGGAAAAGGAAATAGCAAACAACTCCAGTATCTTTGCCTACAAACCACAAATGAGGTCATGTAGAGTTGGACACAACTGAAATGACTGAACAAAAGCTTAATGAAGCAACTTTTTCATACTCCTCTTTCTTACATAAACCATAATGTTTACTATAAACAATATATACTGCTACATATTATAGTATTTTTCCTAAAATCAAGTCTGAATTTGTCTCTTTGCCACTTCTCTTCACTCCTCCTAGTTCTGTCCTCTGGTGCCAAGCTGAACAATCCTAATTCATGGGAGCATCCTTTAAATACTCAAAGTCAGCTACTGTGGTCTTTCCTTCAGTCATCTATTTTCTTGGTTCTATACCAAGTTCCTTCAATTGCTTTTCATAGGATGCCTGCTAAAGGCCATTCACTTTCCTGTTTGCCTTTCTGTAAACATTCTCCAGTGTACCACATTCTTACTAAAATGAGATGGCCTTCCACATAGTCTTGTGCACTGTGGCTCATGTGGTGATAGGACACCAGAGCTGAGGTCAGCTATGGGGGGCTGGGTGAGGGGGAGCATGTGTATGGGGGAAATTGGTTTCCAGTGAAACTGTAGTTCAAATTTTACAAAATTTTGCAAAAAGGCTGTATATTCAAGTAAAAGAGCTGAGACTCCTTCTCCTCCCCAGAGGCACAGTTTATAGAGATTCCAGCATGTTTAGCTTCAAATGATCTTCAGATTTGAGGTTGTTTAAATAACTTTGTTACATTTTTGTTTGAGTTCCCAGAAATATTTTACATTCTAAACTCTATATAAATAGTCCAAAGCCAGGTAGATATCATCTCCTTTATATAATTTGGGACACTGTTGTCTCATTTGCCACACTCAGGTTTGACTGGGGACTTGTAATAGGATACTGGTCCAAAACTGTGATATACAATTGGAAATTACATAGTTTTTGTTAGCTCTGGATTCTAGTGACATTCATTGTCTACCAAGGCAAAAGGAAAATAAAGACTTAGCAACCAATAAAGATAATTCAGAGTCCCAAATGAAACTTTAGGTCCAAATGATCAGGTTGGCTATATGGCCTAAATTAATATGATAATTCCCACTATCCACTTTTGTGCTATTTACATACTGCTTATAAGCGTAATAAAAGATACGTATGTTGCATCTGGGTGTTTTCCCCAACCTACAGGGTGGGTCCTATGGAATATAGCTATCCTGGATCCTGCAACCCTAAAACTATTACTCATGATGCCCCAGTGATATATTTCCATTTAATAGTCAGTCAGAGGATACAATCTGTTTAAAGCAAAGGCAATTAAAGGCAGAAAAATCCATTTTCATTGAAACATAACATTTCCTGCATAATAAGCCTGAAGTGTGTTCTCTAAGAAATGCACTCAGCATCAGTGGGAAGATTGAACTGTGGTGCTAGAGAAGACTTTTGAGAGTCCTTTGGACAGCAAGGAGGTCAAATCAGTCAATACTTAAGGAAATTAATTCAGACTCTTCTTTGGAAGGTCAAATACTGAAGCTGAAGCTTCAATACTTTGGCCACATAAAGAGAAGGGCCTCATTGGAAAAGACCCTGAAGTTGGGAAAGATTGAAGGCAAAAGGAAAAGGGGATGAGAGAAGATGAGATGGAGAAATAGTGTCATGGAAGCAATCAACATGAACTTGGACAGACTTCAGGAGAGATTGGAGGATAGAAGGCACTGGCATGCTATGGTCCATGGGGTTGAAAAGAGTTGGACACAAGTCAACAACAACAACAACAACAACAACGACAACAACAGATATATATATGTGGAGAAGTGCACAAATAGGAAGAATACGTGGGCAAAGCACACACACAAAGACGTATAAAATTCTAGGACACATGGTGTAGGGTGTACCTACATATGGAAAAATGTGAGCAGAATTTATATTTGGAGGCTTACACATAGTACCCATGTACCAGGCCACTTCTTGCTTCTGATTCTTTAGGACTACTGATATTTTCTAGTGATGTCATCACACTGCTCCCTCTGACATTGGTCTTATAGTCTCCACTATATACTCTACCACTAGATGCTTCCAGATGTTGATACTGCTATACTTATGGTGCTTGGCTATTGTAACTACTCTTTCCAGTTTAGGGTTCCATTGAAATCTTTAGCTATGGTATTCCTATGCTCTTTTAAAAAAAAAGTAGAAAGCTTTGGCAAAGGATCAGCAGAAAACCCACCAATTTCTTGTGCCCTCAGAGCTTGGTGACTACTATCTTAGGAAATGAAGTTGATAGAAAAATAAGAAACATCAATAAATAATTTAAAAATAGAAAAATGAATGAATAACCTGTCTGAATCTCATTCATGCCTGTGTCCTGATTTCATCATACATTAAAAGAATACTTGTATTGTGCAGTCCTTATATTTTAATACTTTAAATTGATAAAAAAAGTAGAATTTTTTTCTGTTTTGTATAGGGAGAATATTGCTACTGATATAAGATCTTTCCTTGTCTGCTTCCAATTTTCTCTTTGCAAAGAGAGCTAATGATAATTTACCCAATTTTAAGAATCATACTAAAAACACTTTCAGTAAAAACTAGATGGAGCTATTCTGTTGTAACATAGTTATCAAAAGAATTGCTCATTAGAATCCTGAAACAGATAAACAAGAAACTAAATACCCTTTCACTTAAAAGAAATCTGAAATAATTTCCTCTCATGTGCTCTTTTTTTCTCTTTTATTTTCTTTCTCACCAGAAGATGAAGACAGGTGTAGCAAGAAAAAAAAAATCCTTGGTGGATAAATCCCAGTGAAATTAATTCGACTTATAGCCATCAAGAGTGATTCAAATTCACACATATTTTAACTGTAATGCATGAACATCATATTAAAATGACTTCCACTTGCCTTTGGAAAAATCCGTTTGGAGTATCCAGTTTTGACCTTGCTTATATCAGCATTTATTACCACTGTCACCATGCCTAATAACTCTTGTATTAATAGCTTGCCAATGTTGGCATTAGGGGATAATTAGGAGATCATCAGGTTTTTAATGAAGAATGCCATCTGATTTTATTTTAAACGTGTTGTTGCCTGGTTACAAGGCAAAGGTCTTGGTCCAGTGATGTTTTTTGAAACATTGGTTTTGTTCCTATACTCTGCTCAGAAGATGGGACTAGAATAGAAAAGGAAAAGAAGATAGACAATTTGATTGAGGGGATGTTAAAATCCCTAGAGTCTTATATAAACATATTAACTCAGGCTACTGTGTACCTCATTTAACCCAGCCACAATGTTTCCATTTCTCATACTGAAAAGGTCAGTGGTTTTGAAGCCAGAAGACCTAGGTTCAAATCCTGTTTTGCTAAGTTCTACTTGTGTAATACCTTGTGTCTACCTTGGATAAGTCACCTTACTCCCCTTATTCCCAGATTCCTTGACTCAAAAACAGTTTTGCATCATATATTCTCTGAGACCTTGTCTAGACTGATTCCATCCTGTGTCTTTCACTATAATTTCCAACATTAACAACAGAATGAATATCTCTATAGGAGCCTTATATAATCAAGATGAAATTATAGGACCATATCATGGGACATAAAGAAGAAGTAAAATTTTTAGAGTTTGGATCCTATTAGTTCAAGGTCAGGTCGGATGAAGTTTAATTAAAAAAAACACAAATAAACAAATATATTAAGGCACACTCTGTTTTTGAGGACATTAACTTTTAAGGAGTTATGGAATTGTGTAAATATGGATTGTGATGTAGAAAGTTTACATTAACCTGTTCAGGAGTAAGCCATGGTGAAGAGACATGATATAGATTCTAATATATGAATTATGCAAAAGAAGTTCAGTGTTTGCGATTCAGATAAAGAAATATAGAACTGGGAAGAATGACACAAGAATGATAGCGCATAATCAACTTAGATAGTAGATCCATGGAAGGCTTTACTGACTTACTATTAAGTATTTCTACTGTGCCCTGATCATTAAAGTTTACTTTCTTGGCCCCTTTTCCTCATTACATATTTTCAATTTTAATTTAAAACAATTTCTTCAGTGAAGTAGTAAAACATGGTTTGGAAGATGATGAAGAATACCAATAGCTGAGGCTCTTTTCCTCCACATACTCAACGTTGAAAGTGAGTTGAGGGCAGCAAGTTCTAGGAGGGCAGCATCCTTGCCTTAGCTAAGCTTAGTATTTCACCCCTTTCCCAAAAATATACTTGGTACACAGTGTGGAAATTTATTTTGATTTGGGGACCCTACCTTTAGGCTAAGATTAGAAAGCCTCAGGCCCTCAGGGTCTCTTCTGTGTGGGAGGAGCTGGTGCCCCTCCCCCTCCCTTCAGCTGAGCCAGAAAGCCCCATGGGCTGTACAAGAGGACAGGTCAGACAGCTGGGGGGCAAAAAACCCCCAGCTCCCTCTGACCTGAGCGGAGCTCTCTGAAAGATCCTGGATAGCCTGTGCTGAGGCACATGAGGCTGGAGCGCAACCCCACCCCGCCCCCCACCAGCCGCAGCCCTGGCTGGCGGATTAGCTTGGTCTGTGGGGGCACAGGAAGCCCCGAGATTTGAGTGGAGAAAAGAAAGATATCTATATATCTATATCTATAAATATATAGACATAGATATAGATATATAGATATATATAGACCTGGAGGTTAGACTCAGGGGGATGGACGAGAGAGGCTGAGAAGAGGTTCGGACAAGGAGACGGGGGGACGAGACAAACAGTAACACAGGACTAGGAGAAAGGAGGAAAGGCCGGCAGACAAGATTAAGAGAAGCAGACAAGATTAGAGGGGTGGCAAAGGCGGCAGAGGGCAGACTGACGGAGCAGACAGAGAGAAGGTCGGTGAGAGAGAAACACAGGGGTTCAGCAGTGGCAGTAAGGAGAGGAAAGTTAGAAGCAGGGGGATTTACAAAGTGAAAGGGGCTTGGAGTTAGAATAAAGGACTGAGTGCCCTAAGGCAAGAGACGGCTAAGGCCCCTATTGTATTCAAGAAGTTCGAAGCATAGCAGGTAGGAAAGAGACGCACCACAATGCAGTCAGGTTATACATTTTATTTCCCTGTATTCTTAATTTTAAATAGTATCTCATAAATCAACTCTGCTTTGATAATTTAGTTAAGAGGCTTCTTAATATTTTGCTTATCAATTTGAGAGTGGAGCAGTGTGGTGGAACTTTATAAACAGCCCATGGTAAATTAATAGCAGTCAGATAGTCAAACAGTCAAAAGTCCCAGATTAAGTACCCCAGTCAGCTTTAGCCCCCCAAATTAGGCCCAGTCAATCAAAAATATTCTTCATTTTAATGGCGACCACGAAGGGACACATGGCCCAATTATAATTTTTCTAAACTTATAATTTTTCATATAATCACAATTTTTAATAAATCCAAAATTATATAATTTTCCAGATTAGATATAGTTAATAATGAATATTTTTTTACAACAGTAAGCACTTAATACATGTTTCATAGGACAACAACAGTATCATGGAGTTAGAGCTTGTTAGGATCTCAGAGGCCATTTAATTCAATCTCATCATTTTATAGATGAGGAAAGTCAAACCCAAAGATATCAAGTGATTTTCCTCAGATCACATGGGGACACAAGATATAGGGATGGGATTTGTACCTCAGCACCTGATTCTAAATCTAGTGCTCTTTTCAACTATCTGGTTATACTTTACAATAAAGAGTTTTTTAAAAAAGACACTGATGATTTTTAAGGGTTGCTATTTCCTTGACAAGTTTATAACTTTTTTTTGTGTGTGAGGCAATTGGAGTTAAGTGACTTACCCAGGGTCACATGGCTAGTAAGTGTCAAGTATCTGAGGTTGGATTTGAACTCAGGTCCTCCTGACTCCAGGGCTGGTGCTTTATCCACTATGCCACCTAGCTTCCCTACAAAAGTTCATAACATCTTAATCTTCTTTTTTTATAATCTGTAGTATTTAATTATTTTCCAGTAACTTTATGTCAAATCACTCCAGAGTTAAAGCCCAGAAATAGTAAACTCTATATTAGTGTCACAGTCAAAAGGAAGAAAGGACAACCTGAATTAACTGAAATGCCTGGAATGTTGGCTATTTAATTGTTGTTGAAAATGAACATGATGAGACATGGACAACAGCAACAATGAGATGACCTTAAATCCTGGGAAAAACAGTGTGGTTGATACTATTAGGGGAACTTAATTCACTCTGCTTTGGAACTCTGTTCCTGGGCCATTATATTGGTTGGTAAATCAGTGATCATAAAGTTAACTAGGGCTCTATATATAACCAACCCCTAGCCACCAAACCAGAACAGATTTATATCCCATCAAGATGCTTTTTGCTCTCTCCCTGCCTCCCACTCTGCCATTCTCTTTTCCCAATTTCTTTTGCATTCTGTGCCGTGACCCCTGGAATTTCATATCTTTTACTCCTGGCTTGGTATTTAAAGCAACAGTACCATATTATTATTGTTCCTTGAAAAGGGATTCGAATTCTATGAATCAGTGTACAGACTCTGTGACTTCACCGACTTTTTCCTCTGACCGACCTACACTTTCCTATACTCATCTCCCCTATTAGAATGCTATCTCAGGGGCAGGTAGGTGGTGCAGTAGATAAGGCACTGGCCCTGGATTCAGGAGGATCTGAGTTCAAATCAAGCCTCAGATACTTTACACTTACTAGCTGTGTGACCCTGAGCAAGTCACTTAGCCCTCATTGCCCTGAAAAAAAAATGCTTTCTCCTTGAGGGTAGGGATTGTCTTGTTTTTTTGTTTGTTTTTTAATGTCCAGAACACTTAGTAAATACTTAATGTATACTTTGTTATGCATTTCATGATATTGTAATTTTGAGGGATGGTTGAAGATTTTTAATTCTGAAGATTTCTTATGACTATTTTAATCAATCATTTAATTAAATAATTGAAAACTATAAGAACCTTTCAGATTCAATCTACATCTTAGACATGATATTTTGTTTTGTTTTGTTTTGTTTTTTAGTGAGGCAATTGGGTTTAAGTGACTTGCCCAGGGTCACACAGCTAGTAAGTGTTAAGTGTCTGAGGCCGGATTTGAACTCAGGTACTCCTGACTCCAGGGCCGGTGCTCTATCCACTGCGCCACCTAGCTGCCCCGACATGGTATTTTTAAAAAAAAGACTTTCATAATTGTATATGTATGTGTTTAGAGAGTAGGGAGACATATTAAAAGAGAGTAACTTTTCAATTTGCCTGTTTTTGGATTGCTGCTGTCTTTCCTACTCTGGCCTTTGTAGTTCATATGTCATCACATGCAGATAGCTTAGGCTTTGTGCTAAGGTGATGAGATTCATATTAGCGTTGACTAAAAGCAAATTATTATAAGTTCCTGGGAGGGTATTGGAATTATTTGGACCTATTTTGTACAAGAATACTCGGAAGTATTTGGACCTTTTAGACAGGGTGAGCAGCTTTGGTGGGGGTATTTGGACTTGGTTATTTGAGTAACAGTAGCAATAGCAGCAATAGTAGTAAGTAGTAAGGTGAGTGGATAAAGGCTAGTAGGTGGTGCAGTGGATAGAGTGACAGGCCTGAAGACTTAATTTCATGAGTTCAAATCTATATTGAGCCATTTATTAGCTGTGTGACCTTGGACAAACCACTTAACCCTGTTTTCCTCAGTTTCCTCATCTGTCAAATGAGCTGGAGGAGAAAATGGTAAACCATTCCAATATCTTTGCCAAGAAAACCACAACTGGGGTCATGAAGAGCTGGTCATTACTGAAAGATGACTGAACAATAATAACAAAGTGAATTACCATTTCTAGAATTATTTTGCTAGGAAAATAAAGTCAATATAGAACCAAAGTATCATCTATTCACAGTGGTAAACAAAGTTGTCTTTTTTCTATTTTATGGATAAGGAAATCAAGGTCCAGAGAGATGAATTTACTTTCCTAAAGTCATACAGGTAATAAGTGATAGTACAAGTTTTCAAACTCAGGTCCCCTGATTCCAAACCCACTACTCCATACGTGCTAATGGGAAAATGTTGCTGAACAGTAGTTCTGATTTTAATTTATAATAATTGATCTGCAAGAGGATAAAAGTGATTGGTGCATCAAAATCACTTGTTCTCTCTCTCTCTACTTATTTATTTCTCCCACCTCTGCTTAGTACTAGTCACGCTATTCCCTCTCCCTTTAGCTTTTGCCACCTTTTATTACATGCTGTATTCTTTGTGCAGCTCTGTCTGTTGGAAGCCTGAGCTACTTTTTTTTCTGTTCTGCCTCTTCAATCTTCTTCCCTTTTGTTTTCAGTTAATGTTCTTATACTAGCATTTTGGGGATAATCAGGCAACCTAAATTTATAAAAGTTTCACTATAGATTTGGTGTGACATAGGTATGATAGTAATCAATCAGAGGACCAGATGGATTGAGTGAGCTGACAGCAGGTCACAAAGGGATAAATCATGAGAAAAGATTAATAGAAGGGTGCTAAAAAAAAGATAGGAGGCCAGAAAACTGCTCTGAAGTGAACACGAGGTCAGAAAGTTTATATGGAGAATTAAAATTAGCTGACCAATGGTGGAAGGAATATTTTACCAGCATAGGTTGAAAATGTGTGTGTGTGTGTGTGTATGTGTGTGTGTGTGTGTGTGTGCATAAGCACTCTATTTAATGAAAAACAAAACACCATGGTATGTGCCATATATACCACATATAATAACATATGTATATACATGGTATATATACACATACATGTAAGTATATGTATACATGTGTGCTTGTGTATATGCAGATATGTGTGTGTGTGCAGTATATACCATATTTCCCACTAAAGTCCTGCTTCACTGTGGCTTAGGTTTTACTCTGCCTTATTGAAGGTTAAACATAAGCACTGTCATACCCTACCAAGCAGAAAGGCTTTGACTACAGGTTGGGAAATGGATTTTATCTGTTATTCTAATATCAGCTTATGTTCAGAGATCACACCACAAGGTTGGCCATCAGGGGATGAGTTGTAGCAATAGCAACTCACAAAACTGTTTACCAAAGCATAGAGGGGTTGCAATCTGTGTTACTGAAGTGAATATCTATACTGATGAAATAATGAATTTTTTGAAATATATAATATATATCATATATGATATATTAATTAAATAACTGAATAACTTGCTTCTTTTGTAACCCAAGTTTTTTCATTTTTAATAGTTTATTGCTTGTAGTTAGTTACATTTGTTTTTGACCATATTGCCTTCCCTTCAGACTATAAGTTCTGTGAGGGCAGGCCCTGCATCCTCTAGGTTTAGTTTTTAGTACTCCTTTGGAGCCCAGGTCTGCATTCTGCACAAAATAGTAAATATTTGATGACGATTATGATATAGCATATCATATTCATTCTAAGGATATCAGGAAACAGGATGTGAAATAACATTTTCTTATCAAGTTCCTCTAATTACATGGCAAAACTGCAATAATGTGGTAACATGAATTAAGGTAAAATATGTTGGCTTCTGAGTTTTAATGAATTTTGATGTTTCCATTTTATGGGTAAGTTCATCCCATTCACATTCAAAGTTATAATTGCTATTTGTGAATTTCCCTCCATTTTATTTTTACTCACTATTGTCCTTTTCAGCCTCTCTTTTTACCCCATCCCAGTTACCTTATCTTCTCCCATTACCCTCCCATTCCTTATTCCACCTAGCCCTCTAAGAATCCCTCCCTTATCCTCTCCCTCTCTCCCTTATTCTTTCCCCCACCCTCCAAAATCTTAATCTACATTCCCTCCCCCACCCTGTCCCCTGGCTTTCTCAGTTCTCTACAAGTCCAGAAGACTTCTTTACCACTCCAGATATGTTTTTTCCTCTTTAACCCTGATCTGATGAAAGTAAGGTTTCAACATTACCAGCCCTCCACCCCCACCTGTTTCCTCTGTATCAGTTCTTCCTTTCATGCCCCCTTTTTATGAGATAATTGCTCCTTTTTACCTTTCAAGGAATTAAGTGGGGAAAGGCTCTACAAAACCATCAGCTTTACTCTCCTCCAGAATCATCAGAGTCCAGTGGCAAGACATAGATCAGGAAAAGTGGTGATGACCCTGATGCAGTGGGAGATCTTGGTCTTTCTTACCATATTATTTTAGTAAATATCTTTCCTGAAAATTAATGGTTTACTGATTAATTGATAATAGTGGAGGCTTAGTAAGCATAAAGAACTAGCTTCCCACAGGGTTCCGCCTAGAATCTGAGGTAGTAGCCACTCTCTTTCAACTTTCAAGTGTAAGTGAACACTTATGGAAATTAATCCAGAGAGCATACAAAACACACACACACACACACACACACACACACACAAGACTTCCCTGGCCCCAAGGAGATTAAATTTTAAAGGGGAATGTTCATAATATGAATATGTGACTATTCATATTCACAAATATGTGCAATATTAGTAAATGCTTATGGTACAAAAACAAAAGGCATCACTACAGAGAGAATGTTGTCACAAGATCAGTATCTATGAAATTGTGTTTTGACTTCAGCTCTCTACATATAAAGCACCAGGAAATCATTTTCCCATGACAAGATCCTAATCTGCTAATAGTAACTTTACATTTTAAAACCAACAAGTACATTCATTGCATTTTCTGTTGTTTCAATGTTTTTCCTTCTTAATTTTTATATTAAAAAACCTTATTATTTTTGGGATTCTCTGATCACTTTTCTACCACTCTAACATAACTGTAGCAGAAATGGAATGGAGCAACATAGGACTTAAGGACATTTTTTCTTTTGATTCTTTTGTGGGTCAATGATGTCCCCTAAAATCTCACCACTTGCTGGCTCACCAGTGTGGTGAGCATTTTGCACTTAGCTAAGGGAGTCTTCAAACAACAGTATAGCCTGGTGTCAAGTACATGTTCAACACCTTTCCATATTTTTAGAAGGAATGAAGGAAAAATAAAAGCATTGACTAAGTGCTAACCTTAGCCAACTACTGTATTAACTGCTAGAGATACAAATACATAAGTGAGAGAGTCTCTACCCTTGAGGAGCATGCATTCTAATGGGAAGACAACACATAGAGAAGAAAGGGGCCAGCTGGGTGTATTTTGACTTGGAAAGTTACAAGGGTAGTGAGTGAAGGTTTAGGAGAGTAGATAGAAGCATTCTTTCCAGTAGCACTGGAAGAATTGGTTTGTATATGGTTCTAGAACTCGGGATGGATCAGGTGTATCATGGAGGTAGGGCTAGAGGGGAATGCAACAGCAAAGAAGCTATCAAGAAGATGGTCCTGAGGTAAAGTGAAGTATAACTTCACTATAGATCACTAGAGACTCACACATTGTTGTTTGTCCTTCATTCTTGATGAGGACCATTCTTGAAGGTTACCAACTTCATTTTCTCCTCCAGAGCCATCTGGGTCCAGTGGCAAGATATCTCTCTCTCTTTCTCTCTCTGTCTCTGTCTCTATCTCTACCTATCTTTCTATGTATCTATCTCAGGATGACTGGAGATGATCCTGGATGTTTAAGGCAATTGGGGTTAAATAACTAGCTCAGAGTCACACAGTGTCTGAGGTCAGATTTGAACTCAGGCCCTCCCAAACTCAGGACCAGTGGTCTATCTACTATGCCATCTAGCTGCCCCAAGAAGCACTCACCAATTAATAAAGCAAAGGCCAGAATGGTAGAATCTGTTTGAGCCTTTCTTCTCTTGGATAGCCTTTGAGAACCCAGGATTACCTCTGTGCTATCAGAATTGACACATACTAAATGATTAAATTTGGGGTGAGACAGTGTAAAGGATGGAAGGTGTTATTTCTGTGGGTCATGACTATTTGTGAAATACTTGTAAAATTTGTACACTGGTGATATAGATAGTCAAAACTAAGGGAACTTCAAATGGGATAATACATTTGTGTCATTGGGTGTGGTATCTGTCTTTCACAGTTTTTTTTCCTTAGGCTTTTTAAAATTTAAGCCCCATGAAGTACATAAGTGCTTTGGAAAAATGAACTTCTCTCTAGTTTCCTTTATCAATCATTAACTTTAGTTCACATTCTCCTAATATTATTATGAATTAAATTATGTAGTATTCCTTTGATTCTGTCCTTTTCTTCCCTCTTTATTTTAAAACCCCACACATTGACCCAATTCTAAATTCCCCTTTAATAATCACATTGGGCATAACTTGTGGTGGACTTATTGCTGTGTGAGGGCCAAAATTTGATATACAGAGCATTATTTGGGTGACTTGCCTTAATATTGGGGTCCTGGAAATATGAGGGACCTTTTAAGTTTAATCCTCCCTTCTGAACTTCCCTTTTTAGATATTTCTCCCAAGCCAATAAGAAAGGAGCCTCCAAGCCTTAGTTCACAAAAGGATCAGATTTTATTACTTGGGAATTAATTTTTATTAATCCATAATTCAAGTTTTGATTTAATTTCCCTTCCTTCATTACCTTTCATCAAGTCACTGTTTTCTACCCTTGGATCACTTACATATCTGTCTAGGATTATCCCTATAATCTGCCATCTCCATTCTTATTTCTGAGCAATGCAGGGTTTTGTTGAATGATGCCATACTAAATCTTCTTTAAGTCCATGCTATCCAAGCTCAAATTGGTCTTTACTGTACAACATTATTTACCACTGAATGACATTTATTCATCGATGTCTTTAAGGCTCAGTATATTCATCTGTAAAATCTGAGCTTGGATTAGATTGTTTCTGAGGTAACTTTCAGCTCCAAATCTATTATCCTATGGACAGCCCTCCTAGTGACTTTCCTAAAACTTATGTAGCCACTCTCTTCAATATCCTAACTCTACTCCCCTCCCCCTTCTTTCTGCATATGACTTTGTTTCCAGATTTATAGAGAGAACTGAGGCTAAATTGTGAGCTCACTTATCTTTTATCCTTATGCTGTATCTTTCTAGTAAATAACCCTTTAAAAAAGCTAATTAGTGTTAATTACTTATTGATGGTATTGGGAAGATATCAGCTGGTTAAGTTGATAGTGGAGTGTTAATCATTGGTATTTATACTGAGGGAATATCAAATGGCAAAAGGCAACAATATGGGGGAAGGGGAAACAAACTTTTAATGAGTGCTTAAGCTAATAGCATTAGAACCCCATTGCCCCTCAGGGTTATCCACAGAATCCTGCAAGAGTGACATAGACAGCTGAGTCTCTATGTAGGTTGGGATAATAATTCCAGAAATACATAATAGAAGCATAAACAAACATTTCAATATACAAAAAAAGAACAATGAGAAGGATTATATAAGAAAGTCTGCACTTCTGTTACAAACCTGCCCTCTGAGGGTTTCTGTTTTTAGATTTTTTTTCAAGCAATGAAAATCCACATTCTTTCATTCTCATCTCTCACCATTGAGAAAGCAAGAAAAACGAAAACTCTTGTTACAACCATGTATAATCAAACAAACAAATTTCCACATTAGTCATGCCCAAAATTCTCAATTAGAACTGAGTTCATCATCTCTCTATCAAGAGGTGGATAGCAAGCTGCATCATGAGTCTTTTGGAATCATATTTGGTCATTGCATTGATCAGAGTTCCCAAATCTTCAAGGTTATTTGTCCTTACACTATTCATTGTTATTGTATAAATGATTCTCCTGGTTCAGTTCATTTCATTCTGCATAAATTCATATAAGTCTTCCTAGTTTTCTTTTGAAACTATCCCCTTCATCATTTCTAGGAACAAAAAAATATCCCATCAAATGCATATATTATAACTTCAGCCATTCCCCAGTATATGGCACCCCATCAATGTCCAATTATTTGCCACTGCAAAAAAGAGTTGCATAAATATTTTTGTACCTATGGTTCATTTTCTTCTTACTTTGATCTCTTTGGGGTTTAGACTTAGCAGAGGTATCACTGGGTCAAAGATTACACACAGCTTTATGGCTTTTTGCTACCTTCTTTTTCAGCCTTTCATCTACTACTGGTTCTTCCTTTCTGCTTAAATCTTCCTCAGGTCTCTTCTATTTGAAATGAAAACTTTCCCTTGTCTCTGTCATCCCCTTTCCAGATAAACTTCTTGATAGTGTAGCTTCTTCTTGCTCACTACCTATTCACTAATTGACTTTCAATTTCTGGCAAAATCATTCTCTCCAAGACCTTAATTGGCAAATCCAAAATACTTTTCTCAAAAAGTAATATTCTTGAAGATGGGGTGTTTTTAATTTTGAAAAATCATTATCTCTGTAGCATCTAGCACAGAGGTTCAACACTTCTAGGTGTTTAGTAAATGCTTGTTGAATTACTATTCCTCCCTTCTCCCCACAAATCTGCCACTTCTACCAGCTTCTCTGTTTCTATTAATCCTATTACCATTCTGCTGGTCACTCTGGCTCAAAATCTTCAAATGGTTCTTTCTCTCTCACATTCCACATCCAATCTGTGGCCAAGTACTTTCCAGTCTTTTTATGAAAACCTTTCATACCTGTCTCCTCCTTTATATTTATATTGCCACTACTTTAATGCATATTTCTGTCTTGACTATGACTGAAAGAAAGAATGAATGAAAAGTCATTTATTAAGTATGTACTAAGTGCAAAGAACTATCACAAATATTGGGGATTCAAAAGCAAAATGGATATAGTCCCTGTTCTACAAGAGGTCACATTCTAATGGGAGACATAGTCCACAAAGGAGTCTCAGGGCAAGTCAGATGGAAAGGTCCTATGTTCCTTATGACAAAGCATTCCTTCTTTAATGTCATATTCTACTGACAGAACCAAGGACTTTGGTGTCAAGAAGTTTTTTTTTCCCTGGGTCTTCAATAGCTGTAGTTGATGAGAAGTCAGAGTTTTCAACCTTTGCAGAAGCAGTTGCTATATTGCATCTCTATAGGGATCCTTCCCAGGATGATGGCTGCAGGACCAGGGCTGGAAGCAGGACCAGCAATTCTGGAGGCACTGCCATTTGGTGGCAATGGGTCAATGGTTGGTGCCAGTGGTGGTGAGGGAGATAGGTCCCCTTTTCATAAGGGCCTTTCTACTTCATGATGCCTTCAAGGGCTAGGCCAGAACTAGGACTGGATTACTACAATGGTCTTCCAACCAGCCTCCCTTGCCTCTATTCTCTCTCTTTTCCTATACATATTTTGCAGAGCTGCCAAATTAACCAGATGACTTTCCTGTTTCAAAACCTTCAGTGTTTATTAATTGTTAATAGGGCAAAATATAAATTCATGAGCATGGCATTTAAGCAGAATCTGGTCTCAGTTTAACTTTACAACCTTGATTCACCCTGTTCTCCTTGTTGTTCCAGATAAATTGGACTACTAGCTGTTTCCAGTCTTGGCCTCACATTCCAGTCTCCCTGCATCTGGGTAAGTCATTATGCATTCTCCTCACAACTCTTCCTGTTGAAAACTTTTCTTCATTCAAGGCCCATCTCCACCAAAAATTTTCTATATGATTCCTACAAATGAATGTAATCTCTGCTCCTTTAAACTTTCTTTGAGGGCTTTTCCTGAATTTTCCTGAATAGTATATTTTACATTGTACTTATTTATAAACATATATTGTAAGTTCTTTGATGACACTTTGGTATTGTATTTGTGTCTCCAGCACCTAAACCAATGCCTTGTACACTCATTGTGTTATAATTGGTGAATTATCTTATACTTAATTTCTCTGATTCCAGTCTTTCCCACTTCCCTATAAAATAATTCTTCGTACAACTACCATACTAATCTCCCAATAACACCACTTTTTACTGTGGTGCATACTTACTAATGGGAAGCTAGGTGGTATAGCATATTGAGTGCCAGGCTGGGAGTCAGCAAGATTCATCTTCCTGAGTTCAAATCTGGCCTCAGACATTATTAGCCATGTGACCTTGGGCAAGTCACTTAACTGTTTGCCTCAGGATCCTCATCTGTAAAATGAGCTGGAGAAGGGGAATAGTAAACTACTCTAGGATCTTTGCCAAGAAAATCCAAATGGGAGCATGAAGCATTGGACATGACTAAAAAACAATTGAACTACAACAACATGTTAACCTAAAAATTGTCCATGGCCCCATATTTCCTACTAAATCAAATTTAAACTTCTATGTCTGACTTTCATGATGCTTTGAAATATGGTCCCACTCAATGCATTTAATCTTCTTTTACCAGTACACTGCAACACATACCCACCACTTTAGACAAACTTGTATCTTCACTGGGAATTAGTTTCTACTTCTAGGCTTTTAGTGATGTTGTTCCCCTTAGCTGGAATGCTCTCTCTTCTCTGATCCACTTATTTAAATCTCCCTCAGGTTTTTAGCTTCAGATAAAGTACCTTCATGAAATCCCTACTTTGCTATTCTCTTCTCTGAATTCTCAAAGTATTTTTTTTTTTTTTTAGTGAGGCAATTGGGGTTAAGTGACTTGCCCAAAGCCACACAGCTAGTAAGTGTTAGGTGTCTGAGGCTGGATTTGAACTCAGGTACTCCTGACTCCAGGGCCAGTGCTCTATCCACTACGCCACCTAGCTGCCCCATTCTCAAAGTATTTTAGTGAGCACCACATAATTTTGCAATTCATTGTAATGCTCATTCACACTGCTTGCCACTGTTCCATGCATGTCAATCTTGTCTGCCTTCTGGATTATAAACTCTGTGAAGACAGGTATTTGTTTTCCATAGTTCTAACCATGCACTATCTGCTAAAAAGTACTTGCACATCCTTCTCATATCCCTTTGAGTTCTAAATCTGTCATCATATCTTAGTCATTGACTACTGCCTCTATGATTTCATAGAATCCCTGAAGAATCTATTACTCTCTTTCAGAAATGGTCAATTTACTTTCTCTGGAGAATTGGAGCTACCATCTCCACCCTACCCCACTCCAACCCCAATCCAACCATTAATGTTTGTTTCCCTTTAGATTCTCTTGCTCTGAATCTTTTTTTTCATGGTAACTCCAAATTGGAAACTAATGGGGTGTCCTCCTATTAGACAATACTAAACAAATTGTGGTATATGGATATAATGAACAGTTATTGTGCTATGAGAAATGATGGAATGGACAATTTCAGAGGAAACTGGGAAGACATTTATGAATTGATGCAGTAAGGTAAACAGAAATAGGACAATTTACATGGTGATAACATTATAGAGAAAAACAACTTTGAAAGACTTTAGAATTCTGATCAATACAATGATAAACCACAAATGCAAAAGAATAAAGATGAAACATTCCCCTTACTTCCTGACAGAGAGGTAATAAACTTAATAAAGCAAAATAGATACACATTTTTGGACATGGCTAATGTGAGAATTTGCTTTGTTACACTATGAGACTATATATTATGTTGGGAGCTTGTGTTTTTTATTTGCTAAGTGGGAGGATTCTGGGAGGGAGAGATGAATTTAAAATGCTTTTCCATTAAAACTAATAAGTGAAACAAAACAAAACCAAACCTCTTTCTCTGACTGGGATGGAGTACAATGGATTTAATGGAATTTCTAAAGTTTCCTTTTGTCCATAATCCTGGTCAGTATAGATTTTTTCTTTAAAGGTGGGTATGATAGAAAGTGCAGAAAGCAGGGGATCAGACAAATAGGATTTAAAATTTAATTTTCAGGAACTATTTGACATTGATGTAGTTTGTGACCCCTAGGACATAGTTTCTTAATCTTGGCTATGAATGAAAACAGATGCTGGGACCAATGCCTCTGGAACAGAACCTAAAAGTATTAGGGGCATGCTGAATGCCCTGATTTGGGTTGCTGCAATAAATATTTGCAAAGTGTTAAACACTTTTGATACATTTTTGATCATACAATCAACAGTCCAGCTTCCTCCCACCCCCAATTTTTGGTGTGTTTTGTATAATTTAAATTTAATTTTCCTATTTATTTTTAACATCTTATGCCAATCCATCTTTTCCAGTTTCAAGGCAGTTGGCCAAAAGCTGATGGAGTTCTAGTGAGAAGCAACCTGTTTTCCCACTAAGGGGCAAGAGAGGCCATTGGAAAGCCTTCAGGGGGACTCTGAAAAAGCCTTGTATCTTCTACTTCCTCTTCTTTTGGATGTCCTACAGTGCTTAGGAATTAAGTATTTTTTACTTTTACTTACAAAATACTCTGAGCCTAATATTTGAGGGTATTTTGAATTTAGGTTCATACTTCAAGAAAAAATGTGAACATCTGGTCAGTGTAGTGTTTTGAGAAATTAGTCAAAGTGTTACATATTTCTGAACATTTAATCATATTTTCTTTAGAACATTACAAAGTACCACATTTTCAAAAGTAATGACTAAAGTGGATAGTTTATGAACTGTGGCTTGAAAGAGCAATATTATATTTACATATTTGGCTTTTCTGGTCTTTTAGAATCAATTCCAATTTTGCATCTCAATTTCCTAGTAGTAACTATTTGTTTTTTACCAATAGCTAGAATCTTCTACTTTCATGGAATCCGAAGTTTTAAATCCTGCTTTAGCTTTTTCTAAACTGACTCTATTTTTCTCTTTCTATCTCTCTAAGATGTTGCCTCTCTTTTTTTTCCCATGAGTTGCTATGATGTTCCATGGAACACTGGATCCTAGATTATATATATAGAAAACTATATATAACTATAAGTATATATATATATAATCTATGATCCAGTGTTATGACATTCCATCATATATATATATATACGCACATAAAATATATACAAACATAAATATATGTGTATGTATGTATGTATGTGTGTGTGTGTGTATATATAATTAAGTAGCACCATAAATAGAGCACTGGACCTGGAGTCAGGAAGACCTGAGTTCAAATCCAACTTAATACACTTAGACACTTATATGACCTGGGGCAAACTATTTAACTGCTGCCTACCTCTGTTTCTCCATCTTCATTAGTGTAATAATATTACCTACTTGCCAGGATAGTTATGAGGATAAAATGAAATAGTTGCAAACCTAAAAGTGCTACATGAATTATCTTCTTCCTCCTTCCCCTCCTCCTCCTCCTCCTTCTCTCTCTCTCTCTCTCTCTCTCTGTGTTTGTGGGGCAATGACAATGCACTACCTACACTACCCTTTCTTCTTCTTCTTCTTCTCTTCTTCTTTTCTTCTTCTTCTCCTTTTCTTCTTCTTCTACTTCTTCTTCTCTTCTCTTCTTCTTCTCCTTTTCTTCTTCTTCTCTTCTTCTTCTTCTCTTCTTCTTCTCGTCTTTTTCTCTTCTTCTTCTTGTCTTTTTCTTCTCTTCTTCTAGTCTTTTTCTTCTTCTTCTCATCTTTTTCTTCTCTTCTTCTCGTCTTTTTCTTCTCTTCTTCTTCTCTTCTTCTTCTCGTCTTTTTCTTCTCTTCTTCTTCTTCTTCTTCTTCTTCTTCTTCTTCTTCTTCTTCTTCTTCTTTCCCTTCTCCTTCTCCTCCTCTTCCTTCTCCTCCTCCTTCTCCTTGTCCTATCTCCCTTCTTCCTCTATCTTCCTTCTGTTTTTCTGTCTTTTTCCTTCTTTCTTCTTTAAACAGAAAAGGATCTTAGGGGGTATTTTCATTTTATAGAGGAAGAAACTGAGGACTAGGGAGATTAAATGATTTGCCTGAGATCACAAATATAGGTGGTGTACACTGGGGACAGGATTTGAATCCAGGTCCTCTGAATCTAGAGCTCATACTCTTACTACTATACCAGGAAAAAACAACAAAAAATATCATTACCCGGCGAGCGTAGGGTAGAAACTGAAAGTTGGGATAGAAATTGAACATGAGATACTCATTTATTTGGTTCCTCTCTCCTACTTTAGGAATATGGGCAAGACAAATTATTTCCAGACCATACCTTCTTCCCCCCATTAGGCAGTTGAGAATAAATGGCCTATTGTTGGTACAAACTTCTATTCCATTCCTCAATTCAGACATTGAAGTTTCCTTGAGAAGTCTGTACTCTAGTCTAAGCTGCCTGAATCCAGCTAGCCAATAACTCCATTATCCCAGGGTACATGATATGTGGACTGATATTTTATCTATGGCCACTATTTAATAGCTTATGAGGAATTGTTTTTAAAAGAAAAAATACAATATTATTTCTGGAATCAGTTTTGCTCTAAACTAGGAAAGATAACCCCAGATAAGCATGTTGGACAGTGGTTAAAACAACTGACCTATTTAGTTCTGTGTATTAAAAACAAGTTTATTAAACTACCTTTTCTTCACTTCCTACATCCTTCAGTTGATTAAAGAATGTGAACCAAGGATCATTTATGACTAGTCATGGTTTATAAGAGGCAAAAATTAGGAAGTACAAACAGCTTAAATAAAAATTTTAAAATATAGGCTCTGGTGGAGAATGTTAAATTTTTACTGTCCTTCATTGATCCCAAGGAGCCTCCACTGCTAGCAACATCAATCTGTTCCAACTACTCCCAGCAGAATTCTTTACTTGAGACCATAGAGGTCTGGCTGCTGGAGCAACGCTTTAATACACAGACTCTAGTCTCTGAACTTTTTATCACAAAACACCTGCAGTGGCTTCTTTCTCTCATTCTGCTAATGCTGCTGCTGCTGCTGCCAACCACTTCAACCTCAGCTGTAGTCAAGTGTTCTTCTCTGCCACAGTCCATGTTCAAAATTTCCTGGCACAATGGGATTCCATTTTGGCTCTGAGCTACTGACATTTATAGTCCTTTCCAGGATAGGAAGAGAATTCTTTCTGTCCAGAATTACAATTCCCAGTATTAGCAATTAGGTTTCGGGAATATTCTCTACCTGAAGGGAAATCTCTCTGAAATCCTGTTATATTATACTGTCTACAGTATATTACACTATACATTATATATGCCTATAATAGAGTGCTGTGCTCTAGGGCTGCTTAGTACCTGAATCACTTTCTGAAACCCACCAGTGCATAATGCTGAGTCTGTGGTAAAATTGCCTTGTGTTAATTTGTATATATTTTATTCTTATTTATATGTGGGCAGTATGTTGTACAGATAGAATATAAGCTCCTTGAGAGCAGGGACTTTTTCGTTTCTTTGTGTTTGTATCCATAACACATAGTATAGTACTTAGCATGTGCTGTATCTTGTCCAGTTCTTTCTTCATGACCCCACTTGGGATTTTCTTGGCAAAGATACTGGAGTGGTTTGTTGTTTACTTCTTCAGTTCATTTTACAGATGAGGGAACTGAAGCAAATAGGGCTAAATGACTTGCTCAGGATTACACAGCTGGCAAATGTTTGTGGCTAGATTTGTATTAAAAAAGATAAGTCTTCCTGACTCCAGGACTGGCACTCTATTCACTGTCCCACCTAACTTAGCATGTAGCAGACACATAGTAAACGCCTATCAATTGACTGGATAACAGAGGAGAATATGGATGGAGTAATTTCAAATTTTGGAGATTTTGCTTTTAAATATTTGACTCCATTGGAGAAATCTGCATATTCATTTTAAAAATGAGGTTTTTGCCAAAACAAACCCAGGAACTATATGAGCAAAATTATTTTTAAAAAACCATTCTGTGCAAATAAAATCAGATTCAAATAACTGGAAAACATTAATTATTTATGGGTTGGCAGAGTCAATATCATAAAAATGGCATTTTTACTCAAACTGATTTATATATTCAATGCTATCCCAATTAAATTACCACCTTTTTACTAAATTAGAAAAAAATCAACAAAACTCAAAAAAGTCAAGAATACCAAAGGAAATGATGACCAAAAAATGTAAAGAAAGGAATTTTATCTGTACCAGATCTTGAACTATATTTTATAAGGCAGTAATTATCAAAACTATCTGGTACTGGCTAAGAATAGAAATGTAGATCAATGGAATAGAAGAGACATACAATTTACAGCAACAAATTAACATAATAACTTTATATATAACAGGTGTAAAGACAAGATTTTGAGATAAGAATTAACTATTTAGTAAAAAATCTTGGGAAAACTGGAAAGCAATATGGCAGAAACCGGGCATAGAACAATATCTTACACCATTTACCAAGATAAGGTCAACATTTCATATGAACTGATGTATAATGAAGTGAGCTGAACCAGGAGAACATTGTACATAGTGACAGCAATATTGTTTGATGAAGAACTGTGAATGACTTAACTATTCTCAGCAATACCATGATCCAAGATAATACCAAAGGACTAATGATGAAGCACACTATCCACCTACAAAGAAAGAACTAATATTGATTGAACATAGACTGAAGTATGCTATTTTTTACTTTATTTCTTTCATTTTTATCTTTCATTTGAGTTTTCTTATACATAATGACTAATATGGTAATGTTTTACATAATTGCACATATATAAACTATATCTGATTGTTTATGTCTTCAGGGAGGGGTTGGAGAAGGAGAATTAGAATTTGGAACTCAAAACTTCAAATAAAAACATTTATTATGAAAAAAAGGATGAGGTCAACATGGATAGATGACTGATATAAAAAGAGATTTTACAAGAAAATTAGAACTTGGAATGTATTGATTATCAGACATGGATAGGCAAACAATTTATGAATAAATAAGAGATAGAGAGCAAAATTAGGTGTAAAATGGATCAGTGACAAACATTGGAGGGGACATGGAAAAACTGAGACACTAATTCAGTGTTGGTGGAATTGTAAACTGATCCAACCATTTTGGAGGGCAGTATGGAATTATACCCAAAGAGTTATTAAACTACCTATTCCTTTTGGCCCAGCAATACCACTACTTGGTATATTTCCAAAGATGATTAAGGAAAAAGAAGAAAAATCTATATGTTCTAAAATGTTTATAGTAGGTTTCTTTGTGGTAGTGAAGAGCTAGAAATTGCAGGGATGCCTCTGAATTGAGGACTGGCTGAACAAGTTGTAGTATATGATTGTGATGCAATACTACTGTGCTACAAGAAATGATGAGCTCAGTGATTTTAGAAAAAAAAAACATGGAAAGACTTGCATGAAATAATGAAGAGCAAAATGAGTAGAATGAAGAGAACACTGTATATAGTAATAGCCATATTGTTTTAAGAACAACTCAGATAATAAGTTATTTTGACTTTATAAATACCTCCTGTTATAAATACTGAAATTAACTCTGTGTGTGTGTGTGTGTGTGTGTGTGTGTGTGTGTGCTCTTTGTATCTAATGGTAGCCATCTCTAGGATGGGGGCATGGGTAGAGGAAGGAAGGAAGGAAGGAAAGAAAAAAGAAATTTACATGATATTTGAAAAGAAAAGAAAGTTGTACATAGTAGATTTGCAGATTCTTGTGCAATCATCTTTGTTTTTAAAAATTTTTCCTGTTATGAAAATTCTTGTTTTATTCCACAAATTAAAAATAAAATTTAATAATAAAAAACGAGGCTCAAAATTTAGCTTTGACTATTTCTTAAATCTGTAAGCATGTCTCCATTTTCCCCCTTCTAACTTTTCTAAAAGTGCCAATCACAAACACTGCAGGATACATGGACAAATTTGAAAAACATACACTTATAGTAGGAAAAATAAACCAACAGCAGAACTCATAAATCAGGGTTAGCCAAACCAAACAGCTGAACCAATTAGAATGGGCTGTAATTTTGCATTTCATAGCACCTGGACTACAGGGCCCAATGGTGTAATTTACTGTGGGTGGGACTTAAAGAGACAGAGGCTAATTATATAAATTTGAGGTTAACCCTTTTCAAATGATATAGTGCAGTGTTCTTCCACCTCCACCTTTTAAAATGTCTTTGAGGACTCTGCATATGAAAGTCCTCATTTTTCTTTAATTTTCATTAATGGATGGGAAATATGACCAATATCCACCAAGAGACTGATAGGAGGGATACTATAGATTTCTGGCATTATGTCTGCCTTTTCTTAGTGGAAACCCAACTTCACTTTGGTGAATGATGTCAATTTTTACCTCAATAAGGAGCCTGAATAGTGCTGATCTCCTTTTTTTTTTTTTTTAAAGCTTATGATCTATGCTTCAAAAAGATGTGGGCTGATCTTATACCCTCACCTAATATAGATTATTGTCAGGAGTTTAGTGCTTCATATCTAATGCCCCATAGGAAATAGATCGACATTCCACTAAAATTATTGTCAGTGAAGAGGTGAGTTGTTCATTTTGATTTTATACTATTTCACCTGAAAAAGAGAAGCAACTCTTTTTTGGCATTGTAAACAAAGTCCTTGAGGCTTTTATTACACTCATAACCTTATTTTAGGTTTCATCTAGTTCTAATTAAATCTATCCTGTACATAATGACTTACTAAATAGTATTCTTTTATATTTAATGTTGTCTTATTCCTTGTTTTATTCATTGAAACAAGTATTTGGACCATATTAGGAATACTCATTTATATATTTGTATGTTTAGATTGTGATATTTTCTTCATGTAAGCATTTGGGTGCAAGTGGGACGGAGGATTTTTAAGTCAAGGAAAAAGAGTGACAAATAATGAAATGAATGTAGAGACACAGACACCTATACACATGCAGAGGCAGTTCTCTTAGTCATATTTATTATAGAGGATCTAGGAAAACATTCTAAGTTTCAGTCTCAAGTTCCCCCTTTATTTTCATTGCATATTAAATTAAACTTAACTTGCCATTATATCACATTTCCATCTGATTACTTTAGCCTAACTACATCATATTCTACCTTGTTATAAAATCTGTTCCCATTTAAATGAATTATTTGTTCTGTTTCCTTAGCCCTTTTCACTTCAATGTTGCAGTCTTGACCAGATATTGTGTTTAGGTAGAAAACAAAAAAATTGGGGCTAATGGTGGGAATGAAGCATGCAGTCATCACAGCTTGCTAAGAATTAACTTAGTACAACCATCTAGATAAGCTGTAGGGAACTTATGAAACCAAACTATTTTATGGTTTTGCTGTAAAAGCAGAGTAAGGATATTAAGGAGTGATCGTAGATTATCAACATTTAAGGGGACAGATAATCTAATATGCATTGACATAGGAATAACCTCTATCAAATCCTAAATGAGTATTCAGTTTCTGATTGAAGACCTCTAGTGATGGGGAACTCACTACTACCCAGTCCACTTTTGAATCATCATCATCTCTGAGGCTCATATTCCAACCTACATTTTTATTCACAGGTTACATTCCCAGAGGGTTAACTACTACTTTCAGGGTTTTAACATAATCCTCTGGGTCTATGTTTCTGCTATTGGTGTTTATAAGCTCCTACTAAAATCAGGTAGCTGGATTTGAATTAGTTTATAGAAGAGGGATTCACTGAGATAGTATAGTAAGAACAGCTGGTACAACCGTGCTTCAGGCATACTCACAGTTATTTTGAACTCCTGCTTAAAGGAAGTCCTTTCTTGAATCTATAACTGGTATTCTTCCCTGGTTCAAGGGGTCATGCTCCTTAAAGCTGCTTCCTCCTTTATATGTCTATCTTTTAATATTCTTCCATGTTCATGATTGTATTAATGTCTTCTGACAGTGAGGCTTGATCCTTTTTGAGGATGAAGGGCAAACAACAACAACAACAACAACAACAAGTCTCCTGGACGTGTTATCAACTCCTGGTCAAATCTCTCTAATAAGATGGTCACTGTTGAGGAGAGAGACAAAAACAGACAGAGAGGAGAAATAGAGACAGAGAGAGACAGAAAGAGACAAAGAAAAACAGAGACCTTGTCCTTCTCTCTCAAGAACTACTTCCTTTAATTGGTTTAGTCAGAATCCTTTGAACTGAAATCTTACATTGCTTGTCTGGTCTACTTGACTGAACAACTGCAGAAATTTCTTTTTGTTTAAAGACCTCAGGGGCTTTAACCAATCATGCTGATCTCTTCTTTGCCCAATTAAATATCTTGATAAAAGGCTTACAGGGTATAGACAATCTTGTTTACACCTTAAAAAAAAACCTGAATTATGTATAATTGATTCATTTAGCCTAACTGTAACTTTTATAATTTCCCTCTAGTTGAAAATTTGTTGTCCCCTGAAAATCAACTAGGGAGCTTTTGGGAAAATCTATAGTCCCAAAATTTGGGGGAATTCCCAAACATTGTTCTTTTCCAGTTTTTCCCCCAGTGCCTTACACCAAAGAGTCTTAGAAAAATCCATGCAACACAGTTCATAAAAATCAGGAAATTAACTTTGTTTCATATTTCCAAAAACACAGGGCACACCAAATATCTATAGGGATCCCTTTCATACTGTAAGTGGCTAAAATTCTAGCTAGTCTATCTAAAATATCTAATGAGTGGTCGCCAATAAATTATAAGCTTTAGCAAGAGTTATACTTTTAAGGAGAATAATAATTTGGTAAAGAGAGAGAGAAAAGAGGCCTATTCTGCTCTCCACGAGAGTCCTGGAGAAAGAGAGAGAACCAACCCTTTTTCATCCCACAAGCCTCCTGTGAAAATAAGAACATCCCATCCACATGCACACACAGCTCCAAGCTAATTGGATGGTAGCTTTGATAGACAGTACCCACGAGCAAACGTCAGAAGTGATGCCAAAGAAAAGCCACATGGCTTGCCCTCAGACGCCTTCTCCTCATGGCAGAGCTTTCCTACAGTAACTCTCCAGCAGGTGGCATCATGTTAATCATTACAATACATAATGCAACCCCACTGGAGGTCCAGGCAAAATTTTCCTCTTGTTCCTTCACAATCAGGTATCTGCTATTTCACCAAAGATCCCTACTAACACACATAAAATTTAAATATGGTTTTTAATATTTCCCTCACTAGGGCAAGCAGGTTAAAAAGAGTAGGGCTCTTTCAAAAGCATTAAGGATTTTGATTATTCAGGGTTTCTAACCTAGCAAAGAGTCAATAAACATTTGTTAAGCATTTATATGCTAGAAAGTGTGCTAAAATCCTGAGAATATGATGTCACAAAAATTTCTAAGTCTAATGAAGAAAAAGAAACAGCAAAGTCTCTAAGCCATAGAAAGATAAGTTTATTGAGAGAGCGTACCTGTCTCACAATAAAGCTGGTCTTAGGGCTAGGACCCAAAGACCCCAAACAGAGCCAGAAGCTGCTATTTATGCTGAAATCAGGGCTCAAAAGTATTTATATATACTATTTTTAGACAATTCACAATTCAAGTGATATATGTACAATAAGTCCTCATTGAATAGTGGAAACTTCAGTCTTGCAAAATTATGTAATCCAACTAGTGGATCTACCATTAGTGCAAAAGTATTAACTGCTTAAATCCACTATGATTTCTGTCTATCACAGCTGTTAGGAGCTACTAACTTCCATTTGATGATGGCTTTCCTTAAGTTCTGATTGGTCTAGAGTAACTATTTTTAGTATTTGGCTTTTAAGCTGATTGGTGGATATCTAACCACAGTGGATTAAGCTAATGGTTTCAATTATGTGGTTTCTGCATCAATCTACTATATAAATGTACATAAGCTCAAATAATATGTCTTACTTATTCTATTATCATTTCCTTAAGCTACTAAAAAATACCACTAAAGAATACCTAAACATATTAAATCACAATTTGTATTCTAAATATGGATTATTCCCATAGTTAAACAACTTATTTCTAAGGGTTGGGGAAAATCTCACTTACAATGAAAAGAGGCAAAAGACATTCCCTGCCCTCAAAGAGCTCACAATGGGGGAGATAATAAGCAAACAAATATGTACAAATAAGCTATATACAGGATAAATAGGAAATGATTAAAAGAAGGAAGTGTCAATAATTAAACCTAGTTTTTATTTGCCTGTCTCCCACAAAAAATAATAAACAGATCAGAGAAATTATTTTTAATGTCTCCTACAATTTGTTTCCATACCTGTTCTCTTACCAAAAAAATAATTCAGAGAACATAATGTCCTACAAGAAAACCCATATTAGAGACAGACAGGTAAAAGATAGTACCAGTTTATTTGTCCCAAGAAGAAACAGCATGAATCATGCAGAGACCCCTTCCTAAGAAGGAGCTCAGAGACTCTCTCTTTCTGAGGGTATATAAGGTGATTTTGTTTGTTTGTTTGTTTGTTTATTTGTATAGGAAGTATAGAAGTATAGGAAGTATAGAAGAACCATGATAAGATTACAGGATTCCAAAAAGGAGTTTGGCAAGGATGAGTGTGGTAAAAAAATATGAAAGTTTTTTAACAGTTGGTTAGGATAACTGAAAGACGCCAGTTTTTGAAGGACCACCCTTTTGGGGAGGAGACCAACAGTCCGCCTGCTGCACACGTCAGACTGCCTGCTACGCACTCGACTTCCGGGGTGGAGAGAACGGAAGTGGAGCTTTTTCCTGCTCCGCTGGTCTCCTGGCTGTGCTACACAGACAGACGCGGACTGGAGTTTGACTTGACTCGGCCCGGCTC
This sequence comes from Dromiciops gliroides, assembly GCF_019393635.1. Lineage (NCBI taxonomy): Eukaryota > Metazoa > Chordata > Mammalia > Microbiotheria > Microbiotheriidae > Dromiciops > Dromiciops gliroides. Next base: position 266,672,179 of record NC_057861.1, on the reverse strand, counting down.
TCGGTTAACAGCACGCGCTTGACTCGGCCTCTCTCCCCAAAAGTGGCCTTGGGTTTTGGTGAGTTTTATACAGAATATAGACTAAGCCTAGACTTAAGACGATTTGTATTGTATTTCTACTTTCCTATCCTTCTAATCAACATCACCTTGTGACTACCATACAATAAAGGCTCTATCTAGAAAACCGGAAGCTTCTTCCATTTACTAGTCTGGGAGATAAATTAAGGGAAAGGTTAAGTAGGGGAGATTTATGATCTAATATCCAATTTTAATCTCACATGAGGTTGCCCAGATGTAAGACAGGGACTTACTACCTTGAGGAAAGAAGTCACCAGGTAGGGACTTTTATCTGCTAGCTGTCTGGGTTCAGTTTGGAGTTCAGTTGAAAGGCATTTTGCTCCTATTAATCCAGGGTTTCATAAAAATACTTTTGGATAATAAGGCACCTTCATCAAATCCAGGTAATCTATACATTCATATTAACAGAAGTCACTGGAATTGAGAAAGGCTACCTGTAGAAGAGGTTTTTAGTTGTGTGTGACTTGAAGGAAGCCAGGAGGCTCAGTAGGAAAAACATTTCAAGCATGGATGCACTGAAGAAAATGCCTGAAGTTCAGAGATAGAATGTCTTGTCTGAGGAATGGCCAGAAAGCCAGTTTCATGGGATAATAGCGTATAGGGTGGGGAGTAAGACATAAGAAAATAGGAAGCTGGGTGGGTGTGTGGGGCTAGGTTATGAAAAACTTTGAAGGCCAAAGAGTGGATTAAAAAAAATCTTGGAGATGTTAGGGAGCCACTGGTCAGATCTATTATTTAAGAAAAGCACTTTAGTGGTTGAATGGAGGATGGATTGGAGTGGGGATGGATTGGAGTAGGGAGGGACTTGAAGCAGACAGACTCACCAGTAAGCTATTGCAATAGTTCAAAGGTAAAGTGATGTCATACTCCCTAGCTCAGAGTGGGCACTTAAAAATGTATGTTAGATTGAAATGTGTAGAAAATCACCACCCTTAAATGGCAGTATAGAATTTTATTTCAATTTTTTAAAGGCAAATAAACTACTTAAGGGTACCTAACTTTACTAAATTATTTTTAAAAGGAATTTCTCTAACCTTTCCCAAAGGATTAACCATGTGGTTTCATTGTGATGGAGCCTTGTGACTATGCTTTAAGTCCCCCAGGCAGAAAATCTTTAGATTAGCTCCAGGAACACCAAAATGCCTTTGGGTTGTTTTACAGAAAAGTCTCATGAGGGCTAACTGTTTGATTATGGAAGGCAGCATCTGCTTCTCAATGAAGTTAGTAATGAAGGCAATTAGGGCACAGGTTTTTGAACCAACTAGACACAATGTCCACCTCCACTGTGTTGCTGGGAAAATCCAAATATTACTATTGGCCAAGTGTCTGACATTTTATACATTATTACTATGAATTGCCGTTAATTAACATTTCAAGTGGACTGCTATTCTAAAGCTAGTCTTTGTTTTCAAGATACCAACATCTCAAACAACAGAGGCTCGAGTTTCCAGCTTTAGTCAATGCCAGGCAGAAAAACAAACTTGTGCATTGTTTCAGAGATATTTATTTTTGTATATATTTTGAGGGTTTGTTGGTCATATTGATGAGCTCTCTTATGTATTATTTAAGTGCATTTATTAAAACATTTTATAATAACACAACTAAGTTTTCTCAAAAATCATTCAAAGAAAAAGCCTTGCATTTTCCACTGGGTTTCTGAGGCTTTATGACCTCCTTTTCCTTGAACAAACCTCTTAAAACCATCAGCATGAGCGACTGTGAGGCTGGGAAGGCAGAAGGAGGTCTAATGGCACTAGTTACATCCAGCACCTCTGGGCTAGTTTACAACAATAATGCTATTCTAGTCATGGTCCATGTATCAACCAAGATTGCCAATTGTGGGGAGTGGTGTGAAGGTTTTATGACATTCATGACCTAACACTTTCAGACTGGGATGAGAAACTGAGCCCCAGTGCTTCTTCTGACCAATGTCAACACTTCATTCTGAGTATGAAAACTTTGCAGTTCTCTGTAGGAATTCTCCTCAGGTTTTTGTGGTTGAGTAGCTTTAATTGTACCCTCCTCTCCACCACCCTATTTGAGATTTTCTTAGCAAAGAAAATTTTCCTTCTCTAGCTCATTTTACAGATGAGAAACTGAGGCAAACAGGATTAGGTGACCTGCCTAGGATCACATAAACTAGTAAGTGTCTAAGGACAGATTTGAACCAGGTCCTTCTGACTATTCAGTTCAGGCAGATATTCACTCTGGTGATCTACCTCCCTCCTAGCTGCCCTTCAGGTATCTGGCTTTTATTTCTGCACAGTTACTGAAAAATGTAGACCATTTCCCAACGTATCAGAATGCCTCTAATTTATACAAAGCTTTGAATTACCTTTAAGTAGCAAAAAAAATGAGTTATTCAGCCAACAAACATTTATTATGTGCCTACTTTGTGCTAGACACTGTGCTAAGTGCTGAGAATACCAAGAAAGGAAAAGATACTCCCTGTCTTCCAGAAGCTCACAATCCAAAGAGGGAGATATCATGTAAACAACTATATACATATAAGCTGCATACAGGATAAAATGGTGATAATCAATGGAGTGGAGGCCCTAGAATTAAGGGGGATCAGGAAAGGCTTCTTGTGAAAGTGAAGAGCTGGCCATATGGCTTAATCCTACAATTAATTTATGCTATAGTGCATCTGATCAGTAACATGCAAAAGAAATCATTCTTAAAGGATGAAGAAGTATACAAAGAATAAAAAAGAGAAGACACATTATCTTTAACCTTTCTTGGAAGGTTTCTTGGAAGTCCTTCATCTGTGTTAATCTTATGAGAATGGAGTGTGACCATGTTCTGTCAATCTGCATAGGGAGCTAGGAATTAGGAATCTTGCAGCCTAGACTTGGCTGTAACTCTACCTGACTACCTCTGTGATTCAAAATGAACCAAAAAACCATTTTGGAAATAGGCAAAATAATTATTCATAAAAATTATTTCAGCTCCTTGTATGAACTGATCCACAGTTCTCAGAGGAATGCACTTGGATCCTTAATAGCATTCCTCAATTAATGTGATTATTTCACCAAATCACAGCATCTTAAGGATTTTAGAAGATCTAGACTTAATCAATATCCTTCTTGAGGCCTTTCTTTAGTGTCTCCTCTCTCCATTTGCTAGTGCTTCTCCCAAAAAAATCACCTTGTATTTGTTTTGTATATGTTCATATGAGTCAGTGTTGTCTGATCCTATGGAATTTCCTATAGAAAGATGGACAAGGACTGTTTTATTTTTTCTTTGGTCTCCCCTTAGAATATCATAGGCACTTAAGAAATACTTGTTGATTGATTGTTTGATCTTAGAGATCATCAGGTCCAAAGCTACGTATTTTATAATTGAGTAAGCTAGGGCTTGGAGAGAGGAAAGAACTTGTTCAAGGGCTCGTAATTTTTTTTTTTTTAGTGAGGCAATTGGGGTTAAGTGACTTGCCCAGGGTCACACAGCTAGTAAGTGTTAAGTGTCTGAGGCCGGATTTGAACTCAGGTACTCATGACTCCAGGGCCTGCGCTCTATCCACTGCACCACCTAGCTGCCCCAAGGGCTCGTAATTATTAAGTGACAGCTCCAAAATTTGAATTCTGGTCTTCTGGTTCCAAAGTCAGCACTCTTTCTATGTCATCATGAACTCATCTAGTTGATTTGTCTGCCGACAAACTTGCCCCCACCAATTCAACCTGGGAAGATAAGCCTAATGCAAAAGTGTGGTATATGTTTGTGATGGAATATTATTGTGCTATAAGAAATGACAAGCAGGATTACTTCAGAAAAACCTGGAAAGACTTACATGAACTGATGCAAAGTGAAGTGAGCAGAACCAGGAAAAGTTGTATTGTCATAACAGCAGTATTGTACGATTGAAGAACTGTGAATGATAGCAATTCTCTGGAGCTTGCGGGGAGTCACAGCCTCTCTTCCGCCATCTTGGCTCCACCCCAGAGAATGACAGCAATTGCCAGCAAAATAATGATCTAAGACAATCCCAAAGGATTCATGATAAAGCATGCTATTGTTTGAATACAGAATCATAATTTCTTTCTTCCTTCCTTTCTCTCTTCCTTCCTTTATTCTTTTATTTCCTTCTTTCTTCTTGAATCTTCTTATATAAGATGACTAATATGGAAATATTCTATATGATTGCACATGTATAATCTATATGAATTATCATTTCAGGGAGAAGGGAGGAGAGAGGGGAGGGAGGAATAGAATTTGGAACTCAAAACTTAAAAAAAACCCCAAAATGTTAAAAATTGTTTTTACATGTAATTTGGAAAAATAAAATATTATTTTTAAAAAGATATACTAATTGAAAAACTCTCATTATTTTAGGCAATTTTACAAAAAGTTAATTAAGCTTTGTACCACAAACTGAAATAGAACTCTGAGCTTTATAAGCAAAGTTTATTTTAAAAAGAGATTAGTGGAAAGAAGGCTTAACTGGAAGTTAGCAGACCAGGGTCCTAAGTCTTAATTCAGTCCTTAAATTGTTGTGTGACTTAGACAAATTCATTTAATTTTTCCAGGCATTCCAATTTCCTATTTGTAAAATGAATGGGTTGAACCACAAGATCTGCTTCCTTTTTCCATGGGTTCTAAATCAGGGCCTACAAAATACAAAATATTTATACATCCTCTCTTGAAAGCAGTATGATAGACATCAGGCACAAAAAAATTTAAATGGTGCAATCCTGTTAGAAGGAGCCAATAATCTAGGAGGATTAAGCATGTACACACACAATTGATGCAAATTAGAATGACCAAGGTGCACTGCAGAACTAACACAGAGAGGGTTGAGAGATTCTGGGATATAATGATAACCTTGAGCTAGGAGAATCAATGTAGCCTTCAAGGAGGAAATGGCCCCCAACCTGGGCCTTGAAAAAAGAAAAAAAAGGAAGGATTTCAATATGTGGAAGTAGTGCTTTCTTAAGTGAGGGGTTGGGTATGCAAATACACAGAGTCAGGATAGGGGAACTTTAACTTGATTTTGGTTGGAATGGAGAAGGAATGGAAGGCAATATTGTGAAACTGACTGGAGTTGAATCCCACCTATGAGCAAGTGGGTTGAATGACAGAGTAATTTGCATTTTATCCTCTAGGCAAAAGGAAGCAACTGACTTTTTTTGTTTTGTTTTTCCCCTTAAACAGGGTTCCTGGACATGGCCAAATCCACATAGGGAAGTTATTTTGTCTGAGATGTGAAGAATAGATTGGAGAAGGGAGAAACTAGAGGCAGAGTTATATGGCTACTGCAATAGCACAAAAGACAAATGAACGAGGATCTTAATTAAAGCAACTTCAGGTATTCTACTAGGTGATGGATATTCAAAGATGAAAATAAAACAATCCTGGGCCTCAAGGAGCTTATATTATTTTATTGGGGAAAACCAATATAAATATAGATAAGTATATGCTATGCACACACACATAAATATTACAGAATAATTTCTGGGGGAAGGAGAATGGCAGCCAGGATAGCCTTGGTGTAGGACACGGGGCATGTAAAACTTGAGATGAGCTTTGAGGGAAGCTTGGGTTCAACAAGGTACAGGTGAAGAGGGAAACTCTTCTAGGCAAGGGGGTCATGTAGGAAGTGGTATGTTATATCATCAATGAGCATTTATAAATTACTATGAATCAGGCATTGTGCTAAGACTTGGGATACAAAGGAAGATGAAAAAAAGTCCTCCTCCTCAAGGAACTCACAATCTAATGGGGGAGACAACCTGTGAATAACTCTGTACAAACAACTTGGAATTGATGTTAGGACAAGAGAGGCTTCTTGCAGAAGATACTATTTTAGCTGAGATTCAGGAACCAGAGAAGCCAACAGCATATGGGAAAGAGCAAATAGGACAGTCTGACTGGAATGTATCATAATGGAGAGTCTTCTGAGATCACTATGCAAAGATAAGTTGGAACAAGATTTTGAAAGGCTTTAAATGCTTAATGGAGGAAGTCACATTTTATCATAGGAGCAATAGGGAGTCTCTGAAGCTTCAAAAATAGGGAAATTAAATGGTCATGCTTGTATTTCTGAATTTTCAATATTGCATCTATGTGAAGGATGAATTAGAGAGGTAAGAGATTTGACACAGGGAGTCCAAGTAGGGAGTTATTGTCCTTGTCCAGGAGGGAGCTGGCCATCACAGCCATGGAGAAGTCAAGAGGATAGACAAGTTTTATAGAGAGAAATAATACAGTGCATTGTAAAGAGTTTTGGCTACCAGGATTAGAATTCTGAGTTTGTCCCTAAATTGCCTGAATCACCTAACTTTTCATTTCATTCATCTGGGAATCAAATGGGTTGGATTAGATAACTTTTAATTTTCTTCCAGCTTTAAACCTATGATCCTATGAGGGAAAGTATGGAATTGTTAATGGGATTTTCAGCACTTGGATTAGTAGAAACCATTTTTAGGCTCTGTATTGAATTTCAGTTTTAATTATGCTAGTCATTATTCTCTACTTCATTATTTAAAAACCTAGGAGTGATCTACCATGGACTGATGGTATTACTTTCTTTGAAATTATAGCATTGTTTTAGACAGAATTCCTGTGGGCCTGCCAATCCTAACTCTCTGATGTGGGCTAGTAAACACAATATTCTAGCTCTTAAAAAAAAAACAAACCCAAACTTTGAGTTCTGGGGAGGAGTAATTTTTAACTGTATTTTCTGTATTGTAGATGCTGAGAAATGTTGGTGATTTAAAGAAACAGGGACATTTGGTATACTGGGGTGGGGGGTGGGAAGAGGGTACAGAATCACACAATAGTTTCATTCAGTTTGCAGATGCAGTGGCCAATAAGTCAGATGGTGGGGAAAAAAGATCTTTTTCTCACAGAGGGACACATGATGAATTAAGGGCCCCAAAGTAGTACCAAAAATAGTAGCAAAGTTTATTTAAATAATAATCACTATACAAATATACAGTTCAGCTGATGCTGGTTGTACTTGCTCTAAAGAGGGACTTAGAAGACTCAAATAGGTCGATAGAATGAAAAGTTTAGGATATAAGCACTATGAATAAAAGGCAGACATTTAATCTTTGAGGTAAAAGGGATCTCAGAGTTGAGACAACAGAAAACGGGAAGAACTCTGGATCTAAAGACAGAACACCTGGGTTTGAATCTCGATTCTGCTACCTCACAACCCTGTCAAGTCAAGAAGCATTTATTAAGTACTTACCATGTGCCAGGCATGGTGCTAAGCAGTGGGGGTAAAAAGAAGAGGAAAAACCACAGTCCTTGTTTTCTCAGGTACCTTTCAGCCTAATGAGGGAGATTATGAAAACAGGATAAAATGGAGACCTACCTGACCACTCCTTTTTGATCTCCTTTGCTGGCTCTTCATTCAGGTGAAACCTGCTAACCATAGTTGTCCCACACAGCTCTGCCCTAGGCCCTCTTTTCTTCTCCCTATATACCATTTCATTTGGTGATCCCATCAGTTCTCTTGAATAATTGTATCAGCCCTAACATTTTTGATGATCTCCATGGAGAAAAAAATAGATTTCTGTTCATTTAAAAAAAAACACTAAAAATTGAGAGTTTTGGGGTAGAGTGGGGTACATATGGTTTTCAGCATTTGTTTATATAAGATTTCCAATTTAAAACTTTTCTCCCTCCCTCCCTCCCCCCCCCCATAGACAGCAGGCAATCTGATATAGGTTACATTAGGTTATATATATATATATATATATATATATATATATATATATACACACACATATATATACATATATACACACATAATATACACATACATATACATAACAACATTAAACATATAAGAGAAGAATCAGAGCAATAAGGAAAAACTTCAAAATAGAAAAACAACAGCACCAAAAACAAAAGAAATAGTATGGTTCAATCGGCATCTATATTACACAGTTCTTTTTTTTTTTTCTGGATTTGGAGAGCCTTTTCCATCATGAGTCCCCTGGAACTTTCTTGTACCATTGTATTGGTGAGAAGAATCCATTCTATCACAGTTGATCTATACATAATGTTGATGATACTGTGTATAATGTTCTTCTGGTTCTGCTCATCTCACTCATCATCAGTTCATATAAGTCCTTCTAGGTTTCTCTGAACTCCTCCTGCTCATTGTTTCCTACAGCACAATAGAATTCCATTACATTCATATACCTCAACTTGTTCAGCCATTCCCCAACTGATGGGCAACCAAGTGAGGTACATATGGAATGTTGCATGCAGTTTCAGATGAGGTCACAGTATTGTTGGTTTTGCTTAATTGTTTTACTTTGTTACAAGAGAGTTCTCATGGAGTAAAGATAGTATGGCAATGTTTGTAATATGAAATCAAAACATGTTAATGAAAAAAGAATACCCAATCTGGCCCAACCCTAAATCTATGCAGTAACCACTCTATAAAATCTTTGATAAAAAAGGATAAGCCAACTGATGTCTGAGTGCCTTGTCCTCCCCAACTCATTGCCTCATGAAGCAACTCATTAATTTTTGTGTAGTTTTTATTATGAGGAAATCCTTTTAAAAAGTGAATCCCCAAACTGCTTATTTATAGCTCTTAATCATTGCTTCTATTTCTAAGATCTATGACCACAATACATTTAAGCTCTCCTCCACATGACAATCCTTTAAGTATTTGAAGACAGTGATTGTGTCTGATCATGGCCCCTTCCATTATCTTTTGTTAAGGAGAAATATCTCAAGTTCCCACAAATGTTCCTCACCTTATATTGTTCTGAGCTCTCCCCAACTAAGGTTTTTTTTTTTTTCAGGGCAATGAGGGTTAAGTGACTTGCCCAGGGACATACAGCTAGTAAGTGTCAAGTGTCTGAGGTCACATTTGAACTCAGGTCCTCCTGAATCCAGGGCCAGTGCTTTATCCACTGTGCCACCTAGCTCCCCCCCCCCACCCAACTAAGTTTTTAAGCTCAAATGAGCAGTAAAAAAAAATATAAAATGGAGATCTCTGTAACCTTAGGCCCAGAGAGGGTAAGTGAGATGCCATAATGGAAAAGGAGTGAATTTAATGGTGGGAATTTCAGGCCCCATGGGAAGTCTGTAGGAAAGAGCTTTAGAGACAGATAGTGCAGCTGCCCAGAATGTTAGAACATACCCCAGTATTAAACCCTGACATTCCAGGGACGGAAAGACTAATTTTAAAATCAAGAATGTCATCTGTATTCCAAAGGAAAGAATACCTGTCTGGGATCCAGAAAAAAAAAAAAGCAGAGAATCAACCAAGGAAATGAAGCTGTGTATTAAAAAGTAGAATTACAAGACAATGTCTTATTAGCACACTTATTTATGAAATTGATAAAGAATCTAAGGTATTAATATTCGGGGGCTATTCCAATGTGTATATCCTGCCTGCCCCCTCCTTGTTTTTTTCTTTAAACTGGTAATGGATTCCATCATGCATCAATATATTGCAAATAAGTATCCCTAGTCTAGCACACAGAGTACCTTTCTCTTGGTTGCTGGTTCCTGAAAGTTTGCTCTATCAGATGGTAACAATCTAAAACTCATTTCTGCTAACAGTCTAGGCAGCTCTTTGCTTGGGAGATAAGCGTTACCAAGGAGATCAGTAGTTAGTTTAAGGAAAACTAGCTGATAACAGTACTTTTAAGGGTTTCACAGGCTCAACAAAGTGGGGGAAAGTGAAGTAGAAATAAGAGCAAGCAGAGATGAGGTGGTGAACTGAGAAAGGTTTCTCCCACATACATCCAACTCAGTGCCTTTTCCTCACTCCATAGTTTTCCTCTTCTACTTAATGACATGAAAATAACAAGACAAGCCAAATGACTTATTGACAGGTACACAATGATGACTCTCCAGGCTAATTTATGTAATGCTGATGTCAGCCCTAACTAGGACACAACTCAATAAAAATTATATAGGATCTAAGAAAACAAAATGAATTGGGGATGGTACATTCAATTAGTTTCTCAGTAGTGCACCCCATACAATGAAGAATAGGTCTGCAAATTGACTCCACGGGCACAATCCCTATTTCCTTCCCCCTCTCCTTCCTCCTAATCCCTTTCTCCCATCCAAGGAATTGGCTGAGGTGAGTTCAGGGTCAGAGTTTTTCCTGAATTGTTCTTTGTGCTGAGAGAAATTAATTTTTCATTCTCTCATTTATCTTCAAAGGCTTGTTATTTGCAGTTGTCTGAGTACAGTGAGGTCTATTTCATGATCCAATTTTTATTCTGAATGACTATTATCCATGAACTGAGAGAACAGGATCCCATAAGCTATATGACTTATCTATTAACCCCAGAGATTGCCCAATGAGGCAAGCAATAGAGTCTCTCCAGATTCACCAAGGGGTTAGTTCTCATCTGGTGCTGTGATATTTACATAACAAATATGAGTTTAACATTTAATTATATATTTTTAAAAGAGATATCTTAATCCTTTAAATTGAAATGGAAGTGGAGAGATCTAATAGCCTTTTCAAAATGTCCAAGATTTTCTGATTTTTTTTTTTTTTTGGAAAAAATGCATAGCCAAAACTGTCCTAATAATGAATCTATTGAACTGTCTGGGTCTGACAAGAATTGAGCTGACCCTCAGGTAGGCCTTGGGAACAGCCTCCCCCACAGAGTTTGTGAATAGATGTATGATTTGAGGATTAGTCTGACCAGCTGTATTTTCTAAGTCAAAGCATCATACAATCATGGATTTAGAACAAGAAGAGTGCAATGGAGGCTATTTTATAAATGAGGAACTGGGGTCCATAGAGGTTGAGCAGCTTGCCCAAGTTCACCCAAGGAATAGGTAGCAGAGTCAGAATTTGAATGCAGATCCTTTCATGTTAAATCTAAGAATCTTTTCATTATACCTTTTAAATAGTCTAAACCTCAACTATGGGACAAAATATTAATCAAATACAGTTTTTCTTCTGCAACTTTTTTGCTATTAACTACCATGTTTGGCAGTAGTAATTGTGGTTAGAAAGAAAAAAGGATTTTGTTTCATTTGCCATCCACATAAAATGTGAAAGTAGGAAGTCTCTAACCACAACTTGAATGCCATCTCCCCATAGATTCCAAAGGAGACACTTTGAACCCAAGGGCCTTATGAATAACAGTGTTCTCCAAACCACCAGGCCTGCTTCTAGTCCAGCCACCAGAGCCCTCATTGAGGGGGGGAAATCTTTGTAGAGAAAGGGCACAAGCAGCAATTGCTGACCAACTACCCGCAATCGGCAAATAAGCACAAAAGCTCTGGGATGAATAGTACCCACCTCCCTATAACCCAGAATACTGGTTCTGTTTCCAGCTCAGTTTTCAAGGACATCATATAGGAAAACAACTTATGTGGAGAATGGGCAAGTCATCTTCACCAACAGCTAACTTACTTCCACCCAAGCCAGGCAAGCTGACCTACCTGAAACAAGGCAACCTGAAGGGGACATAGGAGGCAAGATCTACCAGGCAAGTCAAATGACCACCACCACAACCTTGATCACCATCTCCCTTCAGACTGTGATGGACACAGTGCAGGACTCTAAATCCAAGAACCATGGGTACGGAGATGTTTCTAGTCATGTGTCCATGGCCTCATCCTGGGAAGCAATACCTGTGATCATGCAGCCTAACAACTGCTTCTGCAAATTTTATAGGTACAGAAAAGAAAGTACTTACCTCCAAAGTACTATTATCAAATGGTTCAACATCAAAAGGTATGATTTTATCAATGACATTGAGGCTTTACCATGTATTTTCCCACTGCACCCCAAGGATCGTGGAACCTTTCCATTTAACTAGAAAATGACTTTTTGCCTATGTATTTTCTCCCCCATTAGTATGCGAGCTCCTTGAAAACAGGAGCTGTCTTACTTCTCTACTTGTGTCTCCAGAACTAGGCATTATATATAGTAAATACTTAATAAATATTTTAGTCATTCGTTCTAACTTACTAAGGTTTGCGTTCATCTGCAGAAGGGGGAAAAAAAAGGTTGGTAGAACAGTGTTAAAAGGCTCATAAATAATATTTAGAAACTGTAGTTTTAAAAACATCATTACTTTCCAACAGATATGAATCCAAAATACATATATTGCAAAATAAATACACCAATCTTTCATTAAATGGACAAGTCACAAAAATGAAAAGTGGTCAGTAAAGAATTGCAGTATTTTTTTTTACCAGATCATAGGGTCTCAGGAAGGTAGGAAGATAGCTAGAGAAATGATGTGGTTTGCTATTTTGTTGCCAGGAACAGTGCATTCAGTCCATATTAGAATAGGAAAATTTATCACCAAAAGTTGTTTTTAAATTTGGGAATTACTTTGTATATCCTTTTAACTTATTTGTGTTCATGTTGTGCTGCTGCACCTTATTCCAGGTAAAATACAAGGTAGAGATTAATTTTTTTTATCTTTGTATTCCCAGTGCCTAGAATAGTGCTTGGCATGTTGTTGTTGGTCCTTTTTTTTTCCAGGGCAGTGAGGGTTAAGTGACTTGCCCAAGGTCACACAGCTAGTTGCCAAGATAGTAGTTAATCTGAAAAACACATCCGGGGGTTTAATAGATTGTGAGCTCAATGTCGATCAATGTGGTGATGGACTCAACTGGACCTATGAGCTAATCAATATGATGTTCTCTCTAAAAATTCAGATTACAATTCATCCATGTTTGCTGATCCCAACATTGAGAGGATAAAGTAGAGCAAATGGGTTGGCCCTCACTATTGTCACATGATCACTCCATCTTCTTTTTTGATCTTACATTTCTTTAATGACATCATTTGCCATAGATCTCTTTTGTTTCTTATACTTTATGTATTGCCTTCTGAGTGATAATCACTTTTAATTCATTGCAGGCCTCAATGTTCCATGGCTCATGATCATATAGCAATACTGGTAGAATATTATTATTTAAAATAAGGATGTTCTTTGGAGAAGTTTAAGGTCATTAAAAGAACTTTGCAATTTCCTGAAGGCAGTCGACTATTCTTATCCTCTCATTTAATTCTGAGTTCAGTTAATAGTCTATTTGCAGTAAATGTCCAATATATTCAGAAAACCACACATACACACTTATATAATGCGTGTATAATATGAATATATATTTGTATGTGTGTATATATCCATCCATTCATCCATCACCCATCCACCCATCCATTTATCTCTTTATCTATCTATCTATCTATCTATCTATCTATCTATCTATCTATCTATCTATCTATCTATCTAATCCATCTATTATTACATACCAACATTGATAGATGACCTCTATAGGTGGTTTACCTGGCTAATATTTTAGATAAAATTTTCCATCTGCTTGTTTTTCCCCCTCCTATATGGATGGTTAGGCCAAACATTTTGAGTCATTATGTATCTTATCTGGAAAGTTCTTCAGTGCTCTGGGGATTTATATAAGCAGTGTAATGTTATCTGTAAATAGAAACCCCCATAAGATCTCATTTTCTATAGGGTATCCCTCTTAATATACTCTCTATATTGGACCCCTTCCATGACATAGGTGAACACCTTTAGCCATCACACTTTTGCATCTTTTATTCCTTCCTTGACATTGATGATCAGAAGATTGTCAAACAAGATTACTTCTGATATAGCTTTCAAAGTATCCTGTATAATGTTGGTGTATGAATAGGAAACACTTTATTGGAAGAGAACCTTTAAGATAACATTAAACTCTGCTGAATGAACCAACCACCTTATTAATCAACTAGCATTTATTTTTTATTAGAAAGGCACTTAACACAATCCCTGAAACATTAATTGACTGCGCTAAACTACCCAAGGCACATGACTGCAAGGCACCATGATAAGTCCTGGGGATAAAAAAGAAAAGAAATGAAATAGTCTTGTCCTTCAAGGAACTTATATCCTATTGAGTAAGAATATACAAAATAAATACAATGTCCTTTTGAGAGGAAAAGCAGCTGGTGGAAGTGGGGGAAGAAGCTCATGTAGATGGTGAGCCTTGAATGATCATGAAGAATATAAAGGATGACATGTATTTTGATTTAATATGGAAGGACTTTTTGATTTTTTAAAAAAATAAATGATCTCTTACCTCTTCAACAGGTGGTTTAACATTAATTTTATGATGTTTATGAAGACACAGTGGATGAGGTATCAGGAAAGAACACAAGCACTTGAAGAATCACAACTTAGGGAGTTTAATACTCACAGACATGTATATATAAAACTTCCCAGAGCTTCTGCTACAAGAGCAACTGTCACAGATGGCAGTGGCATGAGGATAGAGTAGTATAGATAGCACCATTCAGGAGTACAAAGTTCTAGGCTCTGTCCTTATACCTGATTGATGTGCTGGGAATATTCATAGGGACTAAGTAGGAGGGGAGGGAAACTCTAGGGACAGTTAATCAGTGGGCGACCTAGACTGTGATGCTGTTATGATTATGATTAGGAAAGTTTGTGAACATTGTATACATGGATTAGATGAAGCTTGGCCTTGCATTTATTACCTAAATAAAGCAGACTTAAACCAGTTATTGAATACACAGGAACTTCCTGGTACATAGGCAGATCCATCAGTGATTGAATATGGAGTCACTTCAGGCAAGCAGGGCCTAGCTAATTGTATGAGGCCAATTCTCACAGTGCTCTTTCTGCAAATATTTTTCTTGAGCATTACAATATGAAATGACAAAAGGTTTTTATAAAATGATGCTTTTCATTGAAATTCTACCAATTCCTTAATTTGTCTTTCCAAGATGGACCTATATGGCTTCCTTCCATTTGGCTTTCTTCTTTTGTCTAGTTTCATTTACAGTCAGTATGGTATTGCAGCCAGAAAAGATAATATGATTTGAGGCTACATTAAGAAATGAATAGAATCCAAGACTATAAAAAAGTATTGACCTACATGTCTACTTTTGAACTATTATGACAATTTTTGATTCATAATATACACATTCATTGAAAGAATGCTTGTCGGGGGCGGCTAGGTGGCGCAGTGTATAAAGCACTGGCCCTGGAGTCAGGAGTACCTGAGTTCAAATCCGACCTCAGACACTTGACACTTACCAGCTGTGTGACCCTAGGCAAGTCACTTAACCCCCATTGCCCCTCAAAAAAAAAAAAGAATGCTTGTGGAGATATGAAACAATAATAGGTAGTATTTTGAAATTTAACAACAAAAATAATTTATTCAATGATATTTTGATTGCTAATATTAAGAGAGGCAAAAGACAAAAATTGGAGGATGTGGGTATTTGAGGAAATCCAGGGTCAGAGTTTAGAAAGGTAAAAGAAACCATAGAGAAATATGGGGAGGAATTAAAATGTTGAGGAAAGAATAAAGTTGGAGTGGTCAAATAGAGGAGAAAAGCATTGTCATTCTTTGGCTGCGTGACCTTGTAGAAGCCACTGTGCATTGGCGCAGCTAGGTGGTTCAGTGGATAGAGCACCAGCTCTGGATTCAGGAGGACCTGAGTTCAAATCCGGCCTCAGACCCTTAACAATTACTAGCTGTGTGACCCTGGGCAAGTCACTTAACTCTCATTTCCATACCAAAAAAAAAAGAAAGAAAGAAAGAAAAAAAGAAGTCACTGTGCATCTCTAGTTCACAATTTTCCTATGTGTAGAAAAGGGCTTTAGATTATATGTTATATACATATGAATATGATATTATGAAGATAAAACAATAGGACTTGACCTCATTGGAAGGATGGTGTTACCCTCAATAGTAATATGGATGTTAAGAAGAGGGTAGGGTTTGGGGAGAAGATACAGTCTGTCACTGGGAACTTCAAGGTGATTAGGTTATTTTCACAAGGTTACCCAGATTGTAAGAACTGGAATCTTTTGCCTTCAAGGGCTTTACTCTCCAAGTAGATGATGACATAAATAGATGGTAAATGACAATAAAAGATTTAACTAACAGATCAAGACAATGGAAGAGATGTCACAAATATGATTGGTATGCTTACAGTAATTCCTACTATGAGTCATCTGAGAAGGGAATAAAATGAGGATCCACTCACTGGTCCCTAACAGTAATGGAAATACAGTTAGGGAGATTTGAAATGATGGCAGCAGAGAACACTCCTTCGGTGTACCCTAGAACCCTGAGGGGGAATCATAGCTAGCCTGGCTCTTGGAGAGATAGTCCAAAGTATGCTTGCTACAGGAGAAAATCACTTCAGTTGGGAGGGTAGGGTGGTCAGAGGCATCTACTTCCCAAGTCATCGTATTGTGGATCTCTTAAGTGCCTTTGGATTTTATCTCTTAATCTATGGGATCTTTGTATAGTACCTAACTGTCTATGCTCAATGTGGAATAAATAACCTCTGCTATTAGCACTGTGGGTGGAGAGGGTAGGACTTTGGAGAGGAATAGAAGAAAATCAGGAGAACTACAATTTAAGAGAAAATGCAAAGGAAAACTTTTTTTTTTTTAATAAAAAGAATTAGCTTGATTTTCAGCCAACCTATTTGGAAAAATATGAGCCCACTGATGGAAGTCTAACTATTTGGCTTTGAACTTTGGAGTTAAATTGGGTTAGCCTTCCTCACCTTCAGCTTTTCAAAATCTTGATTAATTATTTATGATGTACTGTAAAAATTTTCAAAGTGATATCTGTATGACATTTAGGCTATCAGCACTCCATTATTAAGTTGACTTACTGACAGTCTATTAATTGGTGAGAAATGAATATGTCAATTATAAGTACTAATATATCCATTTAATTTCCCTTTTCATGAGTAAATAAGTAGAATAAGTTTCTGCTGGGAATTACTTTCCCTAAAGAAAAACTGGCGTTTAAAACTTCTTCCCTTTTAAGCAAGTTTTGCATTGGTTTAATCTTAAGAAAAATACTATGTTCTTGCTTAACTTTTGTTTGACTTCAAGAGGCTAATGCGACTATTTTTTTAAACCATTGTTAAGGGCTAAAATTCTAGCTAGTCTGTCTAAAATATCTAATGAGTGGTCGCCAATAAATTATAAGCTTTAGCAAGAGTTAGACTTTTAAGCATTTATTAAGGAGAATAAGAATTTGGTAAAGAGAGAGAGAAAGGCCTAGATTTCTATCTATTAAAGGGAGAGCACATTTTTAGCTCCCTTCTCCACCAGCGTCCCCAGGAAAGAGCCAGACTGAGCGCCAGTCTCTTCCTTCCTCCTCCCACTAGTCCGCGTCACTTCCTCCCCGCCAAAGAAAAGACTCCTGGTCTTGCCCTCAAAGACCTTCGCTTCATGGGCAGAACTCTTCTACAGTAAGTATCCAGCAGGTGGCGTCATTCCAATCGTTACAGTCCCCCCTGTTGTTCCTCAAGAAACAAAATGTTTCCTTGACGGAACAGTAAAAACAATATAATAACTATTGCTAACTAATAATATGTGAACAACAATATAGAAAAGGAAGAGAGGAAAGTTTTGTCCAGAGGGGCGATTTTTTTTTTGTCCTCATGAACCGACGCTTTGACATTAGTCTTGCAAAGGGAGGGCCTCTGCAGAGAATACATGTTACAGATGGTATATATTATAACAGAAAGAGAAAAAAAAACAACAAAAACAACAAATCAAAACTGTTCATTTAAAGTCTCTGAAAGTCTTTTCTCAGATGTCCTCTAGGTGTAGTCATGGAATGGAAGTCTTTTCAGGGGTTGAGGTATGGATGCTGGTAATCAGCCAGGAAAATTTCCTACAAAATTGAGCTTAACACAACTTTAAAATAGCTTTGTCAATAATCAAATCAAACAATGAAAGTTCTCAAAAACATGTCTAAGGGAATACAGAATCTTAGTTGTTACACATGAAACATATAATAAAACAAAAATTGAACCATTCTTTAAAATTATAATATTACTATAGTCCCCCCCTTATGGAGAGTAATTGAGAAGACAATTGCTGCGATATTAATTTTTAAAAATAATTTTTATCTGTTTCATCACTTTTTGCATCATCTGCCTAATTATCCTCATGCCATTATGAGAAATTAGAAAATCTAATATAATTGGTAACAGGTGTCAAGGCCAAATTCAACACTGTTATTTATCATGACACCTGAGATAATTATGGGGGTTACCATAAAAGAACAGAGAAATGATGGGATATGAGCATTCCCACACTTGAGTAATATGTACTGTCCATGCAGTATGCCAGGCTTAAAATAGGTGGATGGAATATATGTCCATGCCACCGAACATATTGGAGGAAACTGAGTCAGACTTAATCAGATGCATGGGATTGAGATGTCCATGGCATCAGGCATATAGGAGGGAGCATAGAAGCCAGGTGTAGAAGTGAGATGGGTGGGATGAATACTTCCAGCCATCTGTACAATATTGTGGGGAAAAATAAAATAAAATATTAAACCAAGAGAATCCAACCTCAACATTTGTCAAAAGCCGTTCCCTCGGCCATACCTTGACTTCATGCATGTCTCCCCTCATGTGACAGTTCAGTGTCTGCTCTTGCATGTATTCCTCTTGTGATTGGATGGCATCTTGGCCAACTGGCATCTGATAACTCAGAATAAAGGCAATTAATGTCTTAAATGGTAAATTCCCATAATCCAAGTCTCATATGGATTTTAAATTGAGGATAATAAATGATTGCAAAAAATGTGAATACATCTTGACTCAGAACACAATATATAATTATGCAACAATTTCAAATAATACCCATTTTTTTTACTTAGTATACAATTACTTTTGTGAAAAATCAGAACATATTTAAATACAAGTTAAAGCACAACAGAATCTCAAAGAAAACTTTTTTTTTTGAAAAAAGAAAACTTTTACAAATGTTCCCCTCTTTTTTTTTTGGAATATGCTTATTAAAAATAATACTTCTTTACACTTGCCATGGCAACCAATTTGCCAGGGAAATGCTTTAAAGAGTTTGATCAAATAATCAGTTGAGAAAAAATAACAAAAACAAACAACTCAGAACATGGGAGCACAATACTCCTAGAATTAACATTGTATTATGAAATCAAAACCATCTTGCAATTTTTTAAAATTAGAGAGATGAATAAATAGAAAAAAAATGCACATGGAACAATAAAAGACAATGAAATTCAAACTAAGGAAATCTAAGTGAGCATGAACTTAATATTAATGAGTATTATGAAATATAAACTTGATCACATGACTATAAAAAACTTTTACAAATATTCTCCTTGTTTTAGAAACTAAGTATAAGACACAATCTCAAAAGGATTAAAATCTCTATGAAAATAAACCTATACCATTAATTCCAAAATGTATATGTAATAGCATAGAAATCCTATGTAACCTCTGAACTGACATTAATAATCTGAGTGAATTCAGAACACTCTTGATTCCGATATCTAAAATCCCCAATACTCATATCAATACCTTGCTGCTTACTTCTACATTTCTGTAAAATATATACCCTTCCATGGCAAAAGAAGCAGAGTCTTGAACTATGTTGACTGTCATTCTTATTCAGCTTAAGTTTTTCTTCTTTAACCCCTCTATATTGTCTGTCGGGCTTTTCACCATACAAATGCTTTATAAGATTACTAATTAAAGACAAAAGCAGGTTAGCAAAATTATGAACAAAACGAGCATATCTGGAATTTAAAGAGTTTTCTAAGATTGTCTCAAAAGCACAGCCAGGCCAGGGAAGGGCTGAGCCTGAAGCTGCAAATGCAGGTAGAAAAAGTTGAGCATGCGCATCAGATCTCTGGACTTCCCAGGCAGGGGAAGATATGGGCTTGGCCATAGGAGGAGTAGAGGGTGGGGTCTGGAGAGGAGGGGAGGGACCAGAGCAATTTGAATCAGACTTGATTTTGAACTCAGGCCTGGATTCCTCTTCCCCCACTTTGCCTCCAGGTGCTAGGGGATTAAAAGCTTCTAGAGGGTGGGTCATTGCCTCCAGGCATGCAAAATTAAAGCAACAATTAGTGTTAGAACTGGGAAAAGCTGCGGGAATGTCTTCAGGTTTCTCTGAAAAAGCATGGTTGGGAGAGGGAGAGATATTTCCTTGTGTGAGTAAGTTGCTGGCTCTTTTAACAAAAATAAAAATAAAAATAGAAAATCCACAAAAACAAAGCATTAACATGATCTTATCTCCCATTTGTCTGGTTAAACAGACTAAAATAAAAAATAGGGTAATTAGGGAGTTTAAAAGGTCCATTTGAAAAAATTTAAAGGGAAAACACAGCCAGTACACCAGTACTTAGCAGTTAAAGGGAGAGGGAGGGGAAATTTCTTACCCAACCAGAAGATCAGAAGAAGACTGAGGGTTAGCTTTCCTCTTCGTGGTCAGCCATCTGTTAAGGGCTAAAATTCTAGCTAGTCTGTCTAAAATATCTAATGAGTGGTCACCAATAAATTATAAGCTTTAGCAAGAGTTAGACTTTTAAGCATTTATTAAGGAGAATAAGAATTTGGTAAAGAGAGAGAGAAAGGCCTAGATTTCTATCTATTAAAGGGAGAGCACATTTTTAGCTCCCTTCTCCACCAGCGTCCCCAGGAAAGAGCCAGACTGAGCGCCAGTCTCTTCCTTCCTCCTCCCACTAGTCCGCGTCACTTCCTCCCCGCCAAAGAAAAGACTCCTGGTCTTGCCCTCAAAGACCTTCGCTTCATGGGCAGAACTCTTCTACAGTAAGTATCCAGCAGGTGGCGTCATTCCAATCGTTACACCATGAATTCCTTTACTCAAAAGTGTTCTTTTTTAATATCTATGTTCTGCTTTGTATTCCTTGGAACAAAAAGTCAGAGAGTTATATTACTTGGCATCTACATGGTAGCAAGGATACAAAAGCAAGGAAACTAGGGTAACCTAAACCTTAAAACTTTACTAATAGATAGTATGAGGCTGTGAGATATTTCAGATACTATGGCTTATAATTAATATTTTGAATTCTTGTCCACCTCCATGCCTTCGTGTGTCTGTTCCATGTGTTACACTTTCACTGACATTAAAAGGACTCTGCATTTGGAAGAAATATGTGGGAGGTGTGAGGGGGTGAGTTTGAAATTCATTGGGTTCAATTTTGATCAGGGAATAAAATTTTAGTTCTAAAATGAAGTTATTTATCTATAGGCATCTAAACATAAAGAATACAAAATAGGTATTTCATAAGACTATAACTGTGTATTAGTAAATACCTTTTAGTGCTATTCATTTTTCATTCAATGACCATTGTTTGGAATTTTATTAAATTAAACATGACCAACACGAATTTTGGGTGGTAAGGAAAATATAGGTTTATTGGATGACAGCAATGAAAGATGACATTCTGGTTTTGGCTGGTAATGATGAGACATAAATCTACTGATCACAAGCACACTAAGTCAAGTGAACTGTGACCTAGCAACTATAAAAGCCCATTTGTTAGACAAATGTAAATCACTTTCTGTAAAGACTATTTTTTTCTTAGATATGGCTGCTTATGTTTCTACAGTGTTTCATATTCCATTTGACCAATAGTCACTATTTTTCGTGCCTCTCTATCCCATATTTCTTATGTTTTACTGCATCATCTCGATAATTTTCTCTGATTTGAATTTATCATTGATTTTTCTCAGCATACATAGGTTTCTCCTAGTCTTCATGTACAAATTACTATATCAGCTTAATCTCCTTTCAACTGATACATTTAAAAATACATTCTCTGCTCCTCTTGGTATTCTAGAAGAATTAATACTTCTATTCTGAGGATAAGAATTCTCAAACAAAACAATTTTTTGCATGGGTTATTGCAGATTTTGACACAAACTCCCCATAATCAACTTGTTTCTTCCTGTGTATTCAGTTACCTGTATCCAAAGGGATGTTATTATTATTGTTTTCTTTACAAGGAAATGGCCTCAAGAAAGAATATTTTACTTACTATGGAAACATGAAATCAGTATATTTGTTTATATGAACTACTCAAGATGAATTAAGGAATTTTTAAAAAGTAGCATTTTATGAGATCCTACTGCATAGAAATTAAGTAAAGTTCTGTTTTTGTTATGTTTATAGTATGTTCATTTCCCAATATACTTTCCCCATTGCATAAAGAGAAATGATTAAACAAAACTGAAAAAGATGACCTAACAGTTTATACGACATTTCATATTTATAACACCTCATCTCTCTATTGAGAGTAGGAAAGTGTTTCATCATCTCTACTCCAAGTCTAATGATGCTCACATGAGTTCATCTGACTTTTAATGTTGTTTTCATTCATATTATATTACTGAAATTATGGTTCTTTTGATTCTTCTTATATTGATTTGCATTGTTCATAAATTCTGCCTATGTCTCTCTGACTTCTTATTTGTTGTTTCTTATGGAGTGACAATATTCTATCAATCCACATACCACAGTCTGTGCATGTTTTCTAATCAATGGACATAGAATGCAACAGATTTAGAAGAATTAAAGTTGGGGGGTGGCCAGGTGGTGCAGTGGATAAAGCACCAGCCCTGGATTCATGAGGACCTGAGTTCAAATCCGGCCTCAGACACTTGACACTTACTAGCTGTGTGACCTTGGGCAAGTCACTTAACCCCCATTGCCCCACCAAAAAAACACAACAACAACAACAACAACAAAAAACAAAACAAAAACAAAACAAACAAAAAAAAGAAGAATTAAAGTCAAGGGTCAGCCAAAGGTCAATGAAGAGATTGAATGGGCATCAGCTTTAGCCCATTACTGGCCAAACTTCGTGCAAAAGAAGCATAAAAATGTCATGCATGGATATAACCAGTAAAGAAAATATGCTGGTCTTATGGCAAGAGTCAAGGACAAGTAATGGGTAGCTTTCCTGCCCCATTGGTATGTACCCCCATGATATAATGATAAATAAAAGAGGGCCAACAGCTTATGTGCAATTCATGTGGAAGATTGATAAATTATACATTATAGGATGAAGGCATGGGTATGTTATAATCTGCATTATTGGAGGAAATATTAATATAATTGCCATCAAAGAGTCATTGAAAAAACAAACTTGGACTATATTAAGAAAAACTTAGGATCTAGAGTGAGTGAGGAGAGATTCCCACTGGATTCTACGTTGGTCAGGCATTACTTAGAGTACTGTGTTCAATTCTGGGTACCACATTTTAGGAAGGCTAATGCTCAGCTCAAGACTATTCAGAAGGAAGCAACCAGGATAGTAAAGGATCATGAGATGATCATGACATATGAAGGGCAGTTGAAGTTACTGGGGTGATTTAGTCTTAGATAGAGAAGAATAAGATAATAAGATATTAAAATTTGGAAATACTCTCAGACCAGCCTATGGAAGAGGTGTTAGAATTGTTCTGCTTTGCCCCAAAAGGAAGAGAAACGGATTTAATTTATAGAGGATATATTTAAATTTATTATTTCATTTTTCTTTGGATACACTGAAGTCTTAAAATAAGCAAAAAAAATAAATATGTTTTACTAGAAGGATATGTATAAATACTTTGTAAACTTTACATTTCTATTTAAATATTAGTTTATTATCATTATTATCAAGAAGTAAAGGGAATAACCTCATATATAATGAAGTAAGTGCAATTTCTAGACTCTTAAAACAATAATTAACTATGAACTCAAAGCATAAATTTGCCAAGAATGCGCCAAGGATCCTCATAAAACCACATGCTATTTCTCACCTCACTGACCCAGTTATTCCATGTTCACGGCTCATCTCCTCTACCTTTGCCTATTATTTTAGATCAGTTGCACATTGATTCAAAATGCAAGTTACAGATTTGGAGAAAATGAATCATTGAAGCAAAACAAAGAAACAAATAATAATAACTAATCATAATAGTCTGGCATATAATAGGTATTTAAGAAATGTTTATTGATTGATTATAAAGATACTGTTTTAAGGTTTACCAAGAATTTTATGTGTTGTCTCATTTGATCTTCATACTAATTCCTTTACTTATGGAACAGGGGACTGGCTACTGAGTCTAGTTCTTAAGAGAATACATTGAGTAACTGATGTGATTTTCTATCTAGAAGATACTAGAAAGCCTGTTGATTCTGATGATGTGTAATGGAAATGGTTTTAAGAAATGTGGAGTAGGTGCAGATGTTCTGTGATTAATTCTGGTCTGCTCAAACTAGGTAAATAGGAGCCTCTGGTTGGCTGTAGTTGTATAGCTGGAACTGGGGTGATTTCAAAAGACACTGGCTCTTTCCTCCTCTGTGTGACTTGTTCTTGCCTGATGGCATTTTGGTGATAGAGACAAAGGTGTAAGAAGGAAAGGACTTGGGCACTCCCCATACAAGGCCAAAATATGTCCCCACAAGTATGAGCCTTGGTTCTTTGCCTCATATATTTTTTTTCATTTTAGTTGAAGGAAATTATATGATCTTGTAAGCTTCAAGAGGTCAAAAGAAAAACAAACTACACAAGGTTGAGGAGACTGGAAATTAAGCTCATGTTGGGTCTTGCAACTAGAGCAGGATTATTGGCCCAAAGACCAGAGATTGACCTTCAGGGCTCAGCACAGCAGGGGTTAAGACAAAGATTCATGTGACAGTGATGCCATATTTGGATGAGTAATTAGTAGGACCAATGCTTTTTGGATATTACCCTCTTCAGAGTCTGAGGTAGTCTAGGGGAGACTTTGCCCCAGACACCAGGTGGAAATGTTTTGTAACTACTGTTCTGGATATACCATTTGAATAAACGCCTATATTAAGAACTGAGGGGAGCCGCTAGGTAGCACAGTAGATAAAGCACTGGCCCTGGATTCAGGAGGACCTGAGTTCAAATCCTGTCTCAGACACTTGACAGTTACGAGCTGTGTGACCCTGGGCACGTCACTTAACCGTCATTGCCCTGTAAAATAATAATAATATATAATAATAATAATAATAATAATAATAAAATAAGAACTGAGTCTGTTTGCTGATAGTTAAGAGGAAGCACATCTATGGGCCTCATGAGCATGGGTTTGGAAGGGTAGCTACCTATAAAGTTGACCCTAGCACATTAGGAGTAGTAACAACCACCCCTTTGGGGACCAACCAACCAGTGATAATGTGTTTTGGGTGAGTGATTCTCAGGTGGTTATAATTAATATAAACAAACACTAAACAAAGATATTTGAACAGACATTTCACAGTGATATGTATGTGTAGATCTTTAGGTCCTAGGCAGGGATACACTGTAACTCAGGTCAATAAAAATAACCTATTCAAGAATAAAGAGTTTATCATATCCAAAGAGCTAACACCCCTTCTTTGTACATGTTTGTATGAGATTCTACTTAAACAGCCCTTAGTGAATTCAGCTATCCCTTTTCTGGATTGCCATGATAAAAGGCTAAATGTGCCCTGAAATCATTGGCTCCATGTAGCCTAATCAACCCCTCAGGTACCAAAGCCTGGGCAGAGTAATACCTAATACATCTATCATATTCTAACTTGCTTTTGAGTTCACAGTTTAAAGCCTTTCTTCTCCATAAAGTTTTCTTCTGTTTAGCTCTGACAAGCAGGATAATCCCTGAACATCTATTTCCTAGCTTTGTGTAAAGCTTTCCTTTAATGGTTTATCATGGCCTACTTTTCTACTTGATTTGGTAACTTCAGTGGGATTAATCTAGACTTGAAATTTCATCAGCATGGGGGAATTCCCAGTGTGACTTGTCTATAACTTAGTTTTAGAGAGTTGCCTGGGGCACTGAGAGGCTAAGTGACCTCCCCAAAATCACTGAGGCAGAATGTGTCAGAAGTGAGACTCCAGCTCTTGGCTTCCTGACTCCCATGCTGGCATTCTCTGCCCACTAGGCAACACTATCTTTCAACTTCTAAGTTAAAAAGTGAGAAATACATCTATTCATGCCACTTTGAAATTTGTTTTGAAATGAATAAGGATAAATAAAAAATTATGTTGTTTCTTGAAGATGAAGTTTTATGAATTATAGAAAATATTGCTGGAAGTTTCAACTATAGTTTTGCATGCAAAAAACCAAAACAACACACACACACACACACACACACACACACACAGACAAGTCTACGTGAGAAAAAGAGGCATCTAACTTGTCAGGAAAAAATAACATATAACAAGTTGCTAAAAACTCCCACAAAAATTTATAAAATAATGTGGGGTTGATTTTGTGGTAAATGCCTCATATTCTAAAATACACTGAGACTAATAAGGATGCTATGTGTTTTGTAAAAAATCTTCATTCATCTAAAATATGAATTTTTCTTTCTTATTGTGAGATGTTGGCACTTTGGGATAGACAATTTAGGAGTGGAATTTGTGGAAATGTGGGTTTATTACTTGGGAAATCTTTTTCAAAAAATTCTTGGTTCCAAATTTTTTTTGAGGAAAACTGATTTCACAGGCTTTCAAAATCACAGCTACAAGGTACAATTGGATTCACCTAATTATTTTATTTAATCATTGGTTTACTGTTCCTGGGGAAATGTTTTCAAGCCAGAATAAACTCTTAAAGTGCCAAATATACAAAAAACCAAACATTTGTTTTCAATTACTTGTTGCTTAATCTATGTTTAATGCATAGCCAAATCTACAGTTTTCCAACATGTATAACTTCATGAAAAAGTCCACTTTTCATTCCTTCCCCCAACCCTTTGTTCACTGCTCTAGAGTTATAGAACCACTTAGCCTTTATTTATTGCTCGTTCCTTTTCCTATTCAGGATGGATTCAGGATTACGTAACAAGTCTGCAATACTGTAACAGCATTGCATTCATAAGCAATACCTCCTACCTCAAACACTATCTTGAGGTTTCCTATTTCCATGTGTTTCTTTTTACCCTCTCCCTGTGTAACCTTATCTGTCTGTTGACTTAAGTCAGTTGAATTTTTAATCATACATACTTATTTTAAATGAATTTTAGTCCAGAGCAGAATCCATGTTGTCAGTCCGAGTGCTATTTCCTCTCTTAACGTGAAGAAAGTTGGTTTGGCTGATTTTTTGAGTTTGAAATAAACCAGGCTCTTACCACTGTGAAACACCAACAGCCTCTGGCTTTCTCTACAGAGAATTTTGCCGACACTGGGAAAAGTTCACTCTGCTCATGTCTTTGGCGCAGTTTTCTCGACAGGATCCCGGCCAGATTATCATCCCCTTTCTCCCAGAAGTCTTTTTTTTCCTTAGGGCATAGAAGTCTAATTAAAGTCACTAGGTTAGGTCCTACTTCTGTCATTCCTCCACATGTTTGTGAATACTCTATGTTCAGAGCCAAAGTACGGAAGAGATACCTAGCTAAGATAGAAAAGGATGAAAATATGGGTGTCATTAATCTCCTGAACATTCTTATTGTGTGACCCTGTATTGTTGTAAGGGTTCCATTTAGATCTACAAGTGTTTCTTTTCTTTTAATAATATCAGTTTAACAATCTGAGATTTAGAGCTGAAAGGGCCATTTTAGAAGTCATCTAGTATAAATCCTTTTTTTTTTTTTTAAAGGATGAATGAACTCAGACCCATAGAAATACACAGGGAATAAGTGACAAGGCCAGAATTTTTACCTTCAGTAGATCCTTTGACTCCATATTCAGTCCTCTTTACACAACACCATTTTGTTTGATGAGCTTCATCAGCCAAATAAAGTTTTATCACTCATTTGTCTAAACTAGTGGTTATAGAAAGAAGACATTTGGAGACTCTCAAAATTATTGCACACAAAGAGAGTTGATATTGTTTTAAATGGCTAGCCTAAGTGTCTAATGGTAGCCATCTATGGGGCAGGGGTGGGGGGGGTAGAAAGGAAATTTACAGGATCACTTTGTTGTGTATTTAAAAGGAAGAGCAAGTTGTACATAGTGGATTTGCATTTTATGTGCAATCATCTTTTTTATTGTACTATATTATGGAAACATTTGTTTTATTAAATAAATTAAAAATAAAAAGTATTCAATCATGGTAGAGTTGTTCTGATGAATTCGATTATAGCATAAATGAAATCAAATGAACAATTATTTATTAAGGAACTTTACTAGGATTCCTATTTCATAAGGGGTTTCAGCAACACTCAGTTTTTCTTATTGTTGTTCAGTTATTTCAGTCATATCTGACTCTGACCTCATTTGAGGTTTTCTTGGTAAAGATACTAGTTTGTCATTTCCTTCTTCAGTTCATGAGGAAACTGAGGTAAACAGGATTAAATGACTTGTCTATGGTTACATAGCTATTTAGTATCTGAGACCAGATTTGAACTCAGGAAAAAGAGTCTTCCTGACTCTAAGCCTGGTGCAGTGGCTACACTGCATCACCTAGTTGCCCCTTACTCGCTTTAGTCTCACTTTACTCCCAGCTTAATTCGTTCAATTAATTCTATAAACTTCTCTATAGCCTCACCATCAGTCTTTCATTCTCCCCTTTTTGTCTTTCTTTGTTAGAATATAAACTCCTTGAGTGGAGAGACTGTCTTCTTTCACATATGCCTGGCACTTAGTAAGCACTTAATAGGATGACACAGTGAATAGAGTACTTGGCCTAGAGCCAGGAATACCTGAGTTTAGATGCAGCCTCAGACATTTACTAACTTTATGATCCTTGGTAAGTCACTTAACCTTTGTTTCCTTCAGTTTCCTCATCTGTAAAATGGGGATAATAATAGCACCTACTTCCCAGGGTTGTTGTGAGAATTAAATGAGATAATAATTATAAAATGCTTACTGCAGTGCCTGGTGAATAGTAAACACTATATAAATATTAGCTTATTTTTTAGGGCAATGAGGGTTAAGCGACTTGCCGAGGATCACACAGCTGGTGTTGAGTGTCTGAGGTTGGATTTGAACTCAGGTCCTCCTGAATCTAGGGCTGGTGCTTTATCTACCTTGCCACATAGCTGTCTCATATTAGCTATTATTAACAAATATTTTATCAATCAATCTGTTTATATGTCCCAGGCACCGAAGATACAAGTACAAAGAATGAAACAGTTCCTACAAAATGAGACTTTATTATCTTTGCTACTCTATTAATTAGTGATAAGGAAGCTTTAATTTTTGGTTAAAAGACTTGTTGAAAATTAAAATAGAGCCAAAATTTCACTGTGATTAGGAAAAAAAATTAAATGAATTATTTGTTTTGGGTTGTTTTAAGGACTGTCAGCAACAGGAGGTGATAAATGTCTTCTGGAGACCAAGGGTTTCAGCTTTTATGAGCTGCAGCAGATGTTTATGCAAATTAAGTACTAAGACACACATTATCCAAAATGAGGAATTGCAAACAAAAAGTCATTGGTGTCCCCAAATTATGTCATTTTTCTTTTATGCTCAGTGCTTTGTTGGAAGAATCTGCAGGGCTGTTCTCTTAGCCAGTCTGCATAGTATACAATTTTGAAGCTAGTTTTTGATTAGCCACAGTGGCTTGGAGAATATTACCAAACAATCAGCCTGAAGAGGGGTTGTTTTAGAGAAGAGGAATTATGACTGTCATATGGTAGTCCTCCATTCTCATTGGTTTTAAGAGAATTTTTCTTTTAGAACAATTTTGTGATAAATAGATTTTCTTTCAAGTGAATCTTCAACAGCAATAACTGGATGTACAAGATACTTTTCTTTCCTCCTAAAAAAGGAGGATTTTTCTAGCAGCTATGTTAACATCCATGAATATAACTATTTTTATAATATTAGGAATAGATTAAAGAGAATGAAGAATTAGTGAATTCAATTACTCTTTTTCTAAATTTGAAAAAAAATGAAATAACTTATAGGACATACATGTAAAAATCATAACAGATTTTGTAGGAAGGCACCATAGGGGTAGTGGGTGGAGTGATGATCTTGGAGTCAGTAAGAACTAGGTTAAAATCCACAACTCACACACTTGATAACTACATGACCATGGGCATGTATTTCATGTATTTCAGGAAACTCTTTAAAATTATAAATTGTAAATAGGGTTGAGGGAGCTCTTCTTTTGTCTTTTTGTTACCCTAGTACTTAGCAAAGTACCTGGCACATGGAAGGTGATTAATAAATGTTTATTGATGATGAGGATGATTGTGAGTGAGATTCTTGTGTCCACAAAAAATAATGAATGCAATAAACAACTAAGTTAACAAATCATCAAACACAAATAAGAGTATCTTACACCTTAAACCTATTAGATGGGACAGAAGAGAGGCATGTTGTGTAATAGCCAGGCCCAAGATGGCAGCTTCCAAATTTTTTTATGGGTTTTCTACTGTCACAATGTGAAGTCATGAGCTACGAAACTTAGCAACAATGATTTGGAGAACCAATAGATGAGAAGACAACACTGTATATTTGCTTATTGCAGAAATAACTAATAGCATTAATATTGCCTTAATCTTGGAGACTCTATGGGGATAAACATTCCTCTTCCCTGTGGCTTGAGGTCTTTTGGTGTTAGGCCCGAGACCAGATTTATTGTGAGACAGAATCCCTCTCTCAATAAACCTATGTTCTTTGGTTTGGAGACTTTGTTTTTTTCTTCATCTTAGAAATTTTTGCAACATGATGATGATGGTGGTTGTGGTGATGGTGGTGGTGGTTGGGGATAGTAGTATTATGTAGAGTGATGTACTTGGAGTCAGGAAGATCTGGGTTCAAATCCTCAATTCAGACACTTGTTTGCTTTGTGACTTCAGATAATTCTCTAAGATTATCATCCAAGTATTTAGCATAATGCTTGATATTTAGTAGGTATTCAAAAATTCTTGTTGGTTTGTTTGATTAATAACTTATACAAAGGTTGAGATCTGCATTCATAGAGGGAGTTCACACACCACACCAAGAAAATTGCAAGTCCTTGAAGTATTGCATTCATCCTAAGGTTAGAATTTATCTCCAATGTTGTGACATGCAAATAAAAGGAAATCATGAATTCTTGTTTTATCTTCCCATTTGCACAAAAGGTAAAGCTCTTAACTAATGACAGTTGTACTGGTTTCTAGAGTATGGGGTTATCTAGTTAAATAAACAATGTGGTTACTAGAGCTGGGGTATTTGCTGATTTATGGCAATCAAAATTCTTTGTTTGATGTTTAAAACCCTTCATAATCTTGCTGTTTTCCTACTTTTGTAGTCTTCTTAGAGCTTGCTCTCCTCCTCCCTCATCATATCCACTACTCCTCTGCTGTCCCACCACTGCCTCCCCATACTCATTGCTAGTGATGACACTGATTTCCTTGAACTCAACAATCTATTTCTCTACGTTTGCACTGGCTACCCCTACCCCCTTTC
Source organism: Dromiciops gliroides (assembly GCF_019393635.1). Lineage (NCBI taxonomy): Eukaryota > Metazoa > Chordata > Mammalia > Microbiotheria > Microbiotheriidae > Dromiciops > Dromiciops gliroides. The sequence goes on along the minus strand of NC_057861.1, from coordinate 266,640,988 downwards.
ACACATTCTCCCTTCCCACCTTGAAAGTGGTCTGTTCTTACCTCTGACTCAGCTTTCCATGATTCCTTTTAGACTCAGTTTACCCTTTCCCATAATTTTTCTTGCCTTCTATTATATTCTAACATATAACATAAATATAAAGATTACCTTTTATTTATAATCTATCTATAAGCTACCTTCTTAAAATATGTATATACATTTATTATTGTATACATACTATATATGTATTGATATAGTGTACATACATATTGTGTATACACTAAATATCTATAGTATGTACACCAAATATTGCATGTTGTCTCTACCATTAGACTGTGAACTCCTTGAGAGCAGGGAATTTGGTTTTCTTTTTAAATTTTCCTCTTCTTTCTTCTTATCCCCAGTGCTTAGCCCAGTGCTCGGCAAAGAGAAAGTTCTTATTAAATGCTTGCTGCTTGAATGACTTCTCCCCATATAAATATGTGATAAGATTAAATTGTATTCTGTATCAGTTTTTAAATATCAACGAGAGAAATAATGAAGACAAACTTTCTTCAGTTTGAAATGCTGGAGTGTATATGAAGAATTTGTTATAAGGGAAGAGCAATGAAGAAATGAAATATAGACATACTAAGATATTTAGTGTTTATTTCTGATACTCAGCTAGGGAGCCCACAATGAATGGTGAAGTATCAAGAGACAGTATAAAATAAATTGGTAATTTCTAAGGTTCTCCAATATTTTGAGGTTCCATAATTTCATTATGCTAAGACCTCACATAATATTTTTGTAACACTCTATTGCATTTACATATAATATTCATTAAATCACTCAGACATTTATTGAGTGTTTGGTGTTGTTCAGTCATTTCAGTCATGTCCAGCTCTATGTTTTTCCTTTTGGGGTTTTCTTGGCAAAGATACTGGAGTGATTTGCTATTTCCTTATCCAACTCATTTTATAAATGAGTAAATTGAGGCAAACAGGGTTAAGTGACTTGCCCAGGGTCATATAGGTATCAAATATATGTGGCCAATTTTGAATTCAGGATGAGGGGTCTTCCTGACTCCAAGTCTTGCATTCTATTTCCTGTGTTACAAATTGGTGTCTACTATGTGCCAAGCACTATGCTAAATCTGTGGTTACAAAAAGAGGCAAAAGCCAGTCCCTGCCTTCAAGAAGTTCACAATGTAATGGGGGAGGCAACAAATAAAAAAAAATGTGATCAAGCTATATAACCTAGTTATATAAGCTGCAAATAATTAATAGAGGGAAGGTACTAGAATTAAAAGAATTTGGGAAAAGCTTCCTATAGAAAAGGGAACTTTAATTGGGATGTAAAGAAAGCCCAGCAAGGCAGTAGGTGGAGATGAGAAGGGAGACATGGGGGACAGCCAGAGAAAATGCCCAGGACAAAAAGGAGAATCTTACTTCCAGAATAGTCAGGAGGCCAGCATCAGTGGATCAAAGAGTACCTGGGTTGGGGGAGTAAGGTGTAAGATGGAAAGGGTAGGTGAAGGATGCATTATGAAGGACTTTGAACAACAAGCAGAATATTTTGTATTTGATCTTGGAATCCACAGGGAGCCACTGGAGTTTATTCAGTAGGAGGTGACATGTTCAGACCTTCCCTTTAGGAAAATTACTGAGAGACCTGAGGCAGAGAGACCCAACAGCATGCTATTACAATTGTCAAGGTGTGTGGTAGCAATGTCAGAGGAGAGAAGGGAGTAAATTTGGAAGATGTTTCAAAGGTGAAATCAAGAGGCCTCTCAATAGGATATGGAGGGGGGTGGTGCTGAGATATAGTGAGGAGTCAACAATGACTCCTAGGTTATGAGCCTGAGGGACTGAGGGGATACTGATGCACCCTACACTAATAGGGAGGTTAGGAAGAGGGGAGGTTTAGAGTGAAATATGAGTTTGGTTTTGGACATGTTGAGTTTAAGATATATCCTGTACATAATATTGTACACGTCCCTTTCTACTCATTTAGTTACCACCTTAGTTCAGTCCCTTATCACTCTGTACTTCAATTATTTCAGTGAACTTCTAAATGGTCTCTGTCTCATTTCTCCCCTCTCCACTCCACTACCAAAGTGATTTTCCTTAAGCACAAATCTGATCATTTCACTCCCTTACTCAGTAAATTCCAATAGCTCCTTGTTCCCTTCAGGATCAAATAAACTTCTTTCATTGGTTTTATTAACTTTAAACACTTTTCATAACCTGGTCCCAAATGATCTTACCAGCCACATTGAGCATTGCTATCCTTCCAATACTCTGGCATCCAGCTAAATATGCCTTCTCTCTGTCCTAGCTCACAGAATCCCATCCCCATCTTTGAGTCTTTTTTTTATCTATCCCACCCCCACCCATGCCTGGAATGCACTTGCTCCTCACCTCAGCCTCAAAGAATTCCTCTTTTTCTTCAGTACATAGCTCAAGCACTACATTCTATAGGAAGACTTTTCTGATGTTCCAACTGATGACATCCTTTCGAATTTTGTACTTGTTCTTTTATTTTTTTTTTGCTTATGATTATTTATGTGCCTGTGTCTCCATATAGAATATAAGCTCTGTTTCATTCTTTGTATTGCCCAGCACATATTAGACATTTAATAAATGTTTGTTGATTCATATATGAAGTCAGATCCTCCAATTAGTCTCAGCTTCTGGAAAGTAGAAACTGTTTCTTATATTAACTATGTATTTTCCCCAGTTCTTAGCACAAGATTAGGTTATTGGCACAAAAATTTTTGTAATGTATTTTGGATACTCTGTCCTCCAATGAAGAGCACAAACCCTTTTCTAAGTAAATATCACATATTAGATATTATGCACTCTCCTTATTCCATCCTCACCTCTGGCCAATTCTATTTCAGTAATTTTTTTCCAGTCATGTCCAACTCATTATGAACCTATTTTGGTTTTTCTTGGCAAAGATACTGGAGTAGTTTGTCATTTCCTTGTTCATCTCCTTTTACAGATATTGTTGTTGTTGTTGTTTTGTCCTTCATTCTCAAAGAGGATCATGATATCAGGGTGATGTCATGACTTGCACTGAATTGATTTAAATGAGGGAGGGCTGTGCAAGGTCAGTAGCCTCATTCTCTTCTTCAGAGCCATCTGGGTCCAGTGGCAAGATCTCTCTCTCTCTCTCAATATCTATATCTATAGATGATATAGATGTAGAGATATAGAGATATAGAGGTAGAGATATAGATAGAGATATATAGATATACACACTTATGTACACACATACATATATGTGTATATGTATCTATACATCTCTCTATATACATACACACATATATGTGTGTGTATATATATATATATATATATGTAATCAGGATGACTGGATATTTCAAGGCAATTGGGGTTGAGTGACTTGCCCAGGGTCACACACCTAGTAAGAGTCTGAGGTGAGATTTGGACTTAGAACCTCCCAACTTCAGGGCCAGAGTTCTATTCACTGTACCACCTAGCTGACCAAATTCTATTACCTGGTAGCTAAGGTTCTAGTAATGAATCTCTCAGCCAGATAGACAGTCACTCCCTCAGCCCTTTCTTCAAGCCTTTCCAGCTTAGCAGAATATTTCAGAGTTTGAGTTCTCTTAGCATAACCTTCCAGAAAACAGGGTCACCTCCACACCATGAAGAAGTATCAAAGTACAGCTTTAAGGGGAGGATTCAAATATACAAAATTCAATTTAGAAAATAGTGCTTACTAAGTTATGTGCAGAAACTTAATGATCATAGTAGATAGTGTTAAGAGATAGGGGATAGGGGGCAGCTAGGTGGCGCAGTGGATAAAGCACCAGCCCTGAATTCAGGAGTCCCTGAGTTCAAATCCGGCCTCGGACACTTGACACTCACTAGCTGTGTGACCCTGGGCAAGTCACTTAACCCCCATTGCCCTACCAAAAAAAAAAAAAAAGGAAAAAAAAGAGATAGGGGGATAATGTTGTCTTCCACTCCTGATCAACCTTTTATTAAAAAGGCTATGAATTCTTTCAAAATTTTCATATCCAGTTAGTTATAACTAGTTTGTGAACCCTCTTTGTTACAGGTTGGAGCTTTCCAGATAAAATTCAGTACATCACACCCTTTTACAGGGAATGAATTCTAGAGACCTATGAAAATAAATAAACAGATGAAAAAATAAAGATATTCTATTTGTTCTAAATTTAAAAGATGTTTTTGACTATTGCCTACAAAATACTCCTATTTCAGATCCTTCTAATTATACAAGGACAAAAAACTCAATTGGTGGGTAATGGTCTTTAACAACTTCCTTTAACACCTTCAAATCTCTTTTTTAAGGTAAAGGTTATGGCCCAGGTACCAGAGAGCAAAAGCTAGAACCCTGAATTCTTAATCTTCTAATGATAGAACAGTTTTCTGTATTTATCAATAAATTTGAGAATGAGAATGAGTGGTGGAAAACTTTAAATCTGCCATTTCCAATCTGCAGTGATTATTTTTTACTCTGAACTCTGATTGCAAATCTGAACACCCTCCTATTAAGATGATGGTATTCCCAAGCAAACCCTTCACTTCTCTGTAATCAGTGAATTTTCAAAAGTTCACTTCAGGAAATTGTGGTCACGGGTTCGAAATAAATTCATCTTGTCATCAAAACTCTTAGTTCATGGTTATCATATTGCAGTTGGTTTTCAAAAAATTTGCTTGAAAAATGAGGTTTTCTACTATGACAAGCAGTGAGGAATAGAGAGTGGTTTGAATTATGGCTTGAAGTCAAGAGGAGTGGGGTTCAAATCTAATCTCTGACCCTTCCTATCAGTATAACCATGCACAAGTCACATTATCTCCAAGCCATAGTTTACAATGGGAAATAATAACACTCATAGTACTCACCTCATTGAAGTATTGTAAGGAGCAAGTAAAACAATGTATGAAACAAGTTTGCAGTGTCCAAGACTGTCTTTACACCATTGTATATAACTCGAATACTACAAGTGATGCCTGTGTGAAACTGAGTGTGTGGCTTTCCCCTTCTCCTTTCCTAATTCTTTGCCACAGTTCTGGAGTCATGTCTTTCATATCACTTTTTGCACTCTTCATATTTATCATTAATGACCATCCATGGTACCAATATCTCTTGAAATTATCTTGTTATTCAGATGCTAGGTATGAGTCAGGCTACTCTTCCTTATAGATATAACCTTGGGGTCATAGAGGCACTTTTCCAAAGCCTGCCATCAGCTTCCTAAATTAATATACCCTCTACTGTTATCTTGGAGACAACCTCTTTGCATGGTGTCTCAAAAGCAAAGAGATACAAGGCAGTTATATTTGTTAGTTGCTTAATCAAAGGTCAAAGGCTGAGTATTCATATAAACATATGTGCATGCTTTCTTTCCACATATAATTTATGTTTGTTTCCATATATAATACATATGTGCATGCCTATACACACATGTGTGTATAAGTATTTCATTCTACATTTGTATTCCCAGTACCTAGAACAGTGTCTGATACATAGTAATTGTTTAATATTTATTAATTGATTGGATTGACTGGATACATAGGGAAAATTATACCTTTTTCCATTCCTCTCTGAATTATTTTTAGGAAGGTTCCTGCTTGTTTTTTTTTAAATAAAAGTATTTCATTATTTTCCAGTTACATTTAGAGATAGTTTTCAACATTTGTTTTTATAAGATTTCTGGTTTCAAATTTTTCTCCCTCCCTCCCCTCCTTCTCCTCTCCCCAAGACAGCAAGTAATCTGATATAGGTTATATATGTACAATCACATTAAACATATTTCTGCATCAGTCATGTTATGAGAGAAGAATCAGAGCAAAAAGGAAAAACCACAACAAAAACAATAGACATAGTATGGTTCAGTCTGCCACCAGATTCAGATTCAACAGTTCTTTTTTTTCTGGATTGGAGAGCATTTTCCATCATGAGTCCTTTGGAACCATTGTATTGCTGAGAAGAATCAAGTCTATAACACACAATGTTGTTGATACTGTGTACAATGTTCTTCTGGTCCTGCTCATCTCACTCAGCATCAGTTCATGTAAGTCCTTCCAGGTTTCTCTGAAATCTGTCTGCTCATTGTAACGATTGGAATGACGCCACCTGCTGGATACTTACTGTAGAAGAGTTCTGCCCATGAAGCGAAGGTCTTTGAGGGCAAGACCAGGAGTCTTTTCTTTGGCGGGGAGGAAGTGACGCAGACTAGTGGGAGGAGGAAGGAAGAGACTGGCGCTCGGTCTGGCTCTCTTTCCTCTGGACTCTGGCGGAGAAGGGAGCTAGAAATGTGCTCTCCCTTTAATAGATAGAAATCTAGGCCTTTCTCTCTCTCTTTACCAAATTCTTATTCTCCTTAATAAATGCTTAAAAGTCTAACTCTTGCTAAAGCTTGTAATTGATTGGCGACCACTCATTAGATATTTTAGGCAGTTTAGCTAGAATTTTAACCCTTAACAGATGGCGACCACGATTGTTTTTACTGTTCCGTCAAGGAAACATTTTGTTTCTTGAGGAACAACAGGGGGGACTGTAACGATTGGAATGACGCCACCTGCTGGATACTTACTGTAGAAGAGTTCTGCCCATGAAGCGAAGGTCTTTGAGGGCAAGACCAGGAGTCTTTTCTTTGGCGGGGAGGAAGTGACGCAGACTAGTGGGAGGAGGAAGGAAGAGACTGGCGCTCGGTCTGGCTCTCTTTCCTCTGGACTCTGGTGGAGAAGGGAGCTAGAAATGTGCTCTCCCTTTAATAGATAGAAATCTAGGCCTTTCTCTCTCTCTTTACCAAATTCTTATTCTCCTTAATAAATGCTTAAAAGTCTAACTCTTGCTAAAGCTTGTAATTGATTGGCGACCACTCATTAGATATTTTAGGCAGTTTAGCTAGAATTTTAACCCTTAACATCATCATTTCTTACAGCACAATAGTATTCCATTACATTCATATACTACAACTTTTTTAGCCATTCCCCAAATGATAGGTAACCCCTCACTTTCCAATTCCTTGCCACCACACAAAGAGCAGCTACAAATATTTTTGTACATGTGGGTCCTTTTCCCTTTTTTATGATCTATTTGGGAAAAAGCAGGTTCCTACTTGTTAGGGGCAACATAAATTCACTATTATTGTGCATAGTAGGAAACTTAAGGTTTACCATAGGTACATATTGTCTGTGATTGTAGAAACAGGTCTATAACCTTAGAGCAGCAAGGCAGAGCATAAACCCAATGGTTAGTAGTGTCTAGAGGATCTGAATTCTATTTACATGTTTTGTTGAGTAAAATGCTACCAGGTACAAAGTTTTCAAACTACTTCTTGAAATAAGAGATAAGATTACATGAGTATTAGATGGGGATGCAGGTGGCAAATGAGTTAAATAAGCATCCATTAAGTGCCAAACACTGGCTTGCCTTTTCTCAAATGGGGTAGATCTATTAAAGGGACATGATTATAAGCAATAATAATACCATATGGTTATTATAGTGTTGTAGCTATGGGGCCCAGTTTCAGGGGAAATGAATCACATAAAAAGCATTCTATTTGTAGTGTGAGAATCTGGGTTCAGAGCTGAACTCTGCTTGATAATGGTATGATTGTTGTTGTTGTTTGTCCTTCATTTTTTGAAGAGGACCAATGACATAAAAAGGGTGATGCCTTGATTTGCCTGTGAATTGAATTTAACTGAGGCAGGGCTGTGCAAAGCTGACAGCTTCATTCCCTCCTCTAGAGTCATCATTGGCAAGTCAATTAACCCCTCTACGCCTTCTAGTTTCTTTATCTATAAATTGAAGGGCAACTTTTGATAACACTTCCTGCTCTAAATTTTTGTTCACATTGCTCATCTTACCACTCACTCACAATGTGCTACTAGATACAAAGGCACTTTTTGTACCAATAGAAGCAGTGGACCTGCCTGTGAACAATGGGACAAGAATTTCCTGATACACAGTGATCATAGTGACATGTTGATGGATTATGGTGAGCTGAACCCACTTAATCTTTTAGTCACAGTTGATTTTGTTGCAGTCATACAGAAATGAATCTGTAGATTTGCTTCCCTTCTACTGTCTTGCTTTGCACCATTTCAGTGTCATTGGGCCTTCATAGTTTAAATTGTGAAATAACCAATGTTTGTCTTTGGCAACCTTGGTAACCTTTTTAGGTTCATTGGATTTAGAATTGGAAGGGATGTTCTAGGCCATATAGTTCAATCTTTTTATCTAATATATGAGGACACAACTCCAGAGATGTGAAATTATAACTTCTAAGGGCATCTGCATTTGGACGGTGTACAAAGACTTTTAAATCAAGAAAAAAATAATCTGTTTGTAGATGTTCAGAGAGACTAATTTTCAGAGAAAGAATAGTTTTGGGAGGCAAGATAGAGGTTTCTCATGTCCCCAAAATTTAACCACATTTGCTTTTCTTTCTGTGGAAAGAACCTGAATTTAGTAAAAGGAAAAGAGTTCTCTCCTCTTTATAAAATGTGCTAGTCAGTGCACATGGTTTCATACATGAAACCTGAGGTGAGCCTGCACTCTTTTTCTCTTAAAAGGATAATTAGGCTTGCTAACATGTTCATAGTCCCTTTTCAATCTCATTTTAAAAAAAAATGCTAAGCCTTTACAAAGGGTCATTAACTCTGTTTAGAGTCAATCTATTTTTATGGTGTTTTGAAAGAGAAAAGTAGTTTGCTGAAAGGAAAGGTCATGCAGAGTATGTAAAAATTCGATTGAAAGAGTATGAAATTCTATATTTTGAGAAATCTCTTTTGTACATAATGGATTAATCAGGTCTTTAGATCAGCCCTGGACTCAATAGACAACTAAGGGGACTCCTGTGAGCTGGACATTTGTAAGTCAAGAAAGGAGGTTCTGAATTGGTGGTGGTAGTACATGTTAGAAAGACTGCACTGGCAGAGGGTGCCATGCTCAGTTTGACTCGACTTCCCAGTCCATAATTCATGGGATCTCAAGTATTTGGCAAATAGAAAAGTTGAAGCTTACTCCAGAAAATAGATTTCTTTTTCTAAAAAAAAATGAAAGATACTTAAGGAATTCTATCAAGCATGTGGTGTTTGGTGAAGATTTCTGTTACTATGGGGGGTGAGACAAAGAGACATAAAGGCAGAGAGAAACAAAGAGATAGATATGGAGACAGAGAGATAAAGACAAAAAGAGACAGAGAGATAAAAGAGACAAAAAGAGAAACAGGGACAAAGAGACAGAAAGAGAAAAACAAAGATTCAAAGACAGATTGAAAGACACAGAAACAAAAAGAGACCAAGAGGCAGAGAGAAACAGAGATACAGGGAGAAAAAGTGGCAGAGTGACAGAGAGATATAGTTTGCTTTTAAGAAAAATAGCTAGAAAGAAAGATACCAAAAGGTGACCTGAATTCCATAAAATGAGCCAAGTGGCGTCAGGACTGAGTGGATGCCATAAAGAGCTAAGGTTCAGTGCATATCTGCTTTTCAATCAGGTCACATGCAAGCATTCAATATAAAAAGGACATTTCCTCTTTCTAGGGTTTCTCAAGTGTACTAAATATCTCTAGCACATGGGAGGCAAAATTACAACTTCGTCTTTCTAACTTTATGCTAGGTAGCACAGTGGATAGAACACTGGTCCTGGAGTCAGGAGGACCTGAGTTCAAGTCCAGCCTCAGACACTTGACACTTACTAGCTGTGTGACCCTGGGCAAGTCACTTAACCCCAATTGCCTCACAAAAAAGCCAAAAAAACAAACTTTATGCCAAAACTCTTGGCTTGTTTCAGAGATACAACTCAACTGTGTCCAATTGAAGGTGATTGAAGTAATTTTTTTTATTATGTGTTGTTATTGTATAAATTGTTTTCCTGGCTTTGCTTATTTTACTCTATATCAGTTCATACATATTTTCCCATGTCTCTCTGAAACCACACCTTTCATAATTTCCTACACTATAACAGTATTCTATAAAAGTGATTATATCATATTTTATTCAGCCAAGGAGTACTTATGATAAATATTACCCACTTCTTAACAGAGAGTTGATGGACTCAATATTCATAAAGAGAAATGCATTTTGGGCCTAGTCAAGGTAAGATTTTTTCCCTCACTTGACTACACATATTTTTTTCCATAAAATTATTTTATTATTTTCTAGTTACATATAGAGATAGTTTTCAACATTTTTTAATAAGATTTCTAGTTTCAATTTTTTCTCCCTCCCTCCCCTCCTTCCCCCATCCAGAAGACAGCAAGCCATCTGATATAGGTTATATATGTACAATCACATTAAACATTTTTCTGCATTAGTCAAACTGTGAAAAAAGAATCAGAGCAAAAAGGAAAAATGTCAAAAAAGAAAAACAAACAAAAAAAGAAATAGTATGGCTCAATCTGCATCTAGATGCCACAGTTCTTTTTTTCTGGATTTGGAGAGCATTTTCCATCATGAGTGCTTTGGAACTATCTTGGACCATTGTATTGCTGAGGAGAGTCAAGTCTATAACAGTTGATCAACACACAATGTTGTTGATACTGTATACAATGTTCTCCTGGTTCTGCTCATCTCACTCAACATCAGTTCATGTAAGTCCTTTCAGGTTTTTCTGAAATCTGCCTGCTCATCATTTCTTACAGCACAGTATTCCATTAGATGCATATACCACAACTTGTTCTACCATTTCCCAATTGATGGGATCCCCTCAATTTCTAATTCCTTGCCACCACAAAAAGAGCAGCTATAAATATTTTTGTACATGTGGGTCCTTTTCCCTTTTTTATTATCTCTTTGGGGAAAAGACCTAATAGTGGTATTGCTGTGTCAAAGGGTATGCAAAGCTTTATAGCCCTTTGGGCATAATTTCAAATTGCTCTCCAGAATTGTTGGATCAGTTCACAGCTCCACCAACAATGCATTAGTGTTACAATTTTTCTACAGCTTCTCCAACATTTATTATTTTTCTTTTTTGTCATGTTAGCCAATCTGATAGGTGTCAGAGTTGTACCTCAGAGTTGTTTTAATTTGCATTTCTCTAATTAATAGTGGACTATACCCATTTTTGATAAGGGTTTTGTTTTTCTGTGTGGGGGGAAGAGGAAATAAATGTATAATAATTGAAAAAGAGAATCCATAAATGATACCTATTTTGTTAATCAGGAACATAGCCCATAATTACCTTGTTTTCTGGCTCCTTCCTTTTCCTCCCCAATAGCTAAAAAAGTAGCAAGGTGCCAATTGATCTTGACCATATTAGGAAACACCACACAAGGGGCAGGGGAGAGGAGTCTCAAATGTTATCTTCACCTACTTTACAATATTGCTGAGGACTAATTCTTCTTCAGATAGAACTTGTTTCAGGATGAATGTTTTGGGAATTGTGTTTGACAGATTGCTTTGTAAATGAGAATCATTTTAAAAGCCACACTAGTGTGTTTCAAAGAATAGGTTTTTGGTTAAATGATATTCCAATAGAGAATGAGCTGACTTTATTGCTTCAGGTGGAGTTGGTTCCTCCCATTCATTGGACAGAGCTAAACCATCCCTGACAGAAACTGGTATAATCCCTGGCTCAGAAACTGCAGCTGAAAAGAACCACTCTACTGTTTCCCCTTTGGAATAAAGCCCTTTAGCACAGTTGGAGCTAGAAAAAGATTTTTTTCTTTATTGCCCTCCAAGCAATAGAAATTAGCTATGGTATTGAATATTATTTTTATCCTTCCATATTTTAACACTAGCATTGCATAGTGTCCTGATAAAATGAATATTTTTTAATATCCTAATTTTCACAGATGTTATATTTTCAATCCATTTATGTAAGTTGAGTGCTCTCTAAGGATACCTTGCTACAGCCGGAATTATATGCAACAATTATGCCTATCTAATCTTGATATTTCGCCCAGAGACTAGCATAGGGTTTAGTAAATAGTAGATGCTTAATAAATGCTTATCAATTGACTGATTGGACAGCATACATTTATTAAATACCTAATAAACAGAGAATGATGTTTTGGGTTTAGGGACAAATATAAAGTTTAGATAAGATGCATACCTAACATCTAAAGCACTTCTAGGATTCTAGAGGAGTCAAACACTGACATAGACTAGTATGTAACAAAATATTATATGATTAGTGCATTAGAGAGTGATAAAAAGTGCTACATGAGGTTTGAGTTGAAAAGTTATTACTGACAGAGGGAAGATAAAAGCAGGCTTCTTGTAGGAAGTGGTAGTTGAGGTGTATTTAAAGATTGGAATTGAATTTATGAAGAGAGCAAAGTAGGTCCTTTCACACTTAAAAATGACCTTAGCCAATGTATGGAGGCTTGAGAGCAGAGGGTATGTTCTGGGAGCAGTGTAATTCAATTTGACCAACACAGAGTATGGGAATGTAGAATACTAATATGAAATTATACTGGAAAGGTTGGGTAGTACCAGATTAAGATGAGGAGGGGGAGGAGATTGCATGTTAGGCAGAGACATTTGAATTTATAATTGTTAAAAAAAAATAGGATAGGGGGGCAGCTAGATGGTACAGTGGATAGAGCACTGGCCTTGGATTCAGGAGGACCTGAGTTTAAATCTGACCTCAGAGACTTAACATTTACTAGCTGCGTGACCCTGAGCAAGTCACTTAACCCCAAATGCCTCACCAAAAAAATAATAATAATAAAATTAAAAAATAGGATAGGGAGCTAGTGAAGATTTTTCAGCAAAGAAGGGACATAGATCTATGCACAGGGAAGATTATTTGGGCAAAAGTGTAAAGGATAGATTAGGGTAGATAGAGAGTAGAGGAGGAAAAAAGATTTTTATGAACTCTGTTTCAATACTTTAGGTAGATGGTAAGGAGATAGTAGGGTTATGCTAATGGGAGACAAAGATATTTTGCACAAGTAGAATAAATAAGACCTAGAAATTGATTGGGTATGAGAGATGAAGGAGAAGCAAGAGAAAAAAACAACAAACCATCAAGATTATGAACACACAAAACTGGGTAAGGCAAAAAAGAGAAATAATATAGTTAAAATGAATCAGAGGTTTAAGAAAAGACATTAGTTGAAAAATCTTCACTAGCTCTCTTTAAAAGAAAGAATTTGATTTAGAACACCTTTGTCTTTTATGTCCTTTCTATAATTTCACAACTTGCATCAAGTATGGATGTACCTTTGTTGAGGAAAACTCCACAGTAGGGTATGCCTAACTTTGATATCTATTTCAGACATAACAGAGGCAAGACAGAGATGCAATTGGGACTGAATTAAAAAGATAGAAAAATGTTTAGTTCTTTTAAAAGTGGAAATTGTGGAAAATTAAGATGGCTGATACTTTTGGCTGAGTTTCTAATGTCCATTTAGTTTTTAAATACTAATAATATTTGCTGTCCAAAGAAAAAAATTATTTTATTTAATTATCATGTTGGAAACTATTTTAAAATACTTTTAATGGAACACTCCATCTTTACTTTTGCTTATTCTCAGCACTCTCATGCAATAATTGGAAATAACCAAGAAACAGATATTCAGTGACTCCTTTCCAAAAATTAGAAAGGCATGGGGAATGTTATTAAAATAATAATAATGGTGCTCCATTGGGTAGACTACTAATGTAGATCTAATTGTGACTCTGGACTTAGAGGATCTGGGTTCAAATACCATCTTTAAAGGTTATCATTTGTATGACCTGAGGCAACTCAGTTTTATCTGCCATGGTCTTAGGTTTCTCACCTGTAAAATGAGGTTTGACTCAATGTCTTCTGAGGTTCCTTCTACCTCTAGATCTATGACATATATTATTTCCCAGACATAAAATTTTACCAGTGTTTGGAAGTTCTAGTAAGCAAACCTCACTATTAATGCAGATGAGTATATGCTCTGCAATTTATAATCTCATAATGATGCTTGAGAAGTGAGGGGGATAAGTGATTGATTTATCCAGAGTCACATAGACAATATGTGTTAGAACCCAAATCTTGGAGATGATGAACCTGACTCTCTCCACTATACTGTGTTAACAGTTATAACTTGGATTTAAGTACTCTCCTTACCACCTGGAGAAGTTAAACCGCTTTATGTCTGATCCTTTGCTCAAACAGTTATGCAATGAAATAAACAATTTTAAGCACTTCCCCCAACTTGATTTTTTATAAGAAAATATAGGACCAAGGAAAGATTTCAAAAGGTTTAAAAATATTCTGATAACTCCTAAACTATAGCATAATAATAATAATAATAATAACCACAATAATAATGGCATTTATAATCACTAACATCTATTTAGTATTTACTATGTGCCAGGAACTGTGCTAAGCACTTTACATTTATTATCTGATTTTATCCCTACAACAGTCCCAGGAGATGTATTATTATTATTATCATCCCCATTTTGTAGAGGATGAAACAGGCAAATAGAAGTCAAGAGACTTATCCCAGGTCACATAGTTAGAAACTGTTTGAGATTGGATTTGAAGGCAGGTCTTTCCAGAATCCAGGCTTAGCACTCTATCCATGGTACCACCTTGCTGTGATTATTTTTGCCACTTAACATTCCTAAATTGAAAAAAAAAAGTAGTATTTATTTATGAAATACTGAATACATAATTCCAGTAAAGTGGCTTATCTCATACATTAAAATTGTTCAAAAAGATAATTTTTAAAAAATGAAGTAGGTAGTATCAGTCACATAATCAAACATTTTGACAATTCATTAGGGAAAAGGTCCAATCAGGTACAATAAAGTGTTTAGTCTAGTACAGGATAGGAAATGTTTGATTGGGAAGAACCTGGAGATTACAATTACTTAAGTACATTATGTAAAGCAGTCTCTACTAGGTATCTGAGGAACAATCAATGCAAAGGATTTAACCACATTTCATAAAAATAGTAATGTTCTTGTAATATTTAAATTACTTTTATCTAAATCAATTAAGTGATAAAATTTGATGAATCATAAGAATAGTTGGTCACATTCACAGAGTCAAAATTCTAGCTGATATGGTTTTGGAGACAAGGACATGTGTACACTTATATGGAAGGTATTCAATAGCTCTGGGTTTCTTGCCAACAGACAATTGGAATTTAAACTCAGTAGTTTCCATGAAGCTGCCCTAGAATCTCTTGATTATATCACAGGACCTTAGACCTAGAGCCGTAAAGCACCTCAGAGGCCCTCTACTTCAACTCTTTCATTTTATAGGAGGAAACTGAGTGGGGTAAGGGAGGTTAAGTGATTCACTCAAGACCACAAATGTAGTAAACATTATAGACAGGATTTGAATCTATCTTCTAACCCTAGGGTAAGTACTCTTCCTACTGTGCCAAACTGAAGATACTATCCATTCCTCTCATCTAAACTACTCCTTCCCTAGTTCTATCTTGTGAAACAGTGTTTCCTACGATAGTCCTTAATTTTCCCCCTCACTCTTCATAACTTGTTAGTTACCAAATCTTACTCACTGTACCTCCATGGTATATTTTGTCTCCATCTCCTTCCTTTCCCTCCTTTAGCCCACATCACCATGCACATCTATAATTGATATCATATTGCTTTTCTTCTTTGTGTGTGGGGAAGGGCTCGAAGGAGTGAGAGAAAAGTTAGAACTTAAAATTTTTTTAAAGGAATGCTAAAAATAAGTAATACATATTTTTAAAAAATTAAAGGGAGTGCTGGACTATGAATCATCAAAGAAAGGAGTTTGAGTTTCACCTCTGACACTTACTAGCTGTATGACCTTGGATAAACCACTTAATCCTATGAGACTCATTTTGCTCATCTGAGGAAATGAAGATAATGATACTTGTAGTGGTCATCCCTGCCCCTTAACCTGAGTCCGTTAGACCAGATTTCATACCATTTATGAAAAGAAAAAGTAAGAGAGCGATTTCTCACTTAAAAATGTGCTTGCTCCTTATCGGTGGCATGAGGGATTCCAGTGAAACTGGTAGAGAGATAATTGAACCACTTTTATGTGTTTTTCTTTAAGAACTCCCAATGTGCTTTCTTTTTAAACTTGGTCAGGAGCAAATATACCTAAAAATGATAGGGAGGGGGCAGCTAGGTGGCATAGTGGATAGAGCACCGGCCCTGGAGTCAGGAGGACCTGAGTTCAAATCCGGCCTCAGACACTTGACATTTACTAGCTGTGTGACCCTGGGCAAGTCACTTAACCCCAATAGCCTCACCAAAAAAAAAATGATAGGGAGATGCAAGAATAAATTAGTGACACAATACACAGGTCAATTTAGGCAGAATACCAAAGGAGGTAAACCTCAAATGAGGTAATCTTCAAATACTGAGTAAAAATAATGTTATACAGACTTAGAAATTTCACTTAGATTCTTCCCACTGGCTTTCCAATCTAAGAACAACTATTTTTAACTCACCCTCCATAGATAATTAAAGTAGTTTAGTATTTTCTCATTAGACTCACTCTCAGTGAGAGGTAGTGCCATTATAGTTAAGAAGAAATTAGTTTGAACAACTTCCAAGTTTCTTGATTGTCATATTTACTGACAATAAAGTAGTTGATGTTTTTATTTCAGAATAACTCATATTAGCTGTGAACTTCAGTGCCGCTTGTTTTTCACTTTTTATATAATCAAGAGTAAACATTTACAATTTATTGAGTCCTTATGATATGCACTTATCTGGAGTATGAACTCTGTTTAAAAGAATACAGAGAATCATTGTAATGATGAAACTAATCATTGTAACTTAAAATGTAACCATTGCAACCATTGTAACTAAACATTAAAGTTTGAGTTCGAGGACCACCTGCCTTAGGCTTTTCCTGATTCTCCCAATTGGTGCTTCTTTATTTTTTTAAAAGTTACTTTGTATTTATTTACTTTTCTGTATATAAGTTGTTTCCCATAGTGAAGTGTAAGCTCCTTGAGAGCAACAATTGCTTTATTGTCTGGCTTTGTATTCTCAGGTCTAAGCACAATGGCTGGAACATAATAAGTGCTTAATAAATGCTAGTTGAAGTGAATTTTTAAGTATTTCCTGCAACTATTCTAAATAACTATGGTATTAAATCATCATTCTTAATGTACTTGAATGGTGCTGAATAGATGCAGAATAGTAGGTACTGAACAGATACATTGATTAATAGAAGAGAATACCTGATATTTTCAGAAAATGCTCACTAGTCCTGTTAAGCTAGAATGCCAAAGTGTCCTAAGGAAAAGAAAATGATTAAAATAAAAATAAAATAAAATGACGTTTGACCAAAAGGTATGAAATTTATTTGAAGCAATTTGGAACATTATAAAAAGTTATGGCTCAACACCAGAATAGGAAAGAATTTAATCCAGAGAGAACCAATTCAGGCTTCTTTTTTATTCTGAATTTTTATTTTTAATGCTCATAATACTCTGTTCCAGCAGAATTTCATCATAGTCCCTTCTTTGACCATGCCTAATTTTGCTAAGACTTTAAAAAGTTGCTATGAGTTGCAAAAAAGGCTTCTGCATCCCTCCCTTTTTATTATTCAGGTAGACACAAACAGTATGAACAGGTGAGGTTCTGAGTAAATTAAAAAGTACTCTGGAGCTCTGGGTAATTAGGTAAAAAAAAAAGTGAGCAAAGACAGCATTCTCCTGGTTTGAACAGTTGGAGCTTAGATAGAATAAAAGTGTTTTTGAATTTTCAGGAGAAATGGCCTTGAGAAATGAGTAATGTTTTGTAATGTTTTGTGATGATTTCAGGGGTATATTAGGTAGTAGGCCGATACATAACAGACACAGAGGTGGTGAAGAGAGTGGTGAATCCTGAAGTTAAGGCATAGCATCATATCCTTTGATGAAGGCCATTGCTTCCTTCAAGACCTATCACAAATCTCATATCCTTGAGTAACTGGATCAACATCATCCCAAAATGATCCCACCATTCATTTCAGAACAGACTGTTCCACAATTCAAGCACTGAACAACTAACTTTAATATTTTAATACTCCAATTGTGCCCTATTATTTTGCATCAATTGATAAATGCTCTGGAACAAGTCTTAAGTTACTTCAAGAATACACACAATATATGCATAAATATATACAAATGATATGTATATTTACATCCATATGCATATGCCTATACGATAAGTAATAGTGTATAAACAAAGTATGGCATATTTTAAAAAGAATTATGTCAGGATGACTAAACTTCAATTAGTTCAGGATAGTAAGGAAAGCTATGAAGAAAAAAAATGGTATTAAAAAAACCTGTTTCAGCAATATATTGTGCATATATTTTGACCCAATGATATCACTACTAGTCATTGTCACCATCACCATCATGATAATCATCACCACCATCACTTGCAAAAAACAACAACAAAAAAAGTGGATTATTGAAACATTTAAAAAAATGAAAGAGAACAGAAGGAAGCCAAGAAAGAAATAATAGAAATAGAAGAGCTTTGAAAGTTATATGTTAATGGGCAGCTATGTGGCACAGTAGATAGAGCACTGGCCTTAGAGTCAGGAGGACCTGAGTTCAAATCCAGGCTCAGACACTTGAAACTTACTAGCTGTGTGACTGTGAGAAAGTCACTTAACCCCAATTGCCTCACCACCACCACCACCACCACCACCAAAAAAAGTTATATGTTAATTGTATTAGAGTTAGAAGATAGATAGGTTACAGCTGCTCAAACCTACTTTTGCTTCTATTTTCTCTGCTAAGGAGAATGATCTTTGGATTGGAAAGTACAGGACAAAAATGGCTAATAAGAAATATTACAATTGGCAAGGAGATGATAAAAATAATTGATTCAAATTCCACGATTCCCTTGATCCATATCTCTAGCTAACAAAAGTCCTGGCAGATATTATTGTTGATGGAGATCATGGAGAAGTGAAGAAATCCAGAAGAAATGGAAGATAAATGTTGGATTGTAAGAAGAGAGAGTTTAGAATCTTCAAATAGAGACCAGTGAGCTTGGGTTAAGTGACTTGCCCAGGCTCACATAGCTAGTAAGTGTCAAGTGTCTGAGGCCGGATTTGAACTCAGATACTCCTGAATCCAGGGCCGGTGCTTTATCCACTGCGCCACTTAGCTGCCCCGAGGTTGATTTCTAAGCTATTTATAGAACTATTATTAAAGAGATGGGTAATGAATAACTAAAAAAAATGAAATAGTGATCCTAAATAAAAAGGTATAGCTTCATCAAAAACATGTTATGCCAGGCTAAATATTTCCTTTCTTGATAGGTTTGTTAAACTCAGGAGAATTAGATTAGGAGGATACTATATAGCTTATTTTAGCAAAGCATTATTAGACAGTTATGCTATTCATAGGGAAAAGATGTAGATATGTGGGCTCAACAATAAGACAAGTAGATGGATATTGGTACTGGTTGAATGACTGAACTGGAATTTCACAGAATCACAGTATTTTAGAGTTTGAAGAGACTTTAAGGGACATTTAGTTCAAAACTTTCACAAAAGGAATCCACACTATAACATAATTGGCAAACAATTGTTCATCTGCTTTAAGACCTCCATTGAGTCACTGCTTCTTGAAACAGGCCATTCCACTTTTGGACAACTCTAATTGTTAGTAAGTTTGTCTTAAAAACAAACATTATTTGTCTCTTTGCAACTTCCATCCAGTGCTTCCAGTTCCACCTTCTAAGGCCAAATAGAATAGATCAAATCCCTCTTCTGGGGCAGTTACATGATACAGTAGATAGAGTGCCAGGCATGGAATCAGAAAGACTCATCTTTCTGAGTTCAAATCCAGCCTCAGACACTTACTAGCTGCATGATCCTGGGCAAGTCACTTAACCCTGTTGCTTCAGTTTTCTAATCTGTAAAGTGAGTGGGAGAAAGAAATGGCAAACCACTCCAGTATCTTTGTCAAGAAAACCCCAGATAGGTTCATGAAGAGTCAGACATGATTGAAATGATTGAACAACAATAAATCCCTCTTTTACATGACAGTCCTTTTGATACTTGATTGACAGCTAACATATCCCTATTAAGTCTTCCCCTGTCCAGGATAAACATCTCTAGTTTTTTCAAATGTTTCTTGTATGATTTAGGACCCTTAATTTCTTTTCCTCCTGGCTGTGCTTCTGACTTTATGGACTTTAACATCCTGCCTCATGCCTCAACTACAGTCTACTCTTAGTACATTTCTTGGAGCCTGGGACATTCTCACCTTGAAACATCATTGTGCCATATTACCCCCCTTTTCCCTTTGGTTAGTTCCTCCTGGTATCTCCATTTCATGGAGTGGTCTAAGCAGGTCAATTTTCATTCTCCTGTCTCTGCTTCTGACTTTCCTGACTTCGGTACCATGTCCTGCCTCCTGTCATTACCTTCTTCCCCAAACCCCGCCCCTTTGACTACCTTATATATGTCATATTCCCCCCTTGAGGTGAGGGACCACCTTTCTTTTTGATTATATTTGTGTCCTCTAAACCTAGATAAGGCCCATCAAAACTTGATGTGCAGTGCAGCTTCCATGAATAACTCAGGTCCAGTTCAGAGTGATGCATAATACGTGTTTATTGTGAAGGCAGGTGTATTTGCCTAGGGATAGCTATATTGTGTGGGTCAAGACCAATGGGAGCTGTCCACCTAGGGGCAGCTAGGTGGCACAGTGGATAGAGCACTGGTCCTGAAGTTGAGAGGACCTGAGTTCAAATTTGACCTCAGACACTTACTAGCTATGTGACCCTGGGCAATTTCCTTAAGCATTTGGGGTCATCTCTAGTCATCCTGATGTTTATCTTGCCACTGGACCCAGATGGCTCTGGAGGAGAGAGTGAGGTTGGTGACCTTGAACAGCCTTCCTGCACTTAAATCCAGTTAAGTACAAGTAATGACATCATCCTCTTCAAGAATGAAGGACAAGGGGGGCAGCTAGGTGGTGCAGTGAATAAAGCACTGGCTCTGGATTCAGGAGGATCTGAGTTCAAATCGGGCCTCAGACACTTGACACTTACTTGCTGTGTGACCCTGGGTAAGTCACTTAACTCCCGTTGCCCCCACCCCCACCCCACACACATACAAAGAATGAAGGACGAGCAACAATGTGAAGATCCCCCAAAGACAGATGTGGTTCCCTTTGGACAGAGTCAGATGGGCTCCCTGCTAGGAAGTCAGGCTCAGTGACTAAGCTCATTGGTATGCTCTGGCTAAACTAGTGGATAAAATCATGGGTATGTTTGTTTGTTTATTTGTTTGTTTTTGTGGGGCAATGAGGATCAAGTGACTTGCCCAGGGTCACACAGCTAGTAACTATCAAGTGTCTAAGGCTGGATTTGAACTCAGGTCCTCCAGAATCCAGGGCCAGTGCTTTATCCACTGCGCCACCTAGCTGCCCCCAAATCATGGTGTTTTTTTAAATACATTTTTTTTTTTTTTTACTGGGGTGAAAGGGGAGAGATTGAAGTTTTCTCTTGAGTTCATACTTAGGATGAGCTCAGACAGTGCCTTGGGACCACCTGAGTTTATCTAAATGCAACATGCTTAGAGGGTATAGCCACTGAGTGTGACTGTGACTCTTCTTTATATTAAGAAAGGGGTTATTTTGCTAAACCTAGGGAGCAGGGAGGGATCACATTCCTTGCAGTTAGATTCACACATAATATGGGGGCTTTAGGAATTTAATTAAGCTGTGGAAAGAACTGACAAGGCAAAGTCCTCTACCAACTATTTTTTTTTAAAACTATGGGTCTTAACCCCATATGTACGTCATGTAATTGAATGTAGGTGTTGTGAAAAATTTGGCAACAGTAAAAAGTTATGTATTTTATATACCTACATACCTGGAGTTGCATAAAAATTTCTTGGGCATAAAGGGGTCTCAAGTGGAGAAAGTTTAAGGAGCCTTGCTCTACCATACCCATTATTCTGCTCTCTGTTTCCATAGTCCAGGCTTTATAGATGTTTTCTTCCTCACATCTGTTTGTCAGCTCTTTTTTTTGGGGGGGGGTCCATAGGTTCCACAGGCCTTAGTAAATGCTTAATAAGCACTTAATAAATGTTTATTGTCTTTCCTTCATCATCCTTACTGCCTTCCTCTGTATACCCACCAGCTTATGAACTTAAGCTAATAGTCATTAAAGTATGAAGTCAACTTCAATTCAATTAAGCAAACTTAAATATCTACCATGTAGGTAGCACTTTTCTAAGTTTAGGAAAACCAAACACAAAAATAAAGCAGTTGCTGTCCTCAAAGAGCTTAAATTCTAAAGGGGGAGGGTCTGGGTAGGGGGTGGGTGTGGGGCAGAACAACATTCATACAGATAAGGAAACTCAGAGTATATATAACAATTATTAAGCAATATAGGGTGTAACGATTGGAATGACGCCACCTGCTGGATACTTACTGTAGAAGAGTTCTGCCCATGAAGCAAAGGTCTTTGAGGGCAAGACCAGGCTTCAGGAAGTGACGCGGACTAGTGGGAGGAGGAAGGAAGAGACTGGCGCTCAGTCTCGCTCTCTTTCCTTTGGACTCTGGTGGAGAGCGGAGCTAGAAATGTGCTCTCCCTTTAATAGCTAGGAATTTAGGCCTTTTTCTCTCTCTTTACCAAATTCTTATTCTCCTTAATAAATGCTTAAAAGTCTAACTCTTGCTAAAGCTTATAATTTATTGGCGACCACTCATTAGATATTTTAGACAGTTTAGCTAGAATTTTAGCCCTTAACAAGGGGATACATGAACAAAAAACAGAATTTGGAAAGGCCTCATACAAAATAGCACTTGGGTCCACCCATGAAGGTGGCTAGTTAAGGATTCTGGGAGTTGAAGATGGGGAGGTATATATATAAATATATAAATATATATATATATATATATATATATATATATATATATATATATATATATGGATATGTATGTGTATATATATGCGTGTGTGTGTGTGTGTGTGTGCGCGCTACTTGTATTAAGCTGTTGATGATGGTTCTTTATCTCTTTAATTGCTAGTGACTTCCTTCCTAAAGTGCCTTTTATTTTACTACTTTCGTATACTTACATTTCTTTACTTTATGTTTGTATTGTATAGGGGGTAAGTGTAAAGTCTTATACTTGTGTTAAACATTTTTCACTTAAATGTTACAAGAGTTGAAAGTGTGATTTAGAAAGCAGTTTGACTTTTTCATAAAGAAATATTTGGGTATTTAAGTAGAATTCAAGCTCAATTTAAGTCATCCATATGATGTGATTGGTAGCACAAAGGGCAATTTCAAGCTTGGGCTACATGAGGAGATACAGAATATTCCCCACTGGAGGTCTTCAAGCAAAGGCTAGATGAGTGCTTGACAGATATATCATGGAGAACATTCTTTTTCAGGTATAGGTTGGAACTGATTGTTGTCTAAATCCCAATTCTAAAATACTATGATTCTATATGTTTTTTTAAAATAGTGTATAGTCAATGAAATTTTAGAATGGATGGGGGGGACATAGAGACAACAAAGTGGCATAGTAGATAGAGGGCTGCTCCTGGAGTTGGGATAACCTGAGTTTAAATCCAGCCTCAGACACTTCTTGTTTCCTGTGAGATCTAGGCAAGTCACTTAACCTCTGCTTGCCTCAGTTTTCTTCTCTGTAAAATAAGGATGATAATAGCACTTACTAGTCAGAATTGTTGTGAGGATCAAATGAGATAATAATTATAAAGTACTAAGCACAGTGCATGGTACAATGTAAGCACCATAGAAATTTTGACAACGACGATGATGATGATGATGATGATGATGATGATGATGATGATGATGATGATGATGATGATGATGATGGTGATGATGATATGGGAATGGAGAAGATAATAGTCCTGCTCTACTTTGGTAGACCACAACTGATGTGCTTTATTTAGTTCTAGATCTCTCATTTTTGGAAGACAAATTTATATCTTTGGTTTTTATGTCACTTACATTTCCCAATATATCCTTCCCCCACCCTTTCTCCAAAACTTATCTTGTACAACAACAACAACAACCACAAAAATAAACAAAAGGAAAATAAAAAAATAAATCACAAACATCAATGTTAAGTACACTTTTAGGATCTCTGGAGATCATATGAAGAAGTCAACTAGGATTGTGAAAGTCTTTTAGGTTATGCCACATGAGGATCAGTTGAAGAAAATGGCAAAGACAAGGTTTAGGAGAAATAGAATAATGATTTCAAGTATCTGAAGGCTTGTCACCTGGTGACAAGCTTTTTTCTTGCATGACCCAGGGGGCATAATTAATGCAGTAGCAATAGGTTGAAGTTGTAAAGAGGCATATTGAGGCTTGATGTAAAAAAACAAAACAAAAATGTCATAGTAATTAAAGCTCCCCAGAAATAGAATGGGTATGATTTGGAGAGGTAGTCAGAGGGTTCCCCCTCACCAAGGGTGTTTAGGGAAAACCTAACTGATGATGTCGAGAATGTTGCGAGGGTTTTTTTTGTGTTTTTTTTTTTTTTGGTGGGACAATGAGGGTTAAGTGGCTTGTCCAGGGTCACACAGCTAGTAAGTGTCAAGTGTCTGAGGCTACATTTGAACTCAGGTACTCCTGAATCCAGAACCAATGCTTTATCCACTGCACTACCTACCTGTTGTGGGGGATTCTTTTTCAGGTAAAGATGGCTGCTAAGGTCCCTTCCAATTCAAATTCAGGGCTTCTATGATTCTGTGGTCAAGACCAAAAAGAAGACAATGACTCTACTGTGGTCCCACCAAGATCTTTCAGAATTTCTAAAATAGGTTGTCAGTTGATATTATTAGATCCATTTGACAAAGGGTATTAACTGAGGCAAAGAAGAGATGAATAATTTGCTTTTGGTCATTCAAGAAGCTGGGGGTGGTATTAGAAATAATACTGGGGTGTCTAGTTTCTTAGAAGAGTGGGCTATAAATAGAAATTATTTCATTTAAAAGAAAGTCAATTTTCACCAAATAGAACATCTTAATGGAAGGTTATCTGGATTTTTTTTTTATTCTGACAGGCCTAACTCTTATTGGCATGTCAGCTGGAGGACAGCAGCTCAACACTTATGCTTCTGCAGGGCCTATGGACAAGATCATGCAGGGCTTCCTTTCAAGTAGGCATGCTCTGGGAGTCAATAACCACATTTGGTTTCCTGAACTGTCAACACTTAAGTTTTCCACCATGATATACATTAACATCAGAAGGTAAAACTCAGGAAAATGTCAACTTCTGAAGGAAAGATTCTTTTTATTGGAAGCTTTAAACTGCAATGGAAAGTTTCTCATTCAAATAGACACTCAGGCCAGTGTCTCCAATAACAAGGACTTTTATGTGACAGAAATTAAGTATTTGGCAAAAACCAAAAACAAAACAAAGAAAACCCAACCTTCTTTAAGCTTGCACAGCTCAGTTGCTGTGGTGTTAATCCCAACACAGGAGAAAAGACCCTGACCTATTTTTGCAAAAAGTAAATCCCTGGAGGACCATAATAGGTGAACAAATGCTTGGTCCATTTCCATTCATAAAAGCTGGTCTACACAGATGATGCCAGAAGGAGTCTGTTAAGCATGTGCCAAAGAAACAATGATGTCAAGAGCCTTTCAATGACTGACTGACAACATCACAACAGCCCATTCATCCAACTAGGGAAACATAAAAGTTGGTTATAAATGCCTGTCAGAGATCCATTAATGGGTTGAATCTCCTTTTAGAGCTATACAATCTACTGTAGGGTAGATGTATAACTTGACAACAAGGTATCTAATGGGTTTCTCATTTTCTTCCCTGTGTACTCTGGAGAGTTGGCTCAGAAAACACACACACACACACACACACACACACACACACACACACACACACACACACATTACAAATTTAGCATTTACTCTGCCTTTGCTGGGTTTTCTGCAACTCCATGACCATGACTTTTCCCCACAGTATTTCTTTTCTCCTTTGCAATCTAGATAGTTCCAATGTATCAGAGCTGACACTATCTTCATTTCATGATTGCATAGTATCCATTAAGAAAAATGTCATAATTATTTGTACAAAACAGAAAAAAGTACATTTATTCCTTCCCCATTGTTGGGGTTAGAGGTGTGATGCCCCTTGATCTGAAAAATCTGCATAAAATTATTTGGCCCTCCCTTCATACCAGAGAAGAAGTCTGAATATTTTAACACTTGTCAAGAACTATTTGTATGCAAACTAAGACATTAGGTGGTGGAGGGACCAAGTTTAGTTCAGTAGATATTTCAAAGTCATAATAGCCCAAACAGAACTCATTACATTTCCCTTTAACCCATTACTCCTTCTAAACCTCCCTATTATTGTTGAGAGCACTACCATTATTTCTGTTACTCAAGTTTACAACTTAAATAGTGTCCTTATCTCCTTACCCTCACTCAACCCAATGTGTCCAATCATTTCATAAGTCATTTCTACCTTTCCAACATCTCTCCAATATGTTCCCTTTGTTCATTTGAAGAGCCACCACTTACCACTAGTTCCAAATCACCTCTCACCTGGATTATTGTTAATGCCTTCTAATTGTTTTCCCTACTCAAGTGTTTCGCCACTCCCATTTCTCTTCCATATAAATGCTAAAATGATTTCCTTATTGGGTAGGTCTGACCATATCAGCCCCTTGCTCAATGAATTTTAGTTGTTTTCAATTAATTACCCATTTGTTCTTTGCAATGGCAGTGTTCCATACCTAGAATGTTTTTGTTGTTGTTGGAAATTGCTTTACTCTAAGTATATTGGTTTAAGCACCATTGCTTCTTCTTTTTTTTTTTGGCATTAAACATTTATTAAAGCATACAGATATTTACAAGGAGTTCAGAAAGTTAAGAAAAAGAAGTCTTACCTAGCCTAGAGTTTCAGCCTGGTTGGGTTCTTCCTCAAGTCCTCTTTCAGGAGCCTGCTTTTTTTTTTTTCCTCAACAAACATTTATTTTATTTTCCATTTATGTGTAAGGGTAGTTTTCAACATTAATTTTCATAAGATTTAGAGTTCCAAATTTTTCTCCCTCCCTCCCTCCCTCCCTCCCTTTCCTTCCCCCTCCACAAGATCGCAATCAGGTTATATATGTACAATCCACAAGTGTTCTTTTTATCAGTTCTTTCTATAGCAGTGCATAGTATGCTTCCTCATTAGTTCCTTGGGATTATCCTGGATCATTGTACTGCTGAGAGTAGCTAAATCATTCACAATTACTCATTGAACAATACTGCTGTCACTACTCACAATGTCCTCTCAGCTCTGCTCACTTCATCATACATCGATGTTCATTAGTCTTTCATGGTTTTTTGGGGATCATCCTGTTTGTCATTTCCTGTAGCACAAGTCCATTCCACTACAATCATATAACACAGCTTTTTCCATCATTCCTCAATTGATGGACATTCCCTTGATTTTCAATTCTTAGCCTCCACCAAGAGTTGCTATAAATATTTTTTGTACAATTTCCCCCCCTTTTCTCTTTTTCACAATTACTATTGTTAACTGTTTCCCTTCCATCTTATTCCCTTCCCCATGATATTTATTCTATTATCCATCTTCTTTCATCCTATCACTCTTCAAAAGGGATTTGCTTCTGTCTGTCCCCTCCCCCACTCTGCCCTTCCTTCTTTTGCCCCTCTTTCTTTATCCCCTTCTCCTCCTATTTTCCTGCAGGGTTATAGAGATTACTCTACCCAACTGAGTGTGTACATTAGTCCCTCCTTGAGCCAATTCTAATGAGATTGAGGTCTTTGAGCCAATTTTGATGAGTGTTAGGCTCATTTACAGCCCAGATTAAATAGATTACTCCACCCAGTTGGGTGTGTCTATTAGTCCCTCCTTGAGGCAGGTCTGATGAGTTTAAGATCTTTGAGTCTTTTCTGTTGAATGTAAAATTCATTTACTGCCCTGCTCCTCTCCCATCTCTTCCCCCACTCCATAAGCCTTTTCCTGTTACTTTCATGTAGGATTTCACTTCTGCCCTTCCCCCTCCCCCAATGAATTCCCTTCACCCCTCAATTTAACCCTAAAGATGTTATCATCTAGCTAAGTGACACAGTGGACAAATCATCACCCCGGACCCAGGGGGATCCCAGCCAAAACCCGGCTTCAGACACAAGGCAGCCGTCCACTATATGACCCCAGGTATGTCCCCCATCTCCAATTTTTTTTTATGGTTCTCTAGGGTCTTGTATTTGAAAGTCAAATTTGCCATTGAGTTCAGGTCTTTTCATCACAAATATCTGAAAGTCTTCTTTTTCATTAAAGTCCCATTTTTTTTTCCGCTGAAAGATAATAATGAGTTTTGCTGAGTAGGTGATTCTTGGTTGTAATCCCATTTGCTTTGCCCTTTGGAATATCATATTCCATGCCCTCTGGTCCTTTAATGTAAAAGCTGCTAGATCTTGTGCTGACTGGGGCTCCACAGTACTTGAATTCTTTCTTTTTGGCAGCTTGCAATATTTTCTCCTTGACCTGAGAGCTCTGGAATTTGGCTATAATATTCCTAGGAGTCTTCTTTTTTAGGATCTCTTTCTAGAGGTGATTGGTGGATTCTTTCAATTTCTATTTCAGCTTCTTCTTCTAGAATTTCAGGGCAATTTTCCCTGAGAATATCTTGGAAAATGGTGTCTAAGCTCTTTCCTTGATCATGGTTTTCAGGTAGAACAATAATTTTCAAATTGTCTCTCCTGGACCTATTTTCCAGGTTGGCAGTTTTTCCCAGAAGATATTTCACATTGACCTCTATTTTTTTATTCATTTGTATTTGCTTTATTGTGTCTTGGTTTCTCATAAAGTCACTGGCTTCCATTTGTTCAATCCTAATTCTTAGGCAATTATTTTCATCAGAGAGATTTTGTACCTCCTTTTCCATTTGACTTTTCAAGTTGTTGACTTTTTTTCTCATGTCTTTCCTGCATCACCCTCATTTCTCTTTCCATTTTTTCCTCTACCTCTCTAACTTTATCTTCAAAGTCCTTTTTGAGCATCTCTATGGCCTGAGACCAATTTGAATTTTTCTTGGAAGCTTTAGATATAGGGGCCCTGATGTTGACATCTTCCTCTGAGGGTGCCCCTTGGTCTTCCTTGTTACTGAAGAAACTTTCTATGGTCCTCACCTTTCTCTGTCGGCTCATCTTGCCTTTCTTTTACTAGACTTTTAGCTCCTTAAAGTGGGGCACTGTTTCCAGGCTGCAGTATCTCAAGCTTAAGATGTCCCAGGTGGTATGATTTAAGGAGAATCAGGTTATTCCCTCACCCAGCCTATTTCCTGGTCCTAGATGACCCCAGACCAACTTGCCAATCAACCAGCTTTGTGTGTTGTTGTTGTTAGCTCCGATGAGCCTGTGCCCCTCCCCTACCTGGGCCACTTCTACTCGAGCCTACCACCTGGTTCTCAGTAGGGGTGTAAAATCCAAGTTCTGCCTTAGCACCAGTATAGACCCCTGTAGTCTCTCCCCTGCCCAGGGCTCAGCCCACTCACCAGACTGTGAGCTTAGTTCCAGATGACACTGGTGCTTCAGCTGATTCAGAGGCTCTGGGGGTCCCCTTCTCTGGTGAGGACTTCCTGAGACTGGATCTGTGTCAGGGTGACTGTGGGGTTGGGCCTGACTCCTGTATCAGCACAACAGCTCCCTCCTTCTGACCTTCCAAGCCGTTCTTGGTTAGAAGATGATTTCCCCACATTCTTCTGTGAGTTTTGCTGCTCCAGGCATTTTTCTATGACCTTATTTGGATGTTTTTTGGAGCGATCCTGTCATGAGTTTGGGAGCTCACTGCCTTTCCTCTGCCATCTTGGCTCTGCCCATACCTAGAATGTTATACCTCCTTACCTTTACATTTTAAAATCCTTAGCTTCCATTAAGATTCAGATTAAAAATCTATCTTCTGCAGGAGACCTTTCCTGGTTGCCCCAAACAGGAACAGCCACCTAGAAGACTAGAGCCCTCTCTTCTAAGGATACCTTCTAAATACCTCCATGTATCATTCATCTCTCTGTCTCTCTCTGTCTGTGTCTCTCCAGTTGTTTCTTTCTTTAAAATGTAAGATCAGAAACTATTTTTGCCTTCCTTTGCATCCCTAGCACTTAGCACAGCATGGTATCTGTCATGTAGTCAATGAATGCTTGTTCATTTGTCCATTCATTCATTTATTTATTCATTCATATATTTAAAATATATGCATGGGGCAGCTAGGTGGCACAGTGGATAGAGCACTGGCCTTGGATTCAGGAGGACCTGAGTTCAAATCCAGCCTCAGACCCTTGACACTTACTAGATGTGTGACCCTGAGCAAGTCATTTAGTCATTTAACCCTCATTGCCTTGCAAATACATACATACATACATACATACATACATACATATGTGTATATATATACACACACACATATATATACATATATATACACACATATACATATATATATATATATATATATATATATATATGCATGCATGCATTCCTTGCCCTCAAAGGCTTACCATCTAATAAAGGGATGATTTATTCACAGATGAATAATACAAAATGTTATATAAGTTATAGAGGTACAAAAAACCCTAAGCCCTGTGTGAGTTCTAAGGGAAAAGGTCATTATTTATAGGGTATTAGGGTCATATTTGATTTGGGCTTTCAAGAATAAATAGGAATCCTACAGGAAATGTGGTGAGGAAAAGCAAGCACTTAGAAAAGTGAAAGAAATACTTGGTGGGCAATGAGTAGTTTATATTGTTCAGAGCACATCATTTATGGTAGAGTAGCATGAGATTATTAGAAATTTGTGGAAGGCTCTAAATACCAGGCAGAGTAGTCTGAATTTTATTCTTTTGGCAATTGAGAGCTACTCAAGATGTTTGAGCAGGATAATTTGCTCCCCAGAAGTCTATATATAAGTAAGATTTTTCTATTATTATATGAAGGGTGGCTTATAGGAGGAGAAAGCAGAAATGGGAAGACCCATTAGTAAATTATTATTATTATTATTATTAACAACAATAATAATTCATATTATATAGTTTTTAAGCTTGCAAAGCGCTTTGCAAATATTATTTCATTTGATTTTTACAACAATCCTGGAAAGTAAGTATTGTTATTATCCCCATTTTACAGATGAAGAAAGATAGAGGGTGAGTGACTTGCCCAAGGTCACACAGCTAGTAAGTATCTGAGGCAGGATTCGTTCCTATGTCTTCCTGACTCTAGGCCTAGCACTTTAAGTACTACTCCAACTAACTTCAATTTATTCCAACAGTCTAGACAGGGTAGTGAAGACTTGGACTACAACAGCAGCACTGGGCTTAGAAAAGAGGCAAGGGAATAAAAGATATGCTATAGAGGTAGATGGGATCAAGGTTGTCTACGGGGGGATGAACTATACCTCCCTTTTGTGAAAAGAGGGAATGTGGACAGAGTAGGAGATGAAGGAACTAAGATATGAAACTGTGGTGTTTCATGCTATTTGACCTCAGTATTTTTTTTAATGCAATTGGGTTTGAGTGACTTTCCCAGGGTCACACAGCTAGTAAGTATCTGAGGCCATATTTGATCTCAGGTCCTACTGACTCCAGGGCCAGTGTTCTATCCACTGTTTCTTACCTCAGTATTATCAGTGAAAGGAGAGGATGAATCATCTACAAAAAGCATGGGGAATAAACATGTGGTTGAGGGAGAAAAGTCTGAGGAAAAGTTGAGAACCTGAACTTTGGAGAAATTAAATGGAGGTTTAATAAGAGTAAAGTTGAAGAATTATTGAAGCTACTTGGATGGACCCTCTTCTCTTCCTGAGTCATCTCATTTATTTTTATGGCTTCAACTATTACCTTTCTGGAGATGATGCTAAAATGTAAGAATGTTATTTAGTATTTTAAAATTAACAAGACACTTGCCCTACA
This sequence comes from Dromiciops gliroides, assembly GCF_019393635.1. Classification (NCBI taxonomy): domain Eukaryota; kingdom Metazoa; phylum Chordata; class Mammalia; order Microbiotheria; family Microbiotheriidae; genus Dromiciops; species Dromiciops gliroides. Next base: position 266,609,193 of record NC_057861.1, on the reverse strand, counting down.
ACAACTCTGAAGGGATAAAGTGGGAAAACAGAATTATCCCTAATTTATAGACAAGGAAACCAAAAGCCAGAGAATCAAGTGATATTATGGTGTTACCTCTAGTAAATGTCAGTGACAGGATTTGTTCCTGCATTTTCTTATTCCTGGCAGTTATGCCTCTGTTAATGTAGCTCAAGATTTCATTAGCTGTTTGTTTTTTTTGTTTACCTCATCATACTTTTTCTGACTCATATTCAGCTTGAAGTCCACTAAAAGCCCTAGATCTTTTTCAGAACAACTTGTGTCTAACTATGCCTCTCTTATTTTATACTTGTATAGTTGGTTATTTTTTACCCAAGGAATCTTATTAGGATGAGCCTAGTGCTCTAGCCTGTCGAGATCCATTTGGATCCTGACTTAATAATCCATTGTGTTTGCTATTCTTCCCAGTTTCATGTCATTTGCACATTGGAATATGCCATCTATGCTTTAGTAAAGTCATTGAGTAAAATGTTAAATAACACAAGGCTAAGCACAGATCCCTGGGGTAGTTCATTGGAGACCTTTTGCCACCTTGACAACAAACCATTAATAGCTACTATTCGAATTTAGTCATTAAACCAATTCTGCATCCATTTGATTCAATTATCATATAAATACATATAAATCCATCTTCTACACCAGGACTTAGTGAAAGCTTTGCTAAAAATCTAGGGAAATCATGTTCACATCATTCCCTTCATTTACTATTTTAGTAATGACATCAAAAAAAAAGAGGAATGTTTAGTCTCATATGGCATCTTCTTAATAGATTTTTATAATTACTGCTTTTCTTTTTAAAGGTTTAGCAATGATCTCTTAAATAATCTATTCCAGAACTTTCCCAGAATTCCATGCTCAAAACCTCCTATTTCAGTGACTGGCAGTCAGTACAACAGGATGGGAAATGGAGTGCCTTTTACGAAGACTAGTAGGAAGGATTGTTTGACTGGTCCATAAAATATGTAAAAGGGAATAATGGCTAACACGGCTGGAAAGGTAGGTTGGAAACAGATTGTGAAGTGCTTTTATGTTGAATTTGAGATGCCTCCAGGATATTCAGTTTGAATATCCAATAGACAGTTGATGATGTAAGACTGGGGCTCAAGAAAGAAACTAGAGCTAAAGTTTAAGATCCAAGAGGGAGGATGAATGAAGCTCTTACATATTTCAGTAACATATGTCTTCTGGTACAGAGGGAAGAATTAAATTGAATAATGCCTTCTGAATACTATTGGGCAAACACTGAAAGTACGAATTATAGAGGCCATCTGCCAACACCAGGGGAACTTCTCCAGTCACCCATAGAAACAAACTACATGCCTGACCAACTGCACATGTCTTCATTTCTACAGTAAGAAGGCCAGCAAGAGTAAAGTAAGTAGTGTTTTCAATTATGAAGTGCAACTGGCCTAGAAATTGGAATTGTAATTTCATATTAGGCTTAGTGATTTAAATGATCACAAATCACTTAGCTTAAATACAGACTCAACACAAATTAAATTAAAAGTCATTTACATCTCTTACTTGTGGTCAACCAATGTAAAATAAATTAAATGTCTTTTAGGTGTAACTTAAATCAGAAGCTACTTTATATAGTTTTTCATCTCTGCTGACAGAGTGTACCTTGTCTTTGGAGAAGTCATTTATCACCTAAGGATGGCTTCTCTACCTCTAATAATGATGATGACTGAGGCAGCTAAGTGGTGCGGTGGACAGAGTGGTGGACCCAGAGTTAGGAAGACTTAAGTTCAAATCTAGTATCAGAAAATTAATTACTAGCTGTGTACCTTGGGTGAGTCACCTAACCTCTGTTTGCTTCAAATGTGAATTAGAATAGTAATAGCACCTAACTCATGGATAATGTCAGGATAAGATGGAATAATATTTGTAAAGTGCTTTACAAACTTTAAAGCACTATGTAAATACTATTGTTATAATAATAATAATAATAATAATAATAATAATAAATATTTCACATGTATATAATGCTTTAAAGTTTAAAAGATAATTTCCTAGGAACACTAATAAATAATAGATGGCTTAGATTTTAATGTTTGCAAAGCACTTTTCATATATTTTCACATTTGAACTCCATATCAATCCTGTGGCATACACAACCCAGATATTATCATCTTCATGTTAAGGATGAAGAAAGTGAGGCTCACAAGGTGACATACATAATTACAAATCTAGGTTATCTCATAATTAAGATTAGAACCTAGGTTTTCCTAATTCTTGGTTCAAGCACTAAATGACACTTCCTTTCTTTTTTATTTTTTCCAGGTCAATGAGGGCTAAGTGACTTGCCCAGGGTCACACAGCTAGTGTCAAGTGTTTGAGGTTGGATTTGAATTCAGGTCCTCCTGAATCCAGGGCCTGTGTTTATCCACTATGCCACCTAGCTGCTCACAACACTTCCTTTTGATAGGTAAATAATATTTGTCATCACACATTTGGAAACTGTATTCTACTTGTTAATAATAATAGTATAATATACAACATTTAGAGGCTTGCAAGCACTTTATGTGTGTTATTTAATTTTATTCTTGTAACAATTACTTGGTAGGTGCTATTATTATCCTCATTTTTTAGGTGAGAAAATTGAGGCTGGGCATTGTCTCAACTGAGGCTAAGTGACTTGCTTCTGGTCACACAGCTAGCAAATATCTGAGACAGGATTTGAAATGAGGATATGAGTGCCACTGACATTGTATGACTTTCATACTATAAAATCTTCAATTCCATTACAACGATATCTCTTATTCATGTCCATGTGGAAAGATAGTGGACTTTGCCAATTCATCTCTCTAGGAATTTAAGGAGTCCATTACTTCTTCCTCGACCTCACAGTCTTGGCTATTTTTACAGACCTTGCTTATTTGCTACAGGATGACAAATACCATGAAGTATGGTATTTTCATTTTTATTATTCTGGACATATAGTGAATGCTTAATGAATTGTTGCTGATTGATACAATTATCCATGTTTATTTTCAGTATGAAGAGAAATAGTGAGGTTAGGGAAGGAAGCTGTGCCCACTTGAAGTAAAAAAAATTAACAATTAAGTTTTTAAATAAAATGAATTTTTACATATTCCTCAAAGTCAAACTGGTTTATTAAGGGTTGACTGAAGTGACCAGAAGTTTGGGGCACTGTATAGACACAGCTTGATCCTGACAGCACCAGGGTCATTATCCTCTTTATCTGACACAACCCTTTTTTTACCTTTCTTGAATACTCTTGAGATGCATACGACATTTCTCTTGGGACCTCAAATACAACATTGTAGTTCAGTTAAAAGGACTTAAACTGGAAAAAGCCCTCTAATTTTTCCACTTACTAATGCTATTGCTTTGGTGTCAGGGAATGTCTGTCACATGATGAAGTATAGGAACAATGCCTTCTGTCATTAAAAAAAAGAGAAAACTTTTAAAACTCTTTAGTAGCTCATTATTGTCCTTAGGATAAAATGCAAGTTCAGGGAGGCTCAGAGTTGGAAGGACCCTATCTTAGAGAATTGCCTCTATACAATGCCCATCGAATTGTGTCATACAATCTTTGAAGTGGATATCTACTGCCTTTCATTGGAGCCTATTCTACTTTTTAGCTCATCTGGAAGTTATTCCTTCTATCATCTTGGTTTACTTCTTTTTTTTTTGTTTGTTTGGTTTTTTTTGTTTTTTGTTTTTTTTAGTGAGGCAATTGGGGTTAAGTGACTTGCCCAGGGTCACACCGCTAGTAAGTGTTAAGTGTCTGAGGCCGGATTTGAACTCAGGTCCTCCTGACTCCAGGGCCGGTGCTCTATGCACTGTGCCATCTAGCTGCCCCTTGTTTTACTTCTTTACAGCTCCTACCAAGTGCTTCTGGTTCTCCCCTCCATGTGATAACTCTGTAAATACTGGGTGACAGCTATCACATTTCTCTTAAATATGTTAAGTATCACCGGTTCCTTCTAATTCTCATATTCTATGGATGCCATGTACTTCACTATCTGAGGACCCAAAGATGGGGGTAGCTGGCAGTGGATGACAAAGTCAGGTGCCAAAACATTTTAACGAACATAACACTGAATCTAATAAGAGGGCATAAATAAGGATAAAAGTCTTGCAGTCAGGTTTAAAAAATCAATCTTGAAAGCATGAGATAAAGGAGATATAGTTAGAATGCCATTGTTCTAAAAAGATTTGAAAGTTTTAGTGGATAATTGTTGTTTGTCCTTCATTCTCAAAGAGGAACATGACGTCAGGAGGTGATGGCAGGACTTGCAGTGAATTGGATTTAAAGTGAGGGAGAGCTGTGCAAAGTCCCAGCCTTATTTTCTCCTCCAGGGCCATCTGGTTCTAGTGGCAAGATATACTTCAGGCAGCCTGTATTTGAGTATTTGAGGCAATCCGGGTTAAATGATTTGCTCAGGGTCACACAGCTAGCGTCAAGGATCTGAGGCTGGGTTTGAACTCAGGTCCTTGTGACAACAGGGCCAAGTGCTCTACCCACTGTGCCACCCATTCAATATGAATCACCAATGTGAGATGGCAACCATAGAAATCACCAATGTGGTATAGCAAAAAGTAAAGCAATCTTGGGCTGCATTGAGAGAGGCAAAATTTCCACAAATAGGGAGGGGGTATTCTTACTGTGCTATCTCTATCAGATTTTATCTGGAGTATAATGTTCATTTCTGGGCACAACAGTTTTAAGGTCATGGATAAACTACAGAGTGTTCAGAAGAGAGCAACCAAGATGAAGGGCCTTGAGTCCATGGTATATGAATTTTGTTTGAAGGAACTGGGCATGCTTAAAAGCTTGGAAAAGAGAGGACTCAATTTTAACATAAATATTGTCACATATTTGAAGGATTGTTATATGGAGGGACTAGATTTGTTCCATTTGGTCCTGTGGGGCAAAACCAGGAACAAAGGCAAATTTAGACTCAATATCAGGAAAACCTTAATAATGTGAGCTGCCTCAAACTGGAATAAGTTGTTCACTTACCTTTGAGGCCTTTAAACAGAGTCTGGATGAGTTCTTCTTGGCTATGTTCTACTCAGGATGATTTTCGGATATAGGTTGGCTTGCATTGCTGCTCATGTCTCTTCCAGTTCTCAGATTCTATGATCTTGGTTGTATTTCTTTTTGTACTCTCCAGCTTATCAATGTTTTACCTCAAATGTGGTGCTTAGAATGGATCTTCATCCTGTCATTTAAGGGCCTTTTCAATCTGTCTCCAACTTTCATTTCTGGATACGACTTTTAGTTTTATTCAAGGCTCAGCTCAGGTGCTATTTCCTACATGATCTTTCGTGAGTCCACACTTTTCTATCTCTGTTTCCTGCCCACCCCCTTTGCTCTCTATTATTAAGGGTCCTCTCAAAACAAAATATTTTATTTTTACTTTATGTACAATTTACACTTATTTATCAGTATGCGTTATTTTTTCCTTGTAGAATATGGGCTACTTAATAGCAGGAATTATTTCAATTTTTGTCTAACTTTCTATTACCACAGGGTACATAGAAGGTGGTTGAAATGAATTATATTAGAATAACCTTAAAATGTGTGTTTTAATTTTCTTTTTTTGTAAATAGGGGTTGGTAAGACTGCATTCGTTTCATACTAATTTAAATTGTATAGCCTGAGGTGAATTTACAAATTATTTAACCTGGTTCCCTTTTTTTAAAAGTGAGAAAACTGAGGCATAGGGTGATCAACTGATTGCCACATAGCTAGCTGGTATCAGTCAGATGTTCTTAAATCAGACACTTGTAATACATCCTATCTTAAAAACTAGGATTAAAAAAGCAATTGAGTTTCAAGTGTAAAAAAGAATGTACTTTTAATTTTGGTATTATTTTTGACATGGGAAACATGAGTTCCCAAGGAGATTGGAAGAAAAAGAACCCTCTCTGTCTACTTTGTTCTTTTTTCTCCTGTTATATATTGCCATATAGCAGAAGCCACATTCCCAGGAATTCTCACAATTCATTTTATGAAGGACATTCAGTGATCAAAAAGACAAAAACATAGTTTTACAAAAGAATGGAAACATAAAGCATTTTACTAAGATTTTTCTCAAAGTTGTCCTACCCTTTGTGAAAAAAGGTCACATATGACTTTCAGAAACAGGCCTACCCAAGATATTCTTTATTAATTCTTTTATGGTCTCTCTTCAATGAAGGAGTAGAAATGTGGAGAGCTGACTGTATTGCCTGATAATTGTGGCTAATGGTCCAGAAACTGTGCCAGCTTCTGTATCTAGATTGACAATATTTTAGGGCAAGATTTATATGATCTATTCTATTTCTTCCCCTTTAATTTTCTTCTTTTTTTGTTTTGTTTTGTTTTGTTTTTGGTGAGGCAGTTGGGGTTAAGTGACTTGACCAGGGTCACACAGCTAGTAAGTGTCAAGTGTCTGAGGCCGGATTTGAACTCAGGTCCTCCTGAATCCAGGGCCGGTGCTTTATCCACTGTGCCACCTAGCTGCCCCTTTAATTTTCAATTATCCTTTTTTCTCCTATACTCGATTTATATTGATACAGGCTAATAATTTTCCATGAATAGTCCCATATTAACTTCCCATTAAAATGTTAAGCAAAGGTGGAGCCAAGATGGTGGAGGAAAGGCTGTGATACTTGGAGTTCCCGACACAAACCATCCACATACCTTCAAAAGAATGCCATAAGACAATTCTTGGAGCACCAGAACCCACAAAATAACAGAGGGAAACAATTTTCCAGTTATTTCTTCTGGAGTCGTGATAGCCTATTAGATTAATATACTATAATTTGTTCAACCACTCTCCAATCACTGGGTAACTAGAATTTGGTATCTATACTTTGGTACATATGGTTTGTTGTTCATTCATTCAACCATGTCCAACTCTTCATGACCCCATGGACATAGCATGCCAGGTACTTTTATCCTCCATGACTTGCTAAAGTCTGTCCAAGCTCATGTTCATTGCTTCCATAATACCATCTATCCATGGTACATATGATAACATTTCTTTTATTATTAAATTGCCTGGTATTGGCATTGTTCAATCAAAAGGTACGACCATTTGAAAAACTCTTTTCTCATGATTCTATATCGATTTCTAGAATAGCTGAAACTCTCCACAGATCCACCTGAGGTGAATTAGGGTGTTTATCATTTCACTACTAAAATTCTTCTTGAAAAATAAATCAACTTCTAAATTTGGTTAATGAAAGGGACCAGGGTATCTTTCTATGTGATAGGGGATTATCAGGGAAGGTCCAAAATCTGCCTGATGAGTTTAGAGGGCAGCAAATCATTGCCTGGGACTTTAAAAAGGATTTCTCTATATAAATCATGGGAATCCCAAAGATTTTGCTTTTCAGAGAGAGAAATACCAAATAAAGAATTGTCTCTAAGAGATTGTGTAGGGCCCTGGAAGAGAGTAGAGATTGCTTAAAAAAAAAAAAGACAACTGTGTTCATTGTCCATGGTCTATGTGTTTATTAAAATCTGTTTATTGTTTCCTATGAGTCTGCTAACATACATTTTGTGTGTGGGGGGGTGGGGGCAAAGATTAAATAAAGGCTGTCCTGTACTTGAAATGCATTTGTTAATTTATATTGTATTGGTGCTGGGAGCCTTGTTATCCATATTTATGGAAACCTAGACATGAGCCACATATAAGATACATCTGGGGATTTTCCAGGAGAATATGTTGGATTAGACCATTGGGAAATAAGGAGAATAAGATCTTTTGCAAGAGATCTTTGAGAACATACCCAGTATATGTAGATTCAGAACTTGGAAGCTCATGGTTTACATGTATTTAGCTTCATAGCACAAAGAAATCATAGGGATTATTACAGAGGGCAGGCTAGAGTTGATAGAAGAGAGAAAACTTGTCTCCTTCACCATTCTAGGCTTTTCTGTCAATTAAAAGAGTAATAAAACTATAAATTGATCTAGATCTGGATGTTGGTGGTGAAAGTTAAACATTTCCTTCCTGCAGTTATTTCTTTGCAAAAATATAATATTAAGTCCTAATTCAGTAGAAGCATTTCTATAAGGCACTGAAATTAAATTGTTATGGAATAAGGGAGGCCAGGAGCAGTGGCATATTTACTATGAATATTGAAGGTTTTGAAGTACCCAGATAATCTGATGGACACAAGTAAAGTTTGGAGGCTGAGGATACAGGTTAAGTTTGTTTTGCAGAGAGTCATTTTAGTTAGAGGGCACAGGGTTTAGCATCACCACACAAGAATTGTTTTAGGACAGACTTTGATTAGAGTTCAAGCCAAGAATGATGCAATAGGGAGGGAACAGAGTTCAGACGAGGAAACTGGAAATAACATCCAAGAATTCAGAATAAGTGGGCAGATCCACTTAAAACTACAACCAGAGTAGAATGTTTATCTCAAGATTGAGACCATCTTCCAAGTTGCACTGATATTAAGCAGACTTCTTGGCATGGGCAGATTAGGACCAGCTGCTCCTGAGGATAAATCAGTAATATGTATGTGCTAGTGATTGTAGAGAAAGGTTACACCTTTAGATCCCTTAAAATTCTCATAGGATCAAAAAACCTGTAGGAACCCTAGAGACAACTTAGTTCAAACCTTTTATTTTTTTAGCTAAGGAAACTGAAGTTTACATGTGTTATGTGATTCCCAAGATGAGACTTCCTTTCGTTCCAAATCCAGTGTTTGATTTTTTAAATAAGAAAACACAGACTCAGATACCCTGGTTCAGCTACTTTGCTTTCTGATTGTCTGGATTCGTGCAGTTATTGATTTTGGAAAATCTAAACTGACTTGTCAAGTTTTGGAACACCTATAACTTTTAAGTTTTTATCTACACATACTGACATCAAGATTAATGTGTTTGCTTCTATAAAAACAATGTCTTCTTTTAATGTTATTCTGTTTTTCTTATCTTTTTCCAGATTATTTTTTACTACAGTATATTTTGTAGTCCCAATATCATGTTGTCTCTCTTACTTCTGTGGAGAGGCATCATCATATATTCAAGTTTTTCTATTCTAATAATTATTTTGCCTGTGTAGAGCACAGATTCTTTCATTAGCACCCATATCAATTCTCTCAACAATCTGATTTCATCATTGAACCATTATGAAACATCTTAATGTGGCTTCATTCCCTTTTGGGCATACATATGGTTCTATATTTCATCAAGTGCTGGTTTTATTTCTTTTGTCTTGCAATATGTATTGAGAGACATTTACAATCTTTTCAGGTGTCTTGTTGCTTATCTTCCCTTCCAAATTTTGCATTTTCTCTGTTGATTTGTCTGATTATGCTTTAAGTTTTTAATCAAATTTTGTTTCTTCTGAATTTTTATGGCTTTAGTCTTTTTTCCCATTATTTTTCCATCACTCACTTTTAGACTACTTCCCATTTTGATGGTACATGTGCTTTATCAGTGCAATTATCTATACCTATGAATTCACAAATCTTTGCCATGTTGAATAAATAATTAATGCTAAAATATAATAAAATAATTAAGGGATAGGGACTAAACATGTGCTTTCACTGGTATATGAAATTTTCTGGTGAGAAAATTTCATTTACCAATTCAAGTTATTTTCTCTGCAACTTATATTCTTAGGGAGTTGCCTTTGAGGATTGAGAGGATAAGTGACTTGCCCTAGGTCAAACAGCTAATACGTGTCAGAAGTGGTACTGAATCTTAGGTCCTTGTGTCAGTGAGAGCAGCTCTCTATCCATTTTCTATTCTGACGCTAAATATTGTGAAGACAAGACTTAAAAAAGGAAGTTGAAAGTAAGCATATAACTTTTTGACATTACTTACTGAAGTAAGTAAGTAGATAATCCTTATTGCCAAGCTGATGGTATTGGCATCCAGAGAAGCTACCTGATCTTCCAAATTGATGCCAAAAGTGCGTAATAAAAATCAAGAGTTGTCCTTAGTGTTTTGGATTGCTGAATCTATTTGAGCCTTTCCAAATCTTTAAAATCAGTTAGTCCATAAACATTTATTAAGTGCCTACTATTTACCAGGTACTGTGCTAAGGGGATAGGGATACAAAAAAAAAAAGGCAAATGACAATCCTTGCCCTCAAGGAGCTGATAATCTAATGTTAGCATCTTCTTCCAGGAGTTAGTATTACCAACGAAGAAAGCCATTTTGGTTGGAAGCAGGCAAAACTATCTATCATCTATCTATCTATCTATCTATCTATCTATCTATCTATCTATCTATCTATCTATCTATCTATCTATCTATCTATCTATCTATCCATCTATCATCTCTCTATCTACACACATATACACATATATACATACATGTATATACATACATATATATACATATAGATGTAGATATAGATGTAGGTAGCTAACAACTTGGCTTAGAGGGTCACCTTCTGACTTCTTCACTATCATTTGAAATATAAAAAGGCAATAGGTTTTCCAGAGGGAAAAATTAATGCAGAGCCCCTATATCAGCTTCTGAAATCATTTTTATAGAACCTTAAAAATCTTTTCAAAATTTGAAGGCTTCGTAGTTAAATGCTACACTACTAACACATCTGATATTTAATAGTAAGTTGTTAGGCTAGGCAGTCACTTTTAAAAGCTGATATAATATATTTGAGCCATCTCACTTTTGTGATTCATCTTAGCAATATTTTTGATGCATGTGCCTTAGGGACTTTCAAAGATAAGACAAAGACATTTGGCATGATTTGCTGAATGCACTGTCAGTTCCTTCCCCTCAGAATTCTTAATGATTGCCTCTTGGCATCAAGGTTCAGGAAGGCAGAATGTAAATCACATTTTTCTAATATGTGCCTTTATTTATTGCTATAAACTACATTCAGTTGCCAGTAAAACTTGTACACAACTTTTTCAAAAAACTCTGATGATCACTACCACAGATTACTAAGAATGGATTTAATTATGGCCAATCCTACTCTCATTGCTCAGGGTGGAAGGTCAATGCATTTTATTCCCAAACACATTTCAACTTTTCAAGACCTTTACCTTTGATTAAAAGAAAAGAGTACAGATGAAACATTTCAGATTTTTTGCTGTCTCTAATAACTCTTCTAATAACATCTTTATCATATATACAATGATGTTAGTGTTAGGATCTTAAACCATAGATTTAGAGCCATAAGGGACTTTAAGGTCATCAACCACAACTCAATTTTGTAGGAAGTTGTGCCACAGAGAGATTAAATGGCTTGCTACTATCAGATATGAAATGGCCTTACATCTTTCAAAGAAGTTTCTCTACCAATTTTCTGATTTCTTAAGCAAAGCAGGATTTAATTTGGGTTATAGCCATAACTTTTCAAGGGATATTTAGAGGATACATCAATATCGAGTAATCTGACACAATAGAATCAAAAGGTGCTGAGAGTCCTTTAAGCACTTAGTTACCACAAGCTGGCCTGTTCTTATAACTATCAGGGAACCAGGTCTAATTTCATGGGGGGGGGGGAGTAGATGAAGGACCTAAAAGCCACTGCTTATTGATATTGACCTGATACATCCTGCAAGGTAATGAGAAAGAAATGTTAACTGACTGCAACAATAACAACAACTGAAGACAGCTGGATAGCATGTTGAGATTTGTCAAGCATTTCCAACAAATCATAGCATGAGATATTCAAATGGCAAGGTAGGTACTAAAGGTTTTTGGTTGTTGTTTTGTTTAACCAGACCCATGATTTCATTGTTGTAAAGAATGTCCAATGAGGAAAACTACACTACCATTGCAGGTTTATAACTGCTCTGCAACTTATAGTCTTTGTGAGTTTCCTGGGGACACTGAGAGATTAATTGACTTAGACAGAGTCACATGACCATCATGCTTCTGAGGTGGGACATGAACCCAGGTTTTCCTGACTTTGAAGCTAGCTCTCTAACCATACCTTACTGCCTTGAATATTTAGTTGCAAAGGTTTTATAATCTCCATTTTAAATGTCAAGAAACTGAGGTTCAGAGGTATTCAGTGACAGAAATTTTGTCACCCAGCTAATTAAATGTCAGATACAGGACTTCAATACTCTTCTGATTATGCCATGCTACACCTTCAACAATTATATTACAAGGGCTAGAGAGGATGATTCCTATTCTATTTGTAGAATATTGTTATTGGGGTGCAAGAGAGAAGGTAGGAATTAAAACAAGTAAGATATCAAAAGATTTATGTTAGGAATCTAGACCCATTTGGCTAGGTTCTGGACTAGGTCTATAGCCAAGGGAATGGAAAGATTAATCTGAGACCTGCTGTGGAGATTAGTGTTGTCAAACTGCATATGGGTAGTGAAGAAGAAAGAGAGAAGAGGAATTAGAAGGTAATATTAATTTGGAGAGTCTTTAAGAAAAATGAAAATAAAATTCAGGATCCCATTTAGATCTTATTCTAATTTGTTTACATTCTAGCCACAACCCTTGCTATGGATTCAGGGGAAAAGCATTACAAGAGATACATGCTTCAGCCAAGGCTCTATACTAGACTACAAGTATTAGTATTGGAGTAACAGAATATGGTACTAGATTGGGGAAATGAAGGGTGGAGTAAATGCTTAATGTGATGGAAATAGAATCAATCTAGCCTTAGAGCTTACTCAGAGACATGACAGCCTTTAATTTGCTAACATAAAGACTCAGTTCAACTGCTTGTGTGCTTGGGCAAGAAGTATCTTTAGAGATGGAAAATATTTGAATGGGCACACAAATTGGAAGAGTAATACTGTACTAAAGAGTACTTCATATGTACATAAACTAAAAGTGATGAAAAATGCTTTGTCTCCTTGAAGACTCAAAATTCTAAAGGTTATTTGCTATACTAATTCCATCTTGGTACATGTTCATTGTGAATTTCATCTTTTTCATTTCAAGTAGAAAATGAATAATAACATAACACTGAAGTTTATTCATAATTCTGCCCTCAACTAGCAATGTCTAAAATTGGGTGATGTATATCTAATTATATAATTTATATTAATCTAACATATATTAATCTATATATAATATATTTCCCCTTTTATGGAAATCATGAAGAAAGAAAAAAAAAAACCTGCGTGAGAAATTCCTCCAGTTTTCCCCATATGCCCAGCTGGTGAATAACTGAGCAGCTAATGTCCTGGAGTAAGAAGTGTGGGTGTGTCTGGGGAGGAGTGAACAAATCCACTTTTATAATGCAGAAGAGGGAAAATCTGTGGAGGAGAAGGATTTTCTTCTTTTTGTGTCCACAGAAACAAACTTGTAGAAAAGAAAAAAAAAAGAGAAACCAGTTAATAGACAAGGTGAATAGAATATGGTTTGATTGAGATATGCCTCCAACTTTCCGTTTTTAACAACTGGAGAAGTTTTGGCTATGTTAGCTAGATGCTGTGTGTATGCATGCATATATTTGCCTTCGGTAAAAGGGTTCTTGTTCTCCATCTCTTGAGCCTGAATCAAGTAATAGGAAACATACTACCTCCTAGGGCAGCCCATTCCCTTTTTAGATTACTTTCTTTTTTTTTCTTCTTTTTAAAAAATATTTTCCTCAAATACATGTAAAAAAATTGTTTTACTTTGCATCATTAACACTTTCTTTTTTCTTTAATAGTATTTTCTTTTACTTTTTTCTAGTTACATGTAAAGATAGTTTTCAACACTCATTTTTGTAAGATTTTGAGTTCCAAATTCCTTTTTTCCTCCCTCTTCCTAAAACCAGCAAGCAATCTGATATAGGTTATACATCCCAGTGATATTAAACATATTTTCACATTAGTCATGTTCTGAGAGAAGAATCAGAACAAAAGAAAAAAAAAGACAACAAAGAAGAAACAACAATAACAAAAAAAAAACCCAACAACAAAAGTGAAAATAGTATGCTTCAATCTGCATTCAGACTCCATAGTTCTTTTTCTGGATGTGCAGAGCATTTTCCACCATGAGTGCTTTGGCTTGGCTTGGATCATTGTATTGCTGAGAAGAGCTAAGTCTATAATTGTTGATCATCACACAATGTTGCTATTACTGTGTACAATGTTTTCTTGCTTTTGCTCACTTCCCTCGCCATCAATTCATGTAAGTCTTTCCAGGTTTTTCTGAAATCTGCCTGTTCATCATTTCTTACAGCACAATAATATTCCATTACATTTATATACCACAACTTGTTTAGGTATTCCCCAATTGATGGGCATCCTCTCAATTTCCAATTCTTTGCCATGAAATAAATGTAAATGTTCATTTTTTAAAAAAAACAATTAAGTTCCAAATTCTCTCCCTCATTCTTTCCCCTCTCCCCTCACTAAAAATGCAGGAAATTTGCTATGGGTTATACATGTGCAGTTAGACTGCTTTAATTAGAAAGCATTCCATAAATACAATTAAAACCTGTCTCTGGAACTAAAAATTATAGAATTTGGAGTTGGGAAGAATCTTTAATCCAATACCTTAATTTTAAAAATGAGAAATGTGAGATTTAGAGGGGGAAAAAGTAAGTTGTTCAAGACTTCCCAAGTAAAAAATGGTAGAAGTGAGATTTGAACTCAAGTCCCCAAGCTTCAAAATCCAACACTTTTCCCATTCTACCATGTTCCTTCCATCTGTTCATTGCTTCCAGTCCCTTTCTTCTTTGAGACAAAGCAGAACAAATCTTTTTCATCAGAAAAGAAAATTGCATCTTATATTCTTCTGGAAAATCAATACAAATCTGGAGTTTTGCTTTGTCTATTTTTCATTTCTCCAAATAATGGCTATAAATTCATTTCTTCATTATAGTCATTCAAATACTTTAAAATATTCAATGTTTTAATAAATGGCATACTATGACATCACCAATTTTAAAGTGGATGAACAAAATATGGCCTTCTTTTAAATGAGGCAAATGTCATGTTCAAACCTTGTTGCAAGTTTACTGCTATTTTGTTTTGTTGAGAAATGTATTGACACATTTTGTTATGATGCAACAAACCTATTTCAAATAACTAGAGTCTATACCTGGAAAACATTTTGTGATTTGATTTAAAAATATTGGGATGTATCTCTTAACTATAACAATATGGTACTAACATTAATATTTGTATTCCATCAAACTCTATTGCCTCATATGTTTCCTTTATGTTGTAATCATAGTGTTTATTGCTATTTGAAATCCACTGCTTTCATTTTTCATTTCATACAAGTTTTCCATCTATGTATTTTTTGTTTCTTACACAATAGTCATATTCCAATACATTCCTATGCCATAATTTGTTCAGCCATTCCCCAATTGTTGGGCACATTTTGATTTTTTTGTTTTCACCAATGATGACTTTTGTAGTAAAAATATGTTTTTGTAAAGTGACAGTAGAAAACAAAGATTATTATCGGAGTTCTTTCTCCTTTTCCGGAACAACCAAAGCTGGATAGGGTGGCCTATGATTCAATATCTTCTGAAGATCACCAAGTTTTCATGAACACTCGATGGGGGAAAGAGATTCAAGTGTAGAAGTTTGATAATGACTGGAATTTGTGTGTGTATATATGTATGTGTGTGTGTGTAGCCTTTCACTCATTCATTATTTATCTTACCTTAAGTCTGATCTTTGTCTTTATTTTCCTTATTTGTGACAATTTTAAAAGGACATGTTTAACATTTTTGCTTTTACACTTTTTTTTTAAAACAAATTCAAGTGCAGTAAAACATCACTTTTCTTCGTGCGTCAAAGTGACCAGTTTTAGGAAAGGTGTACAGCAGAAAAATACCCTACTCAGCAATTGTGATATATAGTGTGCATGTGTTTTTTGTGTGTAATATGATATATAGTTTTCTGATGTTTTTTTACATCCCAAATTTCTCTTATTTTTTTTGTGCTAGATTTTTTCTGTTTGAAAACGGTACATAGTTACTCACAATTGTCATCTTACAATCTAGATGTTTTGATATGTTACTGTTTTTCCTTAAATATTTAGATGTTAGGCTATTCAAAGCAGACACATATATACACTATGGATGTTGATCTAATTCATTATTCATGGAAAGTTTAAGCATATGTAGTTTCACTGCTTGTCTCTCTTAACCACATTTAGTTTTTTTCCATATAAATATTTTATTATTTTCCAGTTACATTTAGAGATAGCTTTCAACATTTGTTTTTATAAGAGTTCTAGTTTCAAAATTTTCTCCCTCCCTCCCCTCCCTCCCCCATCCCCAAGACAGCAAGCAATCTCATATAGGTTATATATGTACAATCACATCAAACATATTTCTGCATTAGTCATGTTATGAGAGAAGAATCAGAGCAAAAAGGAAAAACCTCAAAAAAGAACAACAACAACAATAGAAATAGTATGGTTAGATCTGCATCCAGATTCAACAGTTCTGTTTTTTTTTTTCTGGATTTGGAAAACATTTTCCATCATGAGTCTTTTGGAACTATTTTGGACCATTGTATTGCTGAGAAGAGTCAAGTTTATAACAGTTGATCAATACACAATGTTGTTGATAGTGTCCAATGTTCTCCTGGTTCTGCTTATCTCACTCATCTTCAGTTCATGTAAGTCCTTCTAGGTGTCTCTGAAATCTGTCTGCTCATCATTTCTTACAGCACAATAGTATTCCATGACATTCATATACCACAACTTTTTCAGCAATTCCCCAATTGATGGGCAACCCCTCAATTTCCAATTCCTTGTCACCACAAAAAGATCAGCTATAAATATTTTTGTACGTGTGGGTCCTTTTCCCTTTTTTATGATCTCTTTGAGAAAAAGACCTAATAGTGGTATTCCTGGCTCAAAGCATATGCAAAGCTTTATAGTCCTTTGGGCATAGTTCCAAACTGCTCTCCAGAATTGTTGGATCAATTCACAGCTCCACCAACAATGCATTAGTGTTCCAATTTTTCCACAGCTTCTCCAACATTTATTATTTTCCTTTTTTTGTCATATTAGCCAATCTGATAGGTGTCAGGTGGTACTTGTTTTAATTTGCATCTCTTTAATCAATAATGATTTAGACTATTTTTTCATATGGCAATAGATAGCTTTGATTTCTTCATCAGAAAACTGCCTGTTCATATCCTTTGACCATTTCTCAATTGGGGATTGACTTGGATTCTTATAAATTTGATTTAGTTCTTGATATATTTTAGAAAAGAGGCCTTTATCAGAAGTATTGGCTATAAAAATTGTTTCCCAGGTTTCTGTCTCCCTTCTAATTTTGGATGCATTGCTTCTGTTTGTACAAAACCTTTTTAATTTAATGTAATCAAAATCATCCATTTTGCATTTCATAATATTCTCTATCTCTTGTTTGGTCATAAATTGTTCTCCTTTCCAAAGATCTGAGAAATAAGCTATTCCTTCCTCTCCTAATTTACCTATGGTATCATGTTTTATGTCTAAATCATGTACTCTTTTTGATCTTATTTTAGTATAAGGTGTAAGATGTTGGTCTATGCCTAGTTTCTGCCATATTCTCTTCTAGTTTTCCCAGCAGTAAATTCCTATTCCAGAAGCTGGAGTCTTTGGGCTTATCAAACAGTACATTACTTATGTCATTTACTACTGTGTCTCCTGTGCCTAGCCTATTCCATTGATCCTCCACTCCATTTCTTAGCTAGTACCAGTTAGTTTTGATGACTGCCACTTTATAGTAGAGCTTCAGATTTGGTACAGCTAGCCCACCTTCCTGTGCATTTTTTTTCATTATTTCCCTTGATATTCTTGACCTTTTGTTTTTCCAGATGAATTTTGTTATTATTTTTTCTAGCTCTATAAAATAATTTTTAGGTAGTCTGATTGGTATGACAATGAATAAGTAAGTTAATTTAGGTGGAATTGTCATTTTTATTATATTAGCTCAGCCTATCCATGAGTAATCAATATTCTTCCAATTATTTAGATCTGATTTTATTTGTGTGAAATGTTTTGTAACCACATTTAGTTTTACTCTTCCCTTATTTGATATCATGATTCATACTTTTGCTTTCTTAGCTTCAATTGATGCATAATTCATTCTACTGATTTTTATCAATAGAAATGACACTGTCTCATATGAAAACTACATGAATTTTCATGTTTTAAATGTTTCTTATATACAACCATTTAATGAGTTTTGCTTTTTAATCTATCAATTAAATGGCTAATATGCACTAGTGTTAGATACTGTGGATACAAAGAAATGAAACAATCTCTGCCCCAAGGAACTCATATTCCATCAAGAAATGGAATATAGAAAAACAATTTTTACTGTGTCTACATATATACATATATGTATGTATATGTATACACATATATTTACCATAAGTATATATGTGTGTATCTGCATAATTTATTTATTTATTTATTTTTGTTGTCTTCAATTATTTTTTGTTTGGTTGGTTTTGGTGAGGCAATTGGTGTTAAGTGACTTGCCCAGGGTTACACAGCTAGTAAGTGTTAAGTGTATGAGGTTGGATTTGAACTCAGGTCCTCCTGACTCCAGGGCCAGTGTTCTATCCACTGTGCCACCTAGCTGCCCCTGTATTATTTATTACAAGTAATTTTTTCCCCATAAGTAAGGCATTAGCAGTTGAGAGGGAGGGTCAGAAAAGGCCTCATATAGGAGGTGGTTCTTGAAGGGAATTTTGACAGAAATTGAAAGTTCTATGAAGTCCTCTCCTCTTTTGTCCTCTCCTGTCCTCTCCTGTCCTCTCTTCTCCTCTCCTTTCCTCTCTTTCCCCCTCTCACTCTCAGCTTCCAGGGGTTTTATTAGTCAATCAGTCATTCAATAAGCATGCATGTATTAAGTATTTACTATTGGCTAGGCACTATGCTAGGTGGTGGAGATACAAAAAAATAGGCAAAAATGTGGTCCCCATCCTCAATGGGGTCACATTGTAATGGAGCAGACATGCAAAATAACTGTATACACAAGATATATACAATGTAAATGGGAAGTAATCTCAGAAGGAAGACACTAGAAGTAGGGGTAGGTTTAGTATAGGGAAAGGTTCTCTATATAAAGTAGGATTTAAGGAAACCCTGATTTTAAACCACTGCTGCCTTGCGGCTATACCCATATATGGGAAAGGCTTCAGGAGTTAACTGAGGAAAAATCAGGAGTCTGGAGTCCCTTAGGCAGTTCGATGTTGGACATCACATCCCTCTGGAAACTCCTGTGGTGGCACTGGTGCCAAACTGTATTGGCTCTGCTTCTCCTTTGGATCCACCAATGTCAAGGAGAGGGAAAACCTGCTGCGTGGGCAACAGCTTGTTTTCCATATTGATCCACCCAGGCCAGTGCCCTGGAGAGGACACTCCAGCTACTTCTCATGGGGTAGATACAACATGGGATGCAGCAGTTACCAGTTATAAGTCACTCAGGAGCTGCGGCTCACGTATCGGACTGCACAGCCACAGGGCACCGATCGGTGGTCGTCCGAGACTGGTGGAGGCCTACTACTACTATCTCTTCCAGTCTCTCTCCTGAGTTGTCATAAATTAATTTCATAGATATTCATTCTAACATGAATCTGAATTGTTAGGTAATTACTTTTCTGGTGACAATTCCCTATTTCAGAATAGGTGGGAACCAACTTAATCATAGTAGCCTTTGTAGGGTGGGGGAAGAATGGAAGGGAACATAGGGTCACTCCAATTGTCTCTCCTTCAACCTCCTTCTCTCTTAGGGACCTAGCAGCTTCCCAGAGAGTGAACACACTATAAAATAAACCTAACACTAATTAAAGTAAGGAGTGCCAGGGTTATTTAAACAAAGGAAAGGGAGCTTGGCATATTTAATAGAAATAGCGTTGGAGTTAGGGTACAGAAGAGCTGAATTGGTACCTTACCTCAGACACACCCAATGTGACTTTGGTTGTCACTTTTCTGAGCCTCTGTTCCCTCACCTGTCAAATGACCTGCCTCATAGCATTGTTTCACGGATCAAATGAGGTAATGTATATAAAACATTTGAATATCCCCAATTCTTATGTGTGAATTATTATTACTATAGGTATAATTGATATATTTCTCCATGTATTCATGCCTTATTGAGGACTTGGAACTTGGGTGGTGGCAGAGTAAATCTAAAGGGGACAGGTGTGATGTGTGACTTTAGCAACTGTCTTCAATGTACACTTGTTTGTATTGTGCTGGTTTGATTCTCAGATTCTCTTCTATGTCCCTGCCAACTCTACTTCCTACTCTCAACCCTACTCAGCCATACGCTGGCTTTCATCCAACTTTCAGTTTCTCTTTATCTTAATTTATTACTAGATGAACTATTGAGTTCGCCTTTCTCTTTTGTGCATCTAATTTGTCTTTGAACAAAACACCTTGAAAAGAGACTTTCCCCCCCAGGAATCTACATATGGGAAAATCTTTCCAACCTTGAACTTTCCACTTAAGGCATGCTAATTAAGTTGACAGCAACAGAACTTTCTACAGTTTTAAAATTTATGGCAAAAAAAAAAAAGAGACCATTTTGTGATTCCATTATATGATTTGCACTAACTAAAAAGCCAATAAAAAGATACTTAGACCCTTGTAAAGAAAATGAATCTGAATTAAGAGGAAAGGTTTAAATCCCTGCAGATTCTAAACACATTTGAAACTAATTCATAACTGCAAGTACTACTTGTTATAATCCATAAATTTGACAAACACATTGTTAAGTAGCTGATCTAGAGCTGATCAGGGTTTTTTTTTTTTTATCTTTTGAATGGTCTTCAAAATATCACAGGTAAGGTTCTAAACTTTTCAAAAACCAAGTCTTAAAAAGTTTATCTTGCTCTTTTTGCTCTGGAAATTAGATTAATACTCTCCACCAAACCAGTCTGTTATATGAGGTACATTTGACAAGTTTTTTTATTTAATACAAATTTTCTTTTTTTTTCAAACTGAAGGAAATAGGCATTTATTTTTAAATGAATAGATGACTTTTTGCCTTTATTTTGATTTGTGTAAGACCATCTCCTGTTCTATTCTCAGTAAGCATTAGATTATAAAAAGGATCTCACAAAAATGGAGAATTACAGAGTTTCAAGAGATCGAAGGATTTATCTAGTCCAACATATACATGAAACCAATCCTTAGTATATCATATTTAAAAAGTGATCATCCAGTCTCTGATTAAAGGTCTCAAACAAGGGGGAGAGTCACTGTCTTTCAGAGAAGCCTGTTCCACTTTTTGGGAAATTCTAATTATTGGCAAAACTTTTGGTAAAATATTTCATACTGTTTGGAGGGAGAAAATGGAGCTGCATGGACTATTCAGAACACCATCTTCACAAGTACAGGTGGGCGGTACATTCTTAGCAGTTTGTTTAAAAAGTTTTTGTGGGTTTCATGGTACTGCAAGTTCTATATGATTCAGCAGTGTGACATGGAAGTAAAAAAAAAATCTAATGTGTTTGTGTTTTTTTTTTTTTTAAGACAAGAACAACTTCCAGGAATAAGGAGATGATAGCCCTGTGTTCTGCCCTCATTCTATCATACCTGGAATATTGTGTTGAGTTCTTGTTACCACAGTTGGAGAGAAACATTGATAATCTAGAGAGTTTCCAGAGGAGAGCAATTAGGATGATGAAGGCCATTTGTCCATGTCATGTGAGGATCAATTGAAGGAACTGGATAAGTTTATTTTATTAGATTTGACCCAATGCTAAAGCCTGTCAGGATCATTTTGAATCCTAACTCTATCGTGGAATATGTTAGTTACTTCACAATGCTCCATTTTACTTTCTAGTAAATTTTGTCCTGTATAGCTCCTATTTCCAGTTGCTTCTATATTTTTGGAAACATTGAAGTTTTCATTTCATCTTGATGAAAAATGGCATCTTTTCAATGGTTAATTACTAAATATTACTGACCCAAAATAGCCCAATTACTTTGTTATAGAGGTGTTTACTAAAACTGAAAGCCCAGCTGAGATATCTATTCTATCAAAGTGGTGATGATTGTTTTCCTTTGTACTAGAAGAGGGACAAAATGACATCAGTATATTGGGGTTAATGTATAGTGTGCCTGACTGTGGCTGATTAGGTCAATAAGAGCTCAGAAGGGTCTACCACAGGTCAACCACAAATAGTCCATAAGAACATTTGGGAAGGAAATATCTAACAAAATAGAGCTAAAGAATTGTTTGTAAGGCATAAAGTAGGAATTAGAAAGAGTAAAGAAATCTACAACTATAAAAAAATCAAGAAGAAATCCTGGGGATGGCCTGGGGACAGCCCTTACAATTTTACCAAGGCTAGGATAAGGTAAGATGAAATCTCATTGATATTCTAGTCAATAATTCATGAAAGTTAATGATAAGGAGTGAAGTTAAGACAAGGTGGAAAAAAAAGATCTGGTTTCTCAGGACAACAATTCATGATGGGAATCTGAAATAAATTAGGATTTCATTGAAACATTCATGATCAAGTTGGAAAAAGCCTTCAAGCAATAGCTAAACTAATTTTTCATTTTATACAAAAACTCTGACTCAAGGTAATATTCTCAAGATAGAAACTTTTATTACTAAAATTATGTTCAGAGATTTCACTTGAACTTAGTGAGTTCTACATTGATGGGTCTATCTGCCTCTTCTGTAGCACTCCGTAGTGCCATCTTAAGTAGCTCTTGAGGCATGCTCAATAGACATTCCAGTCATCCCTGACCCTTTCAGATATCCTCTTACTGCTTCCAATCAGTCATGTTGACTCAGAGGTTTGTTCTGAGTGATAATGAAAAGTCTTGGATTGGCTGAACCATAACATGGATATAATAGAGGGGTAACCCTATAAAGATTCTCTTTTTCACTTTGAACTTCAAAACACAAGGACTTCTTTTTTTTTTTTTTTTTGTGAGGCAATTGGGGTTAAGTGACTTGCCCAGGGTCACACAGCTAGTAAGTGTCAAGTGTCTGAGGCTGGATTTGAACTCAGGTCCTCCTGACTCCAGGGCCAGTGCTCTATCCACTGCGCCACCTAGCTGCCCCTACAAGGACTTCTTAAAAGTATAGTTAGAAGAGTTACTTGGGGAAAAGGGAATGGTGGAATCTTTATCTTCCATCTAGCCCCAAACATCTGTAAATACATTTTCTCCATATATAAACCTGTGCCTAGGATGGGACCATCTCTTTTCTGGTATTTCCTTCCCCAACTAAATGATTGATCATTAACCTTGAAATATATAAGTCCAGAGGACCTCATGAGTTTCTGAAGGTCACAAAGTCCTGGGAGTCCAGGAAGGCACCCAATTACCTGAAACATGGGATAGAGAAGGAGAGGGACAAGGGAGAGAGGGAAAAATTGAGAGAGAGGGAGAATGATAATTGAAAAGTACATCATACTCAAATCATTCTCAGGAATTGATTTGACTCTGCTCAGTAGAGGAAATATGAACTGACTAATTAGCAGTCTAGCAAACACACACATAGAGCAGCAGCAATAACAACACTTTATTTCTCAGCAAGCCTTGAATATTAGCCTTCCAACTAATTGTGCTAATAGTATCAATACTGCATTTCATTCTAACAATTCTATGATTCTTTAGTGATTAATATTTCCTGTTTTCCTTTTCTATATAAAAATAAGATACCTGTACATAACTGATTCATGTTGTTCATTGGGTATCTTTTTATTTTAACTTTGCCCATGTTGCTGAAGAAAACCCAATTTCAAACCCAGAACTATTTCTCTAATTAGCAACTCTATAAGTGGTAACTTTTCCTAGAGTAGCTGGAGTGAGGGTGAAAAGCCAATGAATGTGAGAATTGGGGAGCCTACTTCCCTTATTGATAAGCTAAGTAACCCAAATCAATAAATTAAGTGGTAGTGGCAGGCAAAAGACATAGATTGACTCAGTGACCAGCGAAGGGGTACCTAATTAGCCCCTGTGTTGACTTGTGTTGATTTTCCTTGTGCAGAACTGTTCTGAGAGTTCCATCAATTTTCAGGGGGACCCTATGGATCATTTAAAAAAAGTCAGGATTAACTCTCCCATTTAAAAAAAAGAGAATTAATTTATTAGGTCTATTAATACATAAATTCTATGATTTACTGGGAAAGAAGTTTTGGTTGAAATTGTAGTCACAAATGTTCAAGAAAAGGAACTGACCTTTTAGCTTTTGAAAGTTAAAGTTTCCTGTGAACTATATGGAATATACCAATGTGATAGGTTGTATATATGACTGGAGGGTTTGTTTATTCATTACATTTTGGCAGGGTCAATGTTTTGAAGAAAAGCTGTGGAAGAAGCTTTTAAAACTTGTAGCTGCTGTGGGAGTTTTCAGGGACAGAAGGCTCCATAAATTCTCTATTGATTTGTGAAACCTTTGGAAAATTTGTGACCAAAAATACTAGATAATATACAGAACTGAGTGAGAACTCCTATGCAAAGTCTAGAGAGAAAAAGAGAAGCTGGCTTTTTGCAATTATCTCATGAATTTGAGCTCTAGAGATACTCAAACTAGACTTGGCCCATAAAATGTACACCTTGGCTTGAATATTGAATATATTACCCTGATTTATGACCAAGCCCAAATCTGTTTCATTTTGGCTACACACTTATTGTTTGGTAATGCTTAATTGTTAGAGCTAGTGCTGAAAGTCCAGGATCAATCAATTAATAAGGCTTAATAAGCATCTACTATGCACCAAAAGATCTGATATGTTCTATTATTTATTTATTCATTCATTCATTTATTTAAGTGAGGCGATTGGGGTTAAGTGACTTACCCAGGGTCACACAGCTAGTAAGTATTAAGTGTCTGAGGCCGGATTTGAACTCAGGTACTCCTGACTCCAGGGCTGGTGCTCTATCCACTGCGCCACCTAGCTGTCCCCTTGATATGTCCTATTTAAACAGTAATAACACCTCATGCATACCAAAATGAATCTGTGATATCTTTGTTGTGAGTAGTTCATTTACTGGTGAAGGTTATGACCTTTCCATGCTTTGATAGGGTCCTTCTGTAAAGCCCCCGTGGTGGGAGGAAATAGAAACACCTTCCCACCCCCAATTCAGGAAAGGGTGATTCTTTTATTATACTGGTTCTTTTATTGTCACTCAAGTTCCAGTGAAGTACTTGGGCTGCATTTCTAATGAATGTAATTAAATTTTCCAAGTGTTTTCACATCTGTTATCATCACAGGTGCTCTACAAAGCAAAAAGAGACATTATTCTATTTTTAAAAATGGAGAAACTGAGACAGAGAAGAGAAGTGATTTATCTAAAGTCACCTAATTAGTTAATGGTGGGATGAGAATGTAAATTTTCTTAATCTTAGCTCTCTGTACTATCCACTAACTCTACCAGTTTCTGGACAAATGAAAAGCTTCCTTAAGTATTTCGCCAATTCAATTACCAGCAGCTATGGCTCAAAAAGTAGTCCACCAGCAGTCTTGGAGAAGAGTTGTTTTAAAGTATTTCTATAAGCAGATCAACTGAATGAAATGAGTTCAGACCTTTATTACAAAGCCACTCCTCTGCAGCCTTACTTACAAGCATAGCAGAATTCATGACTCCAATTGTCCTGCTTTTTTAGCTTTGAATTCTTCTAATCTTGGCTTTTCTTACAGTCCCAAAACATAAAGAGTGCATGAACTCACCTGTCAGTATGACATACATTGACAAAAGCCCACTCTTAAGGAATTATTTTTGTGCTTGTTTCAGTTTTTCTCTTTTAAATTTTGTAATCACACGCTTTTGGAAAGGAAAAAAAACCTCCAATCAAACAGTTTCTTGCTATGCAAATAACTTAAAACAAACTCCAGATTTGGACTAGGAGCCTTCAGAGGATCATAGTCTAAGAGCTAGAAAGGCCAAGAGACTTCATTGAGTCCAATCCTAATTTTACAGATAAGGAAACTGAAGCAAAGGGAGATGGAGTGACTTAACAGAGATCACAGTGCTAAGTGCAAGTACCAAGATTCAAAAGCAGGTTTTCTGACTCCAAATTCACTGCTTATACCAGTATTTCAAAGACCCCAGAGTAAATCATATTCTTTTTTTCCACAAAAAGGTTTCTTTTGAAGAGAATTTTTTAAAAATAGTAAACATTTTAATTTAAAGTTTTGAGTTCCAAATTCTATTCCTCCTTCCGTCCCTCCCTGCCCCCTTCCCTGAGGTGGTAAGCAATCAGATATAGGTTATACTAGTGCAATTATGTAAAATGTTACCATTTTAGTCATTTTGTATAAGAAAACTTGAATAAAAGGAAAAAAGACAGTAAAAACTAGAATGCTTCAGTCTATGTTCCATCAATATCAGTTCTTTCTTTGGAGGAGGATAGTATTAATCCTTTGAGATTGTATTGGATTATTGTATTGCTGAGAATAGCAAAGTCATTTACAGTTCTTCATCAAATAATATTTCTGTCACTGTGCTCAACATTCTCCTGGTTCTTCTCACTTCACTATACATCAGTTACTAAAGGTCTTTCCAGGCCTTTCTGAAATCATCCTGCTTGTCATTTCTTATAGCCTAATAATATTCCATCAGAATCATATACTACAGCTTGTTTAGCCATTCCCCAATTGATGGACATTCCTTTGATCTCCAATTCTTAGCCACCACAAAAAGAGTTGTTATAAATATCATAAAAAAGGTTTTGAACACATATACTACAACGAAAAAATAATCATTCATATTTAGATAGTGATTTATAGTATGCTTTGCTCAAACAGCCTATGAGGTAGGTTGGCAGGAGCATTCTAACTTTACATTTGAAGAAACAGGCTCAGAGAGTTTATGTGTTACCTATGGTCACATGGATAATTACTATCAGAGTCTGAATTCAGTCTCCTGACTCTAAATCCCATCCATTCCATTTCATTACACTATAAATATGGACAAGTGCCCCATAATAATATTTTGGTGATCCCCTTTATCTAAACAAAGTAATGAAAAAAAAAACCTGATTATGGGTTCAGGATGAAATCCAAGAATGTTTGAGTTCTCTCAGTCACCAGTCTCATTTCAGAGGGAGGAAACAGATCAAACTAGATGATTGCCCAGAGCAAATGGATAATTGCTGGTGGGTAATGGAACAACCTGAATTATAAAGACTTTTGACTTTTTTCAGAAGTAGAATAATAATGATAATGATAATTAATAATAATAATAATAATAATAGCAAGTGCTATATAAAGCACTTACTATGTGTCAGGCACTGTGCTAAGTTTTATTGTTAGTGTTGTCTGGTTGTTTCAGTAGTGTCTAACTGTGACCTCATTTGGGGTTTTATTAGCAAAGATACTGGTTATTTGCCGTTTTCTTCTCCAGTTCACTTTACAGATGAGGTATCTGAGGCAAAAAGGATTAAATAACTTGCCCAAGGTTTCACAGCTAGTAAGTGTCTGAGATCAGTCACTTAACCCTGTTTGCCTCAGTTTCCTCATCTGTAAAATGAGCTGGAGAAGGAAATGGCAAACCACTCTGGTATCTATGCCAAAAAACCTCAAAAGGGATCATAAAGAGTTGGATGTGACTGAAACATCTGAACAATAACAAATGTTGTCTTTTTATTTATTTTGTTAAAAACATTTTCCTAATTTACTTCATTTTGGACTAGGCTACACTCTGCTAACAGTCTGAAGACTGCAAGTTTGATACCTTTACTTTCTTTTTCTTTTTTTGTGAGTGGGGCAATGAGGGTTAAGTGACTTGCCCAGGGTCACACAGCTAGTAAGTGTCAAGTGTCTGAGGCCAGATTTGTACTCAGGTCCTCCTGAATCCAGGGCTGGTGCTTTATCTACTGCACCACTAGCTGTCCCTTGATGCCTTTACTTTACAACAACTTCCCAAAGTAGCTATTCAGCCTCCATTTGAAGACATCCAGTGAGGCAAGGACCTTATGGGGACACCTCAGGGGAGATGAGCTGTAAATAACACTTGCTGTTATTTAATGTCCATTGATCAAGTTATGGGGATTTTTTTTTCTTTGCCAGCATACTAACTTCAAATATCTTTATGTCTGGCTTATTATATGGTCATTTTCCTTCTAGAAATTTGTACTTATAAAGTAGATTTTAAAAATT
The DNA here is from genome assembly GCF_019393635.1 of Dromiciops gliroides. Lineage (NCBI taxonomy): Eukaryota > Metazoa > Chordata > Mammalia > Microbiotheria > Microbiotheriidae > Dromiciops > Dromiciops gliroides. The sequence continues at coordinate 266,581,212 of NC_057861.1, read as the reverse complement.
TCAAATGTACTAATTTACATTTTGTTGTTCAGTCACTTCAGTTGTGTCTGACTATTCAGGAACCCATTTGGGGTCTTTCTCCAGCTCATTTTAAAGATGAGCATGCTGAGGCAAGCAGGGTAGAGTGACTTTCCTAGAGTCTCACAGTTAGTAAGTGTCTGAGGATGGATTTGACAAGTCTTCATGACTCCAAGCCTAACACTCTGTGGACCTTGGTGCATCATTCTAGCCTGTTCAGATCTTATTTTTTTATGCTGGCTCATCCATCCTCTCTCAATTTTTCATCATGTAAATATTTGTTAAGCAGGGAATCTATGCCTATATCCAAGTTATTGATAAAAATATCAAGTAGCCCAAAGTAGAAAAACAAAAACAGATTCTAAGGGCACTTCAGTAGAAACTTCCCTCCAGGTTAACATCAACTCATTAATTGCATTAATGACTACTCCTTACATATGCTCCTTTAGTCACTTCCAAATCAATCAAACTATAATTTCCATCTAACCTACAGATATCTCTCCTGCCCAGAAAGATGGCCATGGGACTCTGTATAACAATCTGGTGAAATATAAAGAATATTCATTGCTTTCTGCTATTACCCATTTAGTACCTTTCTCAACACAAAATTTAGACTAGTGGTAAGTCTCATTATTTACAAAGATACTGATTCATAATAACCATTTCCTTTTCTAGATGTCCACTAACTAGTCTTTCAAAAATATGTTCTAGGGGCGGCTAGGTGGCACAGTGGGTAAAAGCACCGGCCCTGGAGTCAGGAGTACCTGAGTTCAAATCCGGCCTCAGACACTTAACACTTACTAGCTGTGTGACCCTGGGCAAGTCACTTAACCCCAATTGCCTCACTAAAAAAAAAAAAATCTATTAAAAAAAAATATGTTCTAGAATTTTACCAGAAATCGAAGTCAGGCTCATTTCCCTATAGATTATTGGCTTTCCTCTCTTCTCTGTTTTCCACATTGAAATAAGATCAGCTCAATTCTATTCCTATGACACTTTTCCTGATCTCTATAGTCTTATAGAGATCATTAACAATATAAATAATAATATTTTATAATTTCCAATATTTTCAAATGTCATGGAACATTTGATCATTAAATATTGCAGGGTTCATGATAAATATTTGCAAAAAAAGCCCACTACTATGAAAATAAAGTTTTTATAATAGTGGCATCAAATAAATAGATATGGAGCTATTAATCCATATGTATGTATCCCTGAAGGTATATATTATCTTAGAAAAACACATATTAACATCATCTGTATTTTATTATATTTTTATTTATTTTATTAAGTATTTCCCAATTACATTTCAATATGGTTCAGCAGCATTTGGGAGTGTTGTGAGTCACATATAGCCTGTTGGCCAAGTGTTTGACATTTCCATTTTACAACAACTTTACAGAGGATGAAGAGAGAAAGAAATTCCAATGAGAGCTTGAGAAGATCTTCTAAACTAAATACCTAAATACTTTGAAACTTAGTTATTTCAGTGCAAAGGTGGGAATAGGGAAAGGATGCTGAGAAATATATTGGAAAGTAGGGGTAAGGGATGCCAAAGATTTATCAACCTCAAAGAAGCCTTGTGATGAAATATTATTAATACTTATTTTGAGAAAATAATCAGTAAATGCTGGATGTGGTCAGTACCAATAACATAACTAAAGTGAAATGTTTTATATAATCATAGATATATAAATGGAAAGGACATCAGAACACATTTAGACACATTTTGGAGATAAGGAAATTGAGGCCCAGGTAGATTAGGTCATTTGGTCATGATCATACCAGTAGTAGTTATAAGAGGTGATATTGGAACCAGTAGTGGTATATATGTTAATAGGGACAAATTAAAATCATTAAATTTATTGACATATACAATAAATGTTGTTCAGTCATTCAGTCGTGTCTGATTTTTTGTGATGCAATGGATCAAAATGTTCGTGGGATTTTATTGGCAAAGATATTGGAATGGGTTACTATTTCTTTCTCTAGTGGATTGAGGCCAATGGGTTAAGTGACTTGCCCAGGGTCTTGCCAGTGTCTGAGGCCAGATTTGAACTCAGAAAGATAAATCTTCCTGACTCCAGACCCAGTGCTCTATTAATGAGCCACCTATCTGCCTTTATATCTTTAAATTTTTTCATTTATTCAGTATGCTCTCCCTTTGCTGTAGTCACAGGATTTTTGACAAACATTAAAAAAATCTCCATCATGAAGCTATGATTTTGTGGCATTTTTTATTAAAAATATCTGTGGGGGCAGCTAGATGGCGCAGTGGTAAAGCATCAGCCCTGGATTCAGGAGTACCTGAGTTCAAATCCGGCGTCAGACACTTGACACTTACTAGCTGTGTGACCCTGGGCAAGTCACTTAACCCCAATTGCCCCGCAAAAAACAAAACAAAACAAAAAAATATCTGTGATGAAATGATCACTTTTTCTAAGTTAAGCTTTGGAGAACACCAAGTTCTCTTGACAGAGTAGAATGAGGTTTAAATCATGCAAATTCCTAGATCATTGAAGCATGTTTATTTCTAGCACTTCAATATATTTATTAATCTTTCAGGGTGTGTGGCATAATGCAAAGCTATTATGCAGTATTTCACCTCCATTTAAGAATATCGAATTCTAGAACAATTTTGTTCCATAATATATCAATATATTTATTAGTGTTTATGATTCCCTCAATGTAGACAAAACTTCCTGGTCTATTCAAAGTGAAAAAACCCATAGCATTATTTTTGTGGATGCTCTTCAATCTGACAAACATGCCCAGGTTTTATAAGCTTGGGATTAGGAAGTATTACATCCTAGAAGATTTGGAGAAAGAGTGTCCTCTGATTACCATCCATTACCATAATCCAACATGGCTCTTTATGGCCATATTCCATTGCGTTGTAAGGAGTTTATATGTTTGGTGCTAAAGTGATTGCTAGGCTTTTTGGTAATTAATTTATTATGGTAAATAATTATCTCATTTAAACTTATTTATGAAATGATAATAGTCTACATCAATTTTTATCTATTTGTCATATTTTGGCATCAATGGCTTGTTTAAATGTATCAGGTTACATTTCTTTACGTTGTGTGCACATCTACTTTCTCCCTTTTATTCTAATTTCTGCATTGATTTAGATCTTGACTCTTTGAAGTTAGTAATCTGACTTTATCCACATTGATTAGATTCAGAAATGACTACTCCATCAGTAATTAGCTGTATATCATCTGATAATAGCATAATTATTTACTTTTAATGAATGTTTATTTTTGCTACTTGCTGTGTCCAGTGGCTCCCAACTTTTTTTTTAGACTAGGGATATTCAAAGAGAAACTTGAAGCTAAAACTTGCTTCTTCTATAAAGTACTCACAATATATGGGTGTAAAGCTTCTGTGTAGCTTATTAGCATTTGGTTTCCTTTGTTGTTTAATCTCAAGCCATATTTTCTAGTCGTTCCTTCTGTCCCCACCCCCCCACCCCCATTATTCCTATTCTTACTTTTCCATTCAAATCGTCAAGTATGGAAACATGTTGATTAAATTTGGAAGGTCTTATAAAATTAATCGTATTTTTATTTGCTTCTTCATCCTCTGCAATATATGCTGGCACATAAGCTCCAATCATCTTCAAGAGTGTCTTTTTGAAAATACTCATCATGAGCACTGTAAAGTAACACGACCAACTGTGTCATGAAATATTACTTTGAGTTGCCTTTGGATGTCTCATGAATCCAACTCTTCCAAATACTTTATTTTCCTCTCCAAGAATTACCAGTGGTCCATCTTGCCATTTGGCAGCAACCACATTTTCCTCTACTGATTTTATTCACAGTGAAAACGTCATGATTTTTGTGATTCAGTTCTTCCAGTAGGTTTATTCAACAATCACTGGATCAAGTCAGTGTTTACAAAAGTCTAACTTCTATGTGATTCATAGCATCCTCTGTCCCCTATTCCACCATTATGCTGCCATGGCTAAAGAAGCAGAAGGAGACCTAACAGGGCTGAAAATCATTTTGAAATTGTTCTTGAATTCATGGGTTGCCATGATTAAAGTACCCAGTCTACTGGTGATGAACCTCTCTGCACTTTGCTAGCCCCATTCTCAGAAAAGGGGCACAATCACTAGAATTGTCTTCAAAGCCTTTTCATTATAGTAGAATCTGCCCAAGCTTTTGCTGTTTTCACATTATCTTCAAGAACTCTGGACTGATCCCATAGTACAATGGGGCATCAGAGTATGAATTGCAATTCTACAGAGAATATATCTTAAGTTCTCCCCTCTCCCTCCCTCATATACTTCAGGAACTACTTCCTCTCTAATGAAAACAAAAGATTAATCCTAAAACTCAATGATTTAAGCTTTGAATATTATACCTTTAATTTTAAAAAGCAGTTTTTTTCTCAAGGAATTACTGTTCTGTTTCCAGGAATATTAAGGCAACCACACTATTAGTAGAATAGGTTATGAAAAACATTCCCCTGTGGCCAGTGAATAATAATTGCTTATAACTTGGTGGAAGAAATTGCCATGCAGGAAGGAAACTTCAGTGGCATGGGGTACGAAGACTTGCCAACATAAGATAACTAAGGGGAATCATTAGAGGGGTGAGAGCAGGAGAGGGAATTGAATCTTCATTTTTCTTCCAAATAGAGTGTCATAATTAAAGATTCAAAGAACAGTTCTCCTGGCAGCTGCTAGCTTCCTGTTAACAGGATCCCTATTTTACTAACCTGGAATTAGCCCAGTGCAAAAATCTGTTCCTAACAGTTACCTTCAAATTAATTAACCCCATAATTATATGCCTGGGTACCTTGGTATAATTAATATACCAGGGCATATACATACACTAGCAATATTAAATACAATACTGATTTTTTAAAAAAAATGTGGTGATTTAGGTTTCTGTACTTCCCGTTAAAGAAAAATGCACCAGCATTTTGCAGACACTAAAGTGCAAAAACTAAAATAAAGAAAATAAACCCTATTTTCTTCATGTATAGTAATTTGTTATACTAAAAGAGCTGAGGGAAAACCAGTTTATTTTACTGGCTTGTGTTGTTTCTTAGATCACATTTTGGAGCGTTTATGACTGGGCAAAGAACATAACATTATATAGGGTTTATGAAAAGGGAAGACAATACCTCTATGCTCATAGTCTTTGAATATATTAGTAGCTTCAACCCCGACCTTTGGAAAATCCCAGATTCCAAAGCCCAGGCTTCTTAAATCCTGTGATTCAAAGTTCATAGTACAAAGTATGTAACACATACAATTGCCCAGACTTCTGTCTTTAAGTGTGTGTGTGGGGGTTCTGTTAACAAGCTCAGGTGCTCTGTCAACTAGCATTTCCTCTCGCCCTGTGCACTGTCAAATGATCCCAAACAGATAACCACAGTAAATGTTTCCTGATGTCATGGGCAACAATCCACATTATCTCTGAAATAAATCAGAGAATGGAAAGAAAACAGGCCAAATGCAATTGCACTCAGCAGAAAAGAAAACATTGCTTTCTTGATTGTTTTTAGCTGGTTGTCATATGTTTCACTGGGATTCAAAAAACCCAAAACAAAACAGAAAGGATTGTAATTATGAGAGAATTCTAAAATATGAAGGTACATAGTTATTTAATAGGTTTGGGGGAGGGACTCTAAGACCATTGTTCTTTTGAAAATTTCTTTGTCAATAACATACAGATCATAGGGAATAATAATAGTTTAATATTAATGATTTTTCTAATTCACACCTATGATCATAACTCCCCTCGACTCAAAAGCATTTAATATTTCATGATTGTGTACTGAAAAAAGCCATATTCTGCAAGACGTAAGGTCTTTCATGATCTGGCTTCAACCCACCTTTAAGCCTTACCAGACTTTATTACTCATCCCAGACTCTAATCTCCAGCCATACTGGTATCCAGTCACTTTCTATTAATCACAAATTGCATTTTTTTTTTCTATTGGGGGGAGTTTGCTTACACTGTATTCCTATGTTAATTTCTTTGCCTCCCCCGATTCCATAATTTCAAATAAACTTCTCTCCTTTATGTACTCTGTGTTCTAACACAAATGACTACTTGGGGTTTAGAATATGCAAATCACCAGATACCCACCTCCATGCCTTTTCTTGTTCTGTTCCCTGAGTTTGCAATGCCTTCATATTCCAGTGGAAAATCTCACTAAGTAAAAGATCCAGAACCAATGTTTTCTCTTCCATGAAACATTCACAGGTTTTCTCTGGTCCTTCTCTTCCCTTCCAATCCCATCATTTTCTCCTTTGTTCTTATATCATTCTTTATTTATAACTCTCTCGTGCACTTAAAATGAATGCTATATTCAGTTTCGTAGTTTTGGTGTACATATTGTATACCAACCTCTAGAGGAAACAATATCTTATTCACCTTTATATTTCCTCCACTGCCCAATATAGTTCTCAGGGAATATTAGTTGGAATCCAAAGAACTTGCCAAACCAAGTAACGACTTGTAGCCAAGATCAAGAGTGGAATCAAAAGACCTTTCCTGGGTAATATCTGCTGGAATGCAACCAATAATATATATACAAAGACATGTTAAACAAATAAGCTGGTTCAGAAATGGAAGACTGATCAATGCTACCAGAAATTGCAGAAAAGTTGTCCTTAAGGTGCCTGGACTTATTGATTGATGCAGATTATTTAAGGAAATGACAGAAACTGTGGAATGTAATGCTGCAAATTGAAAAAAAAAATTAGCATCTACTACCAAGATAAGCTCTAACAGCCAAACATATATCACAAGCTTGCTATCTTTCACAAACTAATAGACAAAAAAATCCCTCTATTCAAATACAGATCCCCAAATATCCTTCAGGTTTCAACAAATAAAACTGCACTGCAAACAACCCATCATAAGCAAAACTGTTGCTCTTAACTGCCCAGATATAACACCAATTCATAAAAGTTTAATAATGTTTTAAATAGATTACAGCATGTTGAATACTTATACTCTCCAAGCTATTTGGAATGAAAAGATTTCAAAATATAAAAAACCTAGTAGAAGAAAACAAGACTATGTGTTCAACATGATGAAGTATATATCATCCCTGCTGTACTGTTGGTCTGTTCCTGAAGTTGTCCCCGAGATACTCTCACAAAGCCTATGGACAATGAATTTAGATTCCAATACTTTTATCCGATTGCAGAAAGCAGTCATTTGTATCTACCTGAACAATAGTTTAAAGAACATCAAACATAAAAGAGTATTAGCAGGATAACATATGGTCCCAGAACTGTATTTAACTGAATGAAATGAGAAGAATGAGCTAATAATAATGATAATACTTGAAGAATATGTCATTTCTGACAGTGTGGGGAATCTCTGGTGTTAGAAGTGTTTTCTGTCATACAGGCAGACCACAACTCACCTAGGACCTGAGGCACATAGAATAGAGGTGTCTTTCTCAGAGTGATGCTGTTAGTAGTAAGTTGCAAAGACAAGAGTCAAATCCAGGTCTTCCTGACTTCAAGATCAGCAATTGACTGCCAATTCCATACTGCCAATAACAATAAGACCACTGCCACCTGTTTAAACCAGTTTCTCTGGCTCTAAATCCAGCATACTTTCCTGTTTTAGGTTATAACAAAATACTAACTTATCCTATTTCTGGGGAATGTGATGGTGCGATTCCATTGCTTCCCTTCCCAGGGGTAGGGGAGGGATGACTGTAATAAACAAAGGGATTTTTAAATTGTCTTGAAGCTATTTTGAAAACAAATCTTAGATTTATATGCTAGAATTAAAATAACAAGGCTTACTCTTCAGATTTCTTTCCTGACCCTCTTCTCCCAGATTTTGTCCGTTACAATAAATTGATTTTAGTTCTAGGGATTCAATTATACAAGTTTGGTTGGTGTCTGTTTTTTAGAGTTGGCTTTCTTCAATCTGTAGGTCTATGTGTGGGAACTAGGTCCTTAGAGCAAGTACCTATGGTTCTCTTCCAGCCCCTGCAAGTTATTGTCTTTCCTCGTGGTCTTTAAGACCTTCTGTCTCCCTCTCTGTGGACTTGGTCATGCATGGAGCCTGAGAGGTCCTCCTACCTTCCACTACTATCTTTGTTCCACTGGCTCCCACATAACTCTTCTCTCTGGCCTAGCAAACTATCTCCTTCTTACATTTCAGGTTTTGGTATCTCCTACAGTTTTCTTCTGGAGATCTCTATTTTCTGTTTCTTGGAAGAGAACTTTTTCTTGATCTCTCTCCCTGACTTCCCTCCTCTCTGTTTTTCTCTTCTCTTTTTTCTCTTCCTTTCTTTCTCTCTTTTTTCTATTCCTCTCCTTATATTTTTCTCCTTTTCTTTATTTTTATCCTTCCTCTCTTCTTTCTCTCCCCTTCTCTCTTCCTTCCTCATCTTAGTCTCATTCCCTTTCCCTCTATTTCTTTTCCATATGTCTCTTTCTCCTCCTTTCTCTGTCTCTTTTTACTTTTATTTTTCTTCCCCCTCTCATTCTCTGTCCCTTCTCTTTTGTTTTCTCTCTCCTTCCTTTTCTCTCCTTTTCTTCATTTCCCCTCTGTCTTTTTCCATTTCTGGAATATTAATACAAACTAGAAATTTCTCAGCCACACTATGGTACCTAGTTATGTGCTTTCTATTTAAAGTGTCTCCCTCAACTTAGTGAGACTTAATGGTCCGGGACAATGAGGTCAGGCTTTCATTTCTTTCTCAACTTGGTCTTGTCCCATCTGTATTCTTCCAGCGTGTATTTTTTTTTCCTGTTCCCTACAGTGTCCCAACCCTCTTTCCTTGGCTTACCTGAGATACTCCTCCCCTCAATTCCACTAGATATTGGATGCCTGAAAATGTTCTTATCCTGTAGCTGAGATCCACTTCATTACTTCCAGAGTGCCACACATTTCAAAGGAGTAGTTTACTATGTTCCAGTTTACAATTAGCAAACATTCATTAACAGACCATAAACATTTACAGAACATTCTTGCCTCTCACCCCATTCCTTGTATCCAACAAGGTATGGCTTAGCACTACAGGAGCCATATGGAAAGTTTCACATAGAAGCATTTGTTTTCTTGTATTAATCTTATTGTCAACATCTTTAAAAGCCTCTCTATTAAGGAACAGAGGCTCCTATCTTACGATTGAACTCTTGAATGAGTCTGGTCTCTGAATAATCAGTCCTCAGTCTACTTTCTCATCCAATACATACAATCTGTCATTTTGTTTCACTGACACACACTGAACTATGACTCCTTCAACTGTGTGGTGATAAGCTCAGGCTGAGGTCACTGTTACGATAAATCCTTGCCTGCTGGTTAGTTGTGGAGAGAACAGGGATTCGTGCCTTGACAACCTGTGTCCATGAACTTTTTAATGTTCTTGATATGATATCACCCACTTGGTAAGAGCAGCTCTGTGTGGAGCCTGAACATGGCAGCCAACAGTCTCTGTGCCTGGGAAGCAGAGTCAGAGTTGAAATAGATTTGTTTTAATTAAGGCCAGATATTTCTGGCATTTAAAATGGCTATCTGGACTAAACTCAATAGGTCCCCTTCACCCTGACCTTTCTCTCTATATTGTCAGCTATCTCTGTTGTAACTTTCTTCCTATATTTCTCTATCTTTATGCTTTGCCTCACTGTTAGATTATTCAGACTTAAAAGTTAGGCCATTTTAAATATAAGGAAACTCTCTCCATTTGGGGGGGGGGGTCATGTGGAAATTAAATCGATAAAATATAGATTCTACCAGGCACATTTAAGAACCTTCTTATATGGAGCAGGCAACAAAGATAGGATGAGAAGTATAAGGGAGTGTCCCAAACAATGACAAGACTTTGAAAGTAGCAGCTGTGACAGTGAATCTGAGAGCAATCTTGATTTGTAAATGGTGAGGAAAAGGCTGCTATTCTCAAGGGCTCTTTGCTCACATACACATACAAAAACATGGAGAGCTGTCATCATCAGGGTGTCTTCAAACAGAAACAGCAATAAGCTGCATAATAAAGAGGCATATGATGAAAATGAACACTTCAACCTCTTTAGAACTCAAGAGGATCCTTAAAGTTCTCATTTTATCTCTGCTCCCACCCACCCTTCCTTATTCACTACTATATTCTGAGAACAGATTGCAATAGCTCTCCCAATCAGTTCAATTCAACAAATATTTACTAAGTGCTTACTCAAACCAAGGCTCTGAGGTGGTGGTGCATATTCAGAACCCCCAAATTAAAAAAATTAAGCCTCTTTCCTCAAGAATTTTACATTTTACTGGGAGGGGAAAGAATACCAGATGAACAGAAAAATATAATACAAGGCAAGGAGTGATGGGGGAACAGGAGAGATCAAAATTCTCAAGGGAATATTTTGAAGTAAATGAACATCAATTGCTTTGTGGATCAGGGAGGGCTTCCCAGAGGAGTTGGCACCTGAATCAAGTTTTGGAGGAATCCAAGTGATCCACAAAAGTATAGATAAGGAGAGGAAACACATTCCAGGCTTGGGGTATATCTTGTGTGGATAAGATATATAACAGGAGATGGAATGTCAGTTTCAAGGAACAGCTGATAGTCTAGTTTGACTGGAAGGTAGCATGTACTGAAGAGTCACATATAAGTGTGAAAGGTTGTTTGAAGATGGAATGTGGAGGGTCTTCTATATAGGGCTAAGGAAAGTGTATTTTTTTTTCTAGAGGCAACAGTGAGTCACTAAAAGTTTTTGACCAAGGGAGTGACATGGTTAGCTCTGTCCTGGCTGTGGTGTATGGAACACCACACTTGTTGAATAGTCATTTACTCAACAATAATTCATCAAGTGCTTCCTATGTGCCAGGCACTGTGCTGAGCACTGAGGATACAAATATAAAAATAGTCCTTGCCCTCAAAAAGTTTATAGCTTGGGGGGCGGCTAGGTGGCGCAGTGGATAAAGCACCGGCCCTGGATTCACGAGTACCTGAGTTCCAGTCCGGCCTCAGACACTTGACACTTACTAGCTGTGTGAACCTGAGAAAGTCACTTAACCCCCATTGCCCTGAAAAAAAAAAAAAAGAAAAAGAAAAAGAAAAAGATATGGACTCCTCATATATCATAAGTGAGAAAAAATCTGTTCTGGGAAATGGGGTTACAAAGACAAAAAGGAATGCCTCTGATCTTGAGGAGTTTCCATTGTATCTGCATTTAACGATTTGTAAGTGGATAAATATTTATGTGATAATTTGAGGATATAGCACTACTACATAAGAAGACCAATTCAGGGATAGTGGAACTACCTTTTAAGAGGTGATAGTGACTGTATATCAAGGGAATGATGAGAACAGGAATATGGAAACTGCTAGCCTTAGAACAGAGCAATATCACAAGTCACTGGGGTAAAGGACAGGACAATGAATGGAAATAGGGTCTGGGAATGTCATGTGGTAAAGGGAGATCACAGTGAAGAAAGCTTTGAATCCAGGTAGCATTAGTCAAGGGTGGTGTTCCTGGCAGGGGTACTTCCTCTCTTCTAAGTGGCAAGCAACTGTCTTCATACATCTGAGTTGTGTGGTGAAGAAAACAAAATAGGTGGTACAAGATCCTATGAAAATGGAGGGCCACATTAATCCATTTTACTCTTAATCATGTACTCTCCTACCTTCTTTCACTTCTCACCTAGGTGAGGTAGTAGACAGAGGACTGTGTTTTGAGTCAGAAGACTTTATCGGATGGGATAAGCATGTCAATAAGTAATGAATTTAGCTTTGGGTACTTCCTAGGTATGTGACCCTGGGCAAAATAAAATGAGATAATATTTGTAAAGTGCTTAGTATGGTGCCTGGCACACAGTAAAATTTAATAAATGCTTATTTATTTACCCTCGTTTGCTTTTATTTCCATAGATTTAGAGTTTGAAAACAAACTTAGTGGTCATGGAGTCCAACCTTCATTCTTATTTTTTCTGAAAATTCAGTCTCTTTATAATCTTTTAGATTTATCTGATGACTCTACATAGCTCTAGTTATGTTAATAGTATTAGCCATTAGGTAAAACCTGATATGATTGTGTGGCAAAGGCGATATTACCAAATATCCTGTTATGTGCACTGATTTCTCTTTTATCTTTTTCAGACACTAGGCCTCCTTGGGAAGCAGTCACACCTAGACCTGGCTTGTTGTGGTTTAATCCTTTTGTTAAAGCCAATAGTATGCCAGACCTAGATTTTCCCATTGGACTTCTATATTTAAACTGATTAAAAGCATGTTAGAATGTTCTATAATGGCTCTGAGGGGCTTGATATCTGCTCCTCTCCCCAAACTCTGCTTGACAACCTGGAACGAAATTACTTAGGTTAACATGTTCTGTGGATTTGGTCCAACTCTGATGAATATCAATTTTCTCACTAAAACTTAACTTAAAAATTTATTTCTTAATAAATATTGATAGACAGCTAAAGATTAAAAGCAACTACTTCATGTATTGGGAATGACAACTTGCAGACTTGTATATTTATCAGTCTCCATCTTCTTTTAGCATAATACTACTATTTAACTTGGATTAATAAGGCACAGGTATTACATACACATGTGAGATGAAGGAACTTCTCCATATATAGGTTCTAGAAGCTGAGCTGCTAAGTGGTATGGAAAAGTGGTGTGCATAGAGTGCTGACCCTGGACTCAGGAGGATATGAGCTTAAGTCCAGCCTCAGATTCTTATGGGCTATGTGACCCTGGGAGAGTCACTTAACCCTATTTGTTTCAGTTTCATCACCTGTAAAATGAGCTGGAGAAGGAAACGGCAAACCACTCCAACATCTTTGCCAAGAAAACTCCAAATGGGGTCATGGACAGTTGGACACAACTGAAATGATTCAACAACAACAACAAAAACCTCATGTACAGAGAACAGAAGCATTATGGCATATTGGAAAGAGTGAAGAAACCTGGTCTGGAGATATCTAGCTTCAAATCCTGATGTGGACTACTTAATATCTCTGTGACTGTGATCAAGTCACTTAACCCTTCTACATCTGTAAAACAGGAATAATATCTGTAATGTCTATGTGGCTGTTGAGAGGAGCAAATAGGATAAATATGCCAATATGTATTTTGGTATCATTATTATATTTTAGATAAATACCAGCTATTATTCTAGGAAACTTAGTAGCTCTTAAAGGGATGGGTCAGGTTAGGGTTGTAAAGGGATGGATTTGCCAAAATACCTTTTAGAGAGTTGGGAATGTGTTATCTCCTTAAAGGTATGTGTATGTGTTTGACTGGATGTCTATCATATGCAAGTAACCAGATTGTATCTACCCATTCTCCCCCTATTACTTCCACTACCCCGTTCTCCTACCCTGCTTTCCATTCTACTGTTTTCCTTTGATCTCTTATCCATACCCACTGTTTCCAGAAAAAAGCCTTTCATCCTTCTACCTGCTCCAGAATTTTATCTCATTTTACACTACTCAATCCCACTCCTCCCACAACAGAGCAGGTAGATGCCACAGCAGAGAGAGTGCTAAGCCTGGAGTCAGAGGACCTGAATTAAAAACTGATCTCAGACACTTAATAGGTGTGTGCCCGTGGGCACTTAAGTCACTTAACCTTGTTTGCCTCAGTTTCCTCATCTGTAAAATAAGCTGGAGAAAGAAATGGCAAACTACTCCAATATCTTTGCCAAGAAACTCCAAATGGTGTCATGGACAGGCACAACTGAACAGCAAATCCTTACAACCTTTCCACATCTCTGAATCATATGCAATTCTTGTAGATATCTTTCCTATCGGTGTAACCTTTGACAAATCATTTCACTTTTGGGGCCTCAGTTTCCTCATCTGGAAAATAGAAGAGGAGAACTTGAAGAAACCTGTAAGTTTTCTTTCCTCTCTAAGCCAGACGATCTTAAGTGTGAAGGAAATTGTACCCTATAATTCAATCCTTCCACAAGCCTATATTTAGTGGAGAAAAAAAAAAAAAGGTTACCCTCAATCCTTCTTAAATAACGTCAGGACAGGACTCAATAGAGTCTATTTACTTGACTACTATTTTACATCATCCTGTCTCCAGAAAACACATAAATAACAGATCTATTTCTTAGAGAACATCTTTTCTCCAGAAAAGAAATGAATAAACAGAAACATTTAAAGACAGGGCATTTAAAATATTCTATTATGCCCTGGAACTATTCTCTTACTACGAAAGCAAAGGAAAAAATGGCTGGTATGGTTATTCCCATCAAAATCCATAATCAAGTCCCATTAGGTTATCCTGAGGCAGTTAAATGACAGAAATGATAAGAGTTCTAGACTTTACATTAGGAAGATCTAAGTTTGAATCTTACCTCAACAGTTTGTGTGACCCTGGGCAAGTCACTTAGCCTTTCTGCCTCCATTTCCTCATCTGTAAAATAGAGATAATAATAGCAATGCTTCACAGGGATGTTGTGAGAATCAAACATCATGAGATAATATACAGAGTTCCAAAAGTCTAAGGCAAATCCTCCTTTATACTTTCTCTTTGTTTCTTTTTGTCCCATTGCCTTTCACTACTTCCCTACCAGTCTAACCATTCTCTCTCAGTCTCCTTTGCAGTCTGCTCTGCCATATTATGTATCCCTTAACAAGGCTCTGTCTTGAGTCCTCTTTTCTTCTCTGAGAGTCAGCTATGTGACACAGGGGGTAGAATTCTGGTCCTAGGAACATCATCTTTCCTTTCTGATGGGGACTTCAATTCACAGATTTGAATCACAATGTTATGACTGGAGATGTTAGGGCTCTGGGAAAAGATGGGACTTAGAGAGGTAGAAGATACTTGCTTATAGCTGCTAAGTGGCACAATGGACATGGAGTCAGGATGGTGTGAGTTCAAATCATGCTTTTGACATTTACTAGCTATGTGACCCTACAAAGTCACTTAACTTTTTCTCAGACTCCATTTCTTCATTTTTAAAATGGGTTATAATAATAACACCTACTGTGCAGGGTTATTGTGAAAATTAAAAGAGATAATATTTGTAATGTGTTTTACAAACCTTAAAACACCATATCAATAGTAGGTATTATCATTATAGACTATCCTGAGTTACTTATGATTTCTTCATTTCCTGTGGAGTGTGATAAAGTTTGTCTTATATCCAAACACACTGCTACCTTCAATGCTAGTATTGAGCCTTGTGACACTTCTGCCCACATATGTGAAGATCTAAATATAAAGTGTTTTCTGAGACTTCCCAAAAGCTAATCTTGATGGGGGCAAAATTAAACAGAGCATAATATAAGGGGCTGGGACAAGGCACAAGATATGACCCATTCCATATAAGCATAAAGCTTAGTGTTGGGGCCAGGAGTTGTACGGGTTAGTTACAAATCTATACATTGTTCTTTTTGCTCTACTCCAAGCCCCAGAAACACATTCAAAACATACTCACGGGGCAGCTAGATGGCGCAGTGGATAGAGCACTGGCCCTGGAGTCAGGAGTACCTGAGTTCAAATCCGGTCTCAGACACTTAACACTTACTAGCTGTGTGACCCTGGGCAAGTCACTTAACCCCAATTGCCTCACTAAAAAACCAAAAAAAACAAACAAACAAACAAAACCATACTCACTTCTGGGTTGTCTGTACCTTTGAGCTATAAAAAGGAAACACTAAATCCTGCAGGGAACAGGGATGTAAACAGAGTGGGGGAGATAGTGATAGGTAATGTGATTCTTTGGAGCATGACTACCAAAATTACTTGCACACCACTATTGGTTTCCAAATTTGAAAACAGATGCAAACTTAGAAACTTGTTTCAGGAAATGTTATTGCTAGACTAGCTTCTCAGCCAATGGGTGTAAAGTCTACAATTGGGATTTGCTATTCTAGGAACAGAATACTGATGTACCTAACTAGATGTTTTTTTACCTGTTTTTTTTTACAGAGAAAAACACTCTTATATTCCCCCCCCCACCTCTACCCAGCTAAATGCAGAATACTGTTTGAACGTGTCCCCCTTTCCCTTCACTTTTTCCTTCTCACTTACCTTCTACTTCCTCTTTGAAAGTATCAATTCACCCTCTGAAGCATACGATCTACTTACCATATCAAGCTCTCTCATTAATTACCCTTCTATTAGCCAACCAGAGCTCACTGAACTTGAGCACTTTTCAATCAAGCTCAATTCATCCAAATTTATTTAAATGCAGGACTCAGATGGGAGAAGAGAGGACAGATGATCTTTAAATTGACATCAGGTTGGAGGCTTTTAACCAAAGGAAAAATCAGCACTAATTGTACTACTAAGTATTTCTGGAGGAATTTATGTGGGAAGGGACAAGACTTCTATCTGAAAAAAAAAAAAACTAGAGGTTTCTGGGTACTTGTTCCCAGGTGTGTAGCATTCAGGAAATCACTCAGGTGAAAGAATGGGGAAATATTTAAATAAGAAAGCCGTCAAGTTGAAAATGTATGAGTCAATGTATGAGTCAAAAGACCTGTTTCTTCTCTCACTGTTGATCTTAAAGAAGTTTGAGTAGAAATTCTAACTTCTGAAACAATTAAGAACTGTGGCTTAATTTTTTACTCCTGGAAAATTACCTTCCATGATCAAGCAGGAATTTTGTCCCTCCCTCCATCTTCACCATCCACATAGATGAATACCTTTCTTACTCAGTGCAGATTGATTCACTGACTTTGCTGCAGTGACGTTCTGACAGGTTTTTGTTTATCTTCAATGAGAAATGGACAAAAGGAAACAAAAAAAACCCAGATGAATGAGCAAAAGTATGAATAAACAACTCAGGGAATGGAATAACAGATGGCTGCTGAGACTGCATGGCTGAACACATTGATCTGCAAGTTTTCTGATAAGAAGAGTGGTTGATTTTGGGGGGACTAAGTCAAAGTATTAGCCATGGATTGAAAATGATCATATCACTGACTGAAGCCTAATTAAGAGACAGTGACAAGGGTGTTGGCTCTTCATGAGGAATAAAAGCATTATGTGTAACTTTATGTTAGGCAGTATATCACCCTTAAAGAACAGCTTACAATGGAGATATATGTATTTGAGGTAATATTTTCACACCATAAGAATCCTTAAACTGAGGGCCCAGATAAAAGGGAGGAAGAACTAACACAATGTCCTGAAATCATCCCACTCACTCAACTCCCTCCCTTTCTTCCTGTCAATTTTGTAAGACCCAAACCTTTGGTCCAGAAAGGGTAAAAGAAATGATAATGCATCACTACATTTTGAGCAAGGCCCAATAATAGAGATGACTATTGGTTAATTAGCCATTAGAAGATTGTGGGATATGTGTGAGATAATTTAAAAGGTAAAAAGGTCAATACACTATTCTTACTAGAAAGATTCTCTGATATTTTGCAATATGCAAAGTATATACACAACACTGACTTTTTCATATTTACATAAACTTCTTATATACATATTTCTATTCATCGGTCCTTTTTCTGGATGCAGATAGCATCTTCCTTCATATGTCCTTTATAGTTAATTTGGATATTTATAATAGCCAAAATTATGTACATGCTCAAAGTCTTTCTTAAAACAATATTGCAGTTACTATATACAGTGTCTGCTTGGTTCTGCTCATTTTGCTCTTCATTATTTCATGAAAGTCTTCCCATGTTTTTCTAAGACTGGTGAACTCATCATTTCTTATAGCACAGCAATACTCTATCACAATCACATACCACAACTTGTTTAGCCATTCCTCAATTGATGGGCAATCTTGCAATTTTCAGTTCTTTGCCCTATAAAGAGAACTACTATAAACATTTTAGAACATGTAAACTCAATTAAAAAGTTAGTTTAAATAATAATTTTAGCAAAGTAGCAGGATATCAAGTAAATCCACATAAATCATTAGCATTCCTATATATCACAAAAAAACTGCAAGAAGAGATAGCAAAGGATACTCTATTTAAAATAATTCTAAAAAAATAATTCTAGATTGTATAAAATACATGGAAGTACACCTGCTAAAATAAACACAGGAACTATGTAAACAAAATTAGAAAAAACTTTTCTTACAAATAAAATCAGGTTTAAATAATTGGAGAAATATGAATTTTTCATAGGTATGGAGGGCCAATATAATAAAAATAACAATTTTACCTAAATTAATTTATATATTCAATGTCATCCCAATTATATTATCAAAAATATTTTACTGAATTAGAAAAAAGTAATAAAATTAATTTGGAAGAACAAAAAGACAAGAATATAAAAGGAATTAATAAAAAATGTAAAGGAAGGAGGTTTAGCATTACCAGATATTAAACCATATTATAAGTCAATAATTATCAAAACTATCTGATATTGTTTAAGAAATAGAAAAAATAGATCAATGGAATGATATCCTTTAATGGATACATATGGGGGGGGGCGGGCGCAGCTAGATGGCACAGTGGATAAAGCACCAGCTCTGGATTCAGGAGGACCTGAGTTCAAATTTGACCTCAGACACTTGACACTTACCAGCTGTGTGACCCTGGGCAAGTCACTTAACCTTCCTTGGCCCCCTCTCACCCCACCCCCTCCCCCAAATAAAAGGAAAGAAAAAGAGAAAAAAATGGATACATATGGATTGACTACTGAACCAGGATTAGATTGAATCAATGCTTTAGACAGTTACCTAGAGTAAGCGTCAGGGGAATCTCAATGACTGATATTTTTCAATATTAGTTTTTTGTAAATATAGAGATTTCTAATGCTACCTCTTCATCCCTCTACTCTCAACTACTTCCTATCCATCCTTCTCATTGCTACCAGAATAATCTTCCTTATGCACATGTCATCCTACTCCAAGTTTGTCAGTAACATCCTGAGGGGTATAGCATAAAAATTTTGGGGAGGATTCAGAATCAGAAATTGTTAAAATTCTGCCTATGTGACTTTAGACAAGCATCTTACCCTCTCTGAGCCTCAGTTTCTTCATCTATAAGATGAAGGTAGTAGGATCACATGATACATAGCAATTCTTCTAGCACTAATATTATTGTAACCTACCTCTTGAATTCCATGCAAAGTAATTAGGACATTTATAGGCTCATAATGTAGCCCAGCTTCCTCCCAAATCTGAAGCAGTTTGTCCCCATCATGTCCACAGCTTGGTAGGCTTCAGTCCATCATTCAAGACCCTTCTGCTCTATATGCTGACTTCTAAAGGTCCTTTTCCACATGTGTCTCCCAAGAGTATCTGGAACCAACTGAAATAACTCAGCATTTTCTGTGAATCAATTGTTGTCTCCCTCTATTTACACAGCATGAAGAATGGACCCAAGCATGGGTGGAAGATAGGCTACATTATGATCCTACAAAAGTTCTCATTGCTTTGCCACTTAATAGCCAAAGTTCTGTACAATGGGATGTCACTCTAACTTTCCAGTCTTCTCTCCTATAATGCCCTTCCATACATTCTACATTCAAGCAAGCTAGACTACTCTTTCTCTGAAGGTATCCTATGTTATTTAATGCCAGTCTGTGATTATCTCCAATTTATCCTGTATAAATCCTGTTTGTACATAATTATTTGCATGTTATCTCCCTTAGTAGACTTGACAGGAGGGGATTTTTTTTTACCTTTCTTTGTGTCCCCAGCACTTAGTATAATTCCTGGCACTTACTAGGAGTTAAATAGATACTTGATAGTTTGGTTGTGTCTTCTTATCTGTTCCTCATACCTTTGAAAACTTTCCTCTTCTTCATCAATGTTACCGAAAAGAATAAAATCATCAATGGACTGTGGCATGGAAGGGACCTACTTTTAAACCCCACCTTGGGTACACAAATACCCTACCCTGGTTTTGATTAACTGTGTCTACATTCCTATGTTCACTTTTGTTATAGAGACATGTCCAGACAGCTACCAGGGTGCCACCACCTCTGACACAGACCCAGAGAATAGGGAAGGGTTTAAATTAAAAGGTCATTTCCAAGTCCCCTGGTATTTGTGTGTATGAGACCTCAAGGCACATAAAACAATCTGGTGAACAAGACTTTCCCTGGAACACTCTTGACAAAGAGGAACACAAACATAAATACACAGAAAGAGATGCTCAGGTGGCCAAACTCTCTAGAACCACATTGTTCTGGCACAAAGAGGTCTCACTTGGTTCTCTTGTTAATCACTCTTTCCAGCAAAAGAGGTTTAGGAACACCATTCTGAAGGTGATCACTCTGTGATTTTATATACTTTCTATACTCAATCTTGGAGTGGGAAGTGCTTATTTTTAATACTATCATCAGCTAATGCTTCCCCTTTTTCTATTGTTCAACTTTCCCCCTCATTAATTTTGGCTACAGAAGTGCTGTAATGGACATTCATCTGATTTCCTTAGAGACGTAGTTCCAAATTTCTCTCCAGAATGGTTGAATCAATTCACAACTCCAACAACAATGCATTTGTGTTCTCATTTTTCCACATCTCCATCATTTATTATTTTGTTTTTTGTCAAATCTGCAGAGAATGAGGGGCATCTAGGTGGCATGGTGGATAAAGCACTGGCCCTGGATTCAGGAGGACCTGAGTTCAAATCTGGCCCCAGACACTTGACACAAGCTGTGTGACCCTGGGCAAGTCCCTTAACCCAATTGCCCTGCAAAACAAAACAATAACAATCAATTGGAAAATGACTTGTATTCTTATAAATTTGATTCAGTTCTCTATATATTTTAGAAATGAGACCTTTATCAGAAACACTGACTATAAAAATTATTTCCCAGCTTTCTTTTTTCCTTCTAAATTTGGCTGCATTGCCTCTGTTTGTATAAAATCTTTTTAATTTAATGTAATCAAAATGACCTATTTTGTATTTTATAATATTTTCTATCTCTTATTTAACCTATTTTCAAATGTTTCTGTTTTTTGATTATCTACTGGTTCCATTGATCTACTTTTATGTCTTTTTTACTGGTGCCAAATAGTTTTAATGACCACTGCTTTATAACATAGTGTGACATCTGGTAATGCTGTTCCCTATTAATTTATATATTTTCTAATTATTTCTTTTGTTTCTATAACTTTTGTTATTTCAGATGAAATTTCTAATTGTATTATCTAATTCTCTAAAATGTTTCCTAAATACTCTTATTGGCATAATACTTCATTTGTTAGTTAATTTATTTACTGTTATCATTTTATTATATTGTTATACTTTAACCATGAGCAATGAATCCCTCCAACTTTAAAGTCTCCCATTATTTCTAGTGTTTTATAATTGTATTTATATAAACCTTGGTAGATCAATTATAATGTTATTTATGAATGTTGCAATCATTTAAAATATAATATATATTTTAATATATCATTTAAAATATAATACCTGACTTTAAGATAGGGAATTGCATACATTCTTTTAGACTCCTGGCCTGAGTCCAGGCAACTGCAGAGTAAAGTTGGACGTATGTCTAGAGTGCTATGTAATCAATAGCATTATTCATCCACCCATCCATCCATCTGTCTTCATTTGTTCATCCATCCATTCATTCTTTCATTAATTAATTTGTTTATTTATTTAGATTTTTCAAGAATCAGGGTGGGGGGGTAGGGGAAAGAGGGAGAATCTACTTGATGACCTTGGGTAAATTATCTACACTCTCTAGTATTCATGTTCCCTATCTGCAAAATAGGAATGACAATATTAACAGCATTGTAATAAGGATCAAATGTGATAACATTTAAAATTCCCTATAATCATAAATCATTATATAGTTATTATACACATATGAATATAATTTCTCCTTAAGCCCTCTAACAGCAAGACATAGGTTTTATTTCTAGCTCTATTAGTTGTCATGTGACCTGGACAAGTTAGCTTCTTTATCTGAGTTTTCACTTCACCTTCTAAATGAAGAAACTGGCTCTTGATCATAGTGTCATCATGTTCATTTCCTCCTGACCATACGAATCAAGTTGAGGAAGAAGCAAAGGAGCAGACTAAAAAGCAAGATGATAAAGATGAGATTGAGGTCCAAGTGGATTGATTGACTCACCCATTGCACAAAGATAAAGCACTGTGAAGAATGCCTTGGAAATACCTAGGGTGCCACCCAATCTAGGACCATACTCTTTCTCCCCTCTGGCCCAGGACTTTACCTTCAACATTTCATGTTTGAGTCTTATCAAGCTCTACTTTTGAATTCTCCTTGGTAAAGTGTATTTCATCTTTTAATGTAAGATCTAAATAGCTGAGACCAATAACCATTTCAATCAGTAAAGATTTATTAAGCCCCTGCTATGTGCCAGTCACTTTACTAAACAGTGGGGATACAAAGAAAGGCAAAAGTCAGTCTTTGCTCCCAAGGAACTCACAGTCTAATTGGGGCAAAAACATGCAAACACTGTACACAAAACGATACATACATGGTAAATCAGAAAGAATCAAGGAGATAGAGCAGTTAGGAAGTGTTCCTTTGGAAGATGAGATACCTAGTATTAGGAGGACAACTTACAGTTCTATATTGTGAACCCTTTTGACTTTACAAACGAGTGTAGCATATGTTCAACAAGTTATCTCCAATAAAATAAAATGAGGGAGTCATACCTCATTTGTATATAAAGATATTGGTTTTGCTTACATAGAAGTACACCTATACTTTGTAAAAATTAATACATACATATCAGGAGGTAGGGTGAGAGTGTTAAGGACACAAGCTTTAAGTTTACTATGTAACATGTCAGAATTATAGTATTTTGTTTGAACTGATTGAGCAAAATACCAAGAAAGAAAAGATTCCTAGAAATCTCTTCAACAACTGGGTTCTAGTAGTATGTCACGATCTCCTCCTGATTGAAATCATCTGACACCTGACACCTGATTAAAGGATACTTAAATCCAGCAAAATGACTAGGCTCTGTGTCTAGTGCCCTCACACACCCTGCCAGGAACAAGATGATGCAGCTCTTTCAAAGCTGAACTGCCAAGCCCACAAAACAAGTGAAATGTAAGAAGCCCCAAGATAATTTTACTCAGAGGTCAGTGTGACCTGAGGTGGGCAGCTCTATTCAATAACTCTTATTTAAGTAAGCATATGCCTTGTTTGGCTTTAGTACTCTCTCATAGAGTAGGTAAAAAGCAAGGGGAAAGAAGAGGGTAGATGTCATGATACAACACATGGATAGTGAAGTTGTTGGAAAAGAACAAAAACGTTTATTTAAGTGCAGTGTCTCTCATTCCCTCCCTTAATGAAGGAATGTGTAAGGGATTAGTTAATTTTTCAAGAAAGTTAGGGAAGCTCATTCTGATCCATTACCATAATTTTTAATATAATATTTTATTTCACCCACAGTTACACATTAAGACAATTTTTAACATTTTAAAAAGTTTTGAGTTCCAAATTCTATACATTCCCCCCCCAAGATGGTAAACAATATGGTATAGGTTATATGTATACAAGCATGTGAAACATTTCCACATTAGTCATTTTGTGCAAGAAGACTCAAATAAGAAAGAAAGGGAGGGAGGGAGGAAGGAAGGAAGGAAAGAAAGAAGAAAGAAAGGAAGGATGAAAAGAAAGAAGGAAGGAGAAATAGTATGCTTCATTCTGTATTCACACAGCTTCGGTTCTTTCTCTGGAGGCAGATAGCATATTTCATCATGAGTCCTTTGGGATTGTCTTGGATCATTGTATTGCTGAGAATAGCAAAGTCATTCACAGTTCTTCATTGTACAATATTGCTTTTACTGAGTACAGTGTTCTCTTGGTTCTGCTCACTCCATTTTTGCATCAGTTCATGTCTTTCCAGGTTTTTCTGAAATAATCCGACTTGTCATTTTTTTATAGCACAATTATAGTCCATCACAATCATACACCATAGCTTGTTTAGTCTTTCCCAGTTGATGGACATCCTTTTAATGTCCAATTCTTAGTCACCAACCCCCTCCCCCCCAACAAACAAAAAATGTTACTATAAATATTTTTTTGTCTAAATAGGTCCCACTCCCTTTTTTATGTCTTTGGGATAGAGACCTAGCAGTGGTATTTCTGGATCAAAGAATATGCAAAACAAGCCCTTTAGACATAGTTCCAAATATCTCTCCAGAATGGTTGGTTTAGTTCACAATTCCAATAACAGTGATCCTGTAGCATCATTAACAATAATTTAGCCTTAGTGTGAATATAGAATGTGCTTTTCATTTCAAGATGGCAAAGGTAACTGGACCTGTGATTTCATTGGTATGGAGAGGACCTGGAGGAGGAATTTCTCTCTGCTAATGCAGATCAGCACCTTCATTGCAACGAGAGTCTTGGAGAGTTGTCTAGACCAGAGAGTGGTTGAGTGACTTGCTTAGCATGATATAGCCAGGTCTTGAAACAGGTCTGACTAATTTGAGGACATTTCTCTATCCATTAGTTCAATTCACATCAACTCAACAATAGCAGAAATTCAGAGCACTTATACTTTGATAATTCAATGTCTTTATGATCTTATCTGTGAGTGTTTCCTCTCCAAATGCAGATGGCAACCCATCGATTCCTGCCTATCCCTTGTAACTCCGTATCTTTCCATAAACTTGCCACCTGGGTCCACCCAATGTCTGAATTTTTCTCACTTCTTTATACTGTATGGATACCAATGGAGCATGTCTGCCAGTCAACATGTTTTATTAAGTACTTACTATGTGCCAGCCATTCTATATTTCTCTGACAGACTTTCTATACTTTGCTTCTCTTGAGCAATTCTCCCATTTTCAATGCAATCATGGAGCATTTTTTGAGAAAATACTGTGCCTGGCACTGGATATGCAAAGAGGAAAATCAGAGTTCTTATGATCAAGGAGTTTAGGATGTATTAGAATTAAGATGTATACACATAGGGGCAGCTAGATGGCGCAGTGGTTAAAGCGCTGGCCCTGGATTCAGGAGTACCTAAGTTCAAATCCAGCCTCAGACACTTAACACTTACTAGCTATGTGACCCTGGGCAAGTCACTTAACCCCCATTGCCCCGCAAAAAAAAAAAAAAAGATGTATACACATAATTATAATCCATGTTAGAGTATGGTTTAAGTATATGGGAAAAGTCCAAAAATAATATTATATGAGATTTGAGTGGGAATAA
This sequence comes from Dromiciops gliroides, assembly GCF_019393635.1. Lineage (NCBI taxonomy): Eukaryota > Metazoa > Chordata > Mammalia > Microbiotheria > Microbiotheriidae > Dromiciops > Dromiciops gliroides. The sequence goes on along the minus strand of NC_057861.1, from coordinate 266,556,159 downwards.
ATAACTTCCATGTTGGGGGTGGGGTAGGAAGAAGAGCTGTCAGAGAAGACCTCATTGACAAAATGAGTCTTATAGAAGGAGAAGGATTTTTATAGATCTTGATGTAGAGGAAAAGGAACAAAGCCCCCCAAACCAGAAATGGCAAATAACCAAGTTTGGCTGGAATATAAAGGGTATGGAGGGAGAGGAGTACTGTATAAGTTTAAAGAGGCAGAAAGCCTTAAATATCAGGATAAGAAATGTGTATTTTATTCAGGAGGTCCAAATCAGACTTATACATAGGGAGAATTATACTGGTAGTCATTTGAAGAGTGGATTGGGAAGGAATCAGAGATATGATGCCTATAGCTACTTTTACTAGGCATGTGGGTGGAAGGGATAACCTGACCTAAAGTGGTTTCAGCAAAGTTTGAAAGGAAAGGAGAAGTATGAGAAATATTGCAAAGTAAGAATTGACAGGACTTGACAACTAGCAAATGATTATATCTGTAGGATTCAGGAAGAGAGAAGAATCAAAGATGAGCCTGAGGCTTCAAACTTGGGTTATTGGGGGGATGGTGTTATTCACAATAAAAAGAAGAAATATTGAGGAGCAAGGAGAAGATAGTTTAATTTTGGACATACTGAGTTTAAGGGACTAATAGCTAGCTAATGTTTTTAGCTTTTCATTTTAAAATAAAAAAAAAGAATGATTGAAAGAAAAAACACTTACTAAGTGCTTACCATATAAAGCACTCTACTAAGCATTCAGTATATAAATTGAAAAGCAAGACAGTCCCCTATCTTAAGGAGTTCACCTAATGTCAAATGAAAAGACCCTGTGATCCTTAGGGTAAAGCAGCAAAGCAGATGATAGTATATCTTCAGTAATGTAATTTTGATTGATAAAACCACATCCGTTTATGATATTGAACCATATGACAGTGTCAAATTCTTTAGTTGGAAGGACTTTTTGTCAGGGATACGGTAGGATTCTTCAGTAGCTATGGTAGCTGAGGAGGCAGGAGCTGAAGCACTTGAAAGGGCAATTTTCAGGTTACATTTTCACGAGGATTGCTCCCCTGGATGATGCTTTCAGGTACCAGGCTGCAAGCAGTGTGTGTCCTGGAGGATTCTTTTTCTGGGGATCTTGGATTTACCTGAACATTGGTGGCAGTTGGTCAGCGATGGTGATTGTAAAATGTGGGGGTATGTTTGAAATAAGGATGATGGTATGAATAGTGTTGACATTTCTGGGACTCTTGGGCTTACCTGTTCACTTATGGTTGGTGTTATTAGGTACAAGAATAGGTGCCAGGGCAGCTAGGTGGCTCAATGGATAGAGCACCGGCCCTGGAGTCAGGAGTATCTGAGTTCAAATCCAGCCTCAGACACTTAACACTTACTAGCTGTGTGACCCTGGGCAAGTCATTTAACCCCAATTGCCTCACTAAAAAAAAAAATAGATGGGGCTCTCTCTTTCTCTCTCTCTTGTGAGGCAATTGGGGTAAAATGACTTGCCCAGGGTCACACAGCTAGTAAGTGTCAAGTGTCTGAGGCCAGATTTGAACTCAGGTACTTCTGACTCCACTATCCACTGCACCACCTCTAAGGAGCTCTTCTTTATAAAAGTTGCTTCTCTGGATGATGACTGTTTGAGTCAAACTGAAAGTAGGAATCTTGTTCCTTCCTACTTTTCAAGATTTTTTCTCACAATAGTCACCTCAAAATACTGTATAGTACAGTTCCATTAATTAAGCAAATTCCAATATTCCATCTCCTATCTCCATGAATTTCTGTTAGCTATCCTCCATACCTGGAAGGCACTCCCTTCTCACCTCAGACTTTTAAAAATCTATTTTTTACTTTCTTAAAAACTCAGTCCAAGTACTACCTCCCCTATGAAAGCTTTTTCTCACTTTCCCTGCTAAGGATCAGATCCTTCTAAAATTACTGTATTACTGTATTATTACTCTATATACTCCTTCTAGTCCCTCAATAGAACATAAACTCTTTGAGGGCAGAGGACGTTTCTCTTTTTCTTCCCCCCCTTAATATATTCCTGGGGTAGCTCATAGTAGGTACTTAATAAATAATTGCAAGGGAATTTGTCCTGGTGGCAATGTCCCAAGTTGGAAAGTCAATCTCTAGCTCAGGTGAGAAATCCAAGTTGAATATGTACATCTTCATAGAGGTAGTTATTGAGACTGAGTAAATGAAAGAGATCATGGAGGGACACTAGAGGCTATCCATAGGAAATGGTCCCTGTCTTTTAGCACATTATATTTGATGAATCCCATTTCACTCTCTTTCCTTATCTGCTTTTCTTTGTCCTTTAATCCTGTCAGGTGTATACAAAGGGTACACCTGCTGGAAAAGGAATACACTCCTGAGCACTGGTTTCTCTAAGAATGTTCCTCAGGAAATGAATTTTGAGATGGACAAAACTGAGGAGAGATTAGTGTTCTACAGTTCAAATTAAGTATTTGAAATAAAAGTTATGACTTTTTCTTTTTTCCCTCTTCTGCTTTCTGGCTTGGAACAGCACTTGCTGAAATACTGCACAGAAGGCTTCTCTTGTGGAGTTTCCAATTGGGACCAGAAGTGAAAGTGTCAAAACTCTCACCAGGAAGCCAGTAATAAGATCTCCTACCCAATTTGGCAACCACAGGTGGCTGGAGAAGTACAAATAAACTTCCAAAAGTTATAAGAACACTTTACTCAATGTGCCATTTCCAATGGGCAGTCATCATTCCAAGCAGAGATTATCTTTCTTATAACACTTTAAAAGTTTAACATAACTTTCTTCATCATTTTCCTTTAAGTGCAGGCCAAATTGCCAAGGAAATGAGGATAGGAATGAATGAGGAGAAATGTGAGACTTGGTTGCCTTAAAAAAAAGATATATCGATTGAGTAGTTCAGTGTGTGAGAAACAGGGAGTCATAAATGTCTTATAATACCTTTGAGATGAAATTAAATGTTTATTTTTTAACTCAGAAGGGTCAAATATGTTTAACTGAAGTCATATTTTTGCTGTCAAACTTCAATTTTAATTTCACCAGGAGTTGTATGCCTACTCTTTAGAGTGGGTTTTAAAACTCACAGAATATTAAGTCTAGAAGGCGATTGAGAGGTCATCTAGTGCCTCTTCTCAACTTTCCCAAATAAGAGAGAATTTCTCTTAGTTTTAAAGACCCACAGAGAAATAGAATAGATAACTTACTGTCATAACCCAGTTCAATCTTTCTTTCTTTTTTTTTTTTTTTTAGTGAGGCAATTGGGGTTAAGTGACTTGCCCAGGGTCACACAGCTAGTAAGTGTTAAGTGTCTGAGGCTGGATTTGAACTCAGGTCCTCCTGACTCCGGGGCCCGCGCTCTATCCACTGCACCACCTAGCTGCCCCCCAGTTCAATCTTAATAAATTTTTAAATGTTAACAATCTTAGCAGTTTCCCAACTAGAGAAGAGAGAACTAATGGACTTGAGGTATGTGTCTATGTCTTACTTATTGCTTTATGTGTCCCAGTGTCTAACACAGGATTGTGTGTAGCAGCTACTTAATGTATTGATTTGGAATATTGAGTTTGGGGTAGTGGTATAGTTTGGATGGAACATGGAATGAAGACTTATCAGTGTAAAATAGCTGGGATAGTTTACATGAAGGTTCTTAAATACAAGGTTAAGGAGCTTATATTTTATCTTCTGTGCTGGAAGGGTCTACTGGTGGTTTTTGAACAGCTAAGTAATATGATCAAACCCAAGCCTCCCCAAGCTACAATTTAATCATAACTCCCATCTGTTTTGTATGTATTTAGAATATTCCTATTTATTTACTTCTTGTCTTCCCCATTAGAATGTAAGCGCCTTGAGGTAAGGGGCAGTTTTTGCCTTTTTTTTTGTCTGCCTAAGGCTCAGCATAGTACCTGGACCCAAAGTAAGTGATTCACAAATTCTTGTTGATGAATTGAATTCCTTTTGCTCTTCACTCAGTAGACAAGAACAAGCAGTCACCATGTACTGATTGAGAGTTCTTCCTAGAGTTGAAGATATTTATTTAATTGAACATTAATTCAGCAAACATTGAAGAATGCTTGACATGCATATAAGACTATAAGGTTTGCAAAGTGCTTTACATTCATTATTCCATTTGGTCTTTCCAAAAGCCCTTTGAGATAAATGCTATTATTATCTGGATTTACAGATGGGGAAATAGAAGTTCAGAGAGTAAGTATCTTGTCTCATATCACACAATAAGTTCTTTTAAAAATGTCTAAAATGTTTATTATTTAGAAACAATATCTTTTTGCATAATTTTTGAATAATATTTTCCCCAATTATAATTTTTAACATTTAAAAAAATTTTATGTTCCAAATTCTCTCCTTCCCTTCTTTCCATCTCTTCTTCCTGAGATGCTAAGTAATTTGATATAAGTTTTATACATACACACACACACACACATATGTGTATGTAGCCATGCGGAACATATTTCCATATTAGTCATGTTCTAAAAGAAAATATAGACCAAAAACCCCACGAAAAATAAAGTGAAAAATGGTATGCTTCCTTCTGCATTCAGAATGCATCAGTTTTTTCTCTATAAGTGGATAGCATTTTTCATCATGAGCCCTTTGGAATTGTCTTGGACCATTGCTAAGAATAGACAAGTCATTCACAGTTTATCATCACACAATATTGCTGTTACCACACAGTAAATTCTGAGGTGGGATTTGAATCTAGGTTATCCTAACTCTAAATCTAGTTCACTACCCTCTCCTTACTATATTTGCCTGTCAAATGTCTATTGGATTCAAAGCATTATTCATTATTAAGTTCTGGGGTGGGGAAGGATTAGCATTAATACAATATATAGTTTCTTTTGGAAAACCAACCAGCCTATTATTCTGTGGACTGAAAAATCCTAGGAGTACAATACCTATTTTACCATGTAGTAACAACTTTTGTGTCTATCATTACTTAATAAGTACTTATTTAATAACCTGATATGTATCCAACACTGAAACAAGCACTTTATGAGATACAAAAAGAGCGCAAGCCACAGCCTCAATCATTGAGGGGGTTCTCCATATTTTTTTTTCTAGAGATGGAGAGTCAGAATGGGATGCAGTGGCTTACTAACCAGCATTAAGCAGAAAGAGAGGATTAGCATTGTGATTCTACTTGCTGTATCCCTGAAAGAATATCATAGTTATCTTCTGAATAATAAGTGTGCTCAATCACACAACAGTTGAGAATGTATTATGTGCTAGGATTTGGCAATACAAATACCAAAAAAAAAAAAGAAAAGAAAAGAAATGACTATCCCTGCCTCCAGGTAGCTTACATTCTACCAGGAGATTCCTCCCTGTTCTCCTCTCCTCTCCTCCACTAAAATCAATGAATTTAAATGATTATAATCAGCTCTATTTCTTTTTTCTGTCCCAGGTGTAGTGGCTGGTAGGGTACATAGTTGGGAACGATGAAACAGTCATCTATTAAACCAACCCACAGGGGGATCAAACTATGTAACCCTGGCCTCATTAGGACAAATAGCTGACTCACTGCCAATTTGTAATATGTTTTAACAACTTGTTAAATGTTTAACATGAACCTGTTAGGGTTTTTTGCTTTACATTTACATAGCCAATAGTTCATTCCCAGATATAGTCTTCTCCTTCCCCTACCCCAACTTAATTATATTTTTGACCTCTGCCTTAAATAATTCAGATCACTGGAAATTCTGATAGTATCTTTCAAGATTCTAGTTCATGTTCTTTCCTCTTACATAGCCCTACCCGCCTATCCAACAATCCAACCCTGGCATTAGATAGAGGATGGTTAATACTCTGACAGTTTAATAGGTAGAAATTCTTTCAACTCAACCATCCAAGTCACTGATGAAACTGGTTGCAGAATCAACCTGCAGTAAAGCTTCTTTTCATATTTCTCAGGCTGGTGTGGATCTACTTGTTATTATCTTTCTGCAAAATACTGTGGCACACATCTGTAACCCCCATTCCTTCTGGGTAGATTGAGACTCACGGCTCTCTCGAGTTCTGAGTGTCTTTGGGCTAGGAGACCGAATCTCTTCACTAAGTCCTGCAACAGTTTGATAAGTCTCTTTGTGGGTGTTGGAAGGAAAGGACCAAGATGACTTTGCTCAGTCACTTTCAGTCATGTCTTCATGATCCCATTTGGGGTTTTCTTGGCAAATATACTGGAGTTGATAGTCATTTCCTTCTCCAGCTCATTTTACAGATGAGGAAACTGAGGCAAACAGGATCAAATGACTTGTCTAAGGTCATAGAACTAGTACGTGTCTGAGGCTGGATTTAAATTTAGGGCTTCCTGCCACCAGGCCCAGGATTATATCCGTTGTGCCACCTGGCTGCCCCTAGCCTCTTGACGGAGGTTACTGGATAGGACCATGATGATGACAGAGTGGTAAATTGGTCCCATGTTAGAAATGAGCAAGTCAAATCTTTTTCCTGATCAGTAGTGGGATCAGACCTGTAAATAGGTATTATGCTTCTAGCCCGGGTGAGATACAGGAGACCAAGTTTTTTAAAACAATAAAAATAAGTCAGACAAAAATAAAAGTTAAAAAAGAAATAAAGGAGAAAAAACCCTAAGCATGAACCTAAGGCGAGTTGTTTTTCTGTCTATACATATGGTACCCTGAGTTTCTAGTGCTTAGAACTATTAGAAAATCATGATATAGTAGGATGATGGTAAGAATCTGATTCACTATCATTCAAAATTACAGAGAGAATTATTGTTACCTTCCTTAAGTTTTCATTGTAGTGAAATAATTCATTTAGGCTCCAAATGTACAGAGCCATCCTCCGCCCTCATATACTTGTTTATCACTTCTGTAAAATGCTTTGTCTTGGTACTGGTATTTTTTCCTTATTGTCAGAAGGTTTGTTTGAAGAAAATCACTCTGAATAGGAATAAAATATTATATCATTGATTAAATCCTTCTATGACCAGCCTCCTCCCCAATTTTTTTTTTTGTGTGTGTGTGTGTGTGTGTGTGAGGCAATTGGGGTTAAGTGACTTGCCCAGGGTCACACAGCTAGTAAGTGTTAAGTGTCCGAGGCCAGATTTGAACTCGGGTACTCCTGACTCCAGGGCCTGTGCTCTATCCACTGCACCACCTAGCTGCCCCCTCCCCATTTTTAAAACAGTTATTAAACTTGTTTTTTAAAGTAAGAATTGGCCTAATGAATTCCTATATTTGTAGTATTTCACAACCAGAAAAAATTATCCAGGATACTAAAAGAGCAGTAGGAGATATCTGCGTCTCAGTTATTAAAAAACAAAGTCCCTGTATTACAAACCTGGAGAAATATTTGTGACGTCATTTTCTGTGCATCTGCTAAACAGGATAAGGGCATTGGAATAATCCAGACACAGTCTGCTGGTCAAGAGAGGTAGAATGGAATGTCATTAATGCAACAATAATAGCTGAAATCATTCTATTCAATGTGGAAAAGAAGACAGGAATCAGGAGAAGAAATACGAGCATGTCTATATAGTGTCTTGAACCAGTGGATTGAAGTATATTTATGAATATTTAAAGTAACTTCTACCTTTATCTCTCAATAATTACCTGGTTGAGGTAATCAATGAACCACAGTAATCAGTATTTTAAATACAAATTATAAGGTTTATCCACATCCCAATGTTTAGTGACTTAATCCATCTCTACTTGCCAAGAATTTAAGCCTTATTCTGTTTTATGAGCAAATTAAGAGCAATTTGTTCTCTAAACTATTAAAGACACTAAGTAGAAGGAATATATAATAAAGAATAATTAAATTTTATATAATGATTTTTCATTTCAGTTTAGAAGATGAGTGAGGTGGGAGATAAAAGGACTCATATTTATTTTCCCAATAATTTTAGAATTGTTATTATAAAGCTATATTATTAAATATTATATATCATATGTATGTGTACATTTATACACACACACAGACATACACAACAGGTTTCAGCTATAATCTCCACTAATGGAGTGTGAAGATGACCCTGGATTTTCCAAGGCAATATCAGTGTCTGCTCCTACCAACCTGAAAAGGCTAAAACTATGTGTGGATATCAGACTATTGTTTATCTGAGCACTATTCTAGCCAAGTTCTGAGAGGTTTCACACCAAATTAGATGTTAAGTGATGAATTTTTCAGCCATCACAACTCACAAAGAATTTTTACTAAGCCATAAGAATGTTAACATATTTTTCTTTGAAGGGAAGAGCCACAATGATGAAAGGAGAGTTCTTAAAGTAAACAATTTTAAACTATATCACATATTTACAAGCATGCATGTTTAACATTCTCTCCTTCCTGATAAACATATATTTCCTAAAATACAGTATAAAAACCCAACACACCACCAGATTTGGAATCACAGAGCTAGGTACTGTATTCTTGTTGTTGTTCAGTCATTTCAGTTGTGTCGGACTTTTTGTGATCCTATTTGGTGTTTCCTTGCAGAGATATTGGAGTAGTTTCCCATTTCCTCCTACAGCTCATTTTACAGATTAGGAAGAAGAGGCAAACAAGATTAAGTGACTTGCCCAGGGTCACACAGCTAGTAAGTGTCTGAGGCCAGATTTTAACTCAGGAAGATGAGTCTTCCTGACTTCAGGCCTGGCACTCTATCCACTGCACCACCTAGCTGTCCCTTACCACATTTGTGCCCTTTTAAGTTTTTGGTACCTCAATTCTTCATTTGTAAAATGAGTCAGATGAGTTGATTTCTACAGTTACTTTCACCTCTAAATCCTATGAATTCTTAAGCAATCAATCACAAAACGCAGACTTGGAGTCAGAAAGACGAGTTCAAATCTGACTCCAGACCCTTATTAGCTATGTAAATTTATATGTCACTTGATCTTTCTAAGCCTCAGTTTCTTCATTTTTAAAATGAAGAAAGATATCCAAGAAGGGGGACACTATTAATATTTGTTCAATATACATTTATTAAACATTTATCAAATTTCCATTGATTCTATTCCTCCTTTTACTTTTCTTTCCCACAATATCTCAGTTGAGAACCTTTCCTCATATTTTATAGAAAAAAAAAATGAGGCCATTGGCCGAACTCAGATGCCTTCTGCCACTATCTGCTCTTTCACTACTATTTCATGTGATGAAATGGCTTTACTCCTTTCCCCAACTAACCCCTCTACTTGTTCAGATGATCTCATCCCATCCTGTCTATGCCAATAGATTGCCTCCTCTGTTTTTCCCAGTGTCTTCACTTAATTTTTTTTTTTTTTGGTGTGTGTTTGTTTGTTTGTTTTTGGTGAGGCAATTGGGGTTAAGTGACTTGCCCAGGGTCACACAGGTAGTAAGTGTTAAGTTCTGAGGCCGGATTTGAACTCAGGTCCTCCTGAATCCAGGGCCAGTGCTCTATCCACTGCGCCACCTAGCTGCCTCCTGGGGGAAAGGTATTTTAATGGGAAAAAGTCCTTCATTGCCTAGCCTATTCCTATCTTTCTCGTCTTCTACTTTACTCCCCACCATGTACTCTTACATCTAATGATGCTGGCTTCCTAGCTGTTTGACAATTATTCCATCTCTTGACTGGCTGTTTTCTCTGCCTATCCATTATACCTAGAATGATCTCCCTTCTCATATGTACCTATAGGCATTCCTAACTTCTTTTTTGTTTTGTTTTGTTTTTGTTTTCACTTTATTTATTTATTTAGAATTTTCCCTACCTTACATCTAAAATCAAATTATAACATCAATTTTTAAAACTTTGTGTTCCAAATTCTCTTCCTTCCTCCCTATGCCCCCTTTAAGAACTCAAGCAATTCAATATAAGTTATACATGTGCAGTCATGCAACTGACTTCTTTTTAATCCCAACTAAAATTCCATTTTCTACTGGATGCCTTTTCCAACCCTTTTCCTCTGTTAAGTATTTCTCATTTATCTTTTATATAGTTTACCTTATATATTTGTTTGCATGCTGGTTGTCTAAATAGGTTGAAAACTCCTTGAGGGCAGGGACCTTTTGCCTTTTTTTGTATCCCTTAATGTTAGTAGAGTGTGTGGCACATAGTAGGTGCTTAACATAGTCAGTGTTTACTGGATGATTGATGCAGAGCAGTGAAATAAATAGGAACTAGGGGAGAGAGAAAATCAGACATCTGACATAATTCCTATACTATGGGGATTACAAATTAGTAGAGAGTAAAAGACAGTTAATTATAATAAATAATAAGAAGAAGAAATAGTGTTTTGTGGTCAACAGCATAGGTTGAAAAGCATAGAGAGGCCAAAGAAGATAAAGACCAAGATCAGACCACTGATTTTGCAGTTGATAATTATATTTGGGCCATTTTCTATTTTGCCAGAAGTCATACCACAAAGTATTAAGGAATAAGTTGGAATGACTAGGAAATAGATGCAGTGGGTGTAAATTACATTTACAAGAAAGTTGACACAATGGTAGGAAAAAAAAGTCTTGAAGGGAATGAGGACTGATGTAAAGTTGCTTTAGCATTTGTAAGATATGATCATTTTTAATACAAATGTGATAACTGTAAAAATATCAACTATAATTAATCTGAAAAATTATAACTATAAGCTATATGAAAAATTATGGCTATAGCTGAAAAATTATATCTATAAGAAAAATTATAACTGGGCCATAAGTCCTGTTGCGGTCGCCATTCAATGTAAAAAAATTTTTAACTTAACTAACTTGGGTCCTAATCTGTGAACTCCTGGCTGGTTATCTGAGTGCTTTTAATTTAGTATGGGCCATTTATAAAATCCCACACTGTTTCTCCCAAATTGATAAGCAAACACCTCTTTTTTCAATTAAAGCACAAGGGTTTATTTATGAGAATAAATGTAAGAGATAAGGGTAAAGAAATGCAAAGTATATGACCTGAAACCTTGGCCAAAACGGACTCTCCACTTTCTCTTTTTAACTTTCTCTCCTGCAGCTGCCTGTACTTACAACCCCGAGCCATGTCTCTGGCCTGTCTGCTCCGCTCCTTTCTCTGTCTCTGTAGTATCCTTGTAGCGTCCCCCTGTGTCTCCTACAGACTGACATTCTTCTAGCGTTCCCCCTCTTTCACTGTAGCGACCCTTCCTTCTTTCTATACCATTGCAAACCCCCAGCATCTCAAACGTCTCTCACTAAATCTTCTCCACTTTCTCTGTCAGCCCCCTCCATAGCGTCCTCAGTACTTCCTCTCCTTTCTCAGCATCTCTTCTCTCACCACATCTTCTCTACTTGCTCTCTTTCACCATCAGCCCCCCACACCCCCCATATAAAAGGCCTCTTTTTCTCACCTGAAACTCAGGCTGACCATGTAAGCCAAGCTAATTCTCTGGCTCCACTAGCGCCCAGGGCTCCAGGGGCTCCCCCCCCCCTCCCCAACTGCCGGCCTGGGGCCTCTGCTGGCCATGCTATGCCCGGGAGGCTACAAGGCCCACAGGGCTTCTCAGCTAGGCCCTGAAGTGGAGGGGGAGGGGTGCCAGCCCAGCTCAGAGAAAAAACCTGAGAGCCTGGGGCTGATTTTTTGCTCTTACATAATCAAAGATCCATATTTTTGTCCTGAATATTCTACTGGTTTTATATTATGCTGAATCACTGAAGATCTTAAACTCTGAAGAATTACAGTTGAAGGCTACTGAAAGGAATGATGGCTAGTGCCTATGGACAATTTGAACAAGAGTTCTTCTTGATTTAAAGTCTACCACTTTATCCTGGAAGTAAAGACCTCCTTTGATAGTTTCATGGATATAAGTTTCCTGGTTTCTCTTTGGATCTTTGTCTTCACCCTCCACTTTACCAATTTTTTTTCATTAATTTTAATAGCCCTCTCTTTTTATTTTAAAATGTCTTTTCTTGAAGATGTTAATGTAAAATATTTCTGACAAGTACCAAATATTCAATATATCAAAGAATTTGAGAGTTTGAAGAGACCACAATAACTGTTTAATACAACCAGTATCCAAAATGAATCCCAACTGTAACATACCCAAGTATTATCTTAACTCTGCTTGAAGACAGCTAAGGAACCAGGGAATCCACTGTCAAAGCAACCCATTCTACTTTTGGACAATTCTAATTTTTAAGAATTTTTTCCCCCTGACATTAAGCCTAAATTTCACCTGCAATTTCTACCCATTGATCTAGTTTTTAAATTTTGAGACAACTAGATGGCATAGTGAATAGAGTGCTAGATTTGGAATCAGGAAGATGTGAGTTTGATTCTAACCTCAGACTAGCTGTGTGATTCTGGGCAAATAAGCTAACCTCTCTCTCAGCCTCAGTTTCTCCATCTGTAAAATGGGAATAATAACAATAATAATAACAATAATAATAATAATAATAATAGTCTACTTACTTACTAGGGTTGTTGTGAGGATCAAATGAAAATCACAGGTAAAGGGACAGCTAGGTGGCACAGTGGATAGAGTACTGGCCCTGGATTCAGGAGGACCTGAGTTCAAATCCAGCCTCATACACTTAACTAGCTGTGTGACCCTGGGCAAGTCACTTAACCCCAATTGCCTCACCAAAAACAAAACAACAAAACAAAAACAAAACAAAAAAAATAAATAAAATCACAGGTAAAGTGATTTGCAAATCTTATGCTAACTAAATAAAACAAGTATAATCTTATTTTTCTATATGACAGCCTTTCAAGTATTTGAAAATAGTTATCATGTCTCCCCCTGTGTCTTCTCTTCTTACAACTAAACATCTACTAGTTCCTTCACTTAATCCTCATATGACATAGACTCAAGATGCCTTGGCAGTTCTCCTTCTTATATTTCTTCTTAAAAAGGTATGGCCAGGGGGACAGCCAGGTGGAGCAGTGGATAAAGCACTGGCCCTGGATTCAGGAGGACCTGGGTTCAAATATAGCCTCAGACACTTGACACTTACTAGTTGTGTGACCCTGGGCAAGTCACAACCCTCATTGCCCTGAAGGGGAAAAAAAAAGGTATGGCCAGAACTGAGCTCAATATTTCATATGAGTTCTGATTATGACAGAGCATAGAGGGACTATTCCCACCTTCTTATTCTCAGAAGCTATGCCTCTCTTTTAATGGAACCCATAATTTGATCAGCTTTTTTGTTCGTCCTATCATATTGCTGAATCATACTGAGCTAGCTGTACTGTACTCTAACGCCCCCAGATCTTCTGTGACAAATGATTATTTAATTAAACCTCTCCCATCTTGTACTTGATAAGCTAATGCTGTAAAATCCAATTGTAAGATTTTGTGTTTATCCAGATTATATTTCCTCTTATGTCCAGACCAATGCTCTTGTATGTCAAGATTTTTTTAGATCTTGATGCTGTTGTTTAGAGTGTTAGCTATTCCTCTCAGTCTGGTGTCATCTCTAATTTGATGAGCATGTCATCAAAGTCATTGATAAAGCTTTTAAATAGCTCAGTCTAGCTCAGATCCCTTGGGGATTCCATGAGAAACCTCCTGACATGTATACATTAAGCCATTAGCAACAACTCCGAGTTTGTCATTCCAACCAGTCCTGAATATGCCTCATATTATTGTCTAGTCCACCACTTCCATCTTCTTCACAATAACAGAATTAAGGATTTTACCAAATATTTTGCTAAAATCTAAGGAAACTATATTAACATTGTCAAAGAAATAAATCGAGTCTCTCTCTCTCTCTCTCTCCATTATGGCTCTTTATAATATTGCTTCTCTTTATAGATATTCTCCATGAATCACTTTAATGATTCATCATAGAATTTTCCCAGGAATTAAAGTTAAGTTCTCTGACCTGAAGTTTTTAGACTCTGATCAATTCCCTATTTTGAAGATTGGGAAAATATTGGCTTTTCTCTAAGATTGTGGTAATTAACTGCAAGTTATAACATTAACTGCAAGTCTAAGATTGTGGTACCTCTACCATTTTAATGAGCTTCATATATTACAGATGTGACTTACCAATCACATTTGCTCATTCTTTCATTATTCAGGCATGTAATTCATCTAGTGCAGGGTAGCATGAATTCACAAAGGGTAGCTAGGTGCTCTCTTACTATGTCATTACTTCTCTTGGTCATCAACATCTGTCATTTACAGTGTAAAGGTCATTCTCCTTGGAATTGTAGATAATAGGAAAGTATGAATTGAATAGCTCTGCTTCCTCTGTTGTCAGTTATCATTGTCCTATACTTTCTTTGATCTTTCTTTTCCTTTGCAATCTTCCTTTGATCTTCCTTTTTGTTATTCTCATCTTTCCTTTCTTGCCTCAGCTCATCCTGAGCTTCAGCACTCCTGACACTATTTTTAAGAGATCATGCCATCTTCTTTTATTCCTCTGATATTACATGCTCTTGCTACCATATTCTGTATATCACTTTAAAAATCTGACTTCCTCTGTGTATTTCAGGTACATACATATTAGTCTCCTCAGGCAAATCCCATTTTTCATTCTCATTGGAATTGTTTATCTTTTTTTCTTTAGTACTGCATTCTCAAGAGTTTCCCATTCCTCTTGGTCTTACTTCTCTTTTAGAATTTTAACTGATGGGATGCTACCCATTATTCCTTTACTTCCTTGGAAATAATGTGTTTTAAAAATATAGTGTACATATCAGACCCAGATTTTCTATTCTTTTCCATAACAAACTCTAGATAGAAACGTATTCTCTTTGCCCTAGAATTCCCATACTTTCCACTCTCACAACAAATTCTTCCCTGTTATTGGGAATGTGATTCAGAATAGATTTTTTCCTTGTTGGTTCCTCCATCGTTTTTGGAGGATGAAATCATCTCTTAGGCAAGTCAATAAGTTCTGCTTTTGACAGAGAACTCCATCAGTTTTCTCTGTAACTGAAGTCCTTTGTTACTAGTATGACATTCATCTGTACCAAGAATATGATTTCTTTCTCAAATTCTTCATCTATATACCTATACAATTTCCATAGAAAGAAAACTAAAGCAAGTAATTACCAAAAGCTATCATTAACAGCTCAATGATTAAAGAATATTGAATATTATCAATCTATTAAACATTTAAAAATGCTTAGTGTATGCTAGGCCCTCTGACAAATTCTAGGCATATAAAGACAAATGAAAAATTATCTCTACTTTTAAGGACCTTTCCTTTTTTGTTGCTATTGTCATTGACTTACTTTTATTGTAAAAAAATTATTTATTTTTAACATTCTTTTAAAAACTTTTTGATTTTTGTATTCTCTTTTTTCCATCTAACCCTTCCTCATCAAGAAAGCAAGTGTTATTATTAATCCTTCAATTTGAAGAGGACCAATGACATTAGGGGTCATGTCTCGACTTGTATTTGAATTGGATTTAAGGGCATCATTCTTGTAAACATCGAAGTCTTCTCTCTTCTAAAACATCAAAATCCAGCAGGACAAAAGTCAGGATAATACTCCATCACTATACTATACTATATACTATATCTTGTTTAGCCATTCTCCAACTGATGGGCATTCCTTCAATTTCCAATTCTTCCACCACAAAAAAAGAGCTGCTATAAATATTTTTGTACATATAGGCCCCTTTTCTTTGATCTTGATCTCTATGTGACAACCTGGTATTGGTATTGCTGAGCCAAAGACTTTGCAAAATTTTGTAGCCCTTTGGGCATAGATCTGAATTATTCTAGAGAATGGATAGACCAGTTCACAACCCACCAACAGTACATTAATGTCTGTATTTTTCCGCATCTTCTCCAACATTTGTCATTTTCTCTTTCTGTTATGCTAGCTAATTTAATAGGTGTGAGGTGTTACCTCAAAGTTTTAATCTGCATTTCTCTAATTAATAGTGATTTAGAACATTTTTTTTCATATGCTATAGATAGTTTTGATGTCTCTTTTTTGAAAACTACCTGTTCATTATCTTTTGACAATTATTATTTGGCAATGGCCATTATTTTTTAAAAATTGACTCAGTTCCCATATATATTTGAGAAATGAAGCCTTTATCAGAGAAACTTGCCATAAAAAATTACTTCATTGTCTATGTTACCTTTTAACAATATGTAGTTTATAGGTATAGATCAACATCTCACACCATATACTAAAATAAGGTCAAAATGGGTACATGATTTACATATAAAGGATGATACCATAAGCAAATTAAGAGAATATGGAATTGTTTTTCTGTCAAATTTATGGGCAGAGGAAGAATTTAGGACCAAAGAAGACATAGAGAGTAAAACAAAATTTAAAATAGATCATTTTGATTGTATAAAATTAAAAAAGATTTTGCACAAACAAAACTAATGTAACCAAGATCACAAAGGAAACAGAAAACTGGGAAAGAATTTTGGAAACAAATATCTCTGATAAATGCCTCATTTCTCAAATATATAGAGGACTGAGTCAAATTTATAAAAAAAACAAGTCATTCCACAATTGATAAATGGTCAAAGTGTATGAACAGGTAGTTTTCAGACAAAGAAATCAAAGTTATCTATCATCTCATGAAAAAATGCTCTAGATCATAATTGATCAGAGAAATGCAAATTAAAACAACTCTGAGGTATCACCTCACACCTATCAGAGTGGTAAATATAGCAAAAATGGAAAATATTGGATGTTGGAGGGGATGTGGGACATTAATCCACTGTTGGTAGAGTTGTGAAAAGATCCAACCATTCTGGAGAGCAATTAGGAACTATGTCCAAAGGGTTATAGAACTATGCATACCCTTTGATCTAGCAATACCACTCCTAGGTTTATATCCAAAAGACAACCCCAAAAAGAGAAAAAAAAGACCTACAAAATATTTATAGCAGTTCTTTTTGTGGTGGCTAAGAATTGGAAATCAAAGGAATGCTCATCAACTGAGGAATAGCTAAACAAGCTATGGTATATGATTTTGTTGGAATATTATTGTGCTATAAGAAATGACAAGCAGGATGATTTCAGAAAGGCCTGGAAAGACTTGTATGAACTGATGCATAGTGAAGTGAGCAGAACCAAGAGAACATTGTCCACAGAGAAGCAATATTGTTTGATTAAGAACTGTGAATGACTTAACTTCTCAACAATAAAATGATCCATGACAATCCCAAAGGACAATATTTTATTCATTTATTCATTCATTCATACATTCTCTTAATCAATTATTTATTTATTTATTTATTCATTTATTTATTTCTATATTTACTTATTTCTATCTATCTATCTATTTATAAGGGTTAGTGACCCCCCCCCAAAGGACGATTGATGAAACATACTATCCACTTCCAAAGAAAGAACTAATATTCATGGAACACAGAATGAAGCAAGCTATTTTTCTACTTTCTTTAATTTTTTAAAGAATGTTTTCTTGTATAGAATGACTAATATGGTAATATTTTATGTAACTGTGCATATATAACACATATCTCATTGCTTACTGCCTCAGGGAGAGGGGAGGGGAGGAAGGGAAGGAGGGATAAAAGTTGGAACTCAAAACTATAAATAAAAATGCTTAATCCTTTAAAAGTGGCTTTACATGTAATTGAAAAAAATGCTATTAAAATTTTAAAAATATGTAGTTTACCTGATTTTTTCTTGTAATTAGGTCTATTTTTATTTTTGCTTTGTCTCAGATCATGATTTCTACCTCTGCCCCCTCCCTTTTATTTTTACTTTAACTAAAGTATAATAGATTCTACTCCAGCTACTTATTTTAAATCTGTACATCTTTTTGGTTCAAGTGTGTTTCTTATAAACAATATGTTGTAGGATTCTAGTTTCTTATCCATAATGTGTGGTTCATCCCATTCCCATTCACAGTTGTGATTACTATGTAATTCCCTTTAGCCTATTTATCTCTGTTTATCTTTCTCTATTTTTATCCTGTTCTTCCTCTAAAGTCTGTTTTGCCTCTGCCTTCCTTTATCCACTCTCCCTTTTATTACCACCCTCTTTTATCCTCTTCTCCTCTTACTTTCCTATTGGGTAAAATAGATTTCTTTATCCAACTGAATATGTGTGTGTGTGTATGTGTGTGTGTGTGTGTGTGTTGTGTGTGTATGTATGAATATACACCCCATCCCTATATATGTCCCTGTGTGTGTTTGTGTGTGAGTATTCTTACCTTTTTGAACTAATTCTGATGAGAGTGGAATTCAAGCATTGCCCATCAACTCCTCTCATTTCTTCCTTCACTATAAAAGTTCTTTCTTCCATGCCTCTTATGTGAAATAATTTTCTACATTTCCCCTCTCCCTTATATCTCCCTTCTTCCAGTATACCCCTTTTTCTCACTTCTTTTTTTTTTAGACCATCCTAATATAATCTACTCAGACTTGTGCCCTCTGTCTATATATATTGCTCCTAACTGCCCTAATAGTAATAAAGTTCTTAGGAGTTACACATATTGTATTGACATATAGAAATGGAAAAAAAGTTTAAACATTGATTCTCTTACGATTTCTCTTTTATGTTTACCTTTTTATGCTTTTCTTGAGTCTTGTGTTTGAATTCAAACTTTTAATTCATTCTCATTTTCATCAGGAATGCTTGACAGGCCTCTATTTCATTATGTATTCATTTTCCCATTGAAGGATTATGTGAATATTTTTCTGGGTAAGTTTTTCTTGATTGTAATACTAGTTCCTTTGAATTCAGGAATATCTTATTCCAAGCCCTCTGCTCCTTTAATGTGGTAGCCACTACGTCTTGTGGAATCCTGACTGTGCCTACATAATATTTAATTGGTTTCTTTCTGGCTGCTTATAATTCCTTCTCGACATGGGTGTTCTGGAATTTGCTATAATATTCCTGGAATTTTTCATTTAGGGATCTCTTTTAGGAGGTCATTGATTCACTAAGTTTCTATTTTATCCTTTGATTCTATAATACTAGGCAATTTTCTTTTATAATTCTTGAATTATGATGTCTAGACTCTTTCTTTGATCATGGCTTTCAATATAGATTTATTTTTGAGGTCAGTTGTTTTTCTGATGAAATAGTTAACATTATATTCTCTTATTCTCTGTTTTTTTTTCTTTCTTTTACTTTGTCTTATGGTTTCTTGATGTCTCGTGGAATCATTAGCTTCCACTTGTCCAATTCTAATATTAAGGAATTATTTTATTCAGGCAGCTATTGCACTCCCCACCCCACCCCAAATTTGGCCTATCCTGCTGTTTAAGGAATTCTTTTCTTTAGTGAATTTTGTTTACCATTTGGCTAATACTCTTTTGTAAGGTGTTATTTTCTTCAATATTGTTCTGTCCCTCTTTTACCAAGCTGTTAATTCTCTTTTCATAATTTTCTTGCATCATTTTCTTTTCCCAATTTTTATGTTACCATGCTTTCTCTTTCTGTAACTCTTCTAGGAATTCTTGCTGGGCTTGTGTCCAGTTAGTACTTTTCTTTAAGACTTTGGTTGTAGCTGTGTTCACATTGTTGTCTTGTCCAGGGTTTGTGTCTTGATTTTTCCTGCCACCATAGTAGATTTTTATGGACAGGTACTTTGTTGTTGTTGTTTAAACTTTATGCAAAATTGGGCCCTGCTCACCTGAGGACTAGACAGACTCTAGCCCAGGCTTCAGACTTTTTTGTGCTGCTATTTTCAGAACTTGTTCTGGAGGTCTGCAAATTTTGGTGTTTCCAAGGGGGTGTGATCTGGGGAGAAGTGTGATTATGGCTCTCCTGCTCTATGCTTGGTCTTTCCTCAGGAAGGGCTCTTGCTATCGTATTAGC
Organism: Dromiciops gliroides; assembly: GCF_019393635.1. Classification (NCBI taxonomy): domain Eukaryota; kingdom Metazoa; phylum Chordata; class Mammalia; order Microbiotheria; family Microbiotheriidae; genus Dromiciops; species Dromiciops gliroides. Next base: position 266,536,483 of record NC_057861.1, on the reverse strand, counting down.
TGTGAGTGCTAGCACTTTTCTCTGCCCTCAGATAGTGATTAAGCATTCTACTGTCCTGTACGCACAAGCCCTAGAACTCCACTCTACCCTGGAACTGGAACAAGGGTTCTTGTTCCCTTGTGACTGACTATGAGTGTTCTTTAACACCCTAGACCTATAACACAGAACTGTATATAGGTAATTGACTTGCCAAATAGCACATGGTCTTGGGCTTTGTGTCAGAGTGGGGTGACCTGTAATCTCTTTCTGACTAGTTGTATAATCCCCTTACCATTTCTGGATTGAGAGCTCCCAAAGCTGCAGCTGTTGTCAGAGGCACCTCCAGGGCCCATTGTTAGTGTTATACTGCCTTTACTCCTAGCCAACCCCTACCCCAGTGTCACAAACCTCTCCTTCCAACAACCTAAGTTGTATTGGGCTGAAAAAATGCCTGACACCTCTCTTTTGTTGGCTATTGCACTCGAGAATTCTATTTGATACATTATTTTAAAGTTATTTGGAGAGTTTGATTGAGTTGCTGCCTCTACTCTGCCATCTTGGCCAGGACCTTATATTCTAATTAGGAGACAGTGTGGTATATGTGTGTGTGTGCGTGTGTGTGTGTGTGTGTGTGTGTGTGTGTGTGTGTGTGTGTTGTGAATAAAACCTATACTATTCAAAGTATCTTTGGAATTGTAATAAATGAAAAATCTGAGTTTCTGGGTAATTATTAATCAGCTTATTAATTAGGCTAGCTAATAATCAATAAATTGTTGGTCAGTGATTTCTCTCAATAACTAGAAACCACCAATGGAGACACTAAAGCTTTAAATTTCTTTGTAAAAGGGGATTCCCCTGACAAGAGAAAATCAACCCTGATTCATGGACATTTAATCAGGAGGTAGGCTAGGAGTCTTCAGCTCCTCCTGCTGAGAATGTGGCTTCATCATGAGACCCAGATACCTCTAGCAATCTGGACAGGCCAATTCATTCCCATCCAGACCACTCTGTTTTTCCTTCATGAGCTGGGTCACTCTAAATCCCAATGAGGGGATGTAAGGACAAGGGGTAATTTCCTTGGTGCAAGAATTCACCTAGATGGGATTGTTTCTACTTTAAACATAAGTAAGTTCTCTTGGTTGGGTGGTGTGCTGCCCAAGATTGAAGAGCATGTTTCCTTGAGGTCTAGGACAATCTCATCAATTGGTCATATCCTTCAGAGAATGACCTTCTGCAAGAGCTAGGCCCTAAATTGGGTAATAAAGGAGAAAAATCCTTGATCCTAATATAATAATTGGTTGTGAATATAATAGCAGGACAATAATTTCTCTAAGAAAAGAAGGCATTAACAAGTTGGGAAAACAGAGTCTTGAAGGAAAAGCAGGAATCCCAGAAGCTGAAGTTATGGTGAAGAACATCCCAGGCATGAGATGCAAATGATGCAAACACAAGGAGATGGGAGATGTACTATAATGTGTGAGGATCAGAAAGAAGAACAGTGTAGCTGGAATTAGAATAAATGGAGGGTATCAATGAGTCATGAGGCTGAAAAGACTGAGGGAAGCAGATGGCACAGTCGCTTGGGTATTGGATCTGGAGTCAGGAGGATCTGAGTTCAGATCCCCCCTCAGACACTTAGTAGCTCTGTGATCTTGCAGAAATCACTTAAACTCTCTCACCCTATTTCATCATCTATAAAATGGGATAATAATATCTATATCTCAAGGCTTTTTATGAGGACTACATGTGATAATTTGTAAAACATTTTGCAAAGCTTAAAGGTTTCTATAAATGCTAGTACCCTTCTCTCCATCCCACCCCACCCCACCCCACCCTCCTCATAAAAAAATAGGATGGGGCTATAGCTGGCTATGAAAAGCTTTAATTGTCAAATAAAAGTTTATATTTTATCATAGACTTAATATGAAGTGATTGAAATTTTTCGAGTAGGATATTGACCTGATTAGATCAACTCTCAAACAAATGAGGGTTAAGTGACTTGCCCAGGGTCACACAGCTAGTAAGTGTCTGAGGCCAGATTTGAACTCAGATCTTCCTGACTCCAACCTCAGCTGGAATTCTACCCACTGTACCACCTAGCTGCCTAATTACTACACAATAGCTACATAATTGTTACAATATAAATAGAAAGATGAATAATAAAACCCTTAAGTTTTACTTTAATTATAATGATCACATTTAGCCCAGAAGAAAAGATAAATAAGCCTACTACCCTTCTTTCTTTGCAAAGGGAGGGGACATGGGTTCATTGTATGTAATTGCATATAATAGGCCATTACATATAATAATACCAGGCTTTGTTGATGTTTTGATTAGTTTTACTGAATTGCTTTTTTCCCCTCTTTCATTCCATGTAACAAAGTATGGCTCAAAAGGAAGAGGAGGGGTATGTTCAGAAAAAATATATACATATATATTTATTTGTAATGAAAAAACATTTTTAAAAATGAAGAAAAATCTTTTAAATAGATATTCAGATGGAAAGTGAAGCCTGTTCCTAGTTTTCATATTTTATTGGTTAATTCTTTGTTTATTTGTTGAGTCCCTGCATGTGATTCTGGAAGAATGGGCACTAAATAATCTTTCATTCTGAGTACCCATTATAAAGTAGTTTGGCATCTTCATTGGTTCTCTATTCAAGGAAATGGGGCCTAGGCCCTCTGCTTTAGCAAAATATGAAACAATTTTGACATAGCTCCAGGGGCCTTCAGAGAAAAGCTCAAATAAACATCTGTCCACCTAAAACTGGCCAAATTTGGACATCTGGTCACAAAGCCCATCTTAGGTTTAACTGTGCAGTAGTCAGAGTTTGTTTTTAAAACATTCGACAAGTAGTTGTTGAGTGTTCACTTTATAAAACTGTGGAGAGCACGGAACACTCACTGTCCTGACTTTTTTCCTTTAGTTTTATGTCTCATTTTCTCTCCTTGAGACTTTTCAGTCTTTACAATTCTTCCTTCCTTCTTATATAAACCAATTCTTGGAAGAGTATTTGAAATCCATTCATTCTAATAAATAATTGATTCACATTTAAGTTCATCTACTCCTAAGGAGGTTTTGCATTGTTATTACAACACAGATAGGATGTAAGCTTCTTGAGGCCAATTGTTTATTTTATGTCTGTATTCCTAGAGCCTAACACAACACCCGGTATCTTTTACTGGTCTTTTTCTTTTCTTCTTTCTTTCTTTCTTTCTTTGTGGGGCAATGAGGGATAAGTGACTTGCCCAAGGTCACATAGCTAGTAAGTGTCAAGTGTCTGAGGCCAGATTTGAACTCAGGTCCTCCTGAATCCAGGACCGGTGCTTTATCCACTGCGCCGCCTAGCTGCCCTTCTTTTAAGGTCTTAATAAATGCTTGCCTTTTTCTCTATTTGTGTGATTGATTGATGAAGGTGAGGCACACATGACAAATGGTTTTGTCAGTGCTTCTGGAGTTCTTTTGTAAACAATTATTATCATATCCACTTGTAAGGGTTGTCTTTCCTAATCAACTTAATTTCACAACAAATACTTTTCAGAGGAAATGTGAATAAAGGTACTTAAATGCTTTGTGGATTCGGAAATACAAGACTTTATTTTTAATACTGTTTGTTCAAATTCTTGGGGCAGCTCTGCTATCTGTGAAGGAATGATAAGAGGAGAGAAAACCAAGGATGAAATATGAGTAACTGAAATGAAGCTCTGCTCCATTTGGCCAGGATCTCCAGGATGTTGCTATTGATTCAAGCAGGAATTCAATTTAGTTCAGCAAACATTTATTCAGTGCCTATTGTGTACAGAGTAAGGGAAAGTAAAAAATTTATTTATGACCCAGAAAATAAGAGAGGAATCTGAATAGTATCCAAGCTGGCCAATAAGGTATCTCTTTAGTCCTTTCAAAACGGATGTTTGGGGACAACTAGGTGGTGCAGTGGATGAAGCACTGGTCCTGGATTCAGGAGGACCTGCATTCAAAACTGGCCTCAGACCCTTGACACTTACTAGCTGTATGACCCTGGGCAAGTCACTTAACTCTCATTGCCCCGCCAAAAAAAAAGAAAAAAGAAAAAAGTGGATGTTCTCCAATTCCACAGGAAAATCAGTCCAAGACTTGCATATTCCAGAGGCTCTGATAGATTCTGAAGGCTACTCAAGATGACATTTTTCTCACAAGCCAGTAATCATTTTCCAAGGTAATCTGTATATCCAATGAGAAGAAAAGCAGAAAGGGAGAGAAACAAATATTTTATGAGAATTTTCATAATCCATTGGATACAGGGTAAGTATTTTCATGTGACAAACAGCTGATATATATGATCTTTGGAAGTAATGTGAAAAAAAAATACCAAGGAAAATGAAAGTATCCTTTCTATGATGGGTAAGATGTTGGAAAAGCCAGCAAGGGAAACATTGTGAAATACTGTGAAACTTCACTAGGATTACCTAAGCAAGCATAAAATGAAGGCCAGATCTGATAGCCTCCTAGACTTCTTTCATGTTTATTATAGAGAATTTGTCCCTTTGAATACAAAGACACCATCTGTGACCTTGAAAAAGTTCTTACAGATGGATGACATGGACCTTTTTATTATTTAGAAGAATGTAAATTGCTTGATCAATGTGTGTTTCAATTTATTCCTTTGACAATTTCAGGACCAAAACTCTGAAGGATTTTAGCTGGGTTATTTCAAATGTTTAGTGTGTTTTTGTTGTTGCTGTTGTTTTTGTAACTTCATTTTAACATCACTGGCGGCATCAAGAAACTAATCTGACAGTGAGGAAAAAAAAGTATGAAAAACAGTTATGAAAAGGGTGCCAAGTCCTGAGATCCATGTTTGACTTCCAACACTGAAACTGGCTATCGATGTGGCCAAAGTGACGTCCCTTTTGAACTCTGAGCATCACTTAAAATAGGATTAATAATTATAATTACCTACTTTAGAGGGTGTTATAAGAATCAAATGAAAAGGTGGATGTTAAAGTGCTCTCTAAATTGCAAAACATGTTATTTGGGTCAATATTTCACTGAATTGAGTTTTTATTAAAAACAATAAAATATTAATGATTATGTATTACACATAATAATTCTTTATATTAATAATTATAATTAATAACTAATTATAATAATTATTTATATTAATTATTAGCAATAAAAACTACTATTATTTATATTAATTATTAGCAATAAAAACTACTACACAGGAGAGAGAAAACAGGTTGGGTTATCTTTGGGAGCCAGTTCTTTTCATGACCAAATATTCTCCATGAAATGAAAGCACATTTTTTAGCATTAGTATTGTTTTAGTCATATTTAGTGGGTATAATTCATGGGACATCAGTCTCTTTCTTTTTTTTTTGTGAGGCATTGAGGGTTAAGTGACTTGCCCAGGGTCACACAGCTAGTAAGTGTCAAGTGTCTGAAGCCAGATTTTAACTCAGGTCCTCCTGAATCTAGGACCAGTGCTTTATCCATTGCACCACGTAGCTGCTCCCTGACATCAGTCTCTTGAGAATTAAAATTGTGGTTTCCCAAAGGGCAATGGAGAGGGGCATTGTGGGCATGAACAGGACTTGCTTCAGAGATACAGTGTAAAAGATGCAATCAAAAAACTATATGAACAGAAGAAAAAAATGATGAGCTGATCTTTTGGTGAGAGCAAAGGATAATCAATGGCAACTCTCTTGATATTCTTGAAATACCAATGGACCTAGAGGAAGGCCCCCAGCATGTTGGGTGGACTCCTAGTGGCAGTTTTATAAAAAAGACACAGACAAGAATTCAACAGGATGGGCAGGCTCAGGTAATATCCAGTTTGCATTTTTGCAAGGCATACCAACATCTTTGATATCCCAAATCTATTGATGTGACTATTGTAAAGAATTAATTGTTATTTGAGGTTTTTATGCCTCGGCATGCACTGGCCTGGGGCTCCGCAAACTGCACGGTGCTCCACCCAATGGTTATAGCCTTTGCCAGGGCTCTGGCACCTTACATCATCACCACTCGCCAATGCCTACATGGGCCTGGCAAAATTATAATGATTGGAAGCCTAGTGAGGGCAGTCATGTGACTGTCAGAGAGGCCATCCCATTGGCTGGGGCTGTGTAGGGAGTTTCTAGGTTTGGGGGAGGAGAATTGGGCATTCTAGGTGGAAGCTGGAAAGTGACAGGCATTCTGCTATGTAATTTTAGCTGATTCCTGGGCGGTGGTATTTTTTCAGGTATTATAATTTCCCTTTCCTCATTTTATTTCCTTTCCCTTGATCCTACTGATCCTGTTTGTGTTTTGTTTTTAAGTTCGTTCTTGTTAAAATAAATCTTGTTCTGTTTTGAGGGAGGCTGCCGGTCTCCTTCCTTGCCCCAATATTGCAGCGAGCCGCTTAGCTAGCACTCCCCAATTAAAAATTGGTCCCCACACTAAGTAATAATTAATTAATCACAGTAATCTTCTCTGGTGCTGCTCAGGAAACAAGAGAACTAACCCTCAGCCTAATTAAATATATCCTAATAAATGGCTATCTGAGTAAATCAAGGCCAAGAGAAATAAAGTGGCTCTCTCAATTTCACAATCAACCATAAATGAGCCATATGTCCTTGAGCAAGTCATTTAACTAATCTCTCTGGGCCTCAGTTTACTCATTTGTAAAATGAAGTTATTTTAAATGTATGATTACATCATACATTATCTTTTTTTTTTTTGTAAGGCAATTGGGGTAAGTGACTTGCCCAAGGTCACACAGCTAGTAAGTGTCAAGTGTCTGAGGCCAGATTTGAACTCAGGTCCTCCTGACTCCAGGGCCAGTGCTCTATTCACTGTGCCACCTAGTTTCCCACTTCACACATTATTATCAATTATAAGAATATGTTACAGGGGCAGCTAGGTGGAGCAGTGGATAAAGCACTGGCTCTGGAGTCAGGAGGATCTGAGTTCAAATCTGGCCTCAGACTCTTGACACTTACTAGCTGTGTGACCAGGAGCAAGTCACTTAACCCTCATTGCCCCACAAAAAACAAAAACAAAAAAACCCCAAACCCCCCAAAACAACAAAAAGAAGAATATGTTACCAGATTTGTTACTGTAAAAGTTAATTAACATTGAGACAGTTCATCTGTTTTCACTTATATGGGCTCACACTAACATTCCATAAAGGAAAAAGCCAAGTGGATGAAAAATGACTATTGTCCAGATAATGACGTCTAGTTAAATTGATACCCCATAAAGCTGCTCCTTTAGTACATGTATCTTAGATAGAGGTATCAGATAAATAGTGCAATGGGACCAGAAAGGAATAGTTGAATGGCACTTGAGAAATCATTCAGTGTTTTTTAATGACCCCAAACTTCTTGAAACAGAAAAAAAACCCCACTATCTTTTTAATACCAGTGATGTTTGAGATATGGAATTGCTGGAAAATCCAAAGAATTAAAAGTTAGCTCTAAAAGACAATAGGAACACATATGATAGGTATAAATATACTACAATGTATTGTCAATAAAAAATGAGCTGAAGAAGTATCAGAAAGGTACCACAAGATATATGACTAGAAAAGCTGAAATGGTTAATCCATGTGTTCTACTGCTATGTATATAATCTAGTGGAAGGCCACCAAGGATTGTTTAAGTCCTCTGGGAAGGATTTACACAGGATGAGAAGATGTGGCTATGTTATATTCTGTACTATTGGAGGGTGTAGCTAAATTGATGACATCACTGATTTAAAAAAATATAGAAATGTTCATCTTCAGGGAACTTATAAAATGTTTTTTGCTGAGGAAATAACATTTAACTTCATAGGACATTGAAAATAAATATTTTGAGATATAAATAGAATACATACATGTAGAAGGCAGGAGTGGGAAGGAAGGTTGTGGTGATAAAATTATTCTGTGTATCATTGTAACCTCAAGTTGTCCTTTTGGTCCTAAGAAAGAAGGTCTTATAGAAGTCTTGTAGAAGATATTCTGAATAAAAGGTTCTTATGTGCATGTAGAAAATGAGGACAAGGGGGCAGCAAGGTGATAGAGCACCGGCCCTGGATTCAGGAGGAAATGAGTTCAAATCTGGCCTCAGACACTTGACACTTACTAGCTGTGTGACCTGGGCAAGTCACTTAACTATCATTGCCCTGCCTGCCCCCCTCCCCCCCAAAAGAAAATGAAGATGAGAGAAATCAAGTGATTGGGTAGAGATTCTATTCTTGCTTCTCTCCCTGGTCAGATTAGGAATATTTTGTCGGTTATCTCCAGATTTTTATATGATACTTTAATTCGAAGGAGGGTGGCTAATAAATCTGTGTGGTATAGTGGGAAGGGCATTGGATTTGCCATTAAAAGTCCAGGTTGCAAATCTGGATTCTGTTCCCTACAACTTCCATCTATAATATAAAGGGATTGGACTATGGCAAATGTGTTGAACACATGTCCAGCAGACCTCATACAGCTCACAACACTCCTGAGTATGGCATGAGTCAGATTTAAACATAATCAAGAAATATTTAGGAAAGTAAATACAAATACAATAAAGTATTTGTTCTTGTTCAGTTGGTTCAGTCTCATCTGACTTTTTGTGACCCCATTTGGGATTTTCTTAGCAAAGAAAATGGAATAATTCACCATTTCCTTCTCCAGCTCATTTTTCAGATGAAGAAACTTAGGCAAATAGGCTTAAACGATTTGCCCAAACCCACACAACTAATATGTGTTGCAAGCTAGATCTGAACTCACAAAGATGAGTCTTCTTAACTCTAGGCCTGGCATTTAATCCATTGTGCCACTTAGCTGCCTTCACAAAAAAGTATAGATAGCATTAATATTTGGTTTTCTAATATACAGCCTGCAGAAAACCTTGTGTATGGTTAGTGGTCCCCATTTTAATTTTTTTATACCCTGAATTAAGGGATCTCTAAGGTCCCTTCTAGATCTACATTTATGCTTCTATATATAAATATTAAAATAAGCCTAACTTGGTTTAACTTTTTATTATGTATTATTGCTTTAATAGGGATAGGAAAGAGTAGATTGTCTAATGGAAAGAGTGTAAAATGTTAAATTGGTCGGTATGGGGGTAAATGACTGTTCAATTTTTACATTTCAGAAGATTTTTTTTCTTTATACATTAGTAGTTATCATTTGCCAGTGAAATATTGGAGTGGGTGTTAATACAGGCATATGCATGCTTTTAAGTTCCTCACCTATAAAATGAGGGTTGTGGTGAGCACAGTGTCTTTTATATAAACTGAATTGGTTTCTTTTTAATGGGCTATTCTAATGATCCTTATTGATTTGGCTTTGCCACTATCTTAGGCACAAAAGGGGTCCAACCTATGGAAAGTTGGTGTCAGAAATTTTAGCGTAATTCCCATTGCCCTTTGGGAACACTTTTCTGACCTTTCACCAACCTGTTTTTCTAGTGTCACTGGGTATACTCCCCTCCCTCATTTTGTGATCCAGCCAGACTGGCCTTCTCTCTGTTTCTCAAACATAACACCCCATCTCGCATCTCTATGCATTTGCAATGATTATTCTCCCTGTGAAGAAAGTACTATCTCCTTGTGTTCCAACTTATAGAGACCATTTCTTCCTTTAAGACTCAGATAAGTCAGGCATCTATAGGAAAACATTCCCAATCTCCCAACTGCTAGTTCCCTCCTTTCCAAACAACCTTATTATTAACTACTTTGCATTTACTTGTATTTAAACACCTTATATTTATAGTATGCATACTTTTATATGTAAGTATTATCTTCCCTATTAGAATGTAAGGTCCTTGCAAGGAAGTATTGTTTTTGTCATTTCCATGTTATCTCTTAGCACCCAGCATTATACTTGGCACATAGAATGTACTTAATAAATATTTGTTTATTGATTGATGAAGGGCCATGGTAAAGCCAGGAAATGAATTCTTTTTGTGGTAGAAAATTACTTTTTCCCATTAAAATACCTTTCCCCCAGGGGGCAGCTAGGTGGCACAGTGGATAAAGCACCGGCCCTGGATTCAGGAGGACCTGAGTTCAAATCCGGCCTCAGACACTTGACACTGTGTGACCCTGGGCAAGTCACTTAACCCTCATTGCCCTGCAAAAAAAAAATGCCTTTCCCCCAAAGTAAGTTTCTTTTGTTTGTGTACTGAGTCAGGAGAAGAGCAGTCATTCTGTTCTGTAGGAATTTTTCTAAGAGGTATTAAGTATTGTCTTAAATGCAGGCAGCTAAAGTGGTGCAGTTGGGCCTGGAGTCAGAAAGACTTATCTTCCTGAGTTCAAATCTGGCCTCAGACATTTACCAGCTGTATGACCCTGTGTAAGTTACTTCACCCTGTTTGCCTCAGTTTCCTCATTTATAAAATGAGTAGAAGGAAATGGAAAACAATTCAGTATCTTTGCTAATAAAACTCCAAATGAGGCCATGAATAGTTGGATATGACAAAAATGATTGAACAACAACATTGCCTTAAATACTATGGTAAAAGTAAGGATTCATTCATTTACTCTTTCTCTCAGAAAAAAGGTGAATAGACCAAATAAAGCATATCTTTATTAAAAGCCTTGTAATTTTGTTTGGAAAAAGAAAATAAGAGATGACTCATACATGAAGCTAAGCTGGATTAAAAATATAGTATATGAAAGAGTAGCCAAAATACATTGGTTGCAGGTTTTGAAAAACATCTTGAATAATAGTCTAGGTTGATATAATAGGTAAATGGGTACCACTGATTTTTTTAGTTTTTTTTTTTTTTTTAGCAGAGTATGATCAAAACAGTGTGTAGGATGATTTCTTGAAAGAAGCACAAGGAATGAAATGAAGAGAGACTAGAGAGACTAATTAGGAGACATACTAGTCTAGAGAAGACTAGATAAGCTTTAATAAAAGAGATTACAATGGGAACTCAGAGGAAGGTATCAATGACAGAGATATTTCAGAGGGAGAAGTGACCAGAGAGGGGCAATTGTGTGTGTATGGTGTGAGGGAAAGGGAAAAGTCAAAGACAGCTACAAAGTAATCACAGGATCATAGATTCAGAGCTGTAAGAGATTGTAGATACCGTAGGCCAAGCCCCTCACTTTATATGTGAGTAAACCATGACCTAAAATGGTTAAGCAACTTGTTCAAGGTCACACAAGAAAAAAATAGTAGAGCTAAGATCCGATGAGGTTTGAACCTAGGTCCTCTGACTCCAGATCCACTTGTTACTTTATTTATACCATGTTACCTATCCTGGCTTTCCTTCTGGGCAACAGGAGGAAGAACTATAGTATTAGCAATAGGAATATAGAAATTATAAGAAGCTCGAGTTTGGGGAGAAAATGAGTTCATACTAATACATGATGCATGTTAAATATCAGGTTCTTGTGGGGCAGATGGAGACAACTAGCATGAGGTTATATAGAATATAACAGTATAGATTTGGGAATCATTTCCATAGAAATGATATAAGACTAAAAAGCACAAAAAGAAAGAGTGTAAAAAGGAGAGAAGAAAAGAAGATCAACGACAGAATATTGAGTGATAACACTCAGGTGTCAGAAGATGATAAGCCAACAAGGTAGACATAACAAGTGTGATTGGCTAAAGCAGTAGCATAACACAACCTGACTAATGTGAAAATATTTTGCATGACTACACACATATAACACATTGAATTTCTTGAGTTCTTAAGGGGGCAGGTTTGGGAAGGGAGGAAGGAAGAGAATTTGGAACACAAAGTTTTAAAAATCGATGTTAAAATTTGTTTTTACATGTAACTTGGGGGAAAATTCTAAATAAATTAAATTAAAGAGTAAAAAAAAGGATGACAACCATGAGAGAGATATATCATGGCAACCAAGGGAAAAGATGCTTCAAAAAGGAAGGCTTGTCTACAGCATCAAATAGCAGATCAAATACAATTTAAAAGAAGATGTAGATACAAAAGGCCCTGCTGTATTTAGTAGAAGTGACCTTGGAGAGAACTGTTTTAGTAAAATGGTGGGAAGAGAAGCTGGACTGCAATGTGTTGAAGAGTGAATGAATGAGTAGCAGGGAAGTGGAAGCAGATATGTAAAGACTGCTCTTTCTAAAATTTCATCATGTAGAGTAATGAGCAGCATGGGGAAGCAGAGATTTACTTAAGATAAAGAGACCTGAGTACTTTACTATGTAGGCTGAGGAGAAGGAGCCAGTTGAGAAGGAGATTGAAGTTGTATGAAAGGGAAAGAGATTCTCGATAATGCAAAGTCAGAAAAGACATGGTGAAAATAGAATTGAAGGTACTGGGAGAGAGGTTAACTTTGGCTAGTTGTAGAAGTAACTCCTCCTCTCCCCCAAAGGAAGCAAAGCATTTGAATGTATTTGGATGCAGATAAATGGAGGGAAAACCAAAAGTGATTTTGTCATCAGAGTATTCTACAGACCACTTGGACAAAAAGGGAAAATTAAATTTGTGAAACATCACAGATATGGCACAGAATCATGTTGTGTTAGTGATTGGGGACTTTAATTATCTAGACATCTGCTGGAGCTCTCTCTCTGCCAAAAGTGGAGACATTAATAACAGCTCAACTCTCTTTGATTATAATTTAATCCTTTGAAAGATACAGGAATCAATAAGAGGAAAGCTATTCTGGAACCGATTCTATTTACATATAAGAATTGGTTAAGGGGTGGAAATGATGGTAACTTTAGGAGGAAGTTATCCCTCCTTCCTAAACATGATAAAGAGCCAGACATAGTCTGTCATGCATGCACCCTACATTTGGAGAGAGCAGATTTCAAGGGATTCATTCAGCAGAAGGAAAGATAATGTCTCATGGAATTAAATTTTACAAGGAAGTCAGCTCAGTGAGATGGAAGATGCTCAAGAATGAGATTTTAAAACCACAAAAGGAAACAAGTCTGACAAGGAGGAAAAGAAAGACATTGACCAGATTGGATTTTTAAATGCTAGTTGACTGAATGGCAATCAGGTAATGCCACACTCACCCTACTTACATTTTTAAGCAGGTTATTAAAATGCCATTTTCTACAAGAAGTCTTTCCTGATCCTCCTTAAATGCTGATGCCTTCCTGCTGTTGATTATATCCAATTAAACCCAAATCTATTTGCATAATTGTTTGCTTGGTGTCTCTCCTATTAGACTCCAAGCATCTTGAGGGCAGGGGTTGTCTTTTGCATTTCTTTGTATCCCAAATACTTAGTACAGTGCCTGATACATAGTACGCACTTAACAAGTGCTTGTTGAGTGAGAAAATCTGCCCTGGTCAAAACACATCTGGAGTCCTATGATTAGTTCTTGGTGTCACAGTTTGGGAAGGGCCTTGACAAATTGGAGCTCACACTCAGGAGGGTAATTGGAGTGTTGAAGGACCCTGGGTTCATGTTATATGAGAATTAGAAGAAGGAACTGGGGAATCTTGGCCTTGAGAAGACTTGGGGGGAGGGACATAATCGATGTCTTCAAGAATTTGGAGGGTTATTATGTGTAAACTTATATGGTTTGGTTCCCTTAGGCAGAACCAGGAGCAATGGGTAGAGTATATAAAGAGAAGAATTTAAGCTTGATGCCTGGAAAAAATGTCCCTAATAGAGCTTTCCAAAAATGGGAAAATCTCCTTTGGAAATTAGTATTTTCCTTCTCATTGAAAGTATTGAGGCAGCTAGATGGAACAGTGGATAGAGCACTGGCCCTGGAGTCAGGAGTACCTGAGTTCAAATCCGGCCTCAGACACTAAACACTTACTAGCTGTGTGACCCTGGGCAAGTCACTTAACCCCAATTGCCTCACTAAAGGGAAAAATAAGTATTTAAGGGGGCAGCTAGGTGGTACAGTGGATAAAGCACCAGCTGTGAATTCAGGAGGACCTGAGTTTAAATCCAGCTTTAGGCATTTGACACTTACTAGCTATGTGACCCTGGGCAAGTCACTTAACCCTCATTGCCCCACCCCCTCCCCAAAGTATTTAAACAAAAGATGGATGACTAATCATTGGGCATCTTATAATAAAGTTCTTTGGGGGCTATAGGTTAGAAAGGATGAACAGTAAAGTACTCTCTGCCTCTAAAATTAGTGGAGAATGGGATTCCTTTTGATGAAATGATACTACTACCAGGCCTATACCCCCAAAGAGATCAAAGAAAAGGACAAAATTAAACTTCTTTTTGTAATGGCAAAAAAATAGAAACTAAAGGGGTGCCAATCAGTTGATCAATGACTGAACAAATTATGGTATATGAATATGATAGAATGCCATTAAGCTGAAATGAGGAAAAGGAAGGTTTCATAGAAATCTATGAAGAGTGTATGAATTGATGCAGAATGAAGTAAGTGGAGTGGAAGTAAGTGTACAAAACAATTTGTATAATCAGAACATTGTAAAAACAACTTTCAAATAATTAAGAGCTCAGCTCTTATCAATGTAGGTTGACAACCATGCTACTCACCTCTAGAAAGACCAGTGATGTACTCCAGGTCCAGAATGAGAAATATATCTGCAGACATAGCCAATGTGGGAATTTGTTTTGCTTGACTGTACGTATTTGGTACAAAGGATTTATTTTTATTCTTTTTCCCCAATGGAGGCAGAAAGGCATAAAGGAAAATATATAGATGCTTGCTTATTGAAAAAAATGGAATAATTTTTAATGAAATAAAAAAGAGGTAAGGTGGGGTAGAGCAATAAAGGTGAGGGAGTTCACATATTCTCTGTAAAGAGAAGACTAAGTCATCTATTAAAGAGTGAGGGTATGGGGTAGTTGATGCCTTGAAAAGAGTTGACCTTGAATAGTCATTGTGGCAAATTTTATCAAGAATTAATAAGAGGTCGGGGAGGCAGAGCCAAGATGGCAGAGAGAAGCCAATGAGTTGCTTGAGCTATCCTTAGGTTCCCTCAAAAATAACATTAAATCAAGCCTCTAGACAGATTCTGAAAATACAGAACCTCCAAAGAGACAGAGAGACACAGTCTTCTAACCAGAGATAATTTAGAAGACTTCAGGAAAGGTTAGTCTTACTCAGGCAAAAGAGAGGTGCAGAGTACCACAGCGCACCTCAATGCAGCACAGCAAGGAAGGGGTCAGGGCAAGTCAGCAGGAAGTTGAAGGCCACAGCTGAGCAACTGAGGCTCCTGGATCCTGGCTCAACAAGCTGGTGGTGCAGCAGGCCAGTGGTGAAACCCACCAGTGCCACCCAAGAGGGCAGACTTCAATATGAGTAAGAAACAAAAAAGAGCTCTTACCATTGAGAAAGAAGCAATTTAAATATCATGGAGCCACAGTCAGGATTGCTCAGGACCTAGCAGCTTCAACATTAAAGGACTGCAAGGCTTGGAATATGATATTCCAGAAGGCAAAGGAGCTTGGATTGCAGCCAAGAATCTATTACCCCAGCAAAACTGATCATTCTCTTTCAGGGGAAAAGATGGACATTCAATGAAATTGGGAACTTTCAAGGTTTCCTGATAAAAAGACCAGAACTGAATAGAAAATTTGATCTTAACATACAAGACTCAAGAGAAGTTTAAAAAGGTAAACAGGGGGAAAAAGTTACTCAATAAGGTTAAACTGGTTAAATTCCTACACAGGAAAATAATACTTATAACTCTTGAGAACTGTATGTGTATTTGGGCAGACAGAAGGATTATACACAGAGGGTATAAATATAAATTGTCTTTGATGTGATGATATAAAGAAAATTAAGTGGTTAAAAAGGGAGTTTATGGGGAGAAGAGGAAAGGGGAAGTTGAATGGGATGTATTGCATCATATGAAGAGGTGCAAAAAACCTATTACAATAGAGGGAAAGAAGGGAGAGGTGAACATTGTTTCAACCTTACTCTCACTAGATTTGATTCAAAGAGGAAATAACATATATGTTCATTTGGATAAAGAAACTTAGCTTATTCTTTAGGGAAGTAAAAGGGTAGGGGGAAAATGGGGGACTGATAGAAGGGAGTTCAGAAGCAAGGGAGAAAAGGGTAAAGAAAAGGGAGAGGGCTGATAAAAGGGAGAGCAGATTGGGGGAGGCAGGGGTAAGAAGCAAAACATTGGTGAGGAATAATAGGGTGAAAGAAGGGGGGAAAAGTACAAAGGGGGTAAACAGAATGGAGGGGAATAGACAGTTAGTAATAATAACTGTGAATGTCAATGGGATGAACTCTGCCATAAAACAGAAGCAAAAAGCAGAGTGAATTAAAAACCAGAATCCTACAATATGCTGCTTACAAGAAACACATTTGAAGCAGAGAGAGACATACAGAGTAATGGTAAAAGGCTGGAGCAGAATATATTATGCTTCAGCTAAAGTAAAAAAAAGCAGAGGTAGCAATCCTTATCTCAGACAAAGCAAAGGCAAAAATAGGTCTAATTAAAAGAGATAAGGAAGGAAACTCCATCTTGCTAAAAGTTACTATAGATAATGAAGTAATATCAGCACTAAACATGTATGTGCCAAGTGCTATAGCATCAAAATTCTTAGAGGAGAAGTTAAATGAGTTAAAAGAGGAAATAGACAGCAAAACTATACTAGTGGGGGATCTGAGTCTTCCCCTCTCAGAATTAGATAAATCTAGCCACAAAATAAATAAGAAAGAAGTTAAAGATGTGAATAGAATGTTAGAAAAGTTAGACATGATAGATGTCTGGAGAAAATTGAATGGGGATACAAAGGAATATACATTTTTCTTAGCAGTACATTGCACATATTCAAAAACTGACCATTGTGTTAGGGCACAAAAACCTCAGAGTCAAATATAGAAAGACAGAAATAGTAAATGCATCCTTTTCTGATCATGATGCAATAAAATTACATGTAATAAAGAGCCATGGAAAAGTGGACTGAAAACTAATTTGAAACAAAATAATCTCATTTTAAGAATGAGTGGGTCAAACAACAAATCATAGAAACAATCAATAACTTCATCCAAGAGAATGACAATAATGAGACAACATACCCAAATCTATGGGATGCATCCAAAGCAGTGCTTAGGGGAAATTTTATATATCTAACTGCTTACATCAGTAAAAAAGAGAAAGAGGAGATCAGTGAATTGGGCATGCAACTTAAAAAGCTAGAAAAAGAACAAATTAAAAATCCCCAATTACATACTAAATTAAAAATCCTGAAAATTAAAGGAGAAATTAATAAAATTGTCAGCAAGAAAACTATGGAATTAATAAAACTAAGAGCTGATTTTATGAAAAAACCAATAAAATAGATAAACCATTGATTAATTTGATTAAAAAAAAAAGAAAACCAAATTACCACTATCAAAAATGAAAGGGGTGATTTTACCACCAATGCAATGGAATTGAAAGAAATAATTAGGAACTATTTTTCCAACTGTATGCCAATAAATTTGACAATCTAAACTAAATGGATAAATACTTATAAAAATACAAACTGCTCAGGTTAACTGAAGAGGAAATAAAATCCTTAAATAAGCCCATAATAGAAAAAGAAATTGAACAAGCCATTAATGAACTCCCTAAGAAAAAGTCTCCAGGGCCAGATGGGTTTACAAGTGAATTCTACCAAACATTTAAAGAACAATTAATTCCAATATTATGCAAATTATTTGGAAAAATAGGTGAAGAAAGAGTTCCACCAAATTCCTTTTATGATACAAATATGGTGTTGATACCAAAACCAGGCAGAACAAAAACAGAGAAAGAAAATTATAGACCCATTTCCCTAATGAATATCAATGCAAAAATCTTAAGTAAGATATTAGCAAGGAGATTTCCACCAGGATAATACACTATGACCAAGTGGGATTTTTACCAGGAATGCAGGGCTGGTTCAACATTAGGAAAACTATTAACATAATCCACCACATCAAAACTAACCAAAATTATATGCTTATCTCAGTAGATGCAGAGAAAGCTTTTGACAAAATACAGCACCCATTCCTAATAAAAGCCCTAGAGAGCTTAGGTGGAGCTTTCCTTAAAATAATAAGCAGTATCTACCTAAAACCATCAGCAAGCATTATATGTAATGGAGATAAGTTAGAGGCATTCCTAATAAGATCAAGGGTGAAACAGGGATGACCATTATCTCCTGTATTATTTAATATTGTACCAGAAATGTTAGCATTAGCAATCAGAGAAGAAAAAGGAATGAAAGGAATTTGAATAGGCAAGGAGGAAACAAGACTATCACTCTTTGCAGATGATATGATGGTATACTTAGAGAATCCTAGAGAATCAACTCAAAAATTACTTGAAACAATTAATAATTTTAGCAAAGTAGCAGAATATAAAATAAATCCACATAAATCATCAGCATTTCTATACATGACCAACAAAGTCCAGCAGAAAGAGATAGAAAGAGAAATTCAGTTTAAAGTAATGGTAGACAATATAAAATACTTGGGAGTCTACTTGCCAAGACAAACCCAGGAACTCTATGAACATGACTACAAAACACTTTTCACACAAATCAAATCATATTTAAATGATTGGAAAAATATCAATTGCTCATGGATAGGCAGAGCTAATATAATAAAAATGATAATTCTACCTAAATTAATTTAGCTATTCAGTGCCATACCAGACTACCTAAAAATATTTTATCTAGCTAGAAAAAATAATAACAAAATTCATCTGGAAAAACAAAAGGTCAAGAATATCAAGGGAACTAATGAAAAAAAAATAGACAGGAAGGTGGGTTAACTGTACCAAATCTGAAGCTCTACTATAAAGTGGCAGTCATCAAAACTATTTGATACTGGCTAAGAAATAGAGTGGAAGATAAATGGAATAGGAGTAGTTTAATGTACTGTTTGATAAACCCAAAGATTCCAGCTTCAGGGATAGGAACTCAGCATTTGGCAAAAACTGCTGGGAAAACTGGAAGATAGTATGGTAGAAATTAGGCACAAACCAATGTCTTACACCTTATACTAAAATATGGTCAAAATGGGTGCATGATTTAGACATAAAAGATGATACCATAGGTAAATTAGGAGAGGAGAACAGTTTATGACCAAGCAAGAGATAGAGAAAATTATGAAATGCAAAATGGATGATTTTGATTACATTAAATTAAAAAGTTTTTGTACAAACAGATGCAATGCTTCCAAAATTAGAAGGGAGACAAAACACTGGGAAACAATTTTTATAGCCAGTACTTCTGATAAGGCCTCATTTCTAAAATATATAGGTAACTAAATCAAATTTATAAGAATCCAAGTCATTTCCCAATTGAGAAATAGTTCAAGGTTATAAACAGGCAGTTTTCTAATGAAGAAATCAAAGCTATCTATTGCCATATGAAATATGCTCTAAATCACTATGGATTAGAGAGATGCAAAGTAAAACAAGTCTGAGGTACCACCTGACACCTATCAGATTGGCTAAAATTTCAAAAAAGGAAAATAATAAATGTTGGAGAAGCTGTGGAAAAATTGGAACACTAATGCATTGTTGGTGGAGTTGTGAACTGATCCCACCATTGTGGAGAGTAGTTTGGAACTATGCCCAAAGGGCTATAAAGCTTTGCATACCCTTTGACCCAGCAATACCACTACTGGGTCTTTTTCCCAAAGAGATCATAAAAAGGGAAAAGGACCCGCATGTACAAAAATATTTATAGCTGCTCTTTTTTGGTGGCAATGAATTGGAAATTGAGGGGCTGCCCATCAATGGGGGAATGGCTGAACAAGTTGTGGTATATGAACGTAATGGAATTCTACTGTGTTGTAAGAAAAGATGAACAGGTGGATTTCAGAGAAACCTGGAAGGACTTAAATAAACTGATGCTGAGTGAGATGGGCAGAACCAGGAGAACATTGTACACAGTATCATCAACATTATGTGTTGATCAACTGTGATAGACTAGATTCTTCTCACCAATTCAATGGTACAAAAAAGTTCCAAAAGACTCATGATGGAAAAGGCTCTCCAAATAAAAAAAAAAAAAAAAGAACTGTGGAATATGGATTCAGATTGAACCATACTATTTCTTTTGTTTTTGGTGCTGGTTTTTTTTTTTTTTGAGGTTTTTCCTTTTTGCTCTGATTGTTCTCCTATGACATGACTAATACAGAGATATGTTTAATGTGATTGTACATATGTAACCTATATCAGATTACTTGCTGTCTTGGGGAGGGGGAGGGAGAACAATTTGAAAGTAGAAATCTTATAAAAACAAATGTCGAAAACTATCTCTAAATGTAACTGTAAAATAATAAAATACTTTTATAATTAAAAAAAGAATTATTAAGAGGTATAGAGAAGGATTGCTGAGTAGCAATGAAGTCCTGAATCTTCTCACCACCTTAACCCCCAACTTTGGACTTGCTCCAGCTTGTCAATGCCCGTCTTGACCCCATGTGCTTCCAGATCCTTATTGAAAGACTTCATTCTGCTCATCAGCCACTCAGGGCTTATCCATGTCATGTGCCATCCCTTCTATCTTCTACTTGCATGCAAACTTACTTATTCTTCATATCAATTTTTCAAGAGCAAACTCTGTTTCATTTAAGGCAAAAGGAGGAGGTTCAGCTAGGACGCTTCTGAAATTGCTTCCACTTCTAAATCTATGACCTCTAGGGCCCTTCTTTTCATATCACATAACACAAGTCCTTTAGTGGTAGCCTTTTGGTATCAGCGGTATCAATTTCGTGGTGAGAGTGCACTGTCATATAGACATTGTCTAAGATGCGAGGGCAGACTAGTTAGGAATCTATATCTGGTTGCTAGGATTGGAACGTCACAGAGAGTTCACTGAAGCTTGTTTGTGTTACTGCAAATTATCATATGGATAAAACAATGATTTGCTGTTTATTCTAGCTAGTACCAGTGCATTGGGAGGGAGGTAGTGGAATTTCCTTTCCTGGAAATCTTTTCAAAACAGGATGCTGAACTTTTTCCCAGGGTTAATCTGACTGAGCCTACTCAATTTTAGCTGGATAACTCAGACTTATGTTGGCCTGAATTACCTGGATAACTGAGGCCAAAATTAAATTTTGCAGCTTGGATAATGCAAAATTGACTGTTAAAATTTAACAGGAAACTACAACTGCCAGTACCCTTCACTTCACAGAGGACTATATAAACTTGGCTTGGAGCTGTAGCCCTGCCTAGTCACACAGGGTTTTACTGAGCAATTTCTGGAGATTCCTCCCTATTCACAATCCTTAGGTTTTAGAATAAGTGCAACTCACCTTGGATACCATTGTTGCAGCTGGGACCTCATCATTAAAACTGGTAACTTGAATGAGATCTGAATGGACTTTACAGCATAGCTAAATATAAGCAAAGCCTGGTCACTTCTTGCCTTGAACTTAGTGAATTTATGGGAAGCTTGCCAAGGCCTCCTGGCTTGATAAGTATTCGGATTTCATAAAACTTCCCAGACCATTTTCCCCCAAGAAATGTCCATTTTCTTAGAGCTAAAATGGCCTCCAGGGTATCTTAGTTGAGTATAATTTCTGACAACATAAGAACACTCTTTTATGCTGGATAAAGAAAATGTGTTTAATTTAGGGAAAGAGAGGGGGAAATGCCACAGGTAGCTTTTCTTTATGGCTGTACAGGGATGGTAACAAGTGGATGGAACACCTCACAGGTGGTCATGCTGCTTCAACAAGGCAATAAGCAAAAGGCAATTCAGGCATTGAACCCATACATAATTGGGTCAGTGTTTTACTTATGAACAACCAATGGGACAAGTATCTTTTGTGTTATGGAGGGAAAGAAACTTTTGTGGGAATCGTGTATTTATTCCTTGATTTATTAAAACAAACATTTATTGAACACTAGGTCTTAGAGAGATAAAAAAATGATTATGATAAAAGATAATTACAGAATATTAGAGTATCAAATTTGGAAGAACCTAGAGATCAGCTATTTCTTTCTTTTTTTCTTTTTCTTTTTTTTTATTATTTTTGTTTGTGTTTTTAGTGAGGCAATTGGGGTTAAGTGACTTGCCTAGGGTCACACAGCTAGTAAGTGTTAAGTATCTGAAGCTGGATTTGAACTCAGGTACTTCTGAATCCAGGGCCAGTTCTTTATCCACTGCACCACCTAGCTGCCCCTGATCAGCTATTTATTTTAACCCAAAACAATTTCTCCGAAAAAAGGGTCCATCTCAGAGGAACTTGAGGCCCAAAGAGGTTGAATAATCTGCCCAAGGACACACACACACACAGGTAGTAAGAAGAGATTTTGGAACTCAGGTCCTCTGACTTCAAATCCTCCACTCTCTTCCACTGCAACATGCTCCCTCTAATTGGTAGATTTCCCCTATATCAAAATGAATTCTGAATCTCTGTAGAAAAGGTATATTCCCTCTCCTAAATGATTTGTTGTTGTTGTTAATTTGTGTCTGACTCTTTGTGATGCCATTTTGAATTTTATTGGCCAAGATGCTGGAGTTATTTGCCATGTAGCTCATTTTATAGATGAAGAAACTGAAGCAAAAGGGTTAAGTGACTTGCTCAGGGTTATACAGCTAGTAAATGTCTGAGATCAGATTTGAATTCAGTTCTTCCTGGCTTCAAGCCTGGCACTCTATCCACTGTGTCACCTAGGTGTCCCTCCTATACAAAATTGAAAACAACAACTTCTCTTCCAATAATTGAATATGTTCCATAAATTTCTTTGCCAACTGAACACACCTAGTTTATTCCTACTAACCTTGTGTGTCATAGTTTTGAGTCCTGGCACCATCCTAGTTTCCAGCCTCTCGATATAATTGAACCAGTCAATGTCTTTCCTAAAAGGTGGTACTTAGAACTGAATGCAAGATATAATCCCAGAATCACAGAACATTGGAGCTGGAGGGAATCTTAGAGCTCACCTGGCTCATGAGGAAACTGAGGCTCTCCCAATACCACCCCCCCAACTCCCTGCCAATTTCTGGCTCCTAATTCTTGTCTTTTCTCTTCCAACACATTCTACCTGGTTTCCCCTTTATCCCTTACTTGTCTATATTGTAAACAATGGTAAGATAATCTTCTTCATACAATCTTCTTCATGCTATCTCTCTGCTCAAAAAACTTCAATATCTTCCTATTGTAATATAATAAAATGAAAATCAGACACTTCCATTTCTCCACAATTTCTGTCCTTATTTCATTTTACTCTTCATCACAGAATCATAGATCTAAAGCCAGAAGGGGACCTCAGAGGCCATCTATTTCAATCCCCTCATTTATAGATGAGTAAACTGAGCCCTGGAGAGGTTAAGTGATTTGCCTAACATCACATATCTGAGGTCATGAATATCTAACACAAGATTTAAAACCTCTGTCTTCATGATGACTGTTCTTTCCATTTTACTACATTCCCTGTGGAGGTTTATGGGATTTTGAGGGAAGAATAGCACCTCTGGTGTAAGGGCTTGTTGAGTCCTTTTCAGGGCTGCTCATCCACCTTTGATGTTCAACTGGTCACCCAACTCTCACCTATGATTACAAGAAGTTGTAACATGTGCAGCAAATAATTGTTCAGTTTTTTTTTTCAGTCCTGTCTGACTCTCCATGACCCCATTTGGGCTTTTCATGACAAAGATACTGGAATCATTTGCCATTTCCTTTTCTAGCTTGTTTTATAGATGAGAAAGCTGAGGCAAAGAGAGTTAAGTGACATGCCCAGGGTCACATGGCTAGTAAGTGTCTAAGGCTGGATTTGAACTCATGAAGATGAATCTTTCTGACTTCAGGCCTGTCACTCTATCCACTGAACTGTCCAGTGCAGTAGCTACACCCTAGTAAAACCATGTTGGCGGAAAAGCTAAACCAAGGTGAAGGTAACAGACAGGCCTCAAACTCATCAGCAAAATAGGAAGATATCTAACCCAAGCATCCTGGATTCAGGAGGACCTGAGTTCAAATCTATCCTCAGACCCTTGACACTTAGTAGCTGTGTGACCCTGGGCAAGTCACTTAACCGCAATTGCCTCACCAAAAAAAGGAAGGATAAACAACTACATTCTAACCAAGTGAGTACTTTTCAGTCCTGAAATTCAATGTATTATTATTTTCCATTTACCAAAACCTGGAATTCATTCCTTCTCTCCTCATTTCTGCCTTTCAGAATCCTTCTTAGCTTAATTTAATTTATATACCACCTCACCTATAAAGCCTTTCCTGAGATCCTACAACTGATAGTGTTATCTCCTTTCAAATGAAGCCTTTCCCAATTTCCCCCAACTACTAGTGTCTCCATTATTGCTCACTGGAAAACAAAAAAATACTATCAGTGTGGTAGAGTAGAAAGAGTGCTAAAATTTGAGCTGCCTGACTAGTGTTCAAATCCCAGCTTGCAAAGTTTTACAAAATAACTAGTTAATTTTATCTTTTTTTTTTCAGGGCAATGAGGGTTAAGTGACTTGCCCAGAGTCACACAACTAGTAAGTGTCAAGTGTCTGAAGTTGGATTTGAACTCAGGTTCTCCTGAATCCAAGGCCAGTGCTTTATCCACTGTGCCACCTAGCTGCCCCCTTAATTTTATCTTAAAGAGAGGGACATTTAGTGAAGATCATTACCATATAGACCATCTGGGAATTCATAACCATTTAAAAATCTTGTCTAAATTGGAGTACCAAGCGTAGGACTATTGTGGAAATCATTAGCTCAATAGCATATAAACCAATCAATAGCAACTTTTATATACTAAAAAACAGAATCAAACAATTATAGAAATATAAAGCACATAATCATTCCTATTAAGAGAATTAAAGAAAATTACCTTTCCTAGTCCCAGTAAGGTATGCTTGGACTCAGTCACATGGACTTTGCTAGGGGGAGAGAGAGAGAGAGAGAGAGAGAGAGAGAGAGAGAGAGAGAGAGAGAGAGAGAGAGAGAGAGAGAGAGAGAGAGAGAGAGAGAGAGCTCACCTGCTAAGGAAGAGGCTAAGAGCAGAGTGGGACCAGCCCAAGTTTCCCTGATCAATACCAGGGAAAGGAAGAATGGAAGTAAAGGTCCTTGGCCAAGATGACCCTTGATAAATGTTTATTTGAATCAAATTATTATTTTTTTGTTTGTTTTAGTGAGGCAATTGGGGTTAAGTGACTTGCCCAAGGTCACACAGCTAGTAAGTGTTAAGTATCTGAGGCCAGATTTGAACTCAGGTACTTCTGACTCCAGGGCCGGTGCTCTATCCACTGTGCCACCTAGCTGTCCCTGAATCAAATTATTTTTTAATTGAAGGGTCAGTCAGTCCACGAGCACTTACTATGTACCAGGCACTGTAGTACATACTGGGGAATATAAAGAAAGGTAAAGACGTTGTCACTGTTTTCCAAAAGCTCATGTTCCAATGTATGAAACAACATGCAAAACACACATACAAGATATATACTGTGTAAATCTGACATAGCCTCTGTCCAGAAAGGAAAAGACCCTGAAGGTAGTCTGGAGACTACTCTTATCCCCTTAATCTATATTATTAGTTTGAAAGGGTCAGAAATCAAGTTTAATGGCTAGACTACAGAATCCTTTCTTTCTATTTCTGCTCAAAGCATGTCATATGCTATTAGTCACCCTGGCTTTTCTGCTCCTCCATTTCCTCTGCGAGGAAAAGGAGATGTCTTGCAGTGGAAACTCTGTCTTCTTTGGCTCAATCAAAAAGGAGGGGAGAATGACACCCATTAAGTTGTTACAATTCTGTCTTTCTCACTCTAGTTCATCTGACTCTTTAGAAACCACATTTCTCGAGTGAGTGTCCAAGTCCATTTGGCAATACAATGTTGCCACCTAAAATTCTGTTCCCTGTTCCCACTGGCTGGCGTTTAGGTAGGGAAAAACCTGGCTATTTTTCTCTCTCCCCACTAAAAATCAAAGATCAAATAGCAAATTTTTAACCATCCATTAAATTTCACCTTGAATATCCCATCTTCTAGTATGATGGGATCATCAATTCTGAGTTGGAAGATCAGATGTTCAAACTATGGCAACCTAAGATAGTAATTAAAATGCTGGCTTCACAGCCAGCAAAACATGGGTTCAGGTCTTTCCTTTGACACATAGTGGCCATATGACCCTAAGCAAATGACTTAATTTTTCAGGCAGCTCTCTAAAAGAGATCTCAAAGTGTGGTCATCAAGACCCATTCAGGACGTTCCTACAGTGAAAATTCTTTTTTTTTTTTCATTCATACTGAACTGTTATTTTTCTTATTGAAAAAAAAACATTCCTTTTCTAACTACATATCTGTGCAAGGTCAGGTTTTCTTGATATAATTCAAATGAAACAACATATCACAACAGACAGCAAACAGAAACAGATATGAGAATCCAGCTGTCTTCTATTAAGTCAACTATTAAAGAGAGTTGTACAAATATGTAAAACAATGGCACTCTTCCATTGATTTTTATTTAAGAAAAATATGGTTAAATTTTAATAAAATGCTTTATTTATATTAACATAGAATTAGCTTACTATTGTTATTTTAAAATAAATATTTAATTCATTGATTTTACCTTTTAATATGGTAAATATCACTAGATAGAACCCATCTTTCCTAGTAAAATATTTTCAACAGTCTTATAATTCAAGGTAATATCTTAGAGACTTTAGGATATATAATCATAGATTTAGAGTTGGATGTGTGCCTTCTGAGGCCATTTAGTTAAACCACTTCAATTTACAGATGAGGAAACTGAGGCCCTGGGAGGCTAAATGACTTAACCAATTTAAACTACCACCTTCCCCTCCATTTACCTTCACAATACTGGAAAGAACAATTCCTTGTACATTCTTCAAAACCAATTGTTTCCCCCAATTTATTCCATTCACATGTGGTTCTTTTCACAGAGACTCCTCTCAGTTATTTCTGAAGAGAAATGGAAGCCCCAAATTGAAATAAACTCATAATTTTAGACAAATACAGAATCCAGAAACATTTGTGATACACAGGATTGGATGGGTGGATGGGAGAAGTTGAAGAGATACAGGATTGATTGGCAGGAGAAGAAAAAGGGGAGAGGTTCTATCCCACAATTCTCCTTCCACACTCAATCTCCCAAGGTTATCATAAAATAGGCGTCAGAAAGCAATATTGCATATATCCACTGTCTTTGTCTCTCTGGCTTCTGAGTCAGCTCTTCTTGGATCAGCTTCCAGTTTTAAGTGGAATCTTTGAGATGTGTGGCAAAACAAGCGAGGGAGCCAACCAAAGCACCCTGGAGGGTCTCACCTACTATCCCCAAAGTGGATGAAAGTGGCATACAGACATTAGAACAAATGCTTCATCAAAGGATAAAAATGTTTCCCTTTGGCAGGCTGGGTGGCTGCCCTACCAGAGGTCTTGGTTTTAGAAACTACATTTCGTTTTCTGAAGTGAGCAGCTCCAACTGAGATAACATTATTTTTTCACCATACCTACTTTAGATCTGTAAATATCACTGAGTAGAATACATTATGAAAGCCATGCAGTCAAAAATGATCAAACTTGCAACATATTTAAAATCTATGACATCTTCTTTTTCATTCTCTTTCCTTGTCTCTTAAATAAGGAAGTTGCACAGATGATTTCTAAGGTCCTTTTCTGTTCTGAGTATCATGTTCTCTTATAGGAATTCAACAAGGTCTTCCCTCACATAGGAGGGGATGAAGTGGAAAGAAAAAGCATTTCTTATATGAAGATAACAAAATCTCTTTGTGTATTTTGGAATTCTCTTCAAAGTATGTCATGTAATTTTGAGGGGACTATTGATAATTTTTAAAAATATGCCAATTAGCATATGCAATGATTTTTATTTCTGTACCATTTAGGTATAATTTTACTGTAGAAGCAATCTAGATTGTAATAGTTGGTAATTTACCAGAACAAAATTTTCCAACAAATCAGTAGAGAGAAAGTTTCAATTTTATCGATTGTTTTTTAGTATTCATATTACCAGTGAATTCAGAGTAATTTTAGCAAAGCAGAGAAAATAGATTCTGTTCAATATTAGTAGTTAAGTTAGGTGGCATCTTATAAGCAGTGAAATAGATTTAGTTTGCTTTCAAGTAAATAATAATTTACCAGTGAAATAGAAACACACTAGGGACATTATAGGACTGACTTTAGGAGCATATGAAAGGAAATAACTTTTGGTTAGTAACCTCATTTTCTTCCTTATTAACCTTTCTAAGTTTGAAAGCAATCTTTTCCCAAGGAAATGTACATAACCCAGGATTCAAATAAGTCAAGCATAACTATTCTGTAAACTAAGCAGGGGTTTTGTGGGTATGTTTTTGTTTTTATTGTGTTGTTCAATCATGTCCAACTCTTCATGATCCCAGTTTGAGTTTTCTTGGCAAAGATACTAGAGTGCTTTACCATTTCTTTCTCCAGCTCATTTTATAGATAAATATACTGAAGGAAACAGGTGAATTGCCCAAGGTCACACAACTAGTGTCTTTGGGTAGATTTGAACTCTAGAAGATAAATCTTAATGACTCCAGAGCCAGCTTTTGTCTTTAATTAGTAATCTTATAAAGCATTTGTATGGTGAAAAGACTGACAGACAATTATAGAGGGGTTTAAAGAAGAAAAACTTAAGCTGAATAAGAATGACAATCATCACCATAGTTCAAGACTCCACTTCTTTTGCCATGGAAGTATATATATTTTACAGAAATGTAGAAGTAAACAGCAAGGTATTGATATGAGTATTGGGGATTTTAGATATCGGAATCAAAAGTGTTCTGAATTCATTCAGAGTGATAGTATCAGTTCAGAGGTTACATAGGATTTCTATGCTATTACATATACATTTTGAAATTAATGGTATGGGTTTATTTTCATAGAGATTTTCAGGCTTTTGAGATTGTGTCTTATACTTAGTTTGTAAAACAAGGAGAATATTTTTAAAAGCTTTTTATAGTCATGTGATCAAGTTTATATTTTATAATACTCTTATTGATATTAAATTCATGCTCATTTAGATTTCCTTAGTTTGAATTTCACTGTTTTTTATTGTTCCATGTGGTATTTTCGTTCTATTCATTTATCTAATTTAAAAAAAAAATTGAGAGATGTATTGATTTCATAATACAATGTTAATTCTAGGAGTATTGTGCTCCCATATTCTGAGTTGTTTGTTTTTGTTATTTTTCTCAACTGATTATTTGATCAAACTCTTTAAAGCATTTCCCTGGCAAATTGTTTGCCATGGCAAGTGTAAATTGATTCTAGAAGTATTATTTTTGATAAGCATATTCCAAAAAAAAAAAGAGGGGAACATTTGTAAAAGTTTTCTTTGAGATTGTGTTGTGCTTTAACTTGTATTTAAATATGTTCAGATTTTTCAAAAAAGTAATTGTATACTAAGTTAAAAAAAGGGGTATTATTTGAAATTGTTGCATAATTATATATTATATTCTGAGTCAAGATGTATTCACATTTTTTGCAATCATTTATTATCCTCAATTTTTAAATCCATATGAGACTTGGATTATGGGAACTTATCATTTAAGACATTAATTGCCTTTATTCTGAGTTATCAGATGCCAGTTGGCCAAGATGCCATCCAATCACAAGAGGAATACATGCAAGAGCAGACACTGAACTGTCACATGAGGGGAGACATGCATGAAGTCAAGGTATGGCTGAGAGAACGGCTTTTGACAAATGTTGAGGTTGGATTCTCTTGGTTTAATATTTTATTCTCTTTTTCCCCACAATATTGTACAGATGGCTGGAAGTATTCATCCCACCCATCTCACTTCTACACTTGGCTTCTATGCTCCCTCCTATATGCCTGATGCCATGGACATCTCAATCCCATGCATCTGATTAAGTCTGACTCAGTTTCCTCCAATATGTTCGGTGGCATGGACGTATATTCCATCCACCTATTTTAAACCTGGCATACTGCATGGGCAGTATATATTGCTCAAGTGTGGGAATGCTCATATCCCATCATTTCTCTGTTCTTTATGGTAACCCCCATAATTATCTCAGGTGTCATGATAAATAACAGTGTTGAATTTGGCCTTGACACCTGTTACCAATTATATTAGATTTTCTAATTTCTCATAATGGCATGAGGATAATTAGGCAGATGATGCAAAAAGTGATGAAACAGATAAAAATTATTTTTAAAAATTAATATCGCAGCAATTGTCTTCTCAATTACTCTCCATAAGGGGGGACTATAATAATAATATAATTTTAAAGAATGGTTCAATTTTGTTTTATTATATGTTTCATGTGTAACAACTAAGATTCTGAATTCCCTTAGACATGTTTTTGAGAACTTTCATTGTTTGATTTGATTATTGACAAAGCTATTTTAAAGTTGTGTTAAGCTCAATTTTGTAGGAAATTTTTCTGGCTGATTACCAGCATCCACACATCAACCCCTGAAAAGACTTCCATTCCACGACTACACCTAGAGGACATCTAAGAAAAGACTTTCAGAGACTTTAAATGAACAGTTTTGATTTGTTGTTTTTGTTGTTTTTTTTCTCTTTCTGTTATAATATACACCATCTGTAACATGTACCCTCTGCAGAGGCCCTCCCTTTGCAAGACTAATGTCAAAGCGTCGGTTCATGAGGACAAAAAAAAAAATCGCCCCTCTGGACAAAACTTTCCTCTCTTCCTTTTCTATATTGTTGTTCACATATTATTAGTTAGCAATAGTTATTATATTCTTTTTTACTGTTCCGTCAAGGAAACATTTTGTTTCTTGAGGAACAACAGGGGGGACTGTAACGATTGGAATAACGCCACCTGCTGGATACTTACTGTAGAAGAGTTCTGCCCATGAAGGGAAGGTCTTTGAGGGCAAGACCAGGAGTCAGGAAGTGACGCAGGCTAGTGGGAGGAGGAAGGAAGAGACTGGCGCTGACTCTGGGTCTCTTTCCTGAGGACGCTGGCGGAGAAGGGAGCTAGAAATGTGCTCTCCCTTTAATAGATAGGAATCTAGGCCTTTCTCTCTCTCTTTACCAAATTCTTATTCTCCTTAATAAATGCTTAAAAGTCTAACTCTTGCTAAAGCTTGTAATTGATTGGCGACCACTCATTAGATATTTTAGACAGACTAGCTAGAATTTTAGCCCTTAACACTACCTAGCTCTTGGAAAGGAGATTGTAATGTCTTTCACAAGTCACTGAGTTTCTCCCTACTTTAGTAGCTTCCCTGAGACAGTGTCCTAGCCCTGAACTGACCACAGAGGTATGTAATGAAAGGCTTGATCTATCTCTTTGGTCAGTTGTTTTGGGGAATGGGTTCTATTCATGCCTAAAGAGCTGGGAGCTAAAGCCAAACATGCTATGGGAACAGTCTGTAAACATGTACAAAGTTCTACCCAGAACCCTTAGCATAGCCTGGACTAGGAGAAAGTGCTGAATCAGATTCAGATCCTGATTTTGCCATTACATAACTGTGTGGACACTTCCTTTACTCGACAATTCTTTGTTCTGTCTCCTCATTGGTATAATGAAAGGATGGAACTAAATAGTCTCTCAGGTGTCTTCCAGCTCTAGAACTCTATATCTAGATATATAAAGTTTTAAATCCATGACATCATTTGCTCCTCACAACCTGCCAGGTTAGGCCCAGAGGTTATGTGACTTATACAACATCCCATAGTTCATACTCAGCAGAATGAGATTTCAAGCTCAGGTCTTTTGATTCCAACTCCGGTGTTTTTATTTTATTTCATTCCTGTTATATGTCAAATTTGGCAAGGACATAGTGGGGTCAAGGGAGAAGATAAATGACAAAGATTAGGTTTGTGTGAATAACTGTTTCCTTTGCTTTCATTAACAAGCCAGTTAATTCAATCAACACAGGTCGTCCAATAATTCCAAGTAGATAGCTGTAGTTATTCCCCAAATTAAATTCTTGGGGCTGACCTTTGAAAACTAATAGTTATCAAGGCACAAACTGAAAATATCAAAGTCTAATCTTGGAGCCTTCCTTTTAACTTATAGAATTTTTGAAGTTCATTTATATTCAATGTTAATCTATTTCCCAGAATTTGTATTTTAAAATTGCATTAGAAGGAATATCAACAGAATCATTCATAGTGAAGCCAACTGGAGAACCAACAATGAGATTTGTCACAAAGTTATGACAAGTTATCTGTGTATCTGACTCCAGTCCTTTTTGTGTTTTAGAGTTAAGTTATTAATAGACTGAGAATTTCTAGTTTGCAGAGTGTTTGTTAGAAGTGCCTCAAAAAAAAACCCCAGACTGTGTGCCAGGCAGGATCTCTCACATTGCAAAAATAAACTTTTTGCCAATTGTCTGATTCCTGGAAGTAGAGTATACTTCAAAACAAGACTGGAGAATCTTGATCAAGAGAGGAATACAGAATGTATATATAAACCTATGCTTCAGATTGGGAGGTTGCAGCTGATGAAAGCTTTTGTCATTTATGTACTCTAGTCTTTTCACAAGAGTGTGTTCTACTTGTCAATAATTTTATTGAAGACTAAATTTGATTGAAATAATTATAATCCACTAGAGTTTAATGTGTTTTTTTTGCAAATTAGAATTTTATTTTTTGAAAATAAGAATAAAAATAACTATTTTGCTAGATAAAATCTTGGAGTATAAATTATGAAGTAGTTCCTTTTGTCTGGTAGTAAGAATCAAGACATGTATGGCCACCAGCTTCTATTAAGTTTTGGTTTTTTTTTTGGGGGGGGTTTAAGTGACTTGCCCAGGGTCACACAGCTAGTAAGTGTCAAGTGTCTGAGGCCAGATTTGAACTCAGGTACTCCTGAATCCAGGGCCGGTGCTTTATCCACTGCGCCACCCAGCCGCCCCTTCTATTAAGTTTTTTAGCATTAAAAATCAGGCTTCTGACTTGAAAGTCTGAGAATGTGTTGTTTCAATTAAATTTAAAAAGATTAAACTCAAGAAACACTTATTAAGCATCATATGCTTATGGAGATATAAGGACCCTAGAGGCATTAATATGAAAAATGATGAAGTCCCTACCTTCAAGGAGGCTATGTCCTATTTGGGAGATAGAAAAGAGCTCACATTTTAAAAACACATTAATGTTTTCAGTGTGTATTTTTGTGCATTATCTTATTGGATCCTCTCAACAATCTTTGGAGTAGGTACTATTATTTTCCCTTTTTTACATGTAAGGAAACTGGTTCCCCCAGGGTCACAAATCTAGATAGGATTCAAACCAGAATCTCCCTGACTTCAGATCTAGCACTCTAATTATTTCACCTCTCTGCTTTCCTAATTACCTTACCATGGCACTGAAATGATTTCAATGTAAGGTAGAATGTGAAAGGGTCAAAATACTCTAGGAAAAATTTTAAGAGAAAGAAAATACTTTCAGTCAAGAGGATCATGGATATTTTATGGAGAGAGCATCTGAGTTGAACTTTGAAGGAAGCATTAGTAAAACCATTTAGTACTTTTTACTTCACATTTACATAGTAATGCTAATAGTGCTATAATAGCAACTGCATAGAGCACATTGTTTGCATGCACTGCCCTATCAACATAAGGCAGTACAAGGTGCTCTTTCTGTCTCTGTCTCTGTCTCTGTCTCTGTCTATCCCTCTGTCCTCTCCTTCTCTCTCTCCCTCGACCTTCCCCTTTTCACTTGCTTTCCTTCTTTCTCTTCCTCTCCTTCCTATCTCTTGCTCTCTTCCTTCCTTCTCTTCTCCCTTTCTTCTCCTCTCTTTTTTCCCTCCCTTCTTTCTTCCTCCCTTCCTCTTTCTCTATATTCCTCTCCTTCTAATTCAGTCTCTGTCCAAGTCTTTCTCCTTTGCTTTTAACCAAGGAGATTGATGTTTCAATTAGTATCTGGATGAGTGAAAAAAAAATGATAGGCCATTTTCAATCTTGAGGTAGAGCATCCTCAGACTCTCAAGTCAGAAGGCTGATTGTTGTAATATTGAAATACTTAACTAAGGTCCGTTAACAGTACAGATACAACTTAAATATACCTTGTTGGTCAACAAATTTTGAGCAGCAGAGTCTTAGTTCTAAGTTTAACCAGTGTGTTTTGTGGCTATAACTCAGCCTCCATTATCAACATTGGTAACCAATTTACACACACTCAGAAATCCTGGATTTCACATTTATGTCATTTGCCAGTTTCAGCTATGACACAGAGATTAGTGGAGTTTGAATTGTAATTTTTGTAAAACCCTCTCAGAATAAATTAGTAATAGTAAATTCAGTCAAATGTGTTTTTTTTTCTAGTGGCCAAGGTAAGTTATTTTGGTAGAAGGTCATTCCAGACAAGCATTTCAAAGCTCAGGACAAATGGGAAACTGGTACAGTGGGTGAACATAAATGATACTTTTTTCATTTTAGTCTCAAACAATGACACAATTTGATACAACCACATTACTGTGTAATTACAATTTGGAGCAGAAAAATTCTGGATTGGGAGTGATCATGTAATGAACTACATAGGGTATAACATTAGAAGTAAATCTGCTGGCAGAACACTCAACATGACCTGTTCATAGATTAATTAACAGCAAGTGCCAGCTCATTTGGCCAGATGTATCCTTTAGGTTCTCCTCTATGGAAGTGTTTAAATGGAGGCTTGTTGAAGACATTGGGAGAAATTCCTGTGCATGTGTTAAATGGTATTAGTGCTAAGCCATATGAGGATTATATGAAGGAACAGAGGATGTATAGTCCAAATAAAAACATACTGGTGAGGGGGAATGGGGATGTGGAGGCATGATCACTATCTTCAAGTATTTGAAGGGGTATCACGTAGAGAATAGAATTTTTTTTTTCAGGCAATGGGGGTTAAGTGACTTGCCCAGGGTCACACAGCTAGTAAGTGTCAAGTGTCTGAGGTCGGATTTGAACTCAGGTACTCCTGAATCCAGGGCCAGTGCTTTATCCACTGCGCCACCTAGCCGCCCCCAGAAATTTTTTCTCAACTTTTTCTGCTACTTCTCAGAGACAAGAATTAGGATCAATTGAGAAAAGTTAAAGAGCATATTTAGGCCCCATGTAAAGAAAAACTTTCTCATATTTAATGCTGTCCAAAAATGGAGTAGAATTCATCATTCACTCTATAGAGGTGGTCAAGTGAATAAGCTTGGATTACTACTTATTAGATATATCTTAAAGAGGATTACTGTTCATGCATGAACTAGATTAGATGACCTCAGAGGTCTCTTACAATTGTTAGACTTTCTGATTCAATGTGCTCTAAGGTCTTTTCCAGCTCTAAGATTCTAGGCTTTTGAAAACTCAATATGACTGTAACATTGTGCAGTAGCTTAGTAAATATTTTGAGAAACCCTTTCTTCAACTTTGCAACAGTGATTTTTCTTTTAATATTTTGCTCTGTTCTTAGTATCCTCTCTTATTTTTCTCTCTTCCTTTAACATCTGACCTGCTGGTTCCTTAAATTACTTTTGTTTCAACTGATTTTGTTCTTGTTCTTGATAGAAAGCCAGTCTACTGATCTACCCTACCTTCCTGTGTCTGTTGTTCATTTGTTTTAGTTGTATCTGATTCTTCATGTCCCCATTTAGGGTTTTCTTGACGAAGATACTGGAGTCATTTGCCATTCCCTTCTCCAGCTCTTTTTACAGATGAGAAAACTAAGGCAAACAGAGTTAAGTGACTTGCCCAGGATCACAAAACTAGCAAGTGTTGGAGGCTGGGTTTGAACTGAGGTTTCCCTGAGTTCTATTCCAGGAAACTCCAAGGGCCAATCTAATCATGCTGAAGCATGAACTAAACATGACCTACCTAAGGAGAATTTTTAATAATAGTAGGTCACTGGTGTCCTCTGGATTGACCGATATCATTCTG
Organism: Dromiciops gliroides; assembly: GCF_019393635.1. Classification (NCBI taxonomy): domain Eukaryota; kingdom Metazoa; phylum Chordata; class Mammalia; order Microbiotheria; family Microbiotheriidae; genus Dromiciops; species Dromiciops gliroides. Next base: position 266,500,820 of record NC_057861.1, on the reverse strand, counting down.
CAGTGATGGGGTCAAGAAGATGGCATCAGAAGGAGGTTCCAGAGTGGACAGTTAATAATAACTAACATTCATATAGCATTTACTATGTGCCAGGCCCTCTGTGAAGTGCTTTACAGTTATTATCTTATTTGATCCTCACAATGACCCTGGGAAGTAGGTGCTATTATATTAGCCCCATTTTCCAAATGAGGAAGCTAAGGCAAACAGGGTCATATAGTAATTGTTTGATGCTATGTATTAACTCCTGTTATCTTCCTGACTTCAGGTCCAGAGTTCTATCCACTGTGCCTCCTTTGCTGGTTCTCCACAGCTTATAGCTTTCTTCCTTTCTACTTCCCTTCCATTAGATTATAAGCTTCTTGAGGGCAAGGACTGCTTTTTGCTTTTCTTTGTATTGCCAACAATTAGCATAGACTCAGAAACATAGCAAACATTTCATAAATGCATAATGACTGACTGACTGAATTTAGGTTTAGAGGATCCTCAAAGCATGTATCATTAGCTTGTGTGCTCCCTTGGGCTTGCTTGGTGGTAGGGAGACCATTTAACTTGTCTTTTGAGGGCAACAGGGAAGTCATTTGGAGAGAAAAGTTACTACAGAAATTCGTAAAAATGAGGCTCAATTACGTGTTGCTCTTCTGGAATTGCCTCCTGACGACTGTTTCCTCATCCCACCAGCGTTTATTGGGGGGTTATTCTTTGTTAATATTGCCAGTTCTCACCTGTTAGAGCACCACTTTGTACAGACCATTTTATGGCTGTGGAGGTGGGGGAGTGAGGCTGGTGACTTTGCACAGCCCTTTGCCACTTGAATCCAATTCAGTGCAAGTCATGACATCTGTCATGGGCCTCTTTGAGAAGGAAGAACAAACAACAGCAGCAACAACAGAGCATTTAGGAGGAGCGGAGAGGCTCCTTTCTTCATATCACTCATCATTAATATTTAAGACAGCTTGTGGCCAAGTTTACTATTATTTTGATGCAAATAATTCAGGAAAAAACAAAACAAAAACATATCCTGCTTGAGTTGCATAAACATGGATGACATTAATTAAAAATAATTCCTGAATTATCCAAGTGATTGTGTCAATTGTCTACTTCTTTAGTATATGATAACATATGCTAACCATGACAATGTTTTGTCCAGAATTATTTGGCTTACTATATAGACTGATTAAATAGAAAAAAACCCACCAAAAGTTTGGCATTTATGTAACACTTTTGGTTTGCAAAACATTTTACATACATTATCCTAATTTGATCCTTATATCAATCCCCTGGACAATATGCAGTATAGGTATTATTGCCATTTTGCATTTAAGAAAATGGAGCCTCAGAGAAAATGAACTCTGACTTTTGTGCTACTTTGATTTTATTTCAACGTCTGTTTCAAATATCTTTTTGCACTTGTAAGCAACAGCTCAGAAACGATGGGTTCTGTCATGAAGGCATTCTAAAATAATCTCTTGCACTCATGTCCCAACCCATTTTTCTCTACAATTCTGGGGTTCAGGTATAAGTCCTTTTGTGTTTTGCACATTTTGTTAATTTAAAATAAAGCATGCATTATATTTGACTAAAGAAGGGAAAGGGATGGGATCAAGCATTTATATAGCAAACCACTTTAGTATGTTTGCCAAGAAGACCCCAAATGGTAGAGAAGAGTTGGATATGACTGAAATGACTCAATAACAGCAACAACAACATGGTACCTATTATATGCTAAGCCTGCAAGGTAGGTGCTATTATTATTTATGCCTCTTTTACAGATGAGAAAACTGACATGAAGTGACTTCCTCAGGGTCACATAGTTAATAAGTGTCTGAGGCCATATTTAAATTCAGGTTGCCCTACCTCTAGGCTTGGAGCTCTACCCATTGAGCCACTTAGGCTGTTAGCCCAAGTGCTTGTGTGGTTGCTCAGGGCCCTTTGCTTTTTTTTGTTGATACTATGCAAGTACTCTGGCTAACAATCCAGCAACTGTAGAGGAGGTTTTATTTGAGGGGATAAAATACCCAAAAAACCTAGTACCTAAACACGAAATCATCAGTATAAATATTCCCTCCCTCTACAACGACACCTCTCTACCTCACAAGGACCTATATAGTCTTCCAGGTATATGATGCTACCTTTGAGTTGAAGGGTGCTATGTGAAAACACTCAGGGTCCCTAGAGAGTTAGCCTCTTTGCCCACACAGTGCCCAGAGGTGACAGCACCAACAGAGAGTACCTTTTGGATTTGTTCCTGCATATTATAGCTCTATTCCACATGAATTCATGGTTCTCTTTATCACTTCCTCCAGGAATGCAGTCCAAGTCGTTTGTTCTATTCCTCTACTGATTCATGACACAGTGTAGGAAATCCTTTGTTGGTAGGTACTCCTTTTGTAACTGCAGGAAGCTTGGTCCAGCAAATCTTCTGCTTGTTTTGATACTGTTGCTTTACTTCTCTCTCTATCCATTACTTTCTCTGGGACATGTAATACCCTCGAGTTGCCCCTTCTTTGTGCACATATCAAGTATAGCCCCTCTCCTCTCTGCATCCCTTTGCCTCCAGCACCTTTCTTTCCTATCTATCTTTGACTTCCTTTTTAAAAGCCAAATTCAATGATGTATACCAGGTATACAAATAGGCCAATATATTTCAGTGTCAATGTGTCAAGGATAAGCAATTTTATTTAGGTAGGAATTCTCCCCACTGATGTAAATTAAAATCTGTATACAATTAGGAGTTAAGTCTTTGTGAATGACCTGTTCAGTCATTTTTTCAGTTGTGTCTGATTCTTTTTGATCCTATTTGAGATTTTCTTGGCAAAGATACTGGAGTGGTTTGCCATTTCTTCTCTAGCTCATTGTAAAGATGAGGAAATGAGGGAAACAGTGTTAAGTGACTTGCTAAGGTCACACAGCTAGTAAGTGTCTGAGGTAGGATTTGAACCCAGGAAGATGAGTCTTCCTAATTTCAGTCATGGAACTCTACCCATTGCACCACCTAGCTGGTCATGAGAGTGACCTGAGGCTAAAATAATAAGGGTCTGAGTGCAATCTGAACCCAGGTCTACTGACTTCAAGTCCAATACTCTGTTCACTTTTCCCTGAGGTCTCTCCATTCATCCTTACTGTGGTATCACAAGGGGTAGGCGGAGCTCTCAGTCATTGCTGGCAACATTCTTGCCAGAGTCCTCTTCAATAGGATGATCCTTCACCTAGAAGATGGTCATCTACCTGAGAGCCTGTGTAGCTTCAGAAAGGGCTGAGGAATATTTGATATGGTGTTTCCTGCTCAACAACTCCAGGAGAAATGTCAGGAGGTATATGTATACAGTGTTCATTTGATTTAACTAAAGCCTTTGATACTCAGTCATGAAGGCTTGTGAAAAATAATTGCAAAATGTGTTTTCTTAGAGAAGTTTATTGATATTGTATGTCAATTTCAATAAGGCACAGGATCTGGATAACCTCTTGCACTTTTCCAGCCA